>NC_083700.1:99207629-99821587 GCF_033118175.1 Dama dama
GCATCCCCACTGCCTGGTAACACAATAGACTGTTTCAGCTGAGTAAGAACCAAGCATACCAGCTAAACACAGTCAGTTCAGAAGCAAAAAACTTATGTCCTTTTCTTTACTCAATTCCCCCAAATCTCGGCCCCAAAGTCATGCAGTTCGGCTCTAGAGTTCCTCTTGAGAGCTGGAGAGATCAGAAAGGAGAAAACTCCTCCAACCTACCAACAATCTAGTGAAAGACTAGGAAAACAGCACGGAGCAGAACTGTCTAAGGTAGGAGAGAAGACAAGTCCCAGTACCTGCATCTCTCCAGCTTGCATTTCACCAAATACAGTGAGTTCTTGGCCTGGTGTTTTTATGCACCTGGACAAACTGCACAGCAGGTATACTGTAATCCCTGTTTTACATACCAGGAAATTTACCCAAAGTCCCCAGTGCTCCATTTCTCTGTGCTGCCTACATCATAATCTCCACTTAATCTAAACCCTTTACAAGGGCAGATCCAAGTGTAAAGTTTTATGCAATCTTGAAGACCTCTTTTCTAAGAAAAGAATACAAAATATCTTACTTTTGCAAGTTTTACAAAAACATATAAATCATGTGAACACAGTGTTAGGCCCCATCCCAAAGCCTCTCAAAGCCCACAAGAGGCTTCATTTGCCTCTGGCCTTATTTATCTTTGTACGCCCAAAACCGAGAACAATGCACGACAGAGTACACAGTAACTGCTGAACAACTGATTTCCTTGCTCTTTCTTACATCAACTGCTCATTCCCTTTCTTCTACTCTAGGATCCCCTTCCCTCAATCTATTCCCTCGGGAAAGCTCCTGTTCCTTGACACCTTCCTTCCCCCACCCAGCAACAAAGCCTTGTGGTTTAAAAGAGCACTGCCCCAGAGTTAAAACAACTCTGAATACAGATCTAGTCTCTGCCTTTTATTAGCTGTGTGACCCTGGCTGTGTAAATTGCCCGAGTCTCAGTTACTCCTCCTGTAAAATGGGGTCCCAACCTCCTTGCCCCGCAGGGTTGCTGTGATTAACTCAGATGATGCAAGCGAAACGCTAAGCACTAGGCCTGGTACTTACCAACTCAGTAAAGGCAGCTATTACTAACTATCTCAAACTCCCGCTCCCTCCCCTTGCATCCGATCCCGCAGGTATCGCTCCCAAGATAGCCCCCGCGCTCCCAAGGTCCCCAAAGCTCACCGCGTATACGTCCGGGCCCTCCCGGCCCCGCCGCCTAGGCGAGTGAGGCCGGGCCGCAGGAAGAGAAAATAAGGCCCAGTAGACCCGCCCACCCTTCCCGACGCCCATTGGCCAAAAGAGATTGGAAAGAGCCAATCCCAAGACTCATTTTAGAAGCTCCTGCTTCCACTAGTCGAAAGCTATGCCTATCACTCACCGCAGAAGGCCGCTCTCCGCCCCTCCCCCACCGGCGATCACGGTCAAGGCTACAGAAGCAACAAATCTAAAGAATTCAAAAACCCTGTAGTTCTTACTTAAAGCCCACTGCCCCGACAGGGCTAAGGCTCGACTTCTGCTGTCGCCACTAGCCGATCACCCTGCTTTTCCAGCCGGCGAAAGACGAGACTCCGCCTCCTCCAAAGTCGGTCTCTGCGCAGCCGCACAGCGCCCCACAAAGTCAGCCAATCCGGGGGCCGCTATAAGCATTCAACCCGCCAATGAAAGCGCTGTGAGGCCGCCCCAACGTCCAGGCGGATCAATCTGTTCAGCCTATGAGAGCCGACTCGCGCTGTTGCCAGGAGGAAAAGTAGTACCGCCGGGACTGCGGCCACTGAGCACCTCGGCTGAATCGCAGAGCCGGCCAATCCAAGGCGGGCTTCTGGCTGCCCGTAGCTAGTCTGGACTGAGACAGTTAGTTGAGTGCCTAGAAATGAGATCGTTGGCCAGAGTAAAGGCGCTAATGAAGCCGTTGTAGGATGTTTCTAAAGGGTGGGTACAGTCTTTTGCGGGGTGAGTATAACCCTTACCTGAAGTAAAAGTGCGCTCCGGTCCCTTAGGGGTAGCTTCTGAGGTCAAAGAGTTCCCGATTAGGTGACCAACCTGTCCCAGTTTGCGCAGTGCTGTCTCGGTTGTTAAAACGCGGATTAGGGGTCTTGGGAACCCCCTCACTGGCCGGCAACCGGGACTTTTCTTGAAAGGAGCAGTTCCTAAGGGGAAAGGAGCTCTGAGGGTCATTAGGACAAGTCCTGAGGGCGGATGTCCTTAGGGTCATTAAAAAGCTGTTCCTCAGTGAGCAGGGATTTGGGGGTCATTAGGAGCAGTTCTTGGGGTGGAGGGAGAAGATGCTGGAAGTCATTAGACACACTTGTGGAGGGTGAGGAGGATTCCTGGAAGTCATTAGGAACTGTTCCTGAGGGGTCGTGAGTCGCCCTAAGGAGCCCCACATTGTCAGGGGTGATGGGGAAGGAAGCAGCCAGGACACTATGATAGATCAAATAGAAAAGTAGAATACTTGCAACCTGAGTTATTAAGATGTACAAAATTGCCCCCAGATGAGTAGGTCTGTGGTGCACTGAAAAGAGCTGTGAAGTCAGATCTGTGTTCAAAACTAGTTGCTCCTCAGAGGTTGGGTTTTCACATCAGTACAAAGGAAAAGATAATACTTGCCTTGCAGGATTATTGTAAAGATGAGAGTTAATTTATTTTGGCAAAAAGGATGGTATTAGGTAGAATGGAATGGACGTAGAGCAACTGTGATTTATATCCTGGGGCTGTGGAGAAGGAGATAGCAACCCACTCAAGTACTCTTGCCTGGAAAATTCCGTGGATGACGGAGCCTGGTGGGCTGCAGTCTACGGGGTCGCAAAGAATTGGAGGCGACTGAGCAACTTCACTTTCTTTCTTTCTTTCTTTCTGTAGTTCCTTTTGGAGAAGGAAATGTCAACCCATTTCAGTGTTCTTGCCTGGAGGATCCCATGGACGGAGGAGCCTGGGGGGCGCTGCGGTCTTTGGGATTGCAAAGAGTCGGACATGACTAAGCAACTAACACACACACACACACACACACACACACACACACACACACCCTGGGGCTGGTCATGTCCTCCCCCCACCCCACCCTCTCCCTAAAAAAGACAAGGGAATGACTTTTGAGTAGGCAACTAATAGCCTTTCACAACAGTTATAAAGGTTTTCTGTCTTGACCTACTGTGTTAGATAACAGATTACATTGGTTAGCTCAGAAAACTGCTAAAAGTCTGAAGAATCCAACCTACATAACAAGGAAAATCACCCCAAATCACCCACTACTCGCCTCAATGTTGCCCCCAAACATGAGGTGCTTGCTTAACTGACTGGCTGTCCTGGGCATGGATACAGTTACTAGCACCATTTTACTACCAACTACTCCAGGAATTTAATCTTGTAACATTTCCCCTTGAGGCCAAAAAATGTTTTCCAGGATTGCTGTTACTTTGTATCACTAGCTTTCCGGTTGGTCTGTGTGCATGATAGGTGGAACTTCAATCCCTTTCATCTTCCTGTATCTCTGACCAGTTTATCTTAGTCACCCTCTTAAGCTCACCTGTCCTTTCCCACCCCTTAAATGTTCACATCTAAAGCAAACTAATCTATAGTGAAAGAAGACCAAGTTGGGTTTAACTTTGGGTGGGAACAGGGAATGATGGTAATTAGCATAAGGAATGCTTCTGTGGTAGTAATATTCTGTTTCTCCATCTGCAAGGTGGTTACTACAGTGGTGTGTTCACATTGCTTTGAGCTGTATACACTTACAAGTTGTGCAAACATTCCATGTATACGATACCTTCATTTTTTAATTAAATTACAAAATTAATTTTAAAAAGCAAATTATTTTTTAAAAGAAAAAAATGTTGAAGTCTTCATGGCTCTCTGACATTTGTCCTCTTCTCTCATTCTACAAACCCACTTAGGTGTTTTACAACTCTAGCATTATGACCTAGAGCAAGTTACTTAATTTCTCTAATCCTTAGTTATAGCTAAAATTGGAATAGCACTTCCCTTTCTTGGTTGTGAGAATTGGATGAGATATTGCAGGCAGAGCACTTAGAAGTCAAGCTGGCAGGTATTAAGTGCTCAGGAAATGTTAGCTGTGACGGTGGAAGATGATGGTGGTGGTGATGATACAAAGCACTTAGCATAAAGCCTGAAACAAGAGCTCGATGCACTTTCACTCTCAGGCTTCACTCATATGTGCACCCTAAGTGCACACTGATGTCCCCATTATATATTCCAATAAAGTCTCCCCTGAGTTCAGATCCATATATCCTCCTATTTCCAGACACCACCCCCTCCACCGCCTGGGTGGCTACAGGTATATAAAACCTATATGCCCAATAAGGAACTAATCTATTCACTCCACAAATGAGCTCCACCTCCTAGGACTCCTATCTCGGTGAGGCAGCCATCCACGCAATCACTCCCCACCCCCTCAAAAAAAAAGCCAGAAACCAGTTTGCAACTAGGGATTCCTTGATGTGGTTCATCACTTCACCCACACAGAGTTCACAAAGCAAGTGCTTTACAAGTGCCTAGATTTGTTTACATGACCATCGTCTTCCATGAGAAAAAAATCTCGAGAGGATCACTTGGGTCTTATCGGTGGTATCATTTAGGAATGTGTTCTGTTACCAGAAATACAAAACCCTAGCAACAGTAACTTAAACAAAATTATTTTTCCCAAATGTACTAAAAAGTTTGAAGGGAAGAGGCGCATTTATTGGCATTGGCTCAGTGTTCCACAGAGTCACCAAAAACACAGGCTCCTTTCGTCTTTCTCCATCATACTTCACAACCTGGCTTTGACCTTAATGTATGCACTTCATAGCCATAAAGTGATTGCTGAAGCTCCAGACATCCTGCCCCTATTCATAGGGATATGGAGGAAAGGGAGAGTATCAGCAGCACCTGTTACTCCTATCAGATCCAGCAAAAAGTCTCAGAATCTTTCCACCTTCCAGTGATGAGTGGAACAAACCTTTAGCTGCTTTTGTGGTGTTTACAATCTAGCAAAGGGGAGAAAAGAAAGCCTTCTTAAGTGATCAATGCAAAGAAATAGAGGGAAACAATAGATTCGGAAAGACTAGAGATCTCTTCAAGAAAATTGGAGATACCAAGGGAATATTTCACCACAAAATGGGCACAATAAAAGACAGAAATGGTAAGGACCTAACAGAAGCAGGAGAGCTTAAGAAGAGGTGGCAAGAATACAGACAGGAACTATACAAAAAGGGTCTTAATGACCCAGATAGCCATGATGGTGTGATCACTCACCTAGAGCCAGACATCCTGGAGTGAAAAGTAAAGTGGGCCTTAGGACGCATTACTATGAACAAAGCAAGTGGAGGTGATGGAATTCCAGCTGGACTGTTTCAAATTCTAAAAGCTGATGTTGTGAAAGTGCTGCACTCAATATGCCGGCAAATTTGGAAAACTCAGCATTGGCCACAGGACTGGAAAAGGTCAGTTTTCATTCCAGTCCCAAAGAAGGGCAATGACAAAGAATGATTTTGCCATACAATTGTACTCATTTCACCTACTAGCAAGGTAATGCTCAAAATTTTCCAAGCCAGGCTTCAGCAGTACATGAACTGAGAACTTCCAGATGTTCAAGCTGGATTTAGAAAAGCAGAAGAACCAGAGATCAAATTGCCAACATCTGTTGGATCATAGAAAAAGCAAGGGAATTCCAGAAAAACATCTGCTTCATCAACTGCACTAATTCATAGTTTTAGTGGTTGATGGTAACTACATAAGGAAAGGAAAGGAAAGTGAAGTTGCTCAGTCATGTCCGACTCTTTGCAACCCCATGGACTGTAGCCTACCACGCTCCTCTGTCCATGGGATTTTCCAGGCAAAAGTACTGGAGTGGGCCGCCATTTCCTTCTCCAGAGGATCTTCCCAACCCAGTTTCAGAATATTTCCATCACCTCAGTAAAATCTGCCACCTCAATAAGATCCCTCATGTCCAGTTATAATCACTCTCAATCCCCACTCCCAACCCCAAGCAACTCTACTTCCTATCTATATAGAACTGCTTTTTCTGGACATTTCAAACAAATAGAACCATACAGTGAGTGGTCTTTTGTGTCTGACTTTTTTCACTTAGCATTAACTTTTTTGAGAGTCATCCATGCCATAGCATGTATCAGTATTTCATTCTTTTTAGTATTGAATGGTATCCTTTGGTAGTATTGATTGACATTTGGGTTGTTTCCCACTTTTTCTCAGGGATTCTGTCAACATTTATGTATGAGTTTTCGTGTGAATGGATGTTTTCACTTGGATAGATAGTTCAGTTCAGTCGCTCAGTTGTGTCCGACTCTGCCACCCCATAGACTGCAGCATGCCAGGCCTCCCTATCCATCACCAACTCCCAGAGTTTACTCAAACTCATGTCCGTTGAGTCAGTGATGCCATCCAACTATCTCATCCTCTGTCGTCCCCTTCTCCTCCTGCCCTCAATCTTTCCCAGCATCAGGGTCTTTTCGAATGAGTCAGTTCTTCACATTAGGTGGCCAAAGTATTGGAGTTTCAGCTTTAGCATCAGTCCTTCCAATGAATATTCAGGATTGATTTCCTTTTAGGATTGATTGGTTGGATCTCCTTCCTGTCCAAGAGACTCTGAAGAGTCTTCTCCAACATCACAGTTCAAAAGCATCAATTCTTCAGTGCTCAGCTTTCTTTATAGTCCAACTCTCACACCCCTACATGACTACTGGGAAAACCATAGCTTTGACTAGATGGATATTTGTTGGCAAAGTAATGTCTCTGCTTTTTAATATGCTATCTAGGTTGGTCATAGCTTTTCTTCCAAGGAGCAAGCATCTTTTAATTTCATAGCTGCAGTCACCATCTGTAGTGATTTTGGAGCCCCCCAAAATAAAGTCTGTCACTGTTTCCATTGTTTCCCCATCTATTTGCCATGAAATGATGGGACCAGATGCCATGAATCTTAAGTTTTCTGAATGTTGCGTTTTAAGCCAACTTTTTCACTCTCCTCTTTCACTTTCATCAAGAGGCTCTTTAGTTCCTCTTCACTTTCTGCCATGAGGGTGGCATCATCTGCATATCTGAGGTTATTGATATTTCTCCCAGCAATCTTGATTCCAGCTTGTGCTTCATTCAGTCCAGCGTTTCTCATGATGTACTCTGCGTATAAGTTAAATAAGCAGGGTGATGATATACAGCCTTGACGTACTCCTTTTCCAATTTGGAACTAGAGATAGATAACTAGGAGTGGGATTTCTGTGTCTTATGGTAAATTTATGGTTATCTTTTTAAGAAATTCCCAAACTGTTTTCCAAAGCGACTGTAGCATTTCACATTCCCATTACTCTCTTCACATTTCTCCACATCCTTGCCAATGTTTGTTACTATTTTTTTGATTATAGCCACTCTAGTGGATATAAAGTGGTATCTCCCTGGGGTTTTATTTTATTTTTAAAATTTACTTCTAGGCCATGCAGCTCTGCTTGCGAGATCTTAGTTCCCTGACTAGGGATTGAATCTGGGCCCCTGGCAGTGGAAGTGCTGAGTCCTAACCACTGGACCACCAGGGAATTCCCTCATTGCGATTTCTTTTTTTTTTTTTTTTTTTATTAGTTGGAGGCTAATTACTTCACAACATTTCAGTGGGTTTTGTCATACATTGATATGAATCAGCCTCATTGAGATTTTAATTTGTATTTCCTTGATGACAAATAATGTTGAGTGTCTTTTTATTTGCTTATTAACCATTAACATATCTTCTTTGGTGAAATGTCTATTCAAATATTTTGCTCATTTTTAAACTGGGTTGTTTGTCTTAATACTGAGTTGTAAGAGTTCTTTATATATTTTAGATACAAGTCCTTTATCAGATACAGGCTTTTATAAGTATTTTGTTTCACTCTGTGACTTTTTTTCTTTCTTCCTTTTTTTGGCTGTGCTGCAGAGCATGTGGGATCTTAGTTCCCCAAGCAGGGATTTGAACCTGAGCCCTCAGCAGTGAGAGTGTGGAGTCCTAACCACTGGACTGCCAGGGAGTTTTCCCTGTCTTCATTTTAATAGTGTCTTTTGAAGCACAAGAGTTGTTCATTTTGATGAAATCTCATTTATCAATTTTTTCTTTTATGAATTGTGCTTTTGGTACACTGACACGAACATTTATTTAGTTCTGTTCTACCTCCCAAAATTTATCCTAAACCCAGCACTTTCCTCCACCGCCATTGTTACCACCTGATCCAAGCCACCATCATCTGTAGCCTGATCAGCACAATTCTTGCTTCTACCAGGCCCCTTGCAGTCTGCTCAATGCAGCAGGCAGAGTGATTCTTTAATACTAGATGCCAGATCAAGTTACTCCTCTTAAAACCATCAAATGACTTCTCATATAATTCTGGAGGGAAGCCAAGCCCTCATAATGGCCTACAGTCTCCCCCCACCCTCCACCCTGTGTCATTCCCTCCCTCCTTCACTCTTCCAGTTCCCTATTCCCTCAAATCTGAATGGCTTGTTCCCTCACCTCCTTCAGGGCCTTGCTGACATATCACCTCCTCAGTGAAGACTTCCAGGACCACCACTACATACTTTATTTATTTGCTTTATTTATTTTTCTGTTGCTCAACTCTCTCCTGGAGAAGGCAATAGCAACCCACTCCAGTACTCTCGCCTGGAAAATCCCATGGATGGAGGAGCCTTGTAGGCTGCAGTCCATGGGGTCACACAGAGTCGGACATGACTAAGCGACTTCACTTTCACTTTTCACTTTCATGCACTGGAGAAGGAAATGGCAACCCACTCCAGTGTTCTTGCCTGGAGAATCCCAGGGACGGGGGAGCCTGGTGGGCTGCCGTCTTTGAGGTCTCACAGACTGAAGCGACCTAACAGCAGCAGCAGCAGCAACTCTCTGCATTAGAATACCTGCCACCATGGGGGCAGGGATCTGTGTTTTGTTCAAGAGCCTCAGCACTTAGGACAGCCTGGCTCTTTGCATGTGCTCACTAAATATATTGAGTCGAGTGATATTTCTGAATTTTTCCTTTTCTAAAAAATTTTTGGTTGCACTGGGTCTTCATTGCTGCACACAGGCCTTCTCTAGTTGTGGCAAGCAGTGGTTATTCTTCGTTGCGGTGCACAGGATTTTCATTGTGGTGGCTTCTCTTGTTGCAGGGCACAGGCTGTAGGATGCAGGGGCTTCAGTAGTTGTGGTTCTCAGGCTCTAGAGCACAAGCTCAATAGCTGTGGCCCACAGGCTTCCCAGGTGGTACAGTGGTAAAGAATCCACCTGCCAAAGCAGAGGATGAAAGAGACTCACATTTGATCCCTGAGTCAGGAAGATCCTCTGGAGTAGGAAATGGCAACCCACTCCAGTATTCTTGCCTGGAAAATCCCATGGAAAGAGGAGCCTGGCAGCCCATGGGGTCACTCAGAATCAGACATGACTGAGCATACAGCGTGCACACATAGCACGTGGGTTTAGTTGCCCTGCCGCATGTGGAATCTTCCCTGACACCTGCATCGGCAGGTGGATTCTTAGTCACTGGATCACCAAGGAAGTCTGGGATTTTATCCTCAGAGTGAATTTTTGAAGAAGTCATTATTACCATCCCCATTTTATTTATTTTTATTTTTTTAGATTTCTTTGTGCGGACCATTTAAAAAATGTTTATTTTTAATGGGAGGATAATTGCTTTATAATGTTGTGTTGGTTTCTGCCATACACCAACATGAATCAGCCATAGGTATACACATGTCCCCTCCCTCTTGAGCCTCCCTCCTACCCCACCCCTCTAGGTTGTCAGATCACAAGGTTTGAGCTCCCTGTGAAAGTGTTAGTCATTCAGTCACATCTGACTATTTGTGACCCCATGGACTGTGCCTGCCAGGCTCCTCTGTCTATAGAATTCTCCAGGCAAGAATGCTGAGTGGGTAAACCGTTCCCTTCTTCAAGGTCTTCCCAACTCAGGGGTTGTACCTGGGTCTCCTGAATTGCAGGCAGATTCTTAAGCCTGTGTACAGCAAAGTTCCCACAGGCCATCTATTTTACACAGGATAATGTGTATGTTTCAATGCTACTCTCCCAGTTGATCCCACCCTGTCCTTCCCCCACTGCCTTTTATGTGGACTCTTTTAAAAGTCTATTGAATTTGTTACAATATTGTTTCTGTTGTTTACCTTCTAGTTCTTTGGCCTTGAGGCACTTGGGATCTTAGCACCCTGACCACAAGTAGAACCTACACACCTTGCATTGGAAGGTGAAGCTTTAAGGATTGGGGAAGTCTCACCATCCCCATTTTATAGCTGAGGAAACTGGAAGGCAGGGAGGTTGTTGTTCAGTCACTTAGTCTTGTCCAACTCTTTGTAACCCAATATACTGCAGCACACCAGGCTTCCCTGTCCTTCACTATCTCCCAGAACTTTCTCAAACTCATGTCCATCGAGTCAGTGATGCCATCCAACTACCTCATCCTCTGTAGTCCCCTTCTCCTCCTGCCTTCAGTCTTTCTCAGGATCAGGCTCTTTACCAGTGAATCGGCTCTTCACATCAAGTGGCCAAATTATTGGGGCTTCAGCTTCAGCATCAGTCCTTCCAGTGAATATTCAGGATTGATTTCCTTTAGGATTTAGTGGTTTGATCTCCTTGCAGTCCAAGGGACTCTCAAGAGTCTTCTCCAGCACTATAGTTCAAAAACATCAATTCTTTGGTGCTCAGCTTTTTCTATAGTCCCACTCTCATATCCGTACGTGACTACTGGAAAAGCCATAGCTTTGACTAGGCGGACCTTTGTTGGCAAAGTGATGTCTTTGCTTTTTAATATGCTGTCTAGTTTTGTCATAGCTTTTCTTCCAAGGAACATCTTTTCATTTCATGGCTTAAGTCACTGTCAGCAGTGATTTTGGAGCCCAAGAAAATTAAGTCTATCACTGTTTCCATTGTTTCCCCATCTATTTGCCATGAAGTGATGGGACCATATGCCATGATCCTCGTTTTTTGATGCTGAGTTTTAAACTAGCTTTTCACTCTCCTCTTTCACTTTCATCAAGAGGCTGTTTAGTTCCTCTTTGCTTTCTGTCATGAGGGTGGTATCATCTGCATATCTGAGGTTATTGATATTTCTCCTGGCAATCTTGATTCCAGCTTGTGCTTCATCCAGCCCAGCGTTTCTCATGATGTACTCTGCATATGAGTTAAATAAGCAGGGTGACAATATACAGCCTTGACGTCCTCCTTTCCCAGTTTGGAACCAGATTCATTGTTTCATGTCTGGTTCTAACTGTTGCTTCTTGACCTGTATACAGATTTCTCAGGAGGCGGGTAAAGTGGTCCGGTATTCCTATCTCTTTAAGAATTTTCTACAGTTTGTTGTGATCCACAAGTCAAAGGCTTTAGTATAGTCAATGAAGCAGAAGTAGATGCTTTTCTGGAATTCCCATGCTTTTTCTATGATCCAGCAGATGTTGGCAGCTTGATCTGCTTCCTCTGCCTTTCCTAATCCAGCTTGTACATCTGGAAGTTCTCGGTTCATGTACAGTTGAAGCCTAGCTTGAAGGATTTTGAGCATTACCTTGCTAGCCTGTGAGATGAGGGCAATTGTGTGGTAGCCTGAACATTCTTTGTCATTGCTCTTCTTTGGGATTGGAATGAAAATTGACCTTTTCCAGTCCTGTGGCCTCTGCTGAGTTTTCCAAATTTGCTGGCATATTCAGTGTAGCACTTTAACAGCATCACCTTTTATGATTTGAAATAGCTCAGCTTGAAGTTAAGTAGCCTGAAACAAACACTGAGCCTGAGGATATTTGCGGAATAGAAGAGTGAATGATGAACTGAATGAGTAAAGGACCGGGAAGGACTACGTTTGTATGTTAATGATGCCTTTGACTTTCACCTCTGAGTCAGTAGCATTCCAATCTTTGCCTATGGACTAAGCTGCTGAATGTAAACATCTTTCTCAGGAGCTCTGGGCAAAGGGCCTGATAACTAGTTGCCCAGGAAAGAAGCCATGATCTGTAAGCAGCAGAAACACATTGACACATCCTGACCTATTCAGCTTGGATCACTGGGGGAAGCTTCTGCAGCCAGGTCAGTCTAAGTACAGAGAAAGAGAATTCAGGCTCAATTCAGCCTTGCAGACAAAGTCAGTTGGAAAGACCAGTGCCTCCTAGCCTACAAAATATAAAAATGCTCTGAGGCAGACACACACATACCCACAAATACACCCTGGATCTCTACATTTAACAGAAACAGAATTTTTCTTTCTGGCTCTGATTCATCCTCCCGCCCAGCAGAGGATGGCTCAGCATTCCAGCAAAGGCACAGAAGCCATGGAGAGGCACAACAGGAGGCGCCCTGTGGGCCCCCTCTACATCACATTCACTCCTTTTCCCCTTGCTTCCACCAGCTCTTCTCCTTGGCTTGTTCTTTGTTTGTTTGTTTTGTATCATCTTTATCTCAGGCACCAAAATATCTTCATCTCCAAGCCAAATCCCCTCCATTCTTCAAGACTTGACTCAAATTCTCCCCATGTACATTCCTTGCTGTTGTTGTTTTTTGGCTGAGCAGCCTGTGGGGTCTCAGTTCCCCAGCCAGGGATTCAACCCCGGGCCCTTGGCAAGTGAAAGTGGAGTCCTAACCACTGGACTACCAGGGAATTCCAGTGCATTCTTTTATTTAAAGACATTTTATTTATTTATTTATTTTTAAAGACATTTTAAATAGGACCTATTTTGTGCTCAGAGAAGGAAATGGCAACCCACTCCAGTATTCTTGCCTAGAAAATCCCATGGATGGAAGAGCCTGACGGACTACAGTCCATGGGGTCACAAAGAATCAGACATAACTGAGTGACTAACACATTTTTGTGCTGTCTCTGATGATACAAAGATAGACTAAAAAAAAAAAAAAAGATAGACTGACTCTCTCCCACTACTTGGACATTTGAAGGCACCTCGAACTTAGCAAAAGCAAACTCTTGATTCTTCTCTAAACCTGTTTCTCCCTCATTCTTGAGCATTTCAGTAAAAGCACCAGTCTCCATCCGGGTGTACAGAGTCTGTGTTGAGTCTTCCCTCTTGCAGCCCACATCCAATCCTATTGACCTTACTTTCAAAACTCTGTCCTGAACCCTATTCCTCTTACCTCCCTGGCACTACCGTCCCATTTCAAGCCATATCACATCTCTCCTGGACCCCTGCAACCATTGCCCCTTTCAGTCTGTTCTCCACACAGCAGCCGGGGTGATCTTTCTAAAAAGCAAATCTGAATTCACAACTCTATTGAGAATCCTTTAAAAGCTCCCTGTGCCTTCACCATGAACTCCAAGCCCCTTGCCATGACCTACCAGGCCCTGAGTGATTTGGCAACAGGCCACTCTCCACCCCATTCTGCCCCGCTGTCCCTTGCTGTCTGGGCTCCAGCCATACAGGCCTTTGTTCTGTTTTTCTAAAACACTTTTTAAAGGAGCTGTACTCCCTGCTGCCTCAGGACATCTGTTGTTCTTGTTCAGTTGCTAAGTCTTGTCTGACTCTTTGCAACTTCATGGACTACAGCATGCCAGGCCTCCTGGTCCCTCACAATCTCTCAGAGTTTGCCTAAGTTCATGTCCATTGAGTAGGTGATGCTATCCAACCATCTCATCCTCTGCAACCCTCTTCTCCTTATGCCTTCAATCTTTCCCAGCATCAGGGTCTTTTCCACTGAGTCAGCTGTTCCCATCAGATGGCCAAAGTACTGGACCTTCAGCTTCAGCATCAGTCCCTGCATTGAATTTTCAATGTTGATTTCCTTTATGATTGATTTGATCTCCTTGCAGTCCAAGGGACTCTCAAGAGTCTTCAACACCACAGTTTGAAAGCATCAATTCTTCAGTGCTCAGCCTTCTTCATGGTCCAACTCTTGCATCTGTACATGACCACTGGAAAGACCATAACTTTGACTAAATGGACTTTTGTCGGCAAAGTGAGATCTTTGCTCTTTATTTATTTATTTATTTTTTTAGATCTTTGCTCTTTAATACGCTGATTAGGTTTACTAACGGAGAGGGCAATGGCAACCCATTCCAGTACCATTGCCTGGAGAATCCCAGGGACAGAGGAGCCTAGTGGGCTGCCGTCTATGGGGTCGCACAGAGTTGGACACGACTGAAGTGACTTTGCAGCAGCAGCAGGTTTACGAAAGACCATTTCCTCATAGAAGCCTCTCTGACTCCCATGCCAGTTCTGTGTTGTTCTCCTTGCTTTAGGCACTTTTCTTGGAGAGTATCTAGGAGAGTCTGTAATTACGTAAGTGCGTTAAGATCTCTGTGACTAATGTCTGTTTCCCAACATACAGTGAAGCCTCTAAAGGAAGGGACTTTTGTACACTCCAGCAATATGAAACCACACAGGTTGCACTTTGTATAATGCTTAAGCATTCAGGCTCTGGAGTCAAACAGATCTAGATTCAAATTTAGATTCAACTTCCCTTGTAGCTGTGTGGCTTAGGGTGAGTTGCTTGACCTCTCTGAATCTTAATCTTCAGCTGCAAAAGGAGATACTGATATGAGCTAATCTACAAGACTGTTGGAAGAATTAAATCTCAACAATGTAGGTAAAGTGATTGGCACATTTAAGTGGTTAGTGATGCTAGCAGACATTATTATAGCACATTATAGATGTATATCATGTCTTTGTTGGATTTAAATCTTTGGGACCACGTAGGAGCTCAGATGGGAGGAACTGCAGAGGCTGCCCTGAAAATGTGCCCGAGGGAAGGCTAGAAGGGGCCATCCCTGGAAAGAAGCTTGGGACACAAGGTCTTTGTGGGGGCTCATTGAGGAATCTGCTTCTGGGGCCAAAAACCTCACTGCAGGTCAAAGTCCAGTCCAGATCCTGGCTGATCCTTCTTTCTTTCTTTGTTTTAAAAACTTTACTTATTTATTTTTGGCTACACTGGATCTTTGTTGCTCTGTACAGGCTTTTTCTCGTTGCAGAGAGCGGGGGCGACTCTTCACTGTGATGCTCAGGCTTCTCGTTGCGGTGGCTTCTCTTGTTGCAGAGCACAGGCTCTAGGGTGCGTGGGCTCTGCTGCTCCATGGCATGGGGAATCTTCCAAGACCAGGGATCAAACCTGTGTCCCCTGCACTGGCAGGTGGGTTCTTAACCACTGACCACGAGGAAAGTCCTGTTTCTTCTTTCCTTAAGAGCTATTGTTCCTTGGTATATCTCCATATGAGCCATGCCTTCCATCGGGGTGGGGCACGGGGAGACAAGTGGTTCATCAGGGAGAGGGTAGTTTGGTGTGGTGGATGCTGACCCCACCCTAGATGAGGAGGTTGAGGGTGGGAAGACCCTCTAGGATCTGACTAGGGTCTGTGCTTAGTGTGAGAGGTGAAAGGAAGGGAAGGACCTCAGAAGAGCTGGGAGTAGAGATGCTAAAGGTTGGTATTCTGGCAGCCCAGCCATGTTGTCGTTCAGTCGCCCAGTCGTGTCCGACTCTTTGCAACCCCGTGGACTGCAGCACGCCAGGCCTCCCTGTCCCTCACCATCTCCCAAAGTTTGCCCAAGTTCATGTTCATAGCATGGGTGATGCCATCCAGCCATCTCATCCTCTGACACTCTCTTCTCCTTCTGCCCTCAATCTTTCCCACCATCAGGGACTTTTCCAATGAGTCGTCTGTTCGCATCAGATGACCAAAACACTGGAGCTTCAGCTTCAGCATCAGTCCTTCCAGTGAATGTTTAGGGTTGATCTCCCTTAAGTCACTTATTTTGGAGCCCAAGAAGAAAAAATCTGTCACTATTTCCACCTTTTCCCCTTCTGTTTGTCATGCAGTAATGGGGGCGGATTTTAATTCAGTTCAGTTCAGTCGCTCAGTCGTGTCCAACTCTTTGCAACCCATGGACTGCAGCACGCCTGGCTACCCTGTCCTTTACTATCTCTTGGAGTTTGCTCAGACTCATGTTCATTGAGTCCATGATGCCATCCAAGCATCTCATCCTCTGTCACCTCCTTCTCCTCCTGCCCTCAGTCTTTCCCAGCACCAGGGTCTTTTCTAATGAGTTGGCTCTTCACATCAAGTGGCCAAAGTATTGGAGCTTCAGCCTCAGCATCAGATCTTCCAATGAATATTCAGGGTTGACTTCCTTTAGGATTGATTGGTTTGATCTCCTTGCTATCTAAGGAACTCTCAACAGTCTTCTCCAGCACCACAGTTCAAAGGCATCAGCTCTTCAGTGCTCAGCCTGCTTTATGGTCCAGCTCTCACATCTGTACATGACTACTAGGAAGACCATAGCTTTGATTGGATGGACCTTTGTCAGCAAAGTGATGTCTCTGCTTTTTAATACTGTCTAGATTTGTCATAGCTTTTCTTCCAAGGAACAGGCGTCTTTTAATTTCATGGCCGTAGTCACCATCTGCAGTGATTTTGGACCCCAAGAGAATAAAATCTGCCACTGTTTCCATTCCCCCCCACATCAATTTGCCATGAAGTTATGTGACTGGATGCCATGATCTTAGTTTTTCAAATGTTGAATTTCAAGCCAGCTTTTTCACTCTCCTCTTCATCAAGAGACTCTTTAGTTTCTCTTCACTTTCTACCATTATGGTGGTATCTTCTGCATATCTGACATTATTGATATTTCTCCTGGCAAACTTGATTCCAGCTTGTGATTCATCCAGCCTGGTATTTTGCGTGATGTACTCTGCATATGTTAAATAAGCAGAGTGATAATATCCACCTTTGATGTACTCCTTTCCCAATCTTGCACAAGTCTGTTGTTATCCTTTCGTGTGCTAAGTCGTTTCAGTGGTATCTGACTCTTTGCAACCCTATAGACTGTAACCTTCCAGGCTCCTCTGTATATGGGATTCTCCGGGCAAGAATACTGGAGTGGGTAGCCATTTCCTTCTCCAGAGGATCTTCTTGACCCAGGGATTGAACCCACATCTCTTATGCCTCCTGCATTGGTGGTCAGTTTCTTTACCACTAATGCAACCTGGGAAGCCCTGTTATCCTTTTAACAAACATTTATTGAGTCCCTCCTTTAGGCTGGGAGACAAGGGTCCTTATCTTCAAAAAGTTCACAATCCAGTGGAGGAGACAGATGAATCACACAATAATTATAATGCCAATTTGCATTTCATTTCTCCACCGCTGCCTACATAATTTCTCCCCCCCCCCATCTCAGTATGTGAATAGCTGAAGAAGCAAGAATAATATCAGCACAGTGATATGGTTACCAGACCCACAGCACAGCTGGATGTGAGGCTGTCTGGTCAAGGGTGGGGAAGATAGGGGCCAAAGGAGGATTCTGTGAGGATTTGTCCTGACTCAGGTGTGCCAGAAAGGGTGTCCAGGCACTTGTCACCACAGCCTCTGCATTTGTCTACCACGGACACATTCTCATAAAGAAAGTGCCTATCAGAGGGAGAGAAACTAGAAAATGCATTTACAACAGGGAGCATCGAGGGGCAGGCCCTGGGGCAGGCCAAAGGTCTTCACCCATGTTTGTGAGGGGCATCCTCCCTAGAGTAGGGGGTATCTTCTGCCTTAAAGAAATGTGTACTCCTTTCATCCTCCTCCCAAGGGCTGGGCCACACCCCCAAAAATAGCCAGTCCCAGGCAGCCACCACGTTCTACGCCAGAACTGCCCCGAGAGGACCAAATGACAGAGCCAGCAGACACCTTAGGGATGTCACTGAATCTGGGCCTCAAAATGTCCCCACTCAATGCAGAGACCGAAGGCCATGGGGATGCGGCCTCAACCCTCATGAATCTGATAACCCAACTGTGGAGCAATAGACCAGGTGCCTATGCTATTGGGACCCCTAAGCGTTCCTGGGAAGGCTTCCTGGAAGAGATGACTTCCTGGACTCAGGAGGCCTGGGGCTAGAAGGCAGTCAGCGAGGTGGTGGGCTGAGTTTCCAGGCAAAGGTAGGGAACGATGTGTGAAAAGATGAGAGAGAACTAGGCACCCGAGGGAAATACACTTCATTGCCCTGGAGTGACAGGGCAAATCCAGCAGGACCTTGTAGCCTTTAAGGAATTGGGTTACATTCAGGACTCTCCTGGTGGTCCAGTGGTTAACTCTGCGCTGCCAATGCAGGGGGCATTGGGAACTTGGATTACAGGGCTTTCCTGATGGCACAAATGGTAAAGAATCTGCCTGCAGTGTGGGAGACCTGGGTTTGATCCCTGGGTCAGGAAGATCACCTGGAGAGGGGGATGGTTATCCACCCCAGTATTCTTGCCTGGAGAATTCCATGGACAGAGGAGCCTGGTGGGCTACAGTTCATAGGGTTGCAAAGAATTGGACAAGACTGAGCGAGTAACACTTTCACTTTCAAAATAGTTCTAAGGAGGGTTGACAAGATCAGGCTTACTCTTCGGGAGATGTGCTGTTTGGAGAATGAATGGGAGAACCATCCAGGGAGGGGGCAGTAATCTGTCCTGCAAGTGGGTGGAGGACCCTCATTTGTCCTCGAGTCTCCAGAACCTTGCCTGACTATGTTCTTCTTGGCCCCAACTACTAGCATGGGAAAAATAGCATGGAGATTCCTTTTTTACAGTTGAAGTCCAGAAAAGTGTGTGTGTGTGTGTGTGTGTGTGTGCGTGCGTGTGTGTGTGCACACGTATGTGTGCACTGGGGTGGGGATGGAGAGTTGCTGCAAACAACAACAACAATAATAAAAACAAACATAAAACCAAACAGAGAGCATCACCACCTGGAAAAATCACTGCTAACATTTTAGTGTGTATCCTTGCCTCTGCTTTTTTCTTTTACACGTGCCCTAAGAAACTGTCAAAATACAAATTCTGATTCAGTAGGTCTAGAGTGGGGCCTGAGATTCATTTTCTAAAATGCTCCGAAGTGATGCAGATACTGAGGGTCTCCAAATTCACTTGAGCCAGGCTGTAGGCTATGTTTGTGTGTGTGTATTTTGGGTTGTTTCTAACTTTTCAGTATTATAAACAATGCTGCCATGAATCTTTGCCTATAGATTTTTTTAATTTAAATTTCCTTCATATACATTGTAAAATTGTATCACTGAATCAAAGGCAAAGCATATTTTACAGCCTTTGATAGACAAGGCAAATATTCCCCCTAAAAAGATAGAAGCTGATTATATATCCCTACTAGCAATACGCATGTGTGTGCTAGGTTGCTTCAGTCATGTCTGACTCTGTGACCCTATGGACCATAGCCCACCAAGCTCCTCTGTCCATGGGAGTCTCAGGCAAGAATACTGGAGTGGGTTCCCATGCCCTCTTCCAGATCTTCCGGGCCCCAGGGAGTCTCGAACCAGAGTCTCCTAGGTGTCCTGCAGGTGGGTTCTTTACCACCAGCGCCACCTGGGTGCTCAAATCCCCACAGCATATTAGCATATTTTTGTCCACTGGTTGTCGCACACTAGTACCTCACTGTTCCTTCGATTGTACTTCTTTGATTAATAGTGAGGCTGAGTATTTCCCCCTATTTTATTGGAATTTGTGTATCTTCTTTTGTAAATTGCCTATTTGTGTCCATGCCCATTTTTCTATTAGGGTGTTTACTTTTGTTCTTATTGATTTGAAAGATTTAGATTTAACCCCTTGATTGTTACAAAGGTTTTGCAAGGTGTGCCTGAGAAACCATGGTATTTAGATAAAGCTGGAGTGAAAGATTCAAGGAGAGATGAGCCAAGAACTGAAAAAGAGCATGTCTAAAGCGCTGGGCTGTGGACCCGGAATGCTAAGAGCCTGCACTGCCTGCCTTACAGCCCTCGTTCTAGAAGCTGAGATGGCTGGACACATCAGATAGTGTTTCCTCCCTCTCAGCAGGGCTGCATGGGCAAGCTTGCTTTTGATCTTAAATTTTAGTCTTCATTTAGAGTCCAATCAGCTTTTCTTTCTTTTACATTAACATATATTCTTCAGATACATTGTTGTCAATTTTATCAATAAAATCTGCAATCAGAATTGAGGATGGAGTTTTAAAAAAATAATTTAATATCTAGTGGAGGAAAAACAGGGACTGGCACTAATTATTATTTTTTTGCACTAATTAGTTTTAAGAAAAAATATAATGATGGGGGACTAGCTAGCTGTGTCAGATAATGAAACAAAGCCGCACAAGTTAAATGAGTAGTTCTGGTTTAGACTAGATGAACAGACAAGTGAAACAAGCTTCAGGCCCAGAGTACAGATTAGACTCTGTACTTGTAGTAACTTCAAATGTGATAAAAAGGAGGCATTACCAATCAGGACAGGGAGAAAGGTGACCTAAACAAATAAGTATTTTGGGAGAAAACCCCAATTTAGATACTCACATTAGCTATACTCCAAGGGATTTTCAAACAGAAACGTTCTGAAAGATAGTAAGTAGATGATCTCAGACTGACGGATAAACCAGGGCTGAGAAAACCACAAGCCCAAGATCCCTGAGTCAAGGGTCATTCTTCCTAAGTGAAGCCTGAACTGGGTTTAAGTTCAGAATTTACAATTAAAAAAATCAAATTGGTGATCAAGCAAATATCAGGGTAACTTGATAAAGAAACCTGTTAGCAAAGCATCAACAGTGCCATACAACCCTCCTCCTTCAACAACTGGTTCATACAGTACTAGAAACAATAGCTTTAAAAGTTTCTGGAAACTTTTTTTTTTTGGTCTCATTGAAAAGCATGCGGGATCTTAGGTCCCAGACTAGGGACTGAACTCGCTACTCACACTCCCCTGCTCTGAAGTGCAGAGTCTTAACCAGTGGACCGCCAGGGATATCCCCAATTTTGTTTTTTCAATAAAGAAGCCTATGCCAGACAAAGTTAAAACTGAGAGTGAATGTGAGAAAAAGATATTTTCAGGAATACAATAATCAGAAAGTTTATAATCCTATGAGAAAAAATTTGTGAGAGGTATTCTACCAAAGTAAAGAAAAAGGCTCAAAATGCTGAATAAGAAACTGTGGCAGTGGAGTGTGCTCCAGAGGAGAAGGAAATAAGGAAAAAAGTAGAGAGAGTTATTTGAAATTGATGCTTGAAAGGTTTTTCATAAACATCCAGTTAAAATGCTGTTTATAGGTTCTTTATATTTAGGACCAGACAATTATACTAATAGATCAGAAAATATTATAAACCTTGACAATGCAAAATAAAAAATGGTAGTTGGAGGAGGGAGAATCAAGGAGAGTAGGCTAATTTTCTCATTCTCCATAGAGGGTAATTTAAAGGATACTGCTCAGGGTGATAAATCAGGAAATAAATGTTTAAATATATTGTTTAAGGTCATGAGAGAGCTCATAAAGAATTAAAAGAAATATACGACAAAATCAAGAGGAACAGGTGGGAGTTCACCTAAACTGACCAAATTCCACAGGTTTTATTGTGAGGACTCACCAGGTATATTACTATGCAACTTAGTGTGGGAGATGTACTGCTCACACCCAAACGACTAAAATCAGAAGCTCTAGGAAATGAAACTGTTGTGGGGAGGAGGGAGGAAAACTTACCTTTGGTTTTGTATTTTTTAAGACTGTTGGAATTATTTAAATTATTTTTATTAAAGAAAAGGTACGCATGTACTTTTCGTTTTTGGCTGTGTTGGGTCTTCACTGCTGTGCGCGGGCTTTCTCCAGTTGTGGAGAGCGAGGGCTACTCTGGTTCCTTGTGCGGGCTTCTCTTGTGGAGCACAGGCTCTAGGGCGCCTGGGCTCAGAAGTTGTGACTCACGGGCTTAGCTGCTCTGTGGCAATGTGGAATCTTCCCAGACTGGGGATCGAACCTGTGACCCCTGCACTGGCAGGCAGACTCTTATCCGCTATAGCACCTGGAAAGTCTGTATCTACTTTTTCCTTTAGTAAAAAAGCTATACTAATAACCATTAAAAAAAATTTATGGCATATCCATAACAGAAGAGTATGTAGCAGTTTAAAAACTGTTAAAACTAGTATGGAAAGAAGTTCCCACTAATATGAAAAGAGCAATTTGCAGAAAGATGTGAACAACAGGATGACAGTTGTATAAAAATAAAGTTTATACATGTTTTAAGATTCATATAAAATACCCAGAAGAATATAGAATAAATTGGAATTCCCCCCAGGGAGTCGGGGGGCAAGGAAATGGGGGAAACTTTAATGTTTTACACCTCTATATGGAAGATTTTTGTTGTTCTAAAAGATGAAGTGTTGGGACTTCCCTGGCAGGCCAGTGGTTAGGACTTGGCACTTTCATTTCAGGGGCATGGGTTTGATCCCTTGGCCAGGGAACTAAGATTCCCCCAACAGGCACAGCATGATGAAATAAAATGAAGTACTGGTTATACCATTTTAAAAGTTTGTCCTTTTAAAAATATTCTTTACAGAAAATTTAGAAAATTATGAAGAAAAAAGCCACCTACACTCACAGCTCTTGGTGTATTTCCTTCTAAATTTATTTTTTTCCTCTATGCATCTGATTCTGTCTCTAGCTATGGGCAGGGAGCAGTGGTGAAAGAGCCCTGGAGAGTCAGGCAGACCCTCCTGAAATTTCCAAATTCCTCCAAATCACTCAACTCTTATGCACAGCTTCCCCTTCTCAACAAATGGCAATTTCATCCTTCCAGTTGCTCAGGCCAAAACTGTGGGGTCAACCTTGACTCCTTTCTCTCACCCAGTCCATAAACAAATCCTCTTAGTTCTGCTTCCAAGACAGAACTGGTATCTGGCCACTGCTCACACCTGGATCTCTGCCAAAGTCCTCCCGTTGGCCTCGAAGCTGCCCCATTTCCTCTCCAACCTCATCTTCCACCGCTCTCCCATCCCCTGCTTACGGTGTCACGGCCACACGTGCCTCAACCCATGAGGCACATTCCTGCCCAGGGCCTCCGCTCCAGCTGCTCCTCCAGCCTGGATGCTCATTTCAAAGACGTTCAGGCCAATCCATCACCAGCTTTGTCTTTCCTCAAATCCCATCTTTTCAACACTGCTTCCTCCGACCACCGTGATTATTAACCAAACCTTCCCCATGTACCTATTCTAATCCCCCACCCCATACATAACACCTATCACTTTCCAACAAGCTATATACATGTATTATTTTTCACATGCATGTTTCCTCCTGCTAAGAGGATAAACACCACTCGGGCAGAAATCTGTGCCCTGATGTGAGTAGCCCACGGCGCGTGCTCAAGTTACTTGTTAAATGAGTGAATGAGGCCTGATGTTCTCATCTACAAAATGGCCTAGTAGGACCCACCCCACACACTGCTGTGAGGATCACATGAAAAATACCTATTTCAAATTACTTGCAGAGCAGGGTCCTGCAGCCTCAGAAACCCATGGAGTTTGGGCTGACTGTGAAGGCCTGGCCAGGTCTGGTTAGGACAGTGTCACGGTCACGTCTGCTAACAGAATCATTCAGGTGGCAATGCTGAGGATGGGTTGGCTGGGGCAGGGCTGGGGGCAGGCAGAACAGGGAGCAGGATGGCAGCAGTCCAGACAGGAGAAGGCGGGTCCTGGAAATGCAGAGAACCAAACAGGTGCAGAAGAGGCCAAAAGGGCAGGGTTTGGTGATTAGTTGTGAGGGTGAGGGAGGAAGAGGAGAGGTGCCTGATTGGGGAACCTGTAGATGGGGTGCCTCACACTGAGATGGGGAGCCCTGGAGCCTCGAGGAGTGGGTTGGGAGAGGGTGACAGCCCAGAGGAGGGGGCCTGACACCAGGCGATAGAAAGGGCAGGGACTCTGGAACAGCCGTAACCAGGTGTGGGTCCCAGCTCCGGCACCGACTTGCCCTGCGTGGTCTGCCTGCTGAGTTGTTCTGAGGCTAAGTGATCATGCCCATAAAGCAATGTCTGCAGAGTCTGCCTAGTACAGTTCATATACTGTTGCTCTTCAAGTGACCATCTGATACCTACCCTCACTTGATAATGTTTAATGGCTCACTATTAGGAAATTTAAATTTAATATCAAGAATAATGCAATGATGGCACTGTTTTTCTGAATGAAAATAAATATGCCAGGCACTGAGCTAGGAGCTAGAGAAACCACGGCCACCAGAGACTGCTGGCAACACTGGGGGGCAGTGAGGGCCTCGAAAGCATGGTATAGAGCCTCTGTTCAGCATGGTACAGAGGCTCGCCACCCAGCAAGGAGTCCACAACCAGCTCAAACGCCTCAGCTGCCTTCAGTCTCCTTATGTCTGTCTACCCCATTCATGGGTGTTCTTTGTAGTCTATCATATTTGTTAGTCTGTTTCTTGCTTCCAAGCCTTTGTACAAGTTACTCTCTCCATTGGAAATGCTGTTCCCATCTTTTGAAAGAAAGCCTTACTTAGCATATCACTCAGAATCCAGTTTACGTCACCTCCTCCAGGAAGCCCTTCCTGATCCCGCTGCAGGGTGAGGTGCTGCCGTAGCACCTCTGTGTTGGGCTCACCACAATACCCTCTATATTTGGTCACTGCTGACCACATGTATTTCTCTTCTCCACTTGTTCTGGACCTTGTTTATCTCTTGTCCCCAGAAGTTCCAAGGTTCCAACCTGGTAGGACTTATCTGATTACCAGTGGAGAGACCACTACAAATGTTGCTCTGTGTCCAGGAGCCGGATGGCCACACTGGGTCTAATACCCACACTGCAGGAATTACGAATATCCTCTAACCAATTTCCATATGGTCTTGGCTGCCACTGCCACAGTGCCATTCTTTTCCTTACAGTAGGGGAAAAGGAGAGGGAGGAGGTGAAGGAGAAGGGGGTGTGGCGACCCAGAATGTGGCAGGGGGTATGCTGCCAGCCGGCGGAGCTGGGGCTCATGTCAGGGTGCTCCCTCCACACACTTGGTGGCTCAGTCATCAGGCTCCCATCTGAAACTGGTCACCATGCCGGGAGCCTGTCTCATCACCAGATCCTCAGGACAGTCACACTGTCTCCTGAGGAGCAGGAAATTGGCAGAACCCACCCTGAGGGACTGACAGCCCAGACTCGCATTCCAGAAAGAGCAGAGACAAGAGACCAGATTTGTAAGAAATCTGATTATTCAAATTTAATACCATCAAGAATTATGCAATGATGCTGTAGTTTTCTTAACAAATAGAAAACAGACTGTGTACAACAGTGAACTCTACAGCACTAGCATCCACAAGGTAAAAATGAATGTCTCATTCAACATTACCAACCCTGGATTGTTGATCTTGACAGCCTAGCTAGATCTGGGGATGTCCATCTCGCGTCCCTCGGCTAAAACAGCTATGCACCCTTCCCGCCCCCACTTACCTACCTAGATAGTGCTGCCCAGAGGAAGAGGCCCTCTCCCTGCCCCTCAGCAAGCCGAGATAATAAAGAGTTGAGGATAGTACCATTGAGAGAAGTCCAGTAGTCTTGCCACATTGGTTTAGGAGGGCATCTTGAAGAAGTGGGAAAGAGCACTCCTTGGGGGCTTTGAAGACAGCTGCAAACCAGGGAAGGAAGTCATCTGGCCCCCACTCGGAGGACAGACGTGTGCTACCAGGCCCACTGGCCTCGACCTGAACGGCCAGCCGCACCCCTGCTTGGCCCTGAGGTGTGTGGGGCGTGGCACACACCCTGACCAGTGCCCATGGTCTCGGCCACGTGGCCAGACCCACAGCCTACCAACACTGTGCCATCCTGCAATGCTGGACAAAATGCAGGCTCTGTGGACCCAGAGGGAACCCCCAGGCGCCCAGAGCCACCTACCCTCTCATGGGTTTGAAGAAGAGGCCAGGGGGTGCCTCTCTTTTTTTTTCTTGGGTTTTCCTTTTTTTTGGATTTTTTTTGTTTTTCGTCTTTGCTTTATCTTTAACCTTTGCAAAACACGATGGTGATGAGGAACGCCTGCTCCCCCAGACACATCTGTGGTTCTGGGCTGTGAATGTTACACACGCACTGGAATAGACAACTGGGGGTGAGGGCTTCCCATTTCCTCTCCCCCACCACGGTCTGTGGGGCCTCAAATAAGGCTCTTACGGAAAAATGGAACAGAAATTAAACCCCCCAAATGTGTTTCCCTGCACTTGGCTGAAATAGGGTCTTGTCAGCAGGACGGGAAGGGCAGCCGGGTCAGCAGTGCCTCTGCTCAGGCTGGCGGCCCCGGCTCCACACACGGGGAAGGCACGCTCCGTCCTGCAGCAGCGAAAGTCGTACCAAAGGAAAGGATCCAAAGTGAACTCAAGGAGAAAACAAACTATTCCCCCGTCCCCCACAGCAGCCCAGTCTGCAGTTAAGAATTTGCAAAAAGAAAAGTCAGAGGGAAGAGGCTATAATCCCTGTCTACCCCACTTAACGTATAAAAAGGGAGGCTTCGCTCCCATCCCCCCACCCCATGAGAAGAAGCATGAGAACCGGCAGCAGAACAGAGAGTTCGCAGTGGCTCTGGGGCGGGCGTAGAGGGCAGAAACAGGGCCGTGGTGCCTGCCTGCTGGCCCGCCCCCTCGCCCAGGGCAGTTCTGGGCTCTCTGTGCGGTGTGGCAATGTTCCTGAAATGCTGTGGTCCCAACAGCATCCGTGCAGGAGGGCTGGACGATGGTCGGTATGGCTCAGAGGAGCTAGGTCCCCTCCGGAGCCCCCAGGCGGGGGTGGCGGAGGAGAGGGGGCGGTAGTTACGTTGCATAGTGGTCAAAGCTGCCGAGGTACTCCAGGGCCGCGCGGTAGCACAGCTGGTACTGGTCCTACAGGACAGGGGGCCGGTCAGCACGGGCAGATACCCCCTACACATGGCCAAGGGCACATGCACTGCAGCCAATGGTTCATGGACTTAGCCTCTGCTGGCCAGGAGCAGGGGCTGGACCCAGACATCTGCTCGGGTTTCCCCCCGCCACCCCAGTCTGCCCCTAGATCGTGTACCCCTGTAAGGACGGCCACGTGCGACCCTAGCTGGGAGCCAGGCATACCACCAGCACCCAGAGCACAGCTGCTGACGGGGAAGTGGGTCTGGCTCACCCCTCCCCTGTGCTTTGGGCAATGCCAGTGGCATGTGTCTGGGAGAAGCCAGCCTCAGCCTGGCCAGTGGCCTGCATACCTCCGTCTGCACCATGGCTGGGCGCTGTGTGCGCAGGGTCTTCACGGTCTGGAACATGTCAACCACGCCTTCATAGCGCATCCGCTCCAGGACGATGCTCAGTGTGATGAACACCCCGGTGCGGCCCACGCCAGCACTGCCCAGGGAGAGCACCGGGTCAGGGCTCCCACCCCAGGCCCCCGACCCGCCCAGCCCTCCGCGGGGCCGGCCCCACCTGCAGTGCACCGTGATGGGCCCGTCCTGCCCGAACTGCTCCTTGGTCTTGTGCACCTGCCCGATGAAGTCGATGAAGCCCTCGCCCGTTTTAGGCACGCCCTGCTCCGGCCAGTCCGTGAACTGGAACTGCCGGATCGTCCTCGACTGCCCATCCTGGGAGAGGTGGCAGGGCCCGGGGTCAGGGCTGGACTGGCAGCAGCCCCTGGCCAGGTGGGCAAGGCAGCTGCACAGCTAAGCACCCTAAGGCCATCCTGGGAAATGGGCTCGCTGCCCCCACACCTGACCTTAGATTCCTACGGTTGGAGCGGGGGTACCATGCAGGCAGCCCCCACCCCAGAGGGGCTCGGCAGTGTCACACACATGCCTTCATGCACATATACACACTCCCCTGTCCACTCACCCGGGCGTCCGTGACCTTGAACTCACGCAGAATATACTGGGGCATGTTGTACTCGGCCATCGGGTCGACGACAAAGTACTGGTAGCGGGCAGAGCGCTCTGCAGGCCAGTACTGGTGGCATTTCTCCTGTGGACAGAGGGCCCGGCCCTGGGGTCAGGAGGGGAGGAGGTGGGGAGTGGAGGAGGGGGGAAGGGGAGCTCCAGATTTCAGAGGATTTGGGAGCTCATGGGGCCGGGAGGGAAAGGCCGCGATTGAGGAGGGCCACTGGTGTGCTCACCCTGCCCATCTCCCGAAGCCTGGTCAGCATGACAATGATGGTGGAGTTGTGCTCCCACAACATGCGCCAGAAGTCCTCCGTGCTCTCTGCCAGAGGCCCCTGCGTGGCTATGTAGGCCTTCTGCTGTCTGGGGCGGACACAAGACTGGACATGCTGGAGGTGCTGCTGCCCCCAGGGTCTCCCCATGGCTGCCTAGTCCCTTGGGGCCCCACTCAGCTCACCCTTCCTCTAAGAAGCCCACCCAGGTCTTCCGGGCCAGCCCGACCCTGTTGTGCTCCCCACCGGCCAGGTGCAGGCCCAGCTACTCGTGGGCGTGATGGGCAGTCACGAGCGTGCTGACCTATAGCCATCCAGGAAGCTGGCGTTGATGTAGTCAGAGCCCTCCACGCCGCGGATGGGCTGCAGACACACACGGGTCAGTTCGTAGGGCATGATGTTCACCAGGCGGTTCTTGAACTTGTTGCAGGGCAGGTTGGCGCTGATGAAGCGAGATGTGTGGGCCTTGGAGTTGGCCAGCAACTAGCGAGAGGGAAGGGCTGGTCAGGCTGGGCTTCCTGGGAGGGGGGGGGGGTGGGGGGGGGGGGCGGGGGGTGTCCCCATGACCCAGTCCAGGCACTGGAGCCAGGCAGGCCCAGCCCTGAGCCCACCTTGAACTCCAGCTCCATGGCAGTCACACTCTCCCCGGGAGGCACTTGGCCCAGCTTCTGGATGTGGGCGTAGAGGTTGCGGGCGGGCACCTCCGTGTGTCCACACGTGGCGGCCTCCAGCAGCGCCTCATGGATGAACACATACTGGTCCTCAGTCTGCACCATGTAGTTGCGCTGCGCCCGCATGCACGTCACGTGGCCGTAGATGTCCACCGTCTTCTCATGTTTCATCCGCTCTAGCATGGCGTCGATGACGATGAAGCAGCCCGTGCGGCCCACGCCCGCACTGCAGGAACAGGACTCAGCCTGGGCAGAGGCCTCCCTCACCTCTGACCCATCCCCACTGGAAGCCCCCCACCTCACCTGCAGTGCACCACCATGGGCCCTGCGTCCAGGGGGTTGCAGGCCTTGACCCGCCGCAGGAAGGCCAGGATAGGGGTCGGGTACTCGGGGACTCCGTGGTCTGGCCAGGCCATGAACTGGAACTGACGCAGCTCCCGCTTCTCACTGGAGCCACTCTGTGGAGGACGCAGCAGAGATGGAATGAGTGACCAGGAACCATGCCTGCTACAGCCTGCCCCGACACTGAGGCCGGACCCCGGCTCTCCGACGGGACTCAGAAGTCACACGGGGCAGCCTGAAGGAGCTCGTGTGCTGCTTCTGTCCATCCTGCCCATGGCACCAGCCGGCATGGCCTGCTCACACCTCCAAGCCCTGACCTCCAACACTGACTCCCACTTGCCCCCACTCGCCCAGCACACCACGCCCAGACCATGGTGCTCACAGGCTCTAGGCTGGGGCCAGGCACCAGGGCAGGACTTTACCTTGTGGAGCGCGAAGGTGCGCACAGTGTAGGTGGCCAGCTCCACCGTGTCCAGCAGGGTCACCTGGATGAGGCCGTAGGTCTCGGTGCCACGAGCTGGCCAGTACTGATCACATTTCACCTGCAGAGGGACAGCAGGGGGGGCGGGCAAGGGTGTCAGAGGGACCCAAAGGCTCAGACAGGCAGGGCCCAGGGCAGGAGCTGGCGGAAGGCCCAGCTGTGCTAGCTGCCAGGCCCCTAGCCTCCGAGATCTCAGATTCATCATGCCACCCCCTCACCAGACCAAATCAGGGCCTCACACTAGGCCGCCACCCCTGTCCTCGCGAGGGGAATGAGGGACGTAATTGAAAATCATTTATTCATGACCAGATCGCACCAGGTGCATTTTCTGCCAAATTTACCCATAACGTTTATACACCATTTTCAAGCTCTGTAAATTTTATGTTCCAGTCAATGCTTTGCTGTGCAAAAGCAGATAACAGCAGCTCTTTCCACTAATTAACTTAGGAGATGTGTTAAGGCCCCAGCAACACTCCAGCATCTAGGGAACATGTGAACCTCCCAGAAACATGCAGTAACTGGGGGACATATTAACATTCTTGGAAAATGACAGCATCTGGGACAACACATTAACACGGTAGGAAACCACTGGCGTCTGGGGAACATGCCATGTCCCAGGAGCACCCAGCAGCTGGGATACGAGGACAACCCAGGAGAACAATAGCACTTGGCAAGTCCCCTGAAGGGCGTCTTCCCACAGGGACAGGCAGAGGTGCCCAAAGTCACCTGGTGGCCAAGTATCCATACCTGCCCCCCCCCACCCCCGGGCAGGGCCCTGCCGCACAGCCTCACCCGGGACTTCTCCTCCAGCCGGGTCATCATGACCACAGTGGCTGTGCGCTGCTCCCACACCATCCGCCAGAAATCGCCCATGGTCTCAGGCAGCGGGCCCTGCGTGGCAATGTAGGCGTTTTGCTTGCGGTAGCCATCGATGTAGTTGGCGTTGATGTAGTCACTCCCGGGGACACCTACGGGCAGGAAGGGACACAGGAGAGCATTATCTCGGGGCCTCCAACCTAGTCCGTGGGCCTCTTCTGGAGGAGGAGACATCACCCAGTAAGGAGGAGGAGAGCCAGGGGATGGGAAGGGGCCCCACCCTAGGCTCACCGTCGATGGAGGTAAGGATGACTCGAGAGTGGTCGTAGGCAATGACGTTGGCGTAGCGGTTCTTCGGCTTGTTCACCTCCAGGTTTGAATTCTCCCACGTGAACTGCTGTCCCGGGTCAATCGACTGCAGGGAATGAAGGAGGCAGGTGGAGTGGGGCAACAGCCAATCTCTACCTAGTGCCCCCAGGAGACCCCGCCTTCCAGGTGGTGCCCACATCCCCTGTTGCTCCCAGGCCACAGTCACTGGCTCTGTCCCGTGGTGCTGGGGAAGGCTGAGCCCCAGCTCCCCAGCCATGGGGCACAGAGAACTGGTCAGCAATGTGACAGACTGAAGACACCTCTGACCAAGGTACCAAATCCGCTTGCCTAGGAGAGTGGTGGTGGTGGGGGTGTGGGCAGGGAAGTCCCTCAAGCCCTGCACCCAACTAGTGAATGAGGGCAGAAGCGAGAGGCGGCCACCTGCGCATGACCCAGTGCTGCTGGGCTCCAGACACGCCTGCATGGCCTCGTGCAGCTCTCCTCCTCCCTCTCTGGCTGTTCCTTCTCAGAGGCAGGACACAGTGCTTCTCTGGGGCTCATTCCTCGGCCCTCTTTACACCCTCCAATCTTTCCTGGATGAGCTCACTGGCTCTCAGGACCTCACGCCCATATGCTGGAGCTGACGTAACTCAACTGTAGCCCAGAGTCTCCCCTGAGCCCCGGTCTGCAGAGCCCACAGGCCCCGGACATCCCACCAGGATGCCCCACACTTCTTCAGTCTCAGCCCTTGCCGAGCTGAGCTCATTGGCTCCCCCGTGCAAACCCAGCTCTGCTGCTGTGGCTCTCAAAGCCGCGGCCACAACCTGCCAGTCATCCTCCAAACTCCTCTGTGCCCCCCGTCTCATCCGTCACCACGTCCCGATGCTCCCTCAGCTCCTTGGCTCTCGCCAACCTGCTGCCAGGGCCTCAGCTGGGCCACCCCCGCTCAGACTGAGCATCTCCCTGCCTCTTTCCTTTGCCTCTTTCCCTGCCTCTTTCTGTCTTGCAGCCAGAACAATCCTTATAAAATGCCGATCTGATGATCAATTCTCTGCTTAATGCCTTCCATGGGTCCTTGTCACTTCGGATGATAATAACAACAGCTGAATCTCAGCAAAAACTTACTGTGTGCATGGCGCTATTCTCTGCACTCTGTGTATTCCCTCTCCCAATCCTCCTATGAAACCAGTTCTATTATTACCCTCCTTTTACAGATGAATACGACCCGAAGTTCTCAGCACAGCACAACACCTGCCTGTTGGTTTCTGTACCAGCCTGTTAGTCTCCCCAGGTCAGTAAGCACTTCCGTGAGACCCCAGCACACCCCACCCCTAGCCTGCCCGCTTCGTGCTGCTGGAGGACCTTCTCTGTACATCTGCATATTTAACACCACGGCATGAGGTCACATTTAGCGTTCTCTGTCTGCACTCATCTCCCTACCGACTGAGTTCCCTGTGGGCACTTGTCTCCACACTCCCAGTAGCTAGCACGGGCTAAGTGCTTGATGCTGCTGATCATTAAAGGTAATAGAGCTATTGGATCCTGGCTGCAGAAAAGCTCTCGGCAGGCCAGGGTGGCCAGAGGCAGCTTCCTGGAGGAGGAAGGTCTGTAAGGGGACCGCAGATAGGAGCAGAGAAGCGGCAGAAGGTAAGAGGACATCGCAGGTCTGGACAGTGAGGTGCGGGGCCCCACAGGAGGAAGGGTTAGTGGGACGTGGAACTGCATGAGTGAAGGCCTCATGGGAACTGGAGGCAGGGAGCTGGACTCGGTGGCTCCATCCCCCTTGTGGGGGGGCCCTGGGCAGGGCAGGCCCCCCAGTGGGAGCTCCACAGGAAGAGGCAGCACCCTGTCCTCTAGGCAGATGTGATCATCAATTCGCCTGCCAAGCTCAATTTCCTCTGCGGAAACCTGACCCACAGCCCTTGGAAGTGGAGCTCTGGTGCCCAGGACAGCAATCAAAGTGGAAGGACGTGTGACCGGAGGGAAGTGGATGCACTGGCAGGGCAGAGCTAGCCCTTCGATCACCCATCCATCCATCATCCACCGAGGCGAATCCTGTGCCAGGCCTGCGCCGGGAGCGGGCACTGAGTGCGTTGAGGCAGAAGACGCTTTAACAACACCTTCGCCAGTACTCCTCACAGAGGTCTGGGCTCTCCTTATCACCTCCTTCACTAGCAAAGCATCTCTCCAGCTGGGAGCTGGAAGCCTTGACTCCAGGAGCAGTGCTCAGAAGCCTGAGCCCCCAGCATGCATGCGTGCTCGGTTGCTTTAGTCATGACCCCATGGGCTGTAGCCCGCCAGGCTCCTCCATCCATGGGATTCTCCAGGCAAGAATACTGGAGTGGGTTGCCATTTTCTTTCCAGGGGATCCTCCCAACCCAGGGATCGAACCCATGTCTCTTATGTTTCCTGTACTGGCAGGCGGGTTCTTTACCACTAGCGCCTCCTGGAAGCAGGCAGAGTTGAAACCATGGTGAAGGAGGCACCTGGAGGGCCCGGAGCAGGAAAGTTTATGCAGCCCAGGCAGCAGGAGTCAGGCTCCCAGACTCCCCATCTCTGTGATAGGCACTCTGAGCACACGCATGTGCAGGCACAGGCTGCCAGATGGGTTCCACTACTCATCAGTGACGTGACCTTAGGCAAGTCATTCCCCTCTCAGAGCCTCAGCCTCCTCATCTGTAAGATGGGATAACACCAGTTCCCATCTCATAGCGTTGTAGGGAGGACATAAATAGATGGTGCATGCAGAGTCCCTAGCCTGGAGCTGGCTGGCACGGAGCTGTCTACAAACGCCAGTTGTTATTACTGATTGTGTTTATGACCTTCCATCTGCCTCCCTTAGCTCAGGGGCATGTGACTTTGTGTCCTCATCTCAGCGTGCCTGAAAGGGTCTTGACCAGGCCCAGTATCTAAGAAGCTGAGTTCCCCACTGGCTACTGCTGACCCCTTCCGTCTGTGCTCTTGGGCAGCAGCCTAGAGCCCACCACCCGCTCCCCAAACACACAGCAGGGGCCTGAGGCAGGACAGGAGCTGGCCTGGGGCCAGGCATATGGTGGTGGTGGGGCTGGCGGGGAAGGGATAGCTCACCTCGTACTCCTGGGAGAACTTGAGGCCGTCATTGGCTTTGAGGCGCTCGATGTTGTCAGCCAGGTCGGTGATGGGGATGGGCGGGTGGTCTCGCATACCTGGGAGCAGGGCGGGTACATGAGCAGAGTTAGCGTGAGGCCTGAGCAGGTGGCGGAGACAGCCCGATGCATGGATGTGCGTGTGTGAACACGTGTAACCATGGAGCACGCAGCACTGGTGGCATGGAGATAGCGGCGCATGCGGCGACAGGGGTGGCGGGGCACACAGCGGCCGGGGGCGGGAGGGGACAGGTTGGGGTATGTATGCCGTGGACACGAGTGGACATGGCCAGGTGACACGGTGTTGAGTGGCTGGTCCTCCTCCCAGGTCAGGGCCGGACACCCAGGCGGAGGGCAGCGGACAGGACAGGGCTGGGCGGCCTCAGCCTGTGCCCTGCCCGCGGGCCCTCCTCTGGACAGCGCTCCTGCCCTCAAGGCGCCAGTCACCATGGGAGGCTCTGTGACGTCATCGTCCCAGCACCCAGCATGTGGATGGAGTGATCACGACGTACGGAGATAGGGCAGAGTGATGAGGAAGAAACTCAGAGGGAGAGGTAGAGAAGAGGAGGGAGACACTGGGGCAAGGAGATGGGAGAGGCACCGGAAAGGAGTAGGACTGAGGCGGGAGGTGGGAGAGGCAGAGACGAGAGGGGGCGGCTGGAGGAAGGGGGCGAGGTGAAGAGAGAGTGGGACGCAGAAGGGAAAGACGGGGGTGAGAAGGTGGAGGGAAGACAGCAACGGAGAAGAGAAGAGCTCAAGGAAGGACAGAGGCGACGGTGAGAGAAGGAGAGGAGACGCACAGAAGCCAGAGTGGGCCCCAAACGGGGAGCGTGAGAAACTAACTTGAGATATTCGGGCAACTGGGGACACTGGAACCTGCAGAGAAAAAGAACAAAAACAGCGGGGCAAGAGAAGGACACCCGTTAACCTCTGGTTACATCGCTGTTGGGCTGCAGCCAGCAGGGGTCTGGGGGGCTCGGAGGGCCGGCCCACCGCAGCCCCTTCTGCTCCACCCGCCTCAAGTGACAGATGCCCCCCTCCCACCCCCCAAAGCCTGCACGGCCTTGGGGGCCTCTTTCTGTGATGAAATTCTAAGTCCAAGCCAACCTCGTGGCCTCTGATGACCAAGTTTGACCCTGGCTATTTCCAGATCATTTGGCAAAAGAGAAGTGTGCTTTTAGAGAGAGGGAAGGCATGTGCGGTGAGACAGAAGGGTGAGTCCCCGGCAAGGATGGGCAGATGGGGACCGCGTCGCTCTCTCAGCTCTTCTGTGCATTTCAAGCATTTTCAGAATGAAAGTTAGATCACGAGGGAAAATAATAAACATTTGCTGAACTAAAAACATGGGAAAGGGAACCCTCAGCGGTGCCGCCATTCCAGCCAACCCTTCTTTCTGGTCACTGGTTCCCTCCTTGGATAACCCTGCGCACAGAGACCCCTCTCCTGGCCAGCAGCCTTGTCCCCTGATCTCAGCACCTCTGATGACCCTCAGCGTGCCCTGCCCCAAGGCCCGCCTCCTGTCCTTCTGGTCCCCCATCCCTTGCAATACCACCTCAGATCCCCTGTGCTCCACCCTGCCTTCCCTTCTCAGATCCCTACAGTCACGGGGATTCAGACCCCGGCAGGGCCTGCATATCCACTGGCTCATCCCCCACTGGCAGTGCCTCAACCCACTGAAGGCTCCTTGCCCAGGACTTGGACCTCTCCTAGGTTCCAAGTGCTAAAACCACAGGCTCTCACACAGCCCTCTCAGCCTGGCCTCAGAGACACTCCTCTCCCCTACGTTCTCTCTCTGTCTGGCTCCCCCTCATTGACCATCCTTCCATCTGTCCTTTCTCAACATTCCAGCTCCTTCCCTGGCTGCTCTTGGACCGCTCTCTCCCCTCCCTGCACCGTTCTCCGGGGGAGAGCTCATCTATCTGCAGGCTTTGACCACTGCATGCTCCTTGGCACCTCCCTCTCCTGTGGTTCCCGCCAGGATGCTGGCGTGGAGGTCCCCCTGGACCTCCCATCCCACTGCTCAACCAGCAACCACGGAGCCATCCTGGGACCCCTGCCCCTATTTCCTCACCCCACGGGGAATCAAGCCCAAGCTCTGCTCAGGCAGGCCTCTACGGCCAGCCCCACGTCCAGGTCCTTCACAACAGTCTGCCTCCCCAGGTTCTCCCCCTCCAATCTGCCTTCCACACCACAGCCAGGATGACACTTCTAGAGCACCCCATTGCTCCCCTGCTGAAAACCCTTCATGCCTTCCTGGCGCCCTCAAGATGAAGCCCAAACCCCTTAGCCTGGCGTGCAGGCACCCTCTGTGACTCACCCTCCAGACTCAGCTCTGGGCTCTCAACACGCCCAGCTCCAATGCTACAGGACACAGTGCCCCCAGTTGCTTCTGCACCTGCCACTGTCACCGAAAGGAGCTCCCTTCCAGCCCCTCTGCCTGACTGAGGCCCCCAGGGCTTCTCATCCCTCTCAGGGGAGGCTTCTCTGCCCTCCAGGCCCCAGCACCCTGGAGTTCTGATTCCTTGCAGATCTGCCCACACCAGGATGCAACAGCCTGGCTCTCCCCCTCTCAGGACACGTGCACTGGAGCGCTGACAGGAAGCCCAGAGTGCAGGAAGAGAGCTGAAAACCCCAGGTGGATCCATAGCTGATTCCAGTGTCAAGCACCAGACCCAAGAATGAATGAGTCTCCAGAATTTTGTGGTCAGCAAACTTTCCCATAAAAGGCCAGAAAGTAAATATTTTTGGTTTTGAAGACATATGGTATGTGTCATATCTACTAAACTCTGCTCTAGAGTGTGAAAACAACCACCAACAGTACATGTATGAAAGGGCATGGCTGTGTTCCAATAAAACTTTATTTTCAGGAACAGGTGGTGGGCCACATTTTGGCCCCAGGCCACAGTTTGCTGACCTCTGATTTAAATGATCCTGGCCTTTGAGTCTTCCTGCTGAGGGCCCAGATATTCCGGAACAGAGACAAGCTGCTCCTCCTATGCTCCCATCTGAATTTCTGACTCATAAAAGCTGTGAGACTAGTACACCACTGCTGTTGTTTCCAGCCATGAAATGGTGCGGTCGTTCAGCATGCAGCGCTAAGTAGTTTGTGCACACACAAACCCTGTGTGTGCACATTCATTCATTCAGCCGTGTGTTTCACAGGCACTCAACAAGACCCACCATGCGCCCAACCCAAGAGATGGCGGAGGAGGAAGACAGTTCCTGGCTTCACAGAGCTCAGCCCAGGGCGAGGGGTGTCATGATGGAAAGGAGCACCTGGGAGCCGGGGAATGACCCCCTCCCCCCACCCCGGGAAGAAGTCTGAGCTGTGTCTGCTGGGGTGCAGACAGGGAGTGACAGCCAGAGAGCCCACAACAGTGGTGGGCAGGGGGGCAGGCACCAAGGCCTGTGCTGCCTCCTAGGGCTCACACGGAAAATCTGGGCCCAGCCACCAGGAAGGGTCAGCAGCAGACAGACCCATCCTGCCACAAGATCTGATGAGCCCCACCAACAAACCCCTCTTCTGGGTGCAGGGGTCAGAATTCAGGTACAGGGGCTGGCACCCCGGGGCTGGGATATGGGTTCTGTGAAGGTCCCAGCCCTATATCTGGAGGGCCTGACTGAAGACAGGTCAGGGTATAAGGAGCGTCACCCCACCCGCCGAGGCTTCCAGGCCTTGCAGCGCCTGTCCAGCCGCAGGATACAGGGGTTCCTTGGTCACTTCCTCACAGTGGGTGGGTTCAGGGAGAACGGTGGAAAGCAGGAACAGGAAATGGGGGCCAGGGTGAGGCCAGGGTCCCTGGGCAGAGAGTGGCAGACCCAGGTGATGGGGCATGGGGCAGGCAGGCTGGGGGAGCCACCTTACCTGGGGTCTGGTAGTTGAGCCGCCGCATCTCCACGGGGTCGGAGGAGTGGGCCAGCAAGGAGTCCTTCAGCCCAACTGACTGCTCATCCTTGGACGATGGGGAGTGGGTCCTTTTCCTGGAGAGACAGAAGGGTGGTTGGTGAGAACCGAGGTCCAGGTGTAGGCAGAGACATGTGGCATGGCCGGCTGCCCCAGAGCTCTGAGTCCACGGCTCTGCCCCTCCCATCCCAGCCTGGGGTCTCTGAGCACAGGGGAGCCAGGGCCACAGGGTGGGGATGGGCAGAGAGCAGGAGTAGGGAGCAGACAGTGGGCCAGCACAGCAAGGAAGGAAGGGGTCGCAAAGGCTGGTGGCTCCTTCCCACGGGGACAGGTCACAGCTGGGCAGTGGCTGTTGTCCACAAGACCCCCACGCTGAGGCAGCAGGACCCACCAGGAGTAAACATGCAAACGACACGTAAGATGTGCAAACATCACAGAGAGCTGGGCCCCCGCTGTCTGGCTCTTGGGATCAGGGTAAAAGCGCAGAGCAGCAGGGGAAGGCGTTCCCCTAGCTGGGCAGAATCTTCCCTTGCTGGCCTCGGCTCCCCAGTCTACGGGGACAGGATCAAAGACAGACTGTGGGGTCCATCTGCTGACAAGTATCTAAGGCTTCTGCGCAGGGGACACAGCTGTATCAGGGGAGGAAACTTACGCGAGTGTGCGTGAGTGTGCACCCCACACTTCCCCACTGCCCTGCAGCCAGCACTCCTTGCACACAGGCCAGGCTCTGTCTCCTGCAGCGCTGCAGTAACCTCAGACACCTGGGAGCCTGGAGGTAGGCTCTGGGGAGTTCAGAGTCAGCCTGTGCATGCATAGGAAGCATTGGCGTTCTGAGCTAAGCCCGTCTCTGGAGAAGGGGCACCCCCTGTGCAGGCCACAGGTGGAGAGAGTGACAGAGCCAGCCCCGGCATCTGCTGAGCTGACCAGACAGCTGCAGGCCAGGAGGCTTCTGATCCAAGCAGCGCCCCTCCCCGCTGGGCCCACACTGTGCACGGGGACGAGAAGTGAAGGGGGAGGCGTGTGAAGAGAGAAGGAAGGACTCCTACCTTTCTTGTTTACTAGGTCCCGAAAGACAGGCAAGGACAGAAGAAAGGAACCGTCACTGTTTCCGCCACACACTCAGGCCCTCTCGTGACACAGGGGGACACTGCGGACTGATCTACGGCACCCACGTGGCATACACAGGGAGGGGGTCACCTCTCCTGGCGTACACCAGGACCCAGACAGCAGTGGAGGGGGCTTGAGTGGGTGTGGGAGTCGCTCCTCAGGTTCCCCACCCATGGGTCTTCCGGCCCTGAACCAGGCGAGCTGGTCCCTATTCACCCTGGGAGGAAGGAGCTAACTTCAGGTAGCAGGCACTGGGTCTAGGTCAAGGGTCAGGGTCAAGGGTCGGGAGAGATGGGGCATGGGGCACAGGCCCCCTCGTGTGTGTACCTGTGTGCAGACACAAGGACCAAAAAGTGTGCACTGACAGCCTTGTGCTGAGTGCTGGAAACAGGCCCAGCAATGTTCCCATGGAAGCACCACCAGACAGTGGGGGACAGTGTGAGGAGGGGGTGGGAGGGGCCTGGCAGAACCTTGTGGCACCAGAGCCTGGAAAGGAGTCTCCAAGGATGGGACAAGAGTGCAGTGGAAGGGTGCAGGCCAGGCCGGCCAGGAACTGAGTTAGTTCAGTGATGATGTAGGGGGTGGTGGCAGGGGCCAGAGCAGCCAAGCATCTGATGGACCGTCAGGCTGCAGACAGGCTATAAAACTCTCTAGTGAAAGCTGAGAAGTTTTATATTGAGGGTGACAAAGCAAATCTTTGCAAATACTCTTCAGGCTGGGAGGAAGACAGAGAGGAATGGGAACAGTAAGAAGAGGAGGCGGCAGCAGCTATGCAAGAGACAGGACTGAGGTGTACCAAGTGCGTGTGCGTTACCTCGTGGGGAGCTCACGGTGGGGTGGGGGGCAGGTCAAGTGATATTCACGAGAGACTGGGGGGGGGGTAGTGGGAGGGAGGAGGGTTGAGGGTGACGCTTGGATTTCCGGTTGGTAACTGGGGGGGGGGGTGCCCATCCCCTGTGACAGGGACCCTCAGGGGAGGGCTGTGGCAAGGTCAAGACACCCTCTGTCTGGGATAATTGTGGATGCTGTGGTCACAGTGGGCACTGAATAAACATCTGTCAAGTGAGTGTCCGTGGGCATGTGGACCTGGAGCTGGGTCTGCGCCCCTCAAGGCCTGGGCAGGGGAGTCAGGCTGGAAGTTGTCTAGGGCTGGTGTTAGAGGGGATGCTGAAGGTAGGAGACCAGGAAGAGGTGGTGCTTTGAAGCTGAGAGACAGACATGCTCACATCCACCGAAACAGAGACGGACAGACGGACATGCCCTGGGGATGCACCTGAAAAGTCCTTTGTGAGGGTGTGGTTGCTCATCACGCCCAGGCTCACACCAGTGGGTGTGCACACACACTGCTTCTGCTCTCCTGGCTTCTCTCTGAGCCCAGGAGCGTGCACCCCGGGGTGCAGGCCGGTGTGGCTGCCCCGGCCTGCATGTGTCTGGCTGGGGAGGGCCTGGGGGTCCAAGCGAAGGTGGCCGTCCACCAGAGCTCTCACCTCTTGAACAGGAGGATGGCAATGACGATGAGGACGATGAGGATCACTGCCAGGACAGGACCCGTCACCCACAGCAGCTCGGGTTCCTCCTGCTGCTGGACTGGTGTCACCTGGACCACGATCTCGTCAGAGTAGGGGCTGCAGGCATAGCGCTTCTGTGACCCGGTGGAGGAACAGCACAGCGCGTGAGCCCCCGGGTGAGATCCCCCATCCTCCATCCCCCAGACCTGGAGAAAGGGCTCTGGGCTGGGTCTCCCGGAACTAAGAGGTTGACCTGGGCCTGGTCAGCTCACTGGGCCCCTAGGGACGGGTCGGGTTGGCCTTCTGGATCCTAGGGGTCAGTGCCCTGAGACCGCAGTGCAGGTCTGGGGCCTCTGAGACTGGTCTGGGGGTGTCTGGTCAGGCCTGGGGTCTTGGGGAGACCTGATCCATGGGTTCCTTGAGGGAGGCGAGCACAAAGCACTGGTAGCTCAGGTCTGGAGACAGCGGCCGGTTGTAGAAGCCCTCGTAGTTCTTCTTGTCTCCCAAGGTGAAGGTCTCCGGGAGAACGTCCACCTGAGCGGCCACGTATGGCTTCAGCCGCTCTGTCTGCCGCCGGCGCCGCCGCTCTGCGCTGCCCTGCTCGATGGCCTCCAGCAGCTGGCGGCACAGCACGAGTCACACAGGGGCCTTGGAGCACACGCTCCTGGGCTGAGGCTAGGCTTGCCGTCCACTTAGGGGCCTGGGGCTGGCCTGACTCTCTGGTAGCACAGAATCACGCCAGACACCAGCAGGCAGCGCCACTCCTCCCAGCCAACCTGCTAAGAAGGGGCCCGCTGGGCAACCTGCCCCTCACCCTCACCAGAGAGGGCTGGGGGTCCACCCAAGCCCGTCTGTGGCCTCTAGACCCCTGGAGACTGCAAGACTCACAGGGCCTGAGATTCTCTAGATCTGAGAGATGTCTCTGCCACTTTGCACCCCAGGGGATCCTGCACAAACCCCTCTGGGGAGGTCTCAGTAAGCCCTCCAGGAGTTCTCTGAAAGCTCCCAGGAGCCAGCTCAGAGTGCGTCTCCTCGGAGACACGGGCAGGCTGCCAATCAGAGAATAATTCCAGTTTGGGAGGAGTCCCCAGGGCACAGCCAACCAGCGCAATGGGACTGCCATCAGGGCTGCCCCGGCTGGGTCCCCAGGCACCTCGTCCAGCTCCAGCTCCTCGGGCGTGCTCCACCGCGGCGCCAGCATGCTCCCTCCGATGCGGTCGATGGGCACCACCATGATGTAGAACCACCTGGGCGGGCAGAGGAGAATCAGGACCGTCCTCCCCTGGCTCTTGCATGGCTGGCCCCGCCCCCGGCCCCCAGGTGTGTCTGCACACCTGACCAGTGCCGGTTCCTGCACGCGGGGCATGGTGAGGGTGAAGCAGCCGTCCTCGATGTAGGCTGAGGTCGGCAGGGGCTTGTGCGGCAGGAGGTCGGGGGCCGTGCGGATGGACACGAGGTGCTGCAGGCCCCCTGCGCTGCTGCCGCGGTTCATCAGCACAAACGAGTATTCGGTGTTGGGCTGCAGGTCTGCAATCAGCTTCCGCATGGAGTGCCCGTCCACCTCCACGCTCTGCCCGTTGTACAGGATCTGCACGGGAAGCGAAGCGGGGGGGGCGCAGGCGGCGTGTTTGGGTGAGGGGCCCCCTTCCAGGCCTGCGGGACAGAGCTCTGTGAACGCAGACGCGCGGGCGGGGGCTGAGTGTGCTGGGCCCAGCCGGCCCCACCTACCCTGAAGGGTACTGCTGACTTGTAGGAGTCGGGCACCTCCCAGCTGAGCAACACGGATGTCTTCATTGCAGCCTCCACACGGAAGTTCTTGGCAAACACTGTTGGGATGCAAGGAGGGAGGAGTCAGCTCTGGCTGCCTAAGGGGAATAAATGGGCCTGGAGGGCTCCCCGCTGGGAAGAGATGGGGGGCAGGGCGCAGGGGCTTAGGGATGGCTGCAGAGGGCCAGAACCCCCACTCCCACCAGCTTCCACTGCACACAGTTCAGCTCCCAGCCCCGGCTCTTCCTCATGGTGAGAACCAAGTGGGACAGAAGCCACAGGACCCTTGGTCGGGCTCTCCAGAAGGGCGCAGGTGAAGCTGGAGCTTACAGACAGCAGGTCAGAGTGACCAGAGGTCAGTGGGACTCAATCACAAGAAGCCATGTGGCCGCACACCAGAGCACAGTGGACCGTGTTCACTAGAGGTCAGGGGGTCATGGCCCCAAGAGGTTAGTGTTGCATACCCAAGAGCGGTGATGCAGTCATGAGAGATCAGTGGGTCAAGGTCACGAGAGATTGGAGTTGCCCAGCAGAGGTCAGTAGGCCAAGGACAGCAGAGGTCAGGGGCCACACACGAAGAATGTGGCGCCTGTTCACTAGAGGTTAGTGATCATGGTCATGAGAGATTGGAGTGTCACACACCAGAGGTTGGTGGCTCACAGTCGCCAAAGGTCAGTGAGTCAAGGAGAGCAGAAGTCCCCAGGCGTAGCCACGTGCCCGCAGCACACACCTTGCTCCACGGGCATGGTCCGGGACTGGATGCTGGGGCTGAGTGGGCCGGCGCCTTTGCTGGTGCGTGCGCGGACCTTGATGTCGTAAGTGGTGTCTGGCTTGAGGCCGGAGAGCGTCAGGTGGGTCTCGGCAGTGACGTTCTGAAGCTCCTGCTGGCTGTTGATGTCACGGTACACCACGGTGTAGTTGGTAATGCGCCCGTTCCTCTCCGCCAGCACCGGGGGGTCCCAGATCAGTTCCGTGGTAGACGTGGTCAGCCCTATCACGCGCAGGTTTTGGGGGAAACCGCTGGGCACGTCCTCGGGGGTCGTGATCTCCTTCTCGAACTCCTCGCCCAGGCCGGCCCGGTTCTTGGCAGCGAGCCGGAAGATGTAGGTGGCCCCTTTGTGCAGGCCAGTGACCGTAAAGTGCTGGTCGTCCTTGCCAAAATCGATGGTGTTGGGCCGCGCCTCGTCGGCTCGGCGGTACTGCAGCCGGTAGCCCAGCAGCTCCCCAGGCAGCTCCTTGGGCGGGTGCCACTGGAGCAGCGCCGTGTTCATGGCCGTGGTGCTGACCATCATGGTGGGCCGGCCTGGGACTGAACAACCACGCACTGGGCTCTGGCCCTGCCCTCCTCACGGCCCCGCCCTCAGTTCTGACCCCAAACCCTCACTCACCTGCCCCCGTCGTCGTGACAATTTTGGGCTTGCTGCGGGCACCGTCCCCCTTGGTGGTGTAGGCGGCCACAGTGATGGAGTAGGTGGTCTCCGGGGTCAGGCTGCTGATGGTGGTTTCCTAAAGGAGGAGGAGGGGCCCATTCCCATCACAGGACAGCAAGGAGGGACCAGACCGGGCCAGCCACCCCAGGCACATGGGGCCAGAGGTCTTGGGAGGGGGCTGTGTGGTGCTGGACCCTGTGGGAGGCAGTACAGGCAGGTGGATGTGTGCCCAGGAGGACCCAGCCTTTCTGGGGAGCCACAAGCCTAAGGCAGACAAGCTGCTCATTCTTCCTTTCAGACAAGAACAAAGGGCCACACTGTTCCTTCACTGCATTGTACTGTGAATGACACCTCGTGAGGTCCGGGCACACGTGACACACAGGGCAGACAGCCTCGCACGCACGTAGCACCTCGCTCGGCTCTTGGCACGCACACCCATGCAGCCTGCGGCGGCTCCTGCACCAGCAGGCGGAGGGCCACCTGTAGACACTAACGCATGCACACGCATACCACAGAGGGAGGTGGAGGGTGGGCCGAGGCGCCACCCTGCAGGACTGAGTGGGACCCCTCCTGTCCCCATCCAGGCCCTGGCTCTGTGAGCACCGTATGCCTTGCAAAGCTTGCTGGGGCAGGGAGGAGAGATGAGGAGGACAGGGAACCCCCCCCCCACCCAGGGGAGCACACTGTTCCAGTGATGCCTGAGAAGTCGGCCAGGGCAGTGTCCCCCTGCCTTGGCAGGCCCTGCCCATATGCCCATTTCCAGCCAAGGCATCATTTCCAGAGACATGCGGAAAAACACCATGGGAGGCCAAGCCACACCACACAGAAGGAATAGTGGGAAGACGGGAGGGGACCTGTCACCACCAGCCCTGGTGTCCCTCCAGCTCTGAGCCTCAGGTGGGGCTGCTGCAGCAGCCACCAAACCCTCACAGGCCCCTTCTGCCCTGGCTGGAGGGTCTCCCAGGGCTGGGGCTCCAGAACACACCGATGCCGGAACCCAGCCTCCAGACCCGCCTCCCAGCCTGGGCCTGGAGCAGGTGATTTTTCACTCCAGGGATCAATAAGGCCTAACGATCAGGATGGGATTTAACTCCATCCCCATCTGGCCAGAGCAAGGGCCAGGGCCCAGTCGATCTCGAACACTGGCCTGAAATTGCTGCTTGACAGGCGAGAAGTAAGGATTAGAGAAAATGCCAATCGCTGCTCAGCTCGGGGCTCAGCGTAAACGCCAATTTTCTCCAGATGTGGCTGGTGCCCTGTGGATCTTGGCAGCTCAGGCTGGGAGGAAAGGCGGGGGCGGGGGAGTGTCCCACGAGCCCAGCCTAACCCAGGTCTTGCCCGCGCTCGCACACCTCTTACTTACATAGTCCTCGGACTCCTCTGGCCGCCACTGACCGCGGGAGAGGGAGAGAAAGGGAGACAGGATGTGAAGGACTCTGGCCCCGAGGGGGCCTGGTTGGGGGAGGGCTGGTGGCAGGCACAGGCCAGAGGGGTGGCACCCCCAGACCACTCACCATCCAAAGATCCCAGCCCCTGCCTCACAAGCCCAGCCGGGGGCACCAGGGCTGAGGAGGGGAGACCTGGAGGGCAGAGGGCCAGAGCAACAGGGCTCCCTGACATTGAGGGGTCGGAGGGCGCCGCCTGGAGGTGCTTAGAGGGAGAGGCTGCCAGACTTGGTCGGGGTGGGGAGACACGGAAGTGTCTGTATGGTACATGGAAGTGGCTGTACTGGTTTGTCAGGAACAGTCCTAGTCTAAGCTTGCTGTCCTGGTATGATTATTCGCAATGTCTCCTTTCCCTCTCAGAAGCATCCCAGTTGGGAAGACAAGATTATGAAGTGTGCTCTAGGCAAGTGATGTTGCCCAGGAACAGCAGAAGCTACGCTGTGGCTGGAAGCGGTGGGGCAGACTGGTCAGCAAGACGACAGAGACCGTGAGTGCCAAGTTCAGAGTCTAGACCCTGCCCCACAGGCACTGGGAAAGACCCAGTTCCTTCCCAGGATGCCTGAACATCAAGATAAGAAGGGACAGATCTGGGCTGGCACTACTGCTGCTGCTGATTCTCAATACGTTCTTCTCCAGGCTGTGGTGCATGTAGGTTTACTAGCTGGAGGGTGGAGAGAAGAAGGTCCTGGGGCACTGGAGGGCTGAGGGTTGAGAGCTGTCCAGCACAGCTGGACATGGGCCATGGGCCATGCCATCCCCAGACCACGGGGTCCTCCGGGCCAACCGCCTTGCAGTGCTGGTCTAACCTCTGTCCAGCAATCCCAGTTGCTCCTGTTCTGGGAAGCTGTCTTGGAAAGTCCTTGCAAGGAGTGTGGGACAAGATACGGGAGGAGGCCCTCGGCCGTCCCTCCTCCTGGCCTCCGCCACTTTCTAAGGTGTGGCTGGGCCCAGCCCTGCTCTAGGTTCCTTGCCTAGGGGGATGGGGGATGCCCTTGCTATCCAAGCCAGGCGTAGGCATGGAGGGCCTCGCAAGGGGAAGCCTGAGACAAGAAGGGAAACAGAAACAGGTTGAGGCAAAACACAGGGCCAGAGGATGGAAGGGATCACAGGAGAGAAGACGACAGACAGGTGAAAATGCAGCCAGCGTGAGGGAGAGACAGAAACAGAGGGGAAGGAAAAACAGATCACAGGGATGAAAAGAGACAGGGAGGCGGAGTCAGAGACCACGAGAAACAGACAAACTCGAGATACAGACACACACATGAAAGGAGACAAGTCTGGCCACACAGTCGTGGGGAGTCTGCACCCCACTGATGAGGCCTGGGCTGAGCAGATGGTGCTGTGGGGAAGGACAGGCTGTGATGTCCTTGACCAGGCGCTCAGGGGACAGCTGGGCCCTGTGGCCAGGCTGGGGACCAGGCCCCATCTGCTCATCTCCTGGCCTGGAGCACAATGACCCCAGTCCGGGTGTTGGGGGCTGTAAAGGCAGATCCTCCACCTTCACTCGGCTTCCCTAGAGCTCGGGCGCATGTTCACCTCCTGTCACAGGAGATCTGAGGCCAAGAGGACAGTGCCCTTCGTCCTATGGCCCAGCTCCCTCCTAACCACTTGGGGCCAGAAGAGGGCACCCAAAGCGGAGCAGCTTCTCTGGAGCCGCAGTGGCTGCAGCTGTGCTGCTGGCCCCCTGGGGCGGCATGGCCAGAGGGAGCCCATTCCCGGGATGCTTCTGGGTGGGTGTGTCCACCCACCGAGGCTCCAGGAAGAGCCCTCAACCTGCCCCAGGAATGCAGGCGGGTCCACAGGCCTGCCTTCTCCCCCTGCTCCCTTATCGCTGGGCAGGCCCAGAGGAGGCAGAGAGCGCCCTCTGGGTAGAAAACTGAACCCAGCCGGAGCTGCAGACATGAAAGCCCTGCCTGCCTGTGGGTGAGTCCAACCCTAAGTGCAGCACAAAGAACACCAGCCCGATCCCAGCCTGGGGGACAGGGGTGGTGTGAAGAGCCAGACCGGGGGGGGGGGGGGGGGGGGGGGGAATGTTTGCATTCTGGGGGGAAGTCAGGCTCCACCCCCTCATGGCCCTGATTCTGGACAGAAAGCCCTTCAGCACAGACACACCGCCAGGTGTCGTGAATCTTCAACAGAATGTGTGGGGAGGGAAGTCATGGTAGCGATTACAGGCCTTTCCTGGGAGTCCTGAGACCTGGTCTCTTATCTGAGCTCAGCCACCCCTTACTGGGAAGTTCTGGCCTGCTTGTCCAGTCTCCCAGTGCCCCAGGTTCTCCTTCTGGATGGCCAACCAGTGCTGAGAATATCCCAGGAACCTCACCCCAAGCTCCCGGGCAGAAACGCCATCCCCTGAGGATGGAAGAGTGGAGAGGTGTGAGTGAGCTGGGCCGCGGGCCCAGCCCTTGAGAGCAAACATCAGCCTGGCCTGATTCACCGAACTCTGCCAAGACAATGGCCGGACAGGGCAGGTGACCGCCCCAGCTGGGAGAGGAGGCAGGCACGTCTCAAAAACCCAGCCTAACTGACAGCGGGTGCATTTCCTGGGGGGGCGGGGGTTGAGGCCTGGGGGCATGCCGACAGAGATCCGCATTGCTGGCACCAGTGGGCTGAGCCACCGAGGTGACTGTCAGGCTGGGACTGCCACCAGGGCAGGTGGGGCTGGCCGAGCCTGGGTTGGGACAGCTCAGGCAGACCCAAGACAGAGGAGAGAGTGATCCTGGCAGCTGGCCCTAACCTCCTGATCTCAGCACTTCCCCTAATGCCACAGCATGTCTTGGTGTCACCGTCCCTCTGACAGTAGGCAGGGGAGGGGAGCGAACCTGGGCTCCAAAGAGGAAGTGGAACGGTCGGTCTCGCCCGCCCGCCGACCCCACCACCTCCGGGGTGCACACCTGGGCCTCGGCCAGCATGACGTCCTGGATGACGGGGGAGCCGCGGGGCTCGCCGTTCTCCAGCCGCACGTAGGTGACCTGGTAGCCGCGGATCTGGCCGTGCTGCTTGCTGGGGACGGGCAGCTTCCAGGAGACGCGCACTGCAGTGGAGTTGAGCGGCTCCACCTCCACCTTCCGCGGTGGCCCGCTGGGCACTGGGGACCAGAAGGAGAAGGAAGTCAGGTGCGTGGGCGAGGAAGTCAGGCGGGCACAGCACAGATCCAAGGCCGTGCCTCCGCACCCACAGCCCAGGAAAGGCCCTGATGGGGATGTTCCTGCAGAGCAACGTGGAGGGCTTCCTCCACCTGCAAGAGGAAGGGCCTGGGACTCTGCGACCACCCTTGGGCCCAGGACTGCCTCACTCGGTGGGGAGGTGGGGTACCAGGCCTTCGACCTCCCCAAGTCAGCACAACCTGTGCTATCTCCCCTGGGTCCCGAGTCACCCCGATGTCTAGTGAGGTGAGCCTCGCTAGTGTCTCTGGCGCCAGTCTCCCCGGTTCTTGCCCTCTTTGGCCTCAGCCTTTTGAGGCTCCCCTGCTTGGGGAGCCCCAGGGCTGGGATTTGGCCACAGGCTGTCCCACGAGCTCCATCTCCCCAGGTGGGGCCATTAAGCCTGTACCGGGAAGACAGGGAGTCCCCCAGGGGTGCTCAGGAGGCTGAGCCCTGGGCGTCTGTCTGGTGGGGACATCTCTTGCCTAGACCGAGGCACAGCCTCTCCTGTCTCCAGCGTCCTGTTGGGCTGTCCCGTGCGTCCTCACCCTTAGCCAGGCAGATCTCCTGCTCCCCATCCCCTCCCATCGCCTGTCCCCCAGAACTGCCTACCGTCCTCGTCGGTGCGAACCAGCACCGGGCTGCTCTCGGGGCCGGGGCCCACGTCCGTGTGCGCCCGCACCCACACCCGGTACTCCGTCCACTTCTCCAGGCCCACCAGGTCCCAGCTGGAGTGCTCGCGGCCGATGCCGTCCACCACGTGCCGCCCGCGGTCCTCGCCGTCCACCGCCTCGTAGGCCACCGAGTACTGGGTGATGACGCCGTTGCGGCTGTCAGCCGGCGGCGGGACCCAACTTACCCGGACGGTGGTGGAGCCCACGCTCACACACGTCACCTTCTGGGGGGGTGCGGAGGGGGCTGGGGGAGACAAATGGGGGGGGAAGCAGGCAGATGGAGGGCGGGGGGCCACAGGCATGGCGACCGGTCACGGAGTACGGAAACTCACCCAGGCGGGCTACTCCCCGGGGGGTGGCGTGGTTATTCCCGGGGCCCCTCCAGGTAAGCTGCCGCCACTGGCCGCAGGTCAGCCCGGCTCTCCCTCTGGACTGCAGGCTCTCCCCATACACACACACAGACACACACGCAGGGCTCTAACACAGCACCTCACACATCCACCATCTCACACGAAACACACACAGCATCAGACACACACAAGCAATGGGGGCCATGCCACCCTCATCCCCGGTCACAGCTACAACCACTCACGGCTGTGCCCACAGCTCTCTCCCTTCCCAGGACAAGTGACCCAATGGCTCTTCTGGCGCGAGGCAGCCTGAGCCTGTGCCTGCCTGGACAGGGTGTCTATGGCCAAGGCGCAAGGCCCTCAGGGGCAGTCTAAGGGAAAGGGCCCATCGGAGGGGCCCTCACTCATCGTTTCCCAGACCCCAGTCGCACTGAGGACTCTAGTGTCATCACAGGGGTGTTCTCATCGTGAGTTCTGCCACCACCCTGCCCGGGACGCCAGCAGCCCCTCAACCCACTGGCTCCCAAGCCCCTCACCTTCAGAGCCTTCTCCTCCCTGCGCTGTGGGGGTCCTGCCCCAGACGCTGCCACCCTGTCTACAACCGGCCTCCAACACCCCCCGACAGGCCCTCTCCTCGTGGCCCAGCTCAGCTGCTCAGGGTCCCCAGCCCACCGCCTGCCCTGCAGCCCGAGGGTCCCCATCTGCTGACCTACCATCCTCACTGCCCTTGCTATTCAGCTTAGACTCTCACCACTCATACCAACACACCAAACTCTGAGCTCCTGCCTAGCCTGCAGCAGGCTCTGAATGACCCCATCCCCCACCTTCTCCCAGACAGCATATGGGGCAGGCAGAAAAGCCCGCCAAGGCTGGCGAGAGCCCTGTGAGCGCCCATGGCTCCCCAGGGCCACTGGCTGGTCTCTGCTCTCTGCCTGCCACCCCCCACCATGCCGCTTGACGCAAAACACCTTCTACCTCCTCCACGCTCCTCAAACCTCCCTTCCTCTCGGCAGATAATCCCACCTCCTACTCTGCAGAGAAAACCAAGACCTCCCGACAGCAGCTCCTGCATCTCTTGGTACCAAACCCACCACCCAGCCAGCTCTGGCTCCGAGTTTCTCCTTCCCCCACCCCGGGAAAGCGGGGGGTGCCTTCCTGTCCAAGGCCAGTCTCTGCCCTCTCTCCCACTTCACAAGGTGCCAACCATCCTTCTCTTTTCCACACTGTCTGCTCCTCACGGACACATTTCCAATGACATTTACGTGTGCTCGAGATCTCCCCATCTTAGTCTTCCTACATCCCATCCTTGGCCCCACAGCCTCCCCTACTGCACCAGCTGCAGTGTCCCCCTTCTCAGCTAAGCCTCTGTCTCTACCTCCTTGTCTCCCAAACACGCCTCCTGGGGCTCCAGCTCCTCACGCCGGGTCCACCCCTGCGTATTACTACACCCAATGGTCACGCCCTGGCCCTGACCGCTCAGCAGCAACATCTGGTCTCCTTCTTGAAACCCTCTTCTTCTGACCTCCAAGACACCCCCATCTCCTGGATTCCCTCCCATCTCTGGTCCTCCTTCTCAGTTGACCTCCCACCCCAGCTTTGGATTCTGGCAGCCCGCCAAGCGTCAGCACCCGGATGGCACACAACGTCTTGAGCCTAAGGGCCTTGGCACCAGGTGGGTCCCTTGTACCTGCTTCTGTCTCATTTCCCATCCTAGGGAGCGAGCGGCACCACTCTCCTCCCAGGTCTACACACCACGTACAAGGCTGCATCCGAGGCATCCCTCTCCCTCAGCCCACCTCCACACCTAATCTGTCACGAAGTCTGGCCAGCGGGATCCCAGACAGCTCTCAAAACCACCCCCAACCCCCACCTCCAGCTCACCTAAGCCGCCATCTCTTGCCTAGACCAATGCACAGCCTCTCCTGTCTCCACCGTCCTGTCGGGCTGTCCCATGCGTTCTCACCCTTAGCCAGGCAAGCTCTCCTGTTCCCTGACCCCAAAGCCCAGATGCTGTCGTCCAGGGGCTGCTCCGGCCATACTGGCTGGCTGCTCGCCCTGACCATAACCAAGTGCCTTCCTGCTTCAGGGTCTTTGGCACCTGCTGACCCCCCTGCCTGGGGCTTCCATGTCACCCAAGGAAGCCCCCTTGACCCCTCAGATCACACAAGGTTCCAATCACATCTTCTCTCCACTGTTTGTTTCCTCCACAGCACTTTACACAAATATAATTAAAAGCTCATTTGGGTAATTGTGGGTTTAATGTCTGTCTTCCCCGCTAGACTAGGACCCCCATGGGCAGAGGCCACGTCACGGTTGTGCTACTCCCAGCAGGGTGCATGGACCCCGGCCGGAGTGTGGCAGGTGCTTGTAGAATGAATCCAGGAACACCAAGTCACACACAGCACAGTCACACAATCCCATGTGACATAAGGGGCCTCATAGGACCATCACATGTCATCACACATGCTGTCTCAATGCCATGACCCCAACCAGCCCCACATACTTGGCCCCATTATCACAGATAGCCTCACAGACGATGGCTCACTGTGGCCATGTGACCAGAGAGCCCATGGGCTTGCGATCTGTCATCGGGAGGGAGAGGTGCAGAGACCCAGACACCCTGAGACACTCTGGTTGGGTCCCGATCCTAAGAACGGCCAATGGACACACCCAGACCCAGCCACAGTGGCAGACACCTTCAGGGGCTGCACGGCTAGGGGCTCAGACGTGGACACACTCACGGCATCAGTCTCACGCAGCACACAGCACTCCTAAGTGCGTACACACACGGCCTCATGCACAGTCCAACACACGAGTGCCACACGGTCCCAATGCAGTCTTGTCTCTGCCCGGGCAGCTGGCTCACATGGACGCTCATGGAGGGGGCAGGAGGCAGGAATATGGGTAACAGGGAGATGAGATGTGGGGATACAGGAGGGAAGACGCCGCTGGAGCAGGTCTGAAACACAGCGAGCACCGCGGTCCCTCCACAAAGGGTGGCCGTGGGCTAATGTGACCAGCGCAGAGCGGATGGGGGAGGAGACACGGAACTTACCTGGGCGGGGGCGGGGCTGAGGGAGGGCAGGAGGTGGGCGGGGAGCAGCGAGGGCAGCAGCCGCCTGGATGCAGACTAGAGGGCACTTACCTGTCCCTCACTTGGGATCCAGACTGAGCCCAGGGCCCAGCGGAACCGACTACCCGCCTGGTCGAGGGGGAGGGGGTGTGTGTGTGAGTCCGTGACCCCCCCAGCTGTAGCAGCCGTGGCTCTGGGAGGCACTTACTGGACTGTGCCGTGCGAGCCTCGATGGTGGGGGTGAAGACGCCCACCCCCAGCTCGGAGCGGGCGGCCAGCTGGAAGCGGTACAGCGTGTCGGGCTTCAGGTCCTCCACGGTGTAGGAGGACGTGGGGTCGAAGGTCACCTTGTGCTGGAAGAGCAAAGAGCACTCACTGACCACCCTGACCTCAGAGGCCACTCAGAGGTCACCCCGAACACGGGTTGTGGCAGATCCCTGGGGACCCACCGTGGCTGCGGGGCTAGCTCCCTGCCACGTGGCCATGTGGCCCACACAAGGGCACCTCACTGACCACATGGGCATGGGAACACCACGGACAAGTAGGCCGGGGAACTTGAGGGCTCTGCTGGTGTCATGCGAGCCACAGAGCCGAGGAGACCCAGGACGGACTCGGGGCTCTGTCCCCAGCACAGGGGTGACAGAGACTACAGAACCACACAGGCAGCACGGGTCCCAGCGCCTCAAGGGGCTGTGTCCCCACGACCCCAGAATCCAGGAAAGTCTACCTGGGAGAGCCCAGCACAGACCCCCCAGGGACTGGGAGCAGCCGTCCTCCCTCCACACTGCCGGGTGCTCACCTGCTGGCCCTCGTCCTCCGCCGCCCAGTACACCAGCTCATACTTGACGATCCGCTCCTGCGGGGGCAGCAGCCACGAGAGCTGGATCCTGGTGTCTGAGTCCGCCTCGGCCTGGAAGTCCGCAGGCTGGGCAGGCACTGCAACACCGCAGCCAGGCTCCATCAGCCTCGCCAATCCCCCGAGGGCAGGGGCCCCCAGTGGAGGGAGGCAGGGCCTCACCCCACCCCTGCCCAGCCCCCCCAGCGGCCGTGTGTGCAGATACGGGCTTTGATCGTCCCCAGAGCCACCCCTGCCCCGGCTCACGGCCTGAGGGAGGGGGGTACCACCCAGCCTGGCCTGCGCCTACCTCCCTGCTGCGTCTTGACCTGGATGGTGGTGCTGGGGGGGCCATCACCCACGGCGGTGAAGGCCAGCACGCGCAGGCTGTAGGTGATGCCGGGCAGCAGGCTGCCCACGGTGGTGAGGAGCCCGGCGTCCGTGTTGTGCTTGTGCCAGGCGCTCAGAGGGCGGCGGGAGTCGGGGGTGTAGTAGACGCGGTAGCCCCGCACCAGGCCGTTGGGCTCCTCGGGCGGTTCCCACTGCACCAGCATGGTGCTGGCGCTCAGCATGCGCGCCTGCACGCGGCGCGGGGGGCTGGATGGCGCCTGCTCCCCCGTGCGCGCCCGCACCGCCTCGCTGGGCGGCCCGCGCCCGATGCTGTTCACCGCCAGCACGCGGAAGGCGTACTCTGAGAAAGGGCTCAGGCCGCCGATGCTGTAGCGGGTGGTGGCCACGCCGTCCACCTCCTGGAAGGGGCCCTCCGCGCCCGCTGGGCGGTACTGGATGCCGTAGTAGGACACAGGCTCCGAGTTCCCAGAGTCCCAGGTCAGAGTGACGCTGGTGGCCGTCGTCTCTGTCACCACAACATCAATCGGAGGCTTCGGCAGGGCTGGGGACAAAGTGGAAGGCTCGGGGCTGCCTGAGGTCACGACCCCAGGAGCCGACCCTGCCCTGGGGTTCATCCAACCAGAGTGTGGTTGACCCCCCCCCCCCCCACAAAGAATCGCCTGAAAAGCCCTCGGTGACCACTGAGGTCACCTAGCGGGGGCTGGTGGCCAGGCCCGTCAGTGCCTGCAGGGGCCTTGGGTCATTCGGTGTCCACCTAACTCACTTCTAGGATTCCTCTGGACCTCACGCCAGCCCTGGAGGCTCATCAAGCAAACGGATCCAGAGGTGGCCTGCCTGGGCCCGTGCAGATGGGAGGCACACAGGCCTCTGCAGTGCATCTGGGCTCACCCATTGGTGAGTGTGTTTAATAGGGGCGGGGAGAGGGAAGGGATTTCCTCAGGGAATGGTCCTGGATTTGAGAGAGATGGATGGGGCTGCTGGCCCCACAGACACCATCGCTTGGCTCAAAAGGAGGGGAGAGGCCTCAGGTCCACAGCCAATCCCCGAACAACAGGCACTCACAGACTTGAGTGCCGATGGCGCGCCAGGCACTGTGCTAGGGTTGAGGACACGCTGACACACGGTCACACCGCTGCGCTCATGGGGTTTATACACCAGTGAGAGAAGCAATCAGTGAGTGATAATCGTGGCTCTGGCATGTGTAACGACACCAGAAAGCAGGGTGCTGAGATGGAGAAAAGTCCAGGGTGTCGTTGAACGGGGTGACTGGGGAAAGCTTCCCAGGACTGAGACCTGGAGAGCTAGGTGGAGCCAGGGATGGCAAGGGTGGGGTGAGGGCAGGGTGATACTCGGAACTGTCGGCCTGCTCCGTTCACAGCAGTGAGGATCCTGCTCTTTATCTTAAAAGCAGTCAGAAGCCACCGCAGGGTGTTTCTCCCTTTTATAACATGACGCTGCTCTGTTAAAAAGATGACTCAAGCTGCAGAATAGGGGGTGTTATCAGAGGGGAGGGAGGAAGCAGAGCACCCCAAGGAATCTGGTCTACATGTGGCTGTCCCAGGGCTCCGGGAAGAGAGAACCCACCTGCCTTTGCTACTGTTTCCCATCCTTCTTTCTGGGAGGCTGGGAAAGCTGAGGGTCCAGTTCTATGGTTAGAGGGGTGTGTGGTGGATTCAGACCCCCAGGGTTCAAGTCCCTGCTCCATCATTTACTTCCCTGTGACTCTGCACCTCAGTTTCCTAACTTATAAAATGGGAACAAGAGAATCTATTTCCCAGGGTGACATCACCTGAATAATATAACCTCTGCTTCCTAACCAGCACGGCATCTGCCCCCCCAGGGAACTAGCACCTGTTAGCTCAAATGATTAAGCCAGTCTCTGACAGAAAGCCCTCCGTCCACCACTGACGGCCAGGAGGACCCCCGGGGCCGGGCACCAGCAGAGTAACAACCTCAGCCCCGCCCGTCCCCCAGCAGTCATGCCCACCTCCCCCCCGCCAACTCCAGGGAAGGCCACGGGCCACGGCCAGCACACCAGTGAGCTCACCTTTCACGGTGACCTGGGCCGTGGCCTCGATCATGCCCAGGGAGGAAATGGCCACACACGTGTAGTTGGCGGAGCGCACCACGTTGCTGAGCTCCAGCACGTTGCGGCCGACTGGCATCTCGTCCTCCTTGGTGAGCTCTTCGGCCCCCATCATCCACTTCACATAGGGCATGGGCGCGCCGACGGCGACGCATGTCAGGTTCACGCTGCCGCCTGGCATCACCTCCTGGCTGCTGGGAGGGATGGAGAAACGCGGAGCCACGCGGCGCACTGCGGGAGGAGGGAGAGAGGCGCTCACAGGCCGGGCCGGGCGCGTGTGCGGCGGAAGGGCAGGGGCCCCTCGTCCAGGAAGCCCCTCTCGTCAGAGCCAAGGGGTGGGGTCCCTGGGCTCCAGCTGACCCCCACCCATCCTGCTTTGGGGCCAGAATAGCCCCCACTCTCAGGGACTGTCTGGAACACGAGAGATTCTGCAACCACGCTCCCGTTTTACAGCCTAGGAAACTGAGGCCCAAGATCACAGGGGAATCAGTGCAAGGCCTCCTAAGGGCCACATCCCAGGTCGCTCTCCAGTGCCCGCCCCTACCTGCTCCGACACCCGCCCCCACTAAGGAGGGTCTCCAGCGGGGCTAGCTGGGGCACTAGTGCGAGAGATCCAGGCACGCTAGGGTGGAGGGTCCTCAGAGCAGGACTGGGGCAGGGCAGAGGGTCAGACTGGAAGTGACGTGGCCACCTTCTCTGAGGCCACTGCCTCCACCTCCAGGCCATGATCCCCGGGGAAGAGATGAGGGTAGCAGCAGGACCACCTCCCAGGACCTCAGCCACGCTCAAGGCAGAGCCTGAGAACCCAAGAGGAGGGGCTGCCTCCAGGAGGGACTGGACAGGGGCCAGAGTTCTGGGCGGGCCAGGGACGTGGTCCGCGGGCAGGATGGGTATGACGATGGCAGTAACATGATGAGGGTACCGAGCAGACGGCTTTCGGCACCAATGGACAGGGTCTCAAGGGGGAGGGTGGCTGTTCCTGGCCACAACCTCCAGCCTTGGGCTCCCCAGGAAAGAAGCTGTTCTGAGCTTCTCAGTTCAAGGTGCAGCCTGGACCCCCCCACCCAACCTGCCAAAGTCTCGAGCTTGGTAAAGACATTCGGAACATGCAGAAGGAGGGAAGGCAAGCAAAACCTAGCCATGGGCAGACATGCTTGGCATGCAGACAAGGCATGCAACAGGTGGGCAGAGGCTGGGGTGTGTCCTTCCTGGGCACCCCTACACGCAGGGCTGAAGAAGGCAGGCAGCGAGGCGAAGAGACCCAGAGGGGACCACTCAGGGTGCAGGTCTCTGAGGGTCCTTGCTGGGGAGCCCAGGAATGCAAAGGACCCACAATGCCACATCGGGAACACCTCCACCACAGGTGCCAGACTGCTGCTCGCTCAGCCTAAAAGCACGGAAATCAGAGCTGGAAGTAACTGCAGACACCACCTGGTCCAACCTGTGACCTCACTACACAGAGGTCAAAGCTGCAACCCACAGACCAGACATCCAGCAAATCACCATGTCCTGCTAACACACCACCTAAAATATCTTTCCAACACTTTTCTTGCCAAGTCCACAGGTGAATGCCACCTCCAAAGTCCAAGCCACCAGCCTTCCCTGGATTACTATACTGTGTTCTCCATTGCTCCTCCTGCCCTGGTCATCCTCTGACCCAGTCACTGGCCCTCCACAAGTAACCGGCACAAATCCTTATCTGTTCACATCACCTGCCCTGTTAAAAACTGCATGGAACTTTAAATGACTCAGCCCAGACTACGGGACCTCACTTTGCTCAGCCTCAGCTGTACCCACGCTGCCTCCCTCCGAAGCCTCCAGTCAGAGCCAAAGGACTGCCAGTGCCACGGCCAGCACCAGGGATCGAGTCTACTTCCCTCTGTGACCCACGCTCGCTGGGGTGTCAGCGTGTCTCCTCCTAGAATTGGCATCCACGTCTTCTTAGGAGAACCATCTCAGCCCCCACTCTTGGTTCATGGGATATGCAACCCAGACGTGGCTCAAGAGATAGAACCTTTGGCCTTTTGTGAAAACTATTAAGACACGTGGCTCTTCCTCTCCACTTCTGGTCTCTAACCTGGGGGGTGGGGGGCTGGGGACCACCTTGCACAGCACTCGAAAGGACCTGCTTGAGAACAAAGGAGTTATTGAGGAGGGCAGAGGTAGAGACAGAGACAGACAAATGCCTGACCAAACTGTTTAAACACCGGGATCCAGCCCTGCCTGACGCCAATCTACCTATACTTCCAGTTTTGTAAGACAAGTTTCCGTGTTTCGCGTTAAGCTGACAGAAGTGGGCTTCTGTCATCTGTCCTAAAGCTGGGGGGGTCTGCAGTGATGACGGAACTGTTCAGGTAGAGCAGTGCTGTGTGGCAGGGGGACACGTGGGTCCCGGGGGCATGGCTGGCAGGAGAAAGCCACGACAAAGAGCTTCCTTTGAGCACTCCCCACAAACGGCAAAAGGTGAGGTTGGGAGGCTCGGACACGGTGCAGGCACTGCCTGGGCTCTGGTGCTGAGCCTGGGGCACAGGTCATGAGGCGCGGCATGCCCGCTGGTGAAGATGTAGCCTGGCTCAAGCAAAAGGGCTCAGCGGTCCTAACTGACCAACTCTCTCTTTGCCGCTCCTCTCTGCCAGGGGCTGCCCCGTCTCCTCCTCGTGCATGGGCATCCAGTTAAAGAGGCGGGAACTGACAGCTGACACTCAGGGACGTGTTCATACACGTACTGGGAGCAGGTCCGTGGGATGAAAAGCTCAGGCCCCTTTGAGCCCTGGCTCACAGGGTGAATGGAGAGACTGGGGCGGCTCCATGAAGAAGCTTCTGGGTCTGTTGAGGCTGGCGGGAGAACACTCTCCACTTGGCATGAGGATGGGCCCCAAGCCTGTGTCAGGGACACACCTGTCAGCTTGACAGTGGTCAGTGGCAGAATCCTGGGGCCTGATCGGGTCCCTGGACGTGAGAACAAAGAGCCCCAGGAGAAGGAAGTAGGTCCTTGGTGGATAAACCTTAGGTCTCAACCTAAGCCGTGAAGAAAACTGACCAGGCTTTACTTCAAACAGTCCCGGAGGACAAGGTCTTCTTGCCAGCGCCAGGAAATAAGGGCCCTTGGGGAACCAACATTGAGAAGGGTTTGTTTTTATTTTTAATTCCCCCCCTTCCAGATGCAAGTGGAAGGGAGAACCCCAGGGGCTAAGGATGAGTGAGAGGTCAGAGATGAGCCTTAGCATCACTCCTAGCACCAGGGCAGGGCCTCAAGCCCAGGGACTCCTGGACGGCACACTCCAGCAGGGCACCTCCCTTCACAGGCCTGCTGGGCTTCAGCCAACACAAAGAGCCTGAATGGGTTTCACTGCAGAGCAGACTCATCTTCCCCACGGTGTAGGGGCTAGGACTACAGAGAGGAGGTGGGGGTGACAGAGGCGGGTGACCACTTCCTGGGATCCTGAGTATCTGTGGAGTCCCGAATTCTGGACGGTCACCCCCCTGTCCCAAGTGCCACGAGTGGCTGGTGCCTCCCTGCAACAGTCTCACCGCCACTCCTCCTGCCGTCGCTGACACGAGGCCTCCAGAAGGGGCAGGACTCGCCCTGGACTCAGTCTATTGACAGCAGCAACAGCAGGGAAGGAAAAACCAGGGCCGGGGAAAAATGCACTTAGGGTCTAATCTTGAGCTCCAACAATGACGGTCTATTACTGTTCCCCGAGCATCCTTACTGCTGACATTTTATAGACAATTTCCAAAACAGGGCCTTGCCATTTCTGGATTATATTTCAGCTGTAACTTTTAAGTCTAATTATTTGAGCTGACAACCCCCTATAATAGGGCGGTGCGGCGCCTGGAGGCAACGGCATTCAGTGGAGTGACAGCCTAATCGCAGGGGGGAGGCAGCCCCGCAATCGGCATTCACTCGCGGAAATTTCTCTGATGAAAATAACACAACATTAAGGAGGGGATAAGGGGCAGGATTCACCGTATCAAGATAAAATAACTCTTTAATAAATAACCTTGTGGCTGCCGCAGAGCAGTAATTAAATGCTGGCGCACTCGGCACACAGTTTTAAGTAAAGCTGGAAAAATGTAAGATGTAATTATCAGCACCAAACAAATTACCAGCACGGCAAATCCCCCCCGGAATATTTAGAAACTCATTTCTGCCTTCCCATTAAATATTTGTGTACATGCTTATTTTTGGTGGAACCACAGAATGGGAAAAGGAGAAGGGACAAGGGACCGGGAGGGCGGGGGAGGGGGCCCAGGGGGAGGCGGTGGCAGGCTGGGCTCTCTCTGCTGATGACCGTTTTCTGAACTCGCCCCGGGCAGATTTGCCCGTTCAGCGAAACGGTGTAACTGAAATGCCCCAGAGCTCAGGAGTGCATATGATGATGATCAGGGCTGGTATCTGAGCCGAGGCTGCAGTCCTCCTCCCGACAGGCTCCCTCTCCTCGTGGAGGAAACCCAAGCCACAGAGAGAACACAGAGGACACCAAGTGGCCCGAGTCTGCTCCCTGGGGCTTCACCCAGTGGACAGGAGGGCCTCCTCTAACCGCTCAGACCAAGGGACAGAGAAAGGACCGCTGCCTGTGTCCTTGCCCCTCGGCCCCTGTTGCTGGACCGAGGGTGGGGAGTAGGGGCCTGGCCCCTCGGGTGTGAGACTGCTCTGGAATGGGCTGCTGCGAGGTCTTCAGGAAGCCCTCCCCGACCCACGGCCATGCTAGGGCTGCTGCGAGGCTCACATATAGCTCTAAGCAGCAGTTGACCGCTTGGTCAGATGTGAGCTCCTGGTCGAATGCCCAGCACCCAGCGTGGGGCCGAGGAAATGCCAGCTGTCTGGGAGAAGGGCTTGGACCAGGTGGGAAGACCCTCATCTGGATCTAGCTGGAGAGGGAAGAGACCAGTCAATGGGAGGCTTCCTCAGTGAGACAAAGTGACCCCACCCACCCTGTGCCCCAGACACTAAGCTCGGTGGGCACAGCATGACTGCCGTCCGGCCAGCTTCAGGGAGGTGCTCAAGGACAGTGCAGACCCTGGAGGACGTTCACCCTGGGCTGCAGGATCTTGAGGGGTGAGCTCATTCTAGATTAGCCTTCCCCTTCATCTTCCCAATGGTTTCAGCTGAGCTCTAGCAAATATGGATTTTAAGCAAGGGGGTGGTGGAAACTGTGTAAGGCCCCACAGGTGCACATAAAGCCCTACAACTCTTACAGAGCCCACAACCACTTCTGAGCTCCACCTGGAGCAGACTGCTGGCCTGGCCTGGGCACAAAGGCAGGGCCAAGTCTTGTGCCATGCACCATGCCCACCCAACCTCCCCAGCAGGGGAGCCCAGCTAAGGGGACATGCAGACACGTGGGGTGGTCAAGGACCCAAGCAGCAGAAACATGCGGGGCAGTGGGGCTTGCCCACCCACCCCTGGTCCTGCCCGCCTGCCGGCTCAAACAACGGGAGCACAGAGCCCGACAGGCGGGCAGGCCTGACGGGGGCGAGCCCGAAGAGCTGACCGAGCCCGCTGGTCCCTACTGACGGGGGCATCCCGTCGATGGGCGAACTGTAGATGGATAAGAAGTGAAAAGGACCAACCTTCTCGCTGATCTGAGAGATGAGAGTTTGGGTTGATGGCAGAGTGCGATGAGGATGAGGAGGGAATAAAAAAAAGACAAGGAGAAACACAGAGAGAGTAAAAACAGGCCAACCTTCATCTGCCCACACAGCACGGAAACGAGACAAGACTCTTGTGCCCCACGCACACGCACGTGCCCACAGGTGCGCGCGGACCACGCCGCTCACAAAAGACTCAGGACTCATGGAGGACACGGGTGGACAGGGCTGGGTCCCGCCGGCAGGTGCCGGGCGCCAAAGGGTGGGACAGGGATGGGTGGGAGTGTGGCACAGGCAGGCCCCCGTGCCTCACGCGCACCCCAAAGCTCAGACAGACCCGCTGAGCTCAGGGCCCACCCAGCCCACAAACCCACCGAGGCACATGGGCCACTAGAACCCCACCACCGTGAGGAAGCCCCACGCTGCATGGCACCAGAGTGTGAGGAAGCTGGTCTGGAGCCTGTGGGGAGAAGCCACGGAGCCGTCGCCCCGTTTCGAGACAGCTGCGGCCCAGCAGCCAGGCCCCTGCAGAGAAGTGGGGAAGGGTGGGGGCAAGTAGGCCAGGCTCGGTGGAAAGCAGGGCCCATCCCTGGTCCCTGGCAGCTGTGTGTCCTAAGAGCTAGACGGGAGAGACGCTGTGGATGGAAGGAGCGAGTGAGTCACTGGGGGAGGGAGTGGGATGGAGAGGCTGGTCCACCCGGCATGCCTGGGCCTGCTAGACCGTGGGTGGAGCTGCAGGCAACTGAGCAAAGTCAGACGAAACTCGGTGGCGCAGCCCCTGTGGTGCTTTCCCCGCGGCGGCAGCAGCTACTGACTGCCTAGCACGTCCTGCGTGCCCAGCACCAGGCTGGGAGCTCTCCACGCACGGCCCTGTGAAACGCGGCCGCTGTAGGTCTCAGAGAGGTGGTGGGAGCCCCGAGTCTGCGGGACAGAGGAGGGGTGTGAGGTGGACACTGGGGCCAAATCCGAGGAGGAGACATGACCTCGGGCCCCGTGAACGTGGCAGGAGACACATGATGGAGATAGAGACAGATGGAGATAAGACCCAGAGCAAGGCTGTCCATCTGAAGAGTGCTTTGTAATGGCGGGGAGGGAGGATTCCCCCAAGAGACATTGGGCAAGGTCTGGAGACCCTGTGAGCTGTGACCAGGGGGTGCTATTGCATCCAGTGGGTCGGTAAACACCCCAAAATGCACAGGACAGCCCCACACAGCGAAGGGTTACTTGGCCTCAAATGTCAATGGTGTTGAGGTTGAAAAACCTGGCCTGGCGTCCACACCAACTGGTTGCTGAGGTTGAGCCCAGTGGGGGCCTCCCACTGGCCTGGAGGGTGACAGGTGCCCTGTCTGGAAGGAAGCTTTACCGCCGCTCTGCCAGGAAGCAGGCGGGCAGAGGCCAGCAATGGAGGCTTTCTCCATGTGTACCCACCCCCAAGAGGGGTTCAGGATACAGCAGCTGGTGTCCCAGAAGAGTAAGGGGCTGATGGGGTTATCAGCACTGCTGGGGCAGAAAGCAGGGGCTCTGCCAGGACTGTGATAAGGAGCGGGGGTGGACCCCAGATGCCAGGGTCCTAGCAGCATGGCTTAGGGTTCTGTCCTAGGGCTACAGGGCAAATCTCTCTCTGCAAAGCAGGGCAGGTACAGATTCAGGTGGGGCCTGGCTATGAGACATGTCCTAGGGACAGACTGAGGACTGGCCCCACGGGTACAGATTCAGGTGGGGCCTGGCTATCAGACACGTCCTAGGGACAGACTGAGGACTGGCCCCACAGGAATGTGTGTGTGCGCCAGTAAGAGGGAGGGAAAACCAAAGTGAGGTTGTCCCTATTTTAGGATTCCTAGCAAGTGGGGCTAGAACTAAAGGAACATCCACATTCCTGGCCCAAAAGGCCTGTGGAAATAGGCCCAGGAAGGCAGTTCAGGAAGACCTGTGGAAGTGGGGGATGGGCCATGGCAGGACCCAGTTAAGAGTCCTGTCTGAGCCCATCACGTGCGGACAGTGGAGTTCCCATAGACAAGGAGGTAAGAACTGCCTGGTCAGGGCCGGAGCCACCAGCTACAGCATCTGAGCTCAGCTCATCCAAAGAGACCCACTGTCCCACCTCAGGCTGAGGCCAGGGTGATGGTGACTTCAGAGAACGCTGCCCCGCCAAGACGATGATGAGGAGCTCAGCCACCCCAGCTCTGGGCTTTCTGCCTTAGTACGGTGCCTGTAGCTCTGCCTGCCCCTCCTCTCCCTAGTGCAGCCTCATGCAGTGAAGGATTTCACTGTGGAGGCCTTGAAACTCCACATTCTCAACCTGATGGTCTTCTGGAAGAAGTGCTGGGTCAGATCAACACAGCAGTTGGAACTGTCTGGGTGGAGGAGGGAGGTCTCTGAGCAGGGTCTTCAGTTGCTCCTCTCAGAGGGAACTCATTAGGACCCAGTGCATTGGTCAGAAGCTCTGCTGAGGGCAGCATGGGGGGAAGGCCGTGCAATTTGTGACACGCTCATCTTGGCCATCTGGGTGACGGGCATGCTCCTAGCCTCCATGCCCTGAAGCTGCTCCTTAAGACAGTTCAGGTGAGCCCTGAAGAGCAGAACACCTGAGAAGGGGACCACTGGGGACCTCCCATCCCATGCCCCCAGTTCTGATGAGGCATCAGCCACCCTCTGAAGCCCCATTTTCCCCTCACCTGTGGCCTCTTAGTATCTTGTGCCCTGACAGCACAGCCCCTTAATAAGCTCACGATTGATGGCCTAATTCTCTCTGATCTGATCTGTCTGACCACGTGGCCCTGAAGGGTGGGACAGGCCACTGCGATCACCCTGCCCCACAGCTTGGCTTGAGCAGACAGGCAGATGACGCCCGCTGTGAAGCTGTACTAAGCACTTAGCGTGATGAAATCATCACTGCGAAGAAGCGGCATCCACTTTCCTTTAGAAATCCCCCGAGGGGAGACGGTTTCACTTTTCACGACGCCCATCTATGAAGGAGGGTTAAGTGGGGGGTGGGGGGGTAGAAGGGGTGCCAAGGGCCGTTCCTCGATACTGTGTACACAAAACCCAGAGTGTTCTCAGGAAGCAGCAGGTGGCCAGCTTTGGTTTCCCTTGGGCTGGGAGCACAACAGACTGGACAGGCCAAAACAGCCCCAGACCCTCTCTGCTGGGCACCTGGACTTGTGAACACGTGACCCACTTAGTCCCAGCAAGAAACACCTCAAACGCACGAGGTGCTCACCTGCAGGGGCTCAAAGCTGCCTGGGCCTGACCCCCCTACACAAGGGTCCCGGCTGATGACAAAGCACAGCTGGCTCCTCCTCCAGGAAGGCCCAGGCAAACCTGGTCAAAGGCAGGTACATCTGGCCTGAAGCCCACCCTGCTAGGGTGGGCAGGACAGACTCAAGGAAGACCAGGCAGGTGTGAATATGTTCACACACAGACATGTGCGCCTACTCACACACACACACACACACACACACACACACACACACACAGTCTGCTCGGAAGGCTCTAGACTCTCATGGGGCTCCAGGCCCATGAGGCAGGACCTATAAGAGATACAAATGCTCCCAAGAGCGGCTGTTCCCAAAGGGCCTGTGGGAGGAAGGCAAAGTCGGGCGGATGTTAGGAGCTTGCCCAGTGCGAGCTGCTGCTGCTACGGCTGCTGCAGAGAGAGGCAAAAAGGAGGAGAGACAAGACCCAGGGCAGCCAATGGGTCCACACCAAGGTTCTGGGCAGCAAGCCCGGCAGGTGTGGCTCGCCCCACAGGGTCAGGCAGGGCTGGACACCACCTGAGTCCTTACCTCGCACGTATAGGTTGGCAGGGGCCGAGTAGCGAGTGCCTGCGGAGTTGGTTGCCACACACTCGTACTTGCCTTGGTCCGACTCCTCGCTGCTCTCAATCTGCAAGGCACCTGTGGGGACACAGAGACGGCGGTCTGGCCTGGAACCTGAGGAGGGCTCTCGACAGCACCCAAGGCTCGGGTTGACCAGATGTGGCAGGCATCAGGGCCACACCTGGCACAGATGCTGCTTCCGGGAAGCTCTCCCTGACAAGCCCAGAGGCCTCTTGGACGGAACCGAGGGTCAAGCTCCGGATATCAACCCCACCCCACTCGTGGTCTAGCTGGGCCTGTGGACTCGGCCAGGGGCTCCACCCCAACCCCCAACTCCACCAAGCAACTGCCACGCTCTGGCCAGTACGCAGTACTGGAGCCTGTTTGCTAATGAGCATCCCCAATCAGAGCACCACGGAGCCAGGCGTGGGTGGGAGCAGCCTGGAACCCATGGGCGTACAATGCCCTCCTCGGGCAAAGCCTGAGATTCCACTGCCCACCAGAACCCACAGGAAGGAAGGGCTGGCCCTGCGGGCCTGGGGCCCAGCAGCCTCTGCCCACAGAACCCCTCCTCCCCGCCCCCACCTCCACCCACGCCAGCCCCACCCATTCCGGCTCCTCTCCTCAGCCTGGTCCCTGCTAAAGTGCTTCGACCCACCGCGGCTCCTGCATAATTCAGGAGGCTAATGGAGGCTGCAGCTCCCACTCAGGCCAGCGCCCTGAGGGGCTGCTCTGGCCGCAGACGAACAAATAGGAGCCGGGGCCTGGGGAGGGGGAGAGGGGGGTGGGCGCTGAAAATGACCCTCACAGAGGGTGGAGGAAAGGGCCAGGGCCAGTCCTGGCAGGTCCAGGTACCAGGTAGGGGAGACCAAGGGGAGGGCAAGGTGGGGGATGGGGGTGAAACCAGGACGTGGCCACCCCCGGCCCCGGCAGTAAGCGCCTGAGAGCACTGCTGCTGACAAGGGTACACCGGGCGGACCGTCGTGACAGGAACACCCCGAGGCACAAGCAACACCCGCTCCCTGGAACAAGCTGACAGACAATCACACCCACGCAGGACGCTCCAACGGACAGTTAACAACCCCACAGGACACAGCCTGACAGAAACCCCTGCCTACACAGACCTACCCCACCCAGAGCCCAGGCCGGCTGACGGTCACACCCACACAGGACACAGACAGAACTGCCCGATCCCGCCCGACCCAATGGGAAAGGAGCCACAGGAGGAGCCCTCGTGGCCCAGGCTCCGGGGGGCGGGGGGTGTGGGGTCCCACTGCAGGTCTGAGCTGTAACAGCCTCTTCACCCCCTGATACCTCTCTTTCATCACCCAAATGCTAGGCAACAGGAGGGGCTATGAACACTGGAGGTGGGGAGAGGGATACTTAGGCTCAACCCCAATGCAGAGGGAGAAAGGGCTGGCCGGCTCTGTGGTCCTGATCAGCCCTTCCCACCAGCATCAGGGCACATGAGGACCCAGGACACATGCCAAATACCCAGCTCCTACGAGAACAGCCCTGATGGGCACCCAACAGGTCATGTTTATGGGATGGATGGACGCTGTCACAGAAAACGCTCATTCAAGCAGATGCGGGTCAGGCCCCCGGCCAAGGGGCGAGGGGGCTGTACGCAGTTCAGCTGAGGGGAGGAGGGAGCCCTGGCAGCTGGTGCCACAGGTGAGAGCAGGAAGTGGCACCTGGGTGGAGGAGGAGGCTCCCCTGCGTTAAGAACCAGGACTGGTCAGGGGACCCCATGCAGACCCTGAGACTACTGCACACAGAAACCCCCAAATCTGGAACCAACACCATGAGCCTGCAGTGGGGACTTGGTCCCATCTTCTGCTCTGAAAACAGCTTGAGCCTGAACTCCGAGGGTCTAGAGGTGCCCAAGGATACTGAGAGGCGGGGAGAAAACGATGTGAATACAAATACTACAGAAGCCACCATTTTACAGGATGTCTGCTCTGGGCCAGACCATACGCAATCCTCTCCCTCTGCTCTAGTCATCATACCCCATGAGGTGGGTCCCTGGCCTCAGCCTAAACAGGAGGAAATAGACTTTCGAGAGAGAAACTGAGTTTTCAAAGGACATGAAGTGAGTCAAACTTGAACGTGGCTCTTCGTGGATCTTTGAGTCCAGTCTGGGCTTGGAATCCCAGAATGTAGGGTCCTAAAGCATGAAAACAGCTGGAGCTCATAGGTCAGGGGATCAGGCTACCTAAGACCCTGTTAATTTCTATTGTCATTCCAGCCTCTGTTAGTTTTAACTGCATGTCCTTCCTAGTGTTTGCTGGACTGAGGGATTTACAGGGGGAGCCTCAATCTACCACAGGGCCGGATGCTGAAGGGGGAGCTAGCAATAATTAAAGGTCCCAAGACCAAGAAGGTTCTTGAGAAGGAAGGCAAGGCTTGGTCATGCTCCCCCACCTCATGGGAAGATTCTCCATCTCTGGCTAGCCTTGAAGACCAGGGCCTCGCTTCCCTGCAGGAGTCAGCAGAGCCCCTTCTGTCTGTGGGGCTGGCCTAGAAGGCCTGGTCAGTGGGCTCGCAGGCCCAAGGCAGGGATGAGCCGAGTTATGTCCACAATCCAGACTTGGAATGGATGAGTCACAGGAGGGGATGGCTGAGAGTGGATGCGTGTGGTGGCCGGTGGTGCTGAGGGGCCGGAGCTGGAGATGAGGAGGCTGGAGAGGCGGGGATGGGGGAGGTGACGACGGGACGGGACGGGATGGAGTGGTGGTGACGGCGTGGCGAGGCGTGGCGTGGCGAGATGCACGGACAGCATTCTTACCTCTGATTGGTGAACCACCTGGCGAGGTAATTTGAATGCAAATAAGATCAGAGAGAAGCATTAGTACAAAAGGAAGGAAAGCCACAAAAAGCCAAATCAGATAAAATAAAACGCGAGAGAGGGCCTTAATAAATACACAGAGAAATTGAGGCCTGGATAAGGCCACTGCAAGTGGTATGTGAGCAAGCGCCAGCTGCGTGGAGGCGAAGCTGTGTTCCCCAAGTCACTGGCAAGGCTCTGAGGAGGGGGACAACTGAGCCCTAGGTCAGCAGGGCTGGGGCGGGGGTGATAGGAATCAGGACAGTGAGGCAGGGTTCCTGAAGACCCCATGGCTGAGGTCAATGCAGGGGGAAGGTGAAGAGAAGAGGCGATAACCCCACCCTGCAGGGACTCCTGAAGTGCACAGGATGAAGCAGGATTTCAAAATAGAGGACTTACCCAAAGTAAAGCATTTAAGCAGTCAGAAAAAAGGGCTAAAGGGAGGGCTCACTTCAGGCCACCACCAGCCCAGCCCCCCACAAACACACACACCAGCCCCCTCCTCACCATCCGGTGGCAGATCCCTGTGATGAGGTCACTCAACCCTGCTAAACAAAGTGACTGCAGAGTACCCCCAACCTGGCTGGTGAGAGGCAGAGGCCATTCCCTGCACCCCTTTGCCTGTTCATTGCCTTATAACCCTGGGAATCAGCAGCCTAGAGGGCCAGATGCTCACTCTGCAAATGCCTGGGGTGAGGGGCTGTTATCAGGTCTGGACTGGCTTCCTCCCCAACAGCGGACCTGCTCTCCGGCTGCCCCATCCAGAGGAGTGGGGGCCTGTGGACAGGTCCAGGTCAGTGCTGTCTCTGCCCCTCTCTGCCCACTCCTGGGGAGGGCAGCATGCCGGGAGACAAACACTGATTACGGCTCACTGAACCCAGTGACACCCACTGAGGAGGAATTATCCATCTTGGCAAGAATGAAGAAACGGAGGCTGAGGAACATCAAGTGCTCGAAGCCCCAGGTCACACAGCTTATGAGGTGGCAGGAACCAACCAGGGCTGGCTCACGGCCTTCCCACTGGACCAGGCTGCCTCCTGCAGACACACAGATTGGAGAGAAGGCAAAGGCAGCACTGGGCCCTGGGCAGTGTGTGAGGCACACAGAGATGGTCCAAGGAGAATCATCTTCCCGGTGATCCTCCAGGCGTGGTCCACGGACCTTCAGGGTTCCTGAGGCCCTTTCAGGGGTCTGCAAGGTCAAAGCCGTTTTCACACGACTGAGAAGCTTTCGGCCTTTTTCACTCCTGTTCTCTCATAAACGTACAGCAGAGTCTCCTGGAGGCATCAGGATATGTGATAGCACAACAGACCAAAGACAGAAGCAGACAGGAGGATCCAGCTGCCTTCTATTAAGCCCCAAATTAAAGAGATTTGTAAAAGTGTAAAACAGGGCCGCTCTTCTCACTGAACGCTTTTGTTTCACAAAATATAATTATTTTCCATTAAAAAATGTTGTTTATGTTAACACATAATGGGTTTTTAAATTATTTTAAAGTGGATTAATAAATATTTAAAACCTTCTTGGTCTTAACACCTAAAGTGGCAAATACTGATAAATAAAATCCACACTAACAAAAGCTCTTAGAGACCCTCTGATATTTACAGCCAGGGGTCCTGAGACCACAACGTCCACAGGCTGATCTACTCCTACAATCCAGGTCCAACATGGGAGGGGGAGGGGGGAAGAGAGGGGAAGGGGTGGCCACCTAAATGCTCCAAGCCTGGGATCCCTAGCTCTGGCCTCAGTAATTCCAAAACCTAACCTGCTGTGTGACAAGACTCTGGGCCTCTCTGGAAGGTCGTTTCCCCATCAAACTGAAAGAATTTGTCTTTTCCATTTTCCGTGATGAGTGTGGGAGACAGGAGGGTCCCTCAGATCCACACTGCCCCTGAGGAGTGCCAGAGTGTTCGGATAAAAGGGACCATTGCTGACAGCAGACCCTCCTGGCAGACCAGCTGGTGGTGGGATGAAATGGGGGCTGCCGCCCTCAGGCCCACCAGAGTTCCATCTGTCTGGGCCAGTGGGCCTCTTTCTGCAGCCAGATGCTGGCATCCAGGCTCAGGTGTCTGGGTGAGCAGCGGACAGTGTGGGCAAGTGGTCCTCCACGGTGATGGGGATGGTGGCATGTACACTCAGGCCGTGGGATGAGCGGAGCACAGGAGGTGTCCCACAGTGGTCCTTCCAGGTTGGGCAGAGTATGGGGCCCACAGCAGTGGTTTGGAGCCCCACCTGGCGGTCAGCCCCGTCTTGGCTCCAGTGATGCTGCCCGCTCCTGAATGACTTCCACTCTCCCTGAGTTTGTGCCCATTCCTCTGGGGCCCACACTGGGTCTCAAGTTCAAATCCTTCAAGAGACACAGGCTGTGGCAGCAGGTGACGTCACTTCGGAGAAGAAAGCACCTGTTGAGCAGGGGTTGTGCCTGGGCCGTGCACACGCACTTGCCTCATGCTTTTGCTCCAGGGGGCCACGCCCTGGTGCCATGTGCTTGGGCTCAGTCTGCAGACACCTGAGGAGTTCTGGGTATAGTCGGGGAGGGCCTAAGGTTTGGAGAAGATGAGGCTGTGGCACTCTGGGGCCCTGGCAGGGCCCAGCCTCTCCTCAGGCCCAGGTTAGTCGGATGTGATAGTAGAAGGCCCTGGATGCCGTCCCAGGGGAGCTCTCCAGCCTCGGATCTCCACGTGACCCTGGGTGGGTGACTCCCTAACTTGGCTGTAAAGCAGGCATGATAATCACAAACTGTCCTACTTCTCACAGTTGCAAGAGAATCAAGTGCAACCAAAGGCAGGAAAGCACTTTGTAATCGGTTGGTGATACATAAACTGTGAGGTCCCTGTAAAAGCTGAGAGCTTGGGGCTATTCCACTGCGTCAGGGAAGCCCCTGTCAGATATGCCTGGCACAGTTCCACACCCTTCTCAACGGTACAGGCCAGGGGCAGCAGCTACTGGGTCAAGGGTCAGGACCAGGGTCAGGCAGTGATGGAAAGAGTCCTGTTATTGAGCAAGTGGGATGACTGAGGCCCCTCAGATGCCATCCCAGGAGCTGGATCCTGGGCCATTACTCTTAGGTCACCGCTTTCACATGGCAGGAAAGGTCAAACAAGAAAGGTTTCCCCGGACCTGAGAAGCAGGTCTGCAAGGACAGGGCCCGAAGGTCATCAGGAAATCGTTTATCCTCAGGGCTCAGAGATATCTGTCCTATAGCTGGGCTTGTGCTGCTCACCTGCCAGACCCTTGCAGGCGGGAGCCAACCCCAGGCCCTCCTTGCAGAACACCCAGGCTAAGTGACCAGAGCTGGAGCCAGATGGTGACAACACATAGCAAGGGGAGTCCTGAAGGAGTGGGCCTCAGGCAGAGAAGGGGGGCTTCACGTTCTAGCGAATGTGAGTAGAGAGTGAGGATGTGGCTGGGGGGCTCGCTACAAATCAGGGAGTGACTAGAGCTACGAAGAGCCCCATTCACAGACCCCTCATCACAGGCGTCAGTTACAGCTCTCACCACCACTGCCTCACTTAATCCTCACTGTAACTCCTTTTTAAAGATGAGAAACTGAAGCTCAAAGTTAAGTAACTTGAGTGAGGCCAAGAGGCTAGTGGGTGAAGCCAGGACCCGATGAGAAGAAGCTAGAGACGTGAGCTGAGCAAGAGTGAGAAAGGCTGTGTGTGCCTGTCCAGGAGTGTGCACCTGACCATGGAGGCAGCAGGATGCCACTGAGGTCGTCAGAGCACGTGGGGCACGCGCAGGAAACCCTCCCAGTGCTGCAGGACTGAGTCAAGGGCAGAGCCTGGAGAGCAGTGTTCAGTGACCTGGGATACTGGAGGAGGAGAGAAGACCAACGTGAAAGCAATGTGGGTGACCAATCAAGAGGGTTAGGGAGTTCCTTATGTGGAGCAGGAGTTGCGGTGTATCCTAAGTTCCAGGTTAGAGGGGCTGCCACTCACAGAGAGAGGGTCAGTGGAAGCAGGACACCATTGTTCGGAATGGAGTTACCCCCCTTCATGGTCAGGATGACACCCAGAAGGCAGAGGGCTTTTTTAGTCTAGGACTCCGGCAGGATGTTTGGGTTAGAGAGACAGAACAGGGACTCGCAGGCGTGGAGACAGATGGAACCTGAAGCTCCAGGAGTGGGCGAGCCAGCCGGGGGAAGGGCTCTGTCTATGGGGCAAGAGCAGGGCTCACGCGCTCCCTGCCTGGAGAAGTGAGCAGACTGGGCTGCCGAGCAAAGAAGGGGCACTCGGAAAAGAGGGAAGCCGGGGCGACAGGCGAGCGAGTGGGTTGAGAGGGAGGCAGGGTGGCTGCTGAGAGGCCGAGGAGGCCAGTGAGCAGCATTCCGCACGGGAGCCGACTCACGGAGCCGTGAATGGGTGGCACCGGGCCCGGCACACAGCAGGCGCCACATAAATACTTAACGAACGGAACACGCGAGACGGCGTGCCTTCCCGGAACTGCTGCCACAGACGTCGCCTTGCCAGGTGCAGGCCAGGCCTGCGGGGAGGACCATCTGGCTGCTTGGGGAGCCTGCCTGGGGGCTGCGGGCACACGCAGAGGAGTCGAACCGTGGCGGCCACTGTGCCACGCTGGGCAGCGGCCGCAAACGCTGGCGGCCTGTTTCCTGCCTTGATTATGGCTGTTTTAATTAACTGCGCTACAGCTGCCTCCATCTTGTTGAGTTTTAATTAAATTAAATGAGCTAACACTTCGTAGTCTGTCTCAGGCGGCCGCAGCTGGGACCAGAATCCTGCCCCTGCTGGGTGGCTCATCCTTTCCTCCTCCCCTGGACACCATGGGGGCGCCCACCCGGGTGGAGCTGATGTGGAGGGACTGGCACCCCAGGGAGTGGCAGGACACCTCGGTAGCCGGCCAGGCCCTGAGAGGGGCAGGGTCATGACCTCCTTTGCGGAGGTGACACCACAGCTGATGGGTATGGTTGGTGCTGGTCATCCGGCCTGAGCCCACCATCCCACAGCTAGCAGGAGGGCTCCTGGACTGAGGTTGACCAGCCCAGCCCGCACTGGCGGCAGACGCAGAGCTGCAGCCAAGCTGATTCCAAGGCTCCCTTCCCACAAAAACGGAATCAATTATCCTGGCGGGAGCCTCGCAGGCAGATCGATCGACAGGGCGACACCTCCCGCCCAGTTTCAAGGCAGCATCCTTGCTCGCAGGGCTCCAAGCTGGCTCGACTGAGACATACAGAGGAGACAGGTGGCCCTGGTGGCCAAAGGATGGCTGAACATCCCCCTGGCTGCAAGCCTTTGAGGTCCAGCCTTTGGAAGCCTGATGAATCAGACATCTTTGGCCTTTTTCCCTGCCGTCCGGAGAAGCACAGAGAAACACCGTCCAGGCCCCCCTCTCAGGCTGGGCTCCAGGGAAGGCGGAGGATGAATGCCCACAGAGCACCTTCGCAGAGCCCAACACAGGCTGGGAAAGACACTCGTGCCTCCAGGCGCAGAGGCGGACTAAAGTCTGGAGTTGGACAGTCCCGGGAAGGTGAAAGAATCGCCGATGATTCACCACCAAGCTCTCTCCCTGGGCATGTCAGGTGGCCCCTACAGCAGTATCTGGCGCACCCACCAGGTGCCCTCTGATCAGCCCTGGAAGGTCAACCCAGGCCGAGGCCTCCCATAGCTCCCAGGCCCAAGAAGGACATGCTGGGATCCGGCCCAGCGCCTTTCCTGAAGTCTGCGCAGCCCCTTGACCCTTGCCCTCTGCTCACCTGAACGCAGTTGCTTGATGCGGCCGTTGCTTGCGGCGGGGTCCACAGGGAGGAAGTCCTTGAACCAAGAGATCTCAGGGTCTGGATTCCCACCTGCTGCGCACAGCATGGTGGCCGTGCGGGCCTTCTCCACCACCTTCAGCTGAGGCCCCATGTCGATGGAGGGGAACCCAAAGGGCAGCTGACCCTCTGCAGACAGAAAGCAAAGGTGCACGTTAGGGCTGGCACCACCTGCCCGATGGGACTGTCATGATTCCCAGGGCAGCTGCGACCCTTGGCTCCTCTCTTCTCTGCATTCTAAGTACGAAGCCTGCCCTGACGTGAGGAACCAGAGTCTGGAGCCCCACTGCCCAGCCCTGCCCTTCACAGGGCCAGCGAGCTGCCAGGGGGCCCACCCTGTCCTGTCAGAGGGTTTACAGGTCTGAGAAGTAGGCCTCAGACTGCAGACATGAGTACTTAGCTCTCCAGGCCCTGGGAAAATGATTTTGAGCCTCTCTTAGCCACAGAAGAAAGTGCTTCGTGGACACTGGGCTGGAGGGGGCCCATGGCCCCCACAGTGGCATCACCAGCCACAACTCAGCCCAAAGGCTCCCTGTGCCATCCAGTCCCCACCCTCTTGTGTGCATGTGTAGCGTCCTTTCTGCTGCCTGCACCCAGCCTTCAGCTCCACCACGGGGCAGAGCCCCATGTCACAGCCTGGGATCTGGCCCTGAGTCTGGGCACCCCTTGCCTTACCAATGACCCGTCTCCACCCTGGTCCCCACCCTGAACCTCCTTCCTTACTCAGTCCTGACCCTGGAGGCCATGGTCAGGCCCAGGGACCAGGTCTGAGCATGTGGAGGCTGAAGAGATTTAAAAAAAAAAAAAAAGCCCTGTGAGGACATCAAAAGTCGATGAGGGAGGCAAAGCTCCTTGGCTGCTTTCTCCCAGCTTGCCAGGGGCTGGGGGCTCACCGAGGAGTCACATCCACAGGAGCAACAGGCAGGGACTGCAGTAGCACACCCCTGCTCTCACTGCACATGGACTCCTGCATCAGCCCCGAGGGGCCCGGACGGGGGCAAGGCTGCGCACCCTACCTGGGAGCACATGGGGCTGAACACAGACTCTGGACAAGTGCAGACCAAGAAGAGCTCCCGCCTCCATCACTAACTAGCTCTGCGACCTGGGAGTGTTACTAATCCTCTCCCTTTATCCATTTTTATCTATTAACAAGGTTCAAGTGCCCTCCTTATAAAGTCGTCGTGAAGACTACATCTAATGATGCACATAAGGTGCTGCAAAGTATCAAAGAATCTGAGCCCCAGGACTACTGGCTGACATCATTATAATAGCAAGGGCTGGGCCACCGGGGCAGGCAAGTACCAAGACTTGGGCCTGGGGCCCCCTTCCTGTCCTGGTCTGGTGAGAAGCGGTGCCCCTGCCAGGAGCAAACCACAGAGTTAGTGTGGCAATTTGGCAGAGCCTCTCCACCAGTGTGGATGCCAGGCTGCACACCCAGTGGGGGAATGGGAACCCTGTCCTTTGTCAGTCTCCTGATAGGGGAGTGGGGCCCCGTGGAGGGGGAGGCCAGCACTACACCCATCTCCCTCCCGCAGGCCCAGCTCAAGGGTGTGGGGATGTTTGCCAAGGTCAGCTCCCATGCCAGGGAAAAGCCAAGTGGCATCCTCAGAAAGGAGGAAGGTAGAGGCTGGCAGGGCTGGTCTCCCCAGAGACCCAGGGGGAGTAACTGGTGGGGTGGCAGGAGAGGAAGTTGGAGGAGCCCCAGCAGGCAAGAGCAAGACATTTCTCTGCTGCCACACCCCAGGGGGGGCTCTGCCAAGGCTCCAGCTGCCTGGGGCATCCCTAAGGGACTGTGGCGCTGTCAGGAGAAGGGGTGGGGTCTTGGGCTGGGAACCAGTAGGAGTCACCTCCCCAGCTTCTCTAGGTAGCTGGCAGAACACCTCCCCACCTGCAGCCCTATATACTCCAGATATGAACCCAGCATCTGTTTGGCTGTAAATATGATCCCATAGTGTACAGACTTTTAGCTCTGATTTTTAAAAGGAAAACGTTAGCCGTGGCAAGAAAAGGGAGGATAGAAATGAAAGCAGGACTTGGGATATGCCAAGCAGGGAAACAGCTTCCCTTGGTCCTGCTGCCACTAGCTTTTCCAAGAAGGCCCAGGCGGGGCTCCATCGACTTCCACCCTCCCTGGACTCCCCAACAGCCGGGGGACACTCAGGGCTGCTGGAGCCATCCCAGCCCACTGGGGCACCAGTCTAGTTCCTCCCAGGCCTCAATTCTACCTGCTCAGCCCTCCTGAGCAGTGGAGAGGGAAGCAGGGGCAGGGCCTGCCAGAGTTAGGGGCCGGGAGTCAGCTGGCCTCCATCTCTACCCACAAGGTACTGATCAAGGAGAAGGGAAGAGGAACGTACATCTGCAGCCCTGTGTCCTGGGAATGTACTCTGAATTCCTAACACGGGAAAAGTCTTTGGGATCATGCCAATTTAAGGACAATTAATTTTCCTCCCTCAATTACTGTGCCCTCAATGGCTCCGTCCTTGGCTCAGATCATCCCTCAGGCATAGCCGCCAGAGCCTAAAACCGGCATGTGTGAAGAGTCCATAAAACAGCGGGACCCAAAAGCCAGTCCCTTGTGCCAACTAGGCTTCCAGGCACAAGCTGGAAGGCCGCAGTTCTGCACCTTGGTGGGGGGAGCATGTCTCACAGGAGGACTCCAGCCCTTCAGGAATGACCTGCTGTTGGCTCTTCCTTCCACACTCACTTGGTGCAGCCCCCCACCCCCCACCCCCAGGAACATTCAAATATAGCCAAGGACAGCAGCGGCTGACTGACGCCTGTGCCCGTCTGGCCAAGCTGAGTACTGAGCAGGCTGGTGTAAACTGACCCACCATCAGACTGTCACGTTTATCCTCTTCACATAACCCCTGTACCCTGAATCGCAGGAGCTTGGGGTCACTGTACCCTGAACCACTCAGGCTAGGACCAGGGCAAATTCCTCAAGCTGGGGTTGCATGATCACTCCAAACCCATCAACAACGGGGAACACAGAGGCCCAGGTAGGGATAAAGGTCAGGTTTATGGAGCACTTCCTAGTTCCAGGTAATGCGTTAAAATGCCTTGCAAACTGATCTAATCTTTACTGAAACTATGTAAAGTGTATGAGCAAATGGAGGCGCAGAGATCCAGGAACCCGCCCAAGGTCACAGAGTTAAGTCGAGGTGGGGCTGGGATGAGACCAGGTGGTGTGACCGACCCCACATGCAGCAGGGTGTGGGCACTGGGATCCGGACGACCCTGGGGGAGTCCCGCTCCCATATCACGCCCTCTGCCGGCTGGGCTTCTGGCTGGGCGCTCCACCGCAGATCCCTGCACACGCCGCGGCTTTTTATTTCCGCAAAACGAACACGACTGCCCCACACACGGCCACCCGCCGGCAAGCACTCACGTTCCAACACCAGCACGTACTGGTCACGCCGAGTCCGCTCAAAACCCATCCTGAGGGCGGCGGGCCTGCGCAGCGCCGCGGGAGGAAGGGTCCCTCCCCACTTCAGGCCGCCTGGTAACTATGGCAACGGCGGAGAGCCGGCGCCGCGGCGGAAAGGCGGCGCTTTTGAGTCCAAGCGGGGCGCGCATCCGCGGTCCGAGCCGCTGCGGCCCCTCCCGTCCCCTCCTGGGTTGGGTCACAGCACCCCTTCTCAAGACCCTATTCCCCAACTCTAGGGAGCCCAGCTTCCTTCCCGCTCAATCGACGCCCCCTGAGTGCGCACAGAGCGGGGAGGTCCCCACACCTGCCCCCTGGCCAGGTTTTTGCAGTGCGTCCCTCTGGGCAAAGATCGGTCCATCCTCTGATAAAAGGGTCCCCGCGAAGGAAAGAAAAACCCGTGGGGACTTTAGTGGACCTCAGAGGAACTGGGGAGCCTCTACAGCTCTCTGTGGATTCTGCCTGCAAGCACAGTTAGGGTGCACACATTCCCAGGGTATGCCCACACAGATCTGTGTACCTGGGTTGGGGACACACGTGTGCGTATGCTGGTCTTTAGATACTGCAGTGGGAACCATGACTACTTCTTCTCTGCCATCCTCACTGGGCAGAGGAAGGTGACAGGGTGTGGGGGCTGAGGGGTGGGTGTTGGGAGCCGATGGCTCAGAGAGGGACAAAAGCTTGGCTGAGGTCCCCACAGTAGCAATGCAGTTGGGCCAGTGCTATCTTGGTGGCTTCCTGAAGGAGGGAAGGGCAGGAGTAGGAAACACTTGGGCATGAGTGGCAGGGGAGAGCTTTTGGGGGAAGGGAGGGAGGGGCTGCCCGAGTAAGGGCTGGGGGAGGGTGGGGAGACAGTGGGAAGGTGAGGCTGGCTGGAGCTAAGGCCTGATGGATGAGGCTAGGGTGGGGGTGGACAGGGGATCAGCCTAGGCTAGCGGCAATGACTGGGGGAGGGAGGCTGCTGCTGCCCCCTACCAAACACACACAGGTCTCTTTGTCCAGCACAGCCCAGGATGCCTGAGGCGGAGTCTGGGCCAGAGGGAGGGGGCTGCACCAGGGAGGTGGACAGATGGAGACGCCTCGCGGGGTCCCGGAGCAGGCGGCACCGTCTGTCAGCAGGAACTCCTCACTCGTGTTTACCCAGCTTCCTGGCGTCTCTGTGCGCACACAGGCACGCGCGCACACACACACACACACACACACACACACACTTACACCAGCTGCCTGGGGTGGCACCGTCTGTAGGCCTGACCCCCTTCCCGGTGTGCCTGAGTGTTGGGCCTGGCCTCACCTCGTCGCTGAACGCAGACACCTAGATCTGTGCACAGCCAGGGCCCCACAGAGAGATACATGGAGAAAGAGACAGGTGCAAAAATAGAAACCTCCATGTGCGTGCGGAGGGGCACCTGCAGTGACAAGCACCTGTGGAAACAGACGCACGCAAGCAGAGCCAGTGGGAGTGCACGCAGAGACGCGGAAACACACATGTGCAGACATGCAGAGCAACACGGATGCTGACGTGGCGAGTCCCCTGGAGACGCCTGTGGGGCCGGAGCCGGGAACCACAGACGTGTGGAGACGCACGAGGGGACCTGGTGGGTAGCGAGGCTGCTGGTTCCCCCAGCCTGCCGGCACTCTTAAGGGAGCCAAGGCCGCCTCAGGCCTTGTCCCTGAGGCAGCCCCATCCTTGACAAGGTCAGGGTCAGGACACCCCTGAGCAAGCGGGAAGGGCCCCTCGGACCTGCGGGCCCCCACCCTTTCCAGAGCCCCACCCCTCCCCCAGGCAGCCAGGCAGCCAGGGAGGCCTGGGGAGCCTTGGGCTCCCTTCGCAGCTTTCAGTCTTCATTTTCAGCTTTTTCTAAGAGAAAACTCCCACCTCTTCCAGCACTCAGATTTCATCAAACTTGGCATCTTAAAAGCCTGTTTTGTTTTTGAATCTGAGCTGTTTGGGGCCTGTCTCCGAGAACAGCCAAGCAGGCGCGAGGCCTCCCCCTCCCAATCCCCTCCTCCCCAGGACTTCCCTGGCGCCTCCCAGGGCTCTACTCAACCTGGCTGGTGAGGCCTCCCAGCCGCACACCACCAGGGGACCCCGGGGGCTGGCCCCAGGTCTGCACCCTCCAGATTCCAGCTTCTGGGGTCTGACACACGCTGAACCCTCCTCCCGGGGTCCCCACCTCAGTCCTACTCCAGGACCCTTCTCTGGGTCCCTTTACCCCCGCTAGGTTCTGGCCCGGGCCCTCCAGACAACTGAGAACCTCCCTCTTGCTCTTCAGGTGCCTGCAACCTAGCTGCTACCCCCATGGCTTGATGCCAGCGTGCTCACCAAGGTCAACCATGACTCCATGGAGCTAAGTCCAGAGGCCACGTCTCAGCGGTCATCTTGCTCGACCTCTCAACAGCACCCCTCCCTGCTCCTTCAGATTCTTTTCTCTTGACTTCCAGGGACTCATCCCTATAGGAAGACCTAGCGTCTGGGGCTCCATCCGGGCCCGCTACCTGTCTTCTGGCTCCCTAAGACTTGCCATTTCTCTCCCCTCTCTCTCCAGCTGTTCCTTGGAGTGCCAGGCAAAATCTGAACAAGGCCTCCTTGACACCCCTCCCCAGGATGCCTACACACACCTGCTACAACAGATTTCTAAAGTGGACTCATCAACTTGTCCCTCAAACGGGGCCTCCTCTCAGACCTGAACCTTAGCAAACAGCACTGCCATCTACCTGGCCCGGAGCCAGCAACCCCGAGTCACCCGCCTCCCCAGTCCCACAGGTGGCCAGGCAAGCTTTTTAAACTGCATGGAACCCAGTCTCCCTTCCTCCTCTACCCAACTGCCTGGGTTTGGGCCACTGCCACCTCTTGCCTGGGCCGCTGCCCTGACCTCTCACTGGTCTTCCGGTACCCGCCTCTGCACCCTCAGGGACCTTTCTGAAGCACGCCTTTTATCAGGCATTCCCCTGATTAAAATCCTCTCTCCCCTGGCAACCAGAGGCAGGGGACACCTCATCAGGGGTGGAGTATGTGCACACACAGGGGCATTTAAAACCTCCAAGCTGACTAGCTGAAGAAGCAGGCCTACTGCCCATCCCACAGGAGGAACCATTCAGAAGGGGGTCCACTTGGGCCCCCTGAAGATAGATCAGAACTAGAAAAACAGTGGGGGAACCCAGGTACCAAGAAATCTAGAGTCTTCTCTAGGTCTCTTCCCTAGATCTTCAAGACCTTCCTGGCAATGCCCACCTACTGACACCTCTCCCACCCCTACGTCTGGGGCTCCGATCTCTCCAGGGAATGGCTGCAGAGCCTCGTATCTGTGTGGTCCTGAATGTGACTACAGTCACAGTGGGGCTGGAGGGACAGGTCACAGATCCCATGGTCACGGGGCCAGAAGCACTTAGGTCACACCTCAGTGGCGAGGGAAGGGCAGAAGCTGGCCTGGGTTCTAGGTGCTAGGTTCAAGGGGCCCTTTCTATGTCTTCTGTGGATGTAAATCAGGGAGATGACAGGCCCAGCTTCCTCAAAACAAGCCAGTTACCTGGTCTCGTATGCAGGCAACAGGAAGGGGGCACGGTCGTCCTCTGCCTGTGACAGCTCTTTCCCCAAACACCCACCCCCTAGTCAGGCCTGGGCCAGGGACAGGGAGGAGGGTGGGGCAGGGAGAGCTGACCCCCTGGGGAAACGTCCACCCACCCTGAAAACACGAGCTTCTCTACTGGCCGTGCTCCAGGTGCAGCAAGCCCAGGATGGCAGGACAGGGTCCATGCTGTCATCAGTCTTCATGTTCAAAGGGGCTTGGCACGGGGCTCAAGAGGGCCTCATCATCCCACAGTCCCCACACCAGGGTCAAAACCACTACTGAGCCTGGGGGTCCAGGCCCAGCACTGACTGCCCGCCTCCCACCGCCAGTCACTACCCCACAGGCCTGACAGCAGGCCTCCCCCAGAGCCTATGCCCCACGAAGGGGGCAAGACCAGGTGCGCCACGTGGGCACCTGGATTCCTGGGCCTCTGTGGCCCGAGTGGTGTGGTCCTGGGCAGTCAGCAGACACCAAGGCCAGGTGGGAACAGGTGAAAGGAGCCGGGGCTCAGTGCCGGGAGGAGACGAGGAGGAGAGAGTCCCAAGGTCTGGGTAGGATCCCTTTCTGGTGCCCCCTCCCCCCGGCCTGCTGAAGGATAGTTTCTCAGGCACTGAGAACAGCTCAGGCTGACCACTGTGCCCCAGGTCCATCTCTGTCTAGCTGCCCTGGCCAACCACCAGCCTTGAGCAGGGACCCTGTGGGGTCCTGGAGGCAATGTGTCCCACATCTCTGGCCTCCTGCAGCACCAGACTCCCTCACACACTCAGCCCAGGCTGCTTGCTGCATACCCCTCCCCCGCTGTACACAACAGCCCGTAAGGTGCACACCACCTGCTGTTCAGCCCGCACCCCGTATAAACACTGTCTGATGCACACACGGCATGACACACACCACACTGCCTGATGCGTGTACGCACAAGCACACGCGTGCACACACACAGTCGGATGCAAAGCCCCTGTTTTCTATACAACCCGTAAGGCACACACAGCCCATGAGTGCAACACCACATCACACACCTCACACACACTGCCTTCCAGACAGCACACAGGGCACTCACGCCACACACCACAGGGCACACACGCCACAACACAGGTGCGTGTTGTCTGCGGTATCCATGACCACAGCAAATGCTGCCTCTTGCACTCTGAGTCCGCAGAGCCAAGCCCTCCAAGGCAAGTCAGAAATGGCTCATCTCTGCTCCTTGGCCTTCTTCCTCCTCCCTCCCCCTCTCCCGCTTCCCCTTCTCCTAGGCCCTTCCAGAACCTGCCCAAGTCATCAGGGCCCAGGCCACACCTCTGCTGTCTGGCATTCTCCAGGCTTTCCTGACCACGGTACCTCCCGGCTGGAACCCACTGGCCCAGGCAGATCCCGAACCTCCAGACTGAGCTCCAAGACCCTCCTGGCTCCCCCACCTCCTGGAGGGAAAGGCTGGGAAGCAAGGCCTGCCTCCCCTCCCCCTTGGCTCCCCCTCCCTCGCGAGGGAAAATGTCAGATTCCCTGTCTCAGTGGCGGCGGCAGGCGGGTTGGAGGGGGAGTGATTCAGCCTCAAGAGTGCAGAGTGAGAAGAGCTTTTCCTGCCATTACCCGGAGAGGGAGAGGCTGGCGCGCTAATGGCTTCAATTACCACTCAGACAGGAACGCTGGGCAGCTCGCCCCCAGCCAGCTTATGCCGGGCACCCCCACCCTGTACCCAGCCCGGGCCGAGGGGGTGGGGAGGCAGCTGGCTGGGCATCGCAGGGCAGTCGGGACTCCCTGGGAGTGGCAGTCTTGCCCAGGGAGCTGGGTGCAAAGGCCACGGAGTGGGAGTGGTGTGGGGTGCTTCGAATGTGAAAGGAGCTGGGCCTGGCACAGAGCAAGGCAGGGCAGGGAGCCTGGCGTGGACACGCAGGCCTGGGATGCAGCAACCTCTCAGCTGAGCCGAGTCACCCCAGGGAGCCCTGGGCCACTCCCCTGAAGTGCCCGGTGTGCTGAGCTACACGCAGTGCATGGTGCGCGGCACGTAAGGAACTCCACCTTGAGTCCCAGTCCCCGAACCAGCTTCCCCCTCTCCCCAGCCCGCCTCCCAGGAATGGCCCTGGCTCTCTTCTGACCCAGGCCCACAGCTGTAGTCAAACCATCCTTTCACCCTACTCCTACACACACCCAGCCTCTCTGGCCAGCAGGGGAGGCCTGGCACGGTGAGGGGGAGCTGCTTTCCTCAGGCCCTGCCCCCTGGCACCTTTGCGACCTCCTACTCCACTCCTTTCTGCCAAGCCCAGAGCCGGTCAAGGTTACGCAGACCAACATGGCAAGTCAGCATTTCACCTTCCGGGTGCTGTGTTTCAGGAGCAGGAGGGGGGCTCACTCAGGCCCACAGCTCCATCCCAACTGGGCCAGGAACAAGCCTGGGGCCCCCACGCGGCTCCCCAATCTCACCAGACACCTCTCACACCCAGAAGCAGGAACACACCCCAGACCCCTGCTAGAGAAACCCTCCTCCAAGAAGGCCCCTCCAGGACTGGCGTGTAGGGACTTTTCCTCCAACACTAAAAAGGAGCCTCTCTTTCCTTTAGTGCGAGGTACTGAGAGATGCCCCCTAGGGTGAGAGCCACAGTCTGGCCCTTCGGCCACCTCCCAAATGCCAGGGCAGGGCAGATGGCTCCTGCTGGGGCAGCGAGCAACAGGAGGGAGGGCAGTGCTGAAATCCCTGTCCTGAGGTCATGAGTGGGGAAACTGAGGTCGGGGTGGCAGGGAGGACCTTGCGAGCACCCAACTGTCAGGGATCCTGGTTCAGGGCGATTCCTCTGGGCCCCCGCCCCTCAGGGGAGTGGACGGTGGGGGCTGCATCACCGACACCAGGTACAGACAGCTCACACGTGTGACCTTAGAGTGTGCGGCTTTCAGCCATACAGCAGCGCCCATTCATGCTGGAATTCAGCAAAGTGCTTAACTACATCCTATTTAATCCTCCCAACCAGCTTGGGTGGCAGGCATCACGTCCCGATTTACAGATGGAGCAAAATGAGGCTCAGAGACACGGTTACTCACCCGAGGTCACAAGGTAAGAGAATAAGTGGCCCAGAGCCCCTGACCCTAACCGCTGCCCCTCTAAGCTGGAGGGCCCTGCCCTGCCACGCAGGAGACACACAGGCACAAAGGAGTCACTGAATGGATGTGAACGTGAACGTACAAAGCCACAGTGTAAAAACGGCCAACGCAAAAAGACGTTCAACTGTTCTTGTAATCAAAGAAATGCAAATTAAATTGAGATGCCATTTCTTGCCTATTAACTTGGCAAAGATTTTTTTAATGATAATTCCCACTGCTGGTGAGGATGTGAAGAAAAGAGGCCCTCTCATGCCCTGTTTGGTGGGTGTGTAAACTGACAGTCTTCTGGAAATATTGAAAAGGCTAAACATCACATGTGGCCCTTTGACCAAGCAATTCCACTTCTGTGCATCTAGGAAATAATCAGGAAAGTGAACACATCTGTAAGAAAGCGCACAGTCCCTTACTTATACAAGCAAAAAACTGGACACATATGTGCCCAACAATAAGGGAATGGCTAAAGAAATTAGGGTACTTGCATGTGACACTTACCCACAGCCATTAAAAATAATGATGCAGAAAAATACTTAATGGTGAGGAAGATGTTCAAGATATGTTTTTTTAAAAAGCAGTCTACAAATCATTGAGCAGAATGTAATCTTGTTTTTGTTACATATATAATGCATGCACAAAAAATGGACTATAAGCAAATAACCAAACGTTAATAGTAGTGGTAAGATAAACAGGTGATTTTTAATTTTTCTTATGTGCTATTTTATACTTACTAAAATTTCAACAGTGAACAGGTATTGGTATTGCAATTTTTTTTTAAAAGCAACAGTCCAAACCACATTTTGAAAATGTGTGTAGACATAGTCAGAGGGCTGCCTTCATCGTAGCAGGTGGGAGTGGGTGGTGATCACGTCACTCCCTGCCTGTGGCTTCCTATGTCCCCAGGAAAGTGTTTCTCAGCCTGGTGGGTCCTGTGTGATCTGCCCTCCAACCTCTCCAGGCTCATGTTGAACTACCTACTCTTCCCCACTTTACTTTGTGTCTTCTAGCTACCCTCCACCCCAAAGCCAAATGGAACCACTCAAGAGTTCCCTGAAAGCTCCACTGTCTCCTGCCTCTGGGCCTTGGTGTGAGCTGATGCTATTTCCCCACCAAGGCTCCCACCCCAACTCCCACTTGTCTTCAGGACTCAGACAACAACTCCCTCCTCCCCTGAACCCCTGTGCGTGCCCCCACCTCCTGCAGTCCCCTGGGCCTCTCCCGCAGAACGAAGAACCTACTGGAGACTGAAGTCGCAAGGGCAGGACCAGGTCAGATACTCTCAGGACACAAGGCGTCATCAGGGCGTGTTTGTGAATGAATGGAGGAGCCACCAAGTGAGAGAGGTCATTAAAGTCCACATACAGGGCCCCTAGCCGCCAGCCTAGGGCCCTTGCTCATAACAGCGACTGGGAACACACTTCTCTGAAGCCTCTCGCCAGCTTCCACATGAAAATCACATCCACTACCACAAATCATGTACCCCAAGTGACACGTAGTTACCACCTCACACCTCAGGCCAGGCCCCAGATCCCAGCCAAGCAACACCCCGGCTCAGCACAACACAAAGACACCACACATACGCGAAAAATCCAGCGATCATCGCTGTCTACCACTGACCTTCTCCGACCCCAGGGTGGCCAGTTCTCCTCTCTACCAAATACACCACAGTCCACGGTGGGGCTGGGGCTGGCTGGCTGGCTCATCCCCCACATAAGTCTCCCCACCCTCCGACGCCACATCCCTTTCCAGCAGGTACCTTCGAGCACTGAGAGCTTGGCACTAGTGTTGATCTCTCCCAGACTGTTGGTGGCCGTGCACTCATAGATGGCTTCGTCTCGCTGCACCCGCAGTGGTTGGATCCGCAGCACAGATCCTGCCCCGTCATCAAACTCAATGACCTGCCGGAGGACAGACACAGGGTCACAGCCTGCTCGCGACAGACACCGGGCCCTGCTCAGGCTCAGCCTTTCTCTTGCCGAGAAAAGGCCCCCAGGGAGGGAGATCAAGACGAGGTGATATAGGACCAGACCCCAAAATAGGCAGAACCGGAGCCCTGCCTGCCCCTGCCCACCCGAAGCTGTACCTCGAAGCGCTGGGAGCTGACTTTCTTCCCCTTCTTCATCCATGTGATGCGCGGCTTGGGTTCCCCCGTGGCTTGGCACACGAAGGAGGCCACCCCTCCTGACAATCCAGTCTGGTCCTCGGGGACCTTCACGAAGACAGGTTTGCCTGGAGAGACAGGAACGTCAAGTCACCACGGGATGGTCACTGCAGAAATGGCCTATGCTACAGGGGGCAGGCATGGGGGTGGGGAAGAAAGGTCTATAAAGGAAATAATGGTAGTGATGCCTAGCCCTTATGCAGTGCTTCTTATGTGTTAGGTGCTCTTCAAAGAGCTGTGAGCTCATGAGGTGGTTTTATTTTTGCTTATAGAGAAGTCAAGGTACACAGAGGTAATGGGATTTGCCCAACATGACAGCCACTTAGTGGCAGAGCCAAGATTTGAACCCAGGCCACTGAGTCTGGAGTACTGAGTCTGTACTTGAACTGCTACACTCTTCTGTCTCCCATCCCCTCAACAATTCCAAGCTCTAGGACAAAGGCATGCTGAGAGCTGCTGGGAACGGCCCAGCCTCTCTCGCAGACATGACTGCTCTCCACCCAGGTGATGGTACCACCACCCACCCCAAGGCTAAAGCCAGAGACCACGACTCCTCCTCTCCCCGGACCCCACGCACCATCAGTCCCGGAGGCCTAGACCTTCCACCTCCTAATCCAGAGACGTCCTATCTCTGGATGCCTTCCCAGGTGATGCCTTTCCTGTAAATCTACCCTCCCCACCCAGCTCCCACTGACTGGGTGATTGTCTTCTGACGGCCTGGACATCTCCCCAAAGTTCCACCGAGAAGCAGCGGGAGGGGGAGAAGGGAGTGGGCTTGGACACTGTACAGTCAGTCACGCTCACCCACGCCACTCTGATATACAACAGGGTCAACCTGGAATCCCACCACCCACGGTCACAAGATCCCGGAAACCTGGCCTTCATTAAGATGTAGCAATGCCTCGTTAATCCCGACAGCGGATCCATTTCCTATTAATCAGGCCAATGAACAGCTCCAGGAAGGCTGATACCGTGAGAAGTGACCTTTCAGACCACCTGCTCGGTGCTGATGAGGCCAGGCCTGGCCTGGTCTCTGGCACAAAAACATGTTTGTGCAATGATGATAATCCCACTCTGTACCCGGTACTTTATCTCATTTAGTCCTCAACTGCTTGTTGTCCCCAGTTTAGAGGCACAGAGAGGTCAAGTCACGAGCCCAAGGTCACACAGCCAATGAGCGGCACATCTGAGATTTGAATTCAAGCCTGTTTGACTCCAAAACACCTGGCAGAAACAGTTCACCTTGGTGTAGTTGGAGGCTTTGTCACGAGCAGAGTCAGGGGGGTGGGGGGGGGCCAAAGCCAGATCAAAGAAGGTTGAGGAGTAAGTTGGGGGTGAAGAAGTGGAGAGCAGAGTACAGTGACTGTTTAAAGGAGACTGGCTGTGATGGGGAAGAGAAAGAAAAGGTGGCATTTGGAGGGGAGGAAAATTGGGAGGGAGGTTTTTACATTCTTCTTTTTTTCCTAAGATGTGACAGTACTTTTTAAAAACAATTTTATTTATTGACTGTGCTGGGTCTTCACTGCTGCACAGGCTTTTCCCGAGTTGCAGAGAGCGGGGCCTACTCTCCAGTCATGGTGCATGGGCTTCTCACTGCCGTGGCTTCTTTTGTTGCAGATCACAGGCTCTAGGGCGAGCGGACTTCAGGCTCTCGGGCTCTAGAGCACAGGCTCAATAGTAGTGGCACATTGGCTCATTTGCTCTGCGGCACGTGGGATCTTTCCGGATCAGAGATTGAACCTGGGTCTCCTTAATGGGCAGGCGAATTCTTTACCACTGAGCCACCAGGGAAGCCCGAAAGATGGTCTTTAAATGCTGATGGGAGGGAGGCAGCAGAGAGAGAAGGTGCTGATCCAGTGCAGAGAAGAGGGACAACAGATGGAGCAGTGTCTCCGAGGAGGGAAGGGTCTGGGGACCAACCACTAGGCTCAGGAGCGACAGTTGCAGTCCAGAGCTGGGAGGGCTCAGCCTTGCAGGGAGCAGGGAGGGGTCCATCGTACCCAGTACCCCAGGGTCCAGCGGGCTCTGCAGGTTTTGTGTAATTATTAAAAAAGGCCAGTAACTATCTCTGAGCCTCATCTGCTAAACGGTGCTAGAGGCAGGGGTCTGTGCAGACAAACTGTGATGACGTCTGTAGGCTGCTCCCACAGCTGGACACGTGGTGGACTTCGCCTGTGGGCAGCTATCACGCTCTTTAGCACCAGTAGTATTATCATCCCCATTTTAGAGATGGGGAAATGGAGGCTCAGAAGGTCAAACAACAGATAAATCAACACTGATCTGGTGTAAAGGCAGGGTTTGAGCCAGCATTCCAAACCCTAATCATAGCTCAGGGCTTCCCTGGAGGAGGGAAACTTGGGGACCTACCTGACTTGCACTTAGGAGTACCCAGAGGGGGCGAGGGCAGCCCTGCTGGGGTAACACGCAAACCTGCTCGGGGCCAGGGGGGCACGGGGACAGCACAAAGGTTCAGAGAAGCTCAGGCTGCCTCACTTGCCCCTACTGCCCTCTAAAGCAGGCTCCGGACACTCCGGTCTGCACAGCCTGTCTTTGTATGCTGGTCCTTTCAGTCAGGTCTTCTCAGATAGGGCCCCTCCTCCCACACTCAGGGGTGGGGAAGGGTCTCCTGCCCACCCCTCTGCACACTGCACACCCCTCCCCCTCACCTCCAGACTGCAGCTCCCCTCTCCTTCTGCTCTGCCACCACCTTAGTCCAGACAACACCCTCCCTCGACTGGACACTGCGCCAACCTAATCAGCTGCGTCCCTGCCTCCAGTCTTGTCCTCTTCAGCAGCCGGAGCAAAGTGGCAGCCTCTTCCCTGATCAAAACCCTCTAGAAGCCTCCCACGGCTTCTGAAACAAGACCTAAACTCCTGTCGTGATGGACAGAGCCCTGCCAGGTCAGACCCCAGCCCTTTACACCCCCCAGAGCCCTGGCTTCCCACCCTCTGGATGAGCAATGCTCATCCTGCACCTCAGGGCCTTTGCATAAGCTGTTCCTCCTACCTCTTAGACCACCTCTTTACCCACTGTCTCCTATCCACTTTTCTGATCTCAGTTTAAACATCATTTCCTCAGAAAACCTTCCTTGCCTCCCTGCTGTCGCCTCCACCTCGACTGGCTTAGTTCTGCGTTTGGGGCTCTCCGGTGACTCCCCTCTGCCCCTCACAGCTGTATTCATGATTTGTTACGTCCCGTGTGAGGTTACTGCTTTTGCTCACGGTTTGTTCTGTACACGTGTGAGGTTATCACTTTCTCCACATTGTGGAGGAGTATTTGATTCATGGCTGCTTCCCGACAGAGAACAATAACCCTGGGCAGGGCAGAAACCTGCCTGCCTTGATTCCCTCCCTGTCCCAGCGCCAACCCCTTTCCTGGCACAGGGCAGTGGCGGGGGGGGAGGGGGGGGCGGGGGACAAGGGAGGTAACCTGACGACCATGAGGGAAGGTCTGCAGAGTAGGATGGAGGCCTCGGGCTCCTCACACACACTGGGGAGCCCTCAACACCTGCTGGGGAGAGCAGCCCGGGGTGGAACCCCCCTGGTTCCTGCCTCAACCTGCCGGCTGCAGAAACCAGAGGCTGGAACCTGCTGAACCAGACAGCCGGGTGAGTGTGCCTAGGGGTGGGGCCTCTGCGCCAAACAAAGAACCGGGAGCTGGGGAGGCAGCCAGGTACAGGTCACGAGAGAGAAAGGGGAAGGCCTGAGTACAGTGGAGGCTGGACGGTGCCCAAGGCCTGGGGCCGTCGAGGAGGCGGAACCTCCCGGGGAGGCTGGAGAGGGGCCAGGGCCCTGCCCAGCCCACCCACCCACCAGGCTCCGGCAAAGACTGGCAGTGTGCAAGCCCAGGGCAATCCAGGGGGCAGGTCTCTCCCCTTCATCAGACCAGACCCTCACTTCTCTCAGCCCACTCACCCCCACAGGAGGGCACCTGTCATCCCACAGCTCTGCCAAACCCTCGCCTCTTTTCACCAGTTGGACTTTTGGGGAGCACAAATCCTGTCTCCCTGCTGCCTTTCCCACACTCACTCCTGCTACCCTGTCCAGGCTCACCTTTCTCAACTCTTTCAAAAAAGAAAAAGCAAAAAAAAGTACCTGCCACAGGCCAAGCACTGTGCGGGACACAGCTCAGGTCCCGTGGCGATGCCATCCCACCCAAGCCCGTGGGCATCCCCCTTGCCTTTCCATGTGCCCAGCCCCTCTCGTGCACCCTACTCAAGCCTATGAGAGCCTGCTCTGCGCCCCTCAGCCTTTAGGCTACAGTCGCTGGTCAGGTCTCCAGGCAGGCAGGCAACCTCAGTGACTTGACCACTCTGCCCAGTACTGACCAGAGCTGGCGTCCAGGGAGGCTCTGAACAGAACTTCCAAGGACACGTGCCTGGAGGGGCTTTTTGCCCCACCAGAATGTGGGGCCACCTCCCCTCACACCCACCCCTCCCTGACCACATGGAAGTCATGGCTGCCCAGGCCTTTGGGCAGCAGCTCCCAGGGGCATATGCCCCGGACACTCTCAGATAGCTGAGCCCATGCCAAGTGGGAGGGAGTGACCTAAGAGAGGAAACAAGTGGGCTGGCCGGGGGGCCATGAGGCTCAGGGTCCAGCCAAACTGAGCTGCCTAAGGCTACTCCCCAGGGAGATGACTGCTATTTTGTACCTTCCCTGCACCCCCTTGTACACAGGCACACAGACACGCAGCAGCCAGGGGCTGGAAGGGAGGGCAGGGAGGCGGGTTTCCCCGGCCCTGAACAGCCTAATGAGCTGGGGACTCATTAACGCTGGCTCCTGTGACCACTTCTGGCATCCCCGGGAGGGAAGTTCACTCAGAGACAACCCTGGGCTCCCAGGGGACACACAGGGAGCTCCAGGTCATGGCCTGGGATGGAGGGAGCACGTACAAAGTGTCAGGCGCCTTGAACATGTGACCTCAGTTAACCTTTCCAGGTAGAAGTGACTATCCTCATTGTGCAATAGGAAAACAGTCCCTGAGAGGGAAAGCAACCTGCCGGAAGTTCCATGGAGGGCACAGTCTAGACGGGCCACCAGATTTGGCCTCCCCAAGGATGGTGGGGGTGGGGTGGGGAAGGCACCGCTGAACCACGTACAGCACCCTGCCTGCCCCATTCCAGCTCCACAGACCAGGTCGGGGCTGTGACGACAGATACATCCCCAGTTACTTAGGATTTTACCCACCCACCTATACTTCTAAGCCTTTAGGCATCCTGCTCTGCTGCTGCTGCTGCTAAGTCATTTCAGTCGTGTTCGACTCTGTGCGACCCCACAGACAGCAGCCCACCAGGCTCCCCGTCCCTGGGATTCTCCAGGCAAGAACACGGGCGTGGGTTGCCATTTCCTTCTCCAACGCATGAAAGTGAAAAGTGAAAGTGAAGTTGCTCAGTCGTGTCCGACTCTTAGCGACCCCATGGACTGCAGCCTATCAGGCTCCTCCGTCCATGGGATTTTCCAGGCAAGAGTACTGGAGTGGGTCGCCATTGCCTTCTCCACATCCTGCTCTGGGCTCCTATGATTCCAAGTAACTGGACTGGCCTACGCTATCTGGGAACAAAAGGGAGACAGTCCTCATGGTGGTCCTCGCATGGGCTCCAGGGAGAAGCCCAGGCCCGTTCCTGCATCTTCCCCCCTCTCATCTCCTTAGGCAACACCCCTCCTTTAGCAAATGCCCACTCACCCTTCAGGGCCCCAGTTTCCAGGAAGCCTCCTACCCCCTCCCATGACATTTAGGTCACTACCTCTGGGGGTGCCAGCACCGCCCCCAGCATAGCGCACGCTGTAGTAACCCCACCGCAGGCTCCAGACGCAGGCTTGTGTGGATTCTTCTCACTGAACACCTGACAAGCACACAGCGGATCAGCAGAAACCTCTTCCTGCTCAGGACCACCTCTGGACCCACAAGCTGCCCTCTTCAGAAACACAAGCCCCGGCTGGGGGAGCCCCCGAGACCCATGCCCAGGTCCCCGCCAGAGCTGACTCGGCATTGACTCGGGACCTCTGGGCTAACTCTTGGCAGCTGCTTCTCCGCCCCTCTTCCCTGCACTTCCCTCAGAGGCCAGGGCCCCCATTCATTTGTCTCGTTAAGAGGCCTATAGAAACACATTTGTCCGCTTCGCGCTCCACTGCTCCGGTCGTCAATTCTCTGGGGCGCCTGCCCTACCTTTTGCAGCAGCTCTGTCCACGTTGCCTGCTTGCCCTGGCTAGAGGTTTCCCAGGCCCAACCTAAGGCTGGCCACGGTGTGGCGGCGGGGACAGATCCAATGTCTGTTCAGTGTGAGGCAGACTCTGCCTTCTGGGGTCAGGAGACCTCCAGGGGTCAGGTCATCACAGCCCCCAGCCCATGCCCCTCTTCCGCTCTCTGCATGGGAGCAGAACTCAACTCACCTATTTTGGCATCTCCAGCTGGTTCCTGCCTTCAAGACTGTGGTCTTTGGGCTCTGGTCCTTAAGAGACCAGCATGGAGGTTCTTAGACTCTGCTCTGTTCCACTCCGCTCCTACCAGGGGTTCAGGCCTGACTCCACCCTTCCAATTCACTCAGCTACCAAACTCCAGGCCCTGAGCTGGACAATGGTCTGACCCCCTGGGACTCGCAGACCTGACACAGAGTCACATGTGCCCAGGGGAGCAGCACATGACCAAAGCTCCTGGAGGAGGTGATGGCTCAAGGTGAGTGGAAATCGTCAGGTGAAGGGGATGGGGAAGAGGGTTCCTATCAGAGGAAACAGAAGTAACAAGGAGCAGGGAGCAACTGAGAAGTCAGCACGGCGGGGGTGTGGTGAAGGATGGGGCAGGTGAAGGATGAGGTTGGCAGAGGCTTACAGATGCAGGGTCTGGACCCCAAGGCTCCATCCTAAAGGCAACAGAGAGCGAGGGATTTTCAACTGAGAGACGACATGATCAGGTTTTCATTTTGCAACATAACTCCCACCATGGAACAGAGACTGGAGACAGAAAGCCAGCAGGAGGCTGTGGCCTGCAAAAGCCCGGGAGAGCGCTGAGCCTGGCTTGGATGAGGACGTGAAGGGAGAGGTGGATGCATTCCAAAGACATTCAGGAGGGAGAAACAGCAGAACTTGGTGATGGATTAGATGTGGGTATGAGAGCAGGAGGCAGCCCAGGTTTCTCACTTGGGTGGCTGGGTGGGTGGGAAAGCCATTCACAGGAGAGAGAACACAGAAAGATGGGCAGGTCTGGGGGAATGAGGGTGTGGGTACAGGTTCCAGCATGTTGGGTCTGAGCAGGAGGGGAGGCAGTTTCACTCCCAGGTGTATTGTCTCTGACAGCCAGCAGATGGTCCTCCCTCTGCTCTCAAGCTCCCATTTGAAGGCCCTACAAGTGTCCAGAGCGAGGCCAGCACGTCAGTGTCCAGGGGCTGACTCTGATGAGCCTTGGCCTCCCTGCCATCTCAGAGTCACACCCAGTGACTTCTACCCCAGGCTGTCCCTGCAGACTCCAGCTCTCTCCAGCAGCCCCTACCCTGCCCTGCTCCTGCTAGCCCGGCCCTCTCATCACCCCACTCCCCGCACCCCGAGAGCAATACCCTGTCTCCCTCTTGCCCTACGAGCCCCACCCAGCTCAGCCTGGCGGACAAAGGGCGGGGCTCTCCAGTCCCACCCCCTCCAGGATCTGGTCCTGAATAATTAATGAGCCCTTAGGAGAAAGGGCTTGGGTGGGGCAAGGAGAGAGCTCTGCACCCAGATACTTGGGAGAGGGGGCTGGGGGAACCTATGGCCGGCTGACCCCCAGGTTGGCCCTGGGCCACCTCTGGGCTCCAGACAGAACGGGAACAGCCCCGTTCCCCAGGGACCTTGGCTCCGACCTCGCCCCTCCCCCTCCGTGTGCAGATTGGCTAAATCTGCCCTGTGCCCCGCCTCCCACCAGTAACCAAGCAGTGGTAACCATGGTGACAGGGCGGCTGCGGCCAGTCTCCTAGTGCCAGGCAGGGGGAAGGGCGGCAGGAAAGGGACCAAAGTTCTGAGTTGGATCTGGGCAGGGGACAATCCCACCTCCCCCAACACACAGGAGGGGCGCCGGAGTCCAGCTACCTGTGGCCAAGTGCAATCTCTCCCCACTCTAAGGGCCGAGGGGCTGGGGGCAGCGATGCCCCTCTGCCTTGAAGCGGGGGAGGGAAGCAAGGGCTCAGTGTCTACAAGGGCCTAGCCCAGGGGAAGGGCTATGGTGGCTCCCTTCTCACCTTTCCCTGGACCTGTGCACACACCTGGTGTCCCATTCACACATCCACACACGTTCCTTGTGTGCGGCCCCTCTATTCCCACACCATCCCCTGATGCAACCCACACTGTGCCTTCTGCACAAGTCCACAGCAGCGGACACAGTACACGCCTGAGCACATCATCTATGACCACACGAATCTTGGGCACGTCTCACCTCCAGCCCATAAACAGGGTCACACTCACACATGCCCCACCCTGCAGCACCTTAAGAGACAGGCAGGCATTCTACAGGGTGCTCCTGGGAAGTACAGGGTTGGGGTTCTCCTTGGAGGCCGGTGCTCCAAGCAGGGGGCCTCTCTGGGACAGAAGGTCTGGAGGTGTATCTAGCCATCCTGTCTCTCCTGGTGACTGGTCCCATCCCCCCTTCCAGAGTCCTACTAGGAAGAATGCATCCTTTCCATCTGGGAGGCCCCACACCTTGAGGGGCCAGACTTACTGTCGCCATGGGCACCTGCCACCAAACCAAGCATCACAAGTGCAGGGACGAGGGGCACCATCGTCCTCCCTGGGGCTGGCTCAGGGGCCATCCGGGGCTCCAGCACCGCGGCCAGCCACAGCCCGGGATAATCAACCTGTGACGGAGAGAAGGGCAGAGTTAACTGGCTGGTATCCACCCATGTCCCACTGTCCACACGCCACTTCCTGGCTCCCACTCACCACAAGACCACCTAGTTCAACAGACACCCCCACCCGACCACCCAGACCTTCCAAACCTTGTGCAAACCCAAACTCCTCATCGATTCCCTGGAGACCCCAAGGATAACCCACCAGTCATATGTAGGGAGAGTATGAGAGGCTCTCAGGTCATTCTCTAAACCTGAGTAGGGGGCAGGGGCTACTGAGACCAGAGGATCTACAGGGATGTTCCATTCTGGACCTAGAGTTTCCAGCACGCCTCCATAAGGGGACTGGGACAGGGAAATGGGGTCCAAGAGACACAGACACACAGGGGGAGATGGAGACCGAGATAGAGCAGTTAGCAGACTCAGAGTTCCTGGGGCCTCCTGTTGCCCCTCCTCTGCCCAGCAGAGCCCACATGCTGGGCACAGGCCTCAGAGCACAGCCCTGGCGGTGGCAGACAGAATCCAGGTATCAGAGGCTTGGAGCCAAAGCCACAAGCCGTCTGGGCTCGCCAGGACGCGCTCTGGACGAGTTGCAGCCGCCCTGCCTGGCCACCCTCATCCTACCCAATTCCCATGGCACCAACCTTCTTTACAGGGAAACCACAGGGAGGCCCTAGTGGCCAGGACTAGGGGTGCTGGACCCTGAGCGTCAACCCCACACCTCCTCTGCCCTGCCCCAGTGGCCTAAAACAGTGCAAGCTTCAGACGGCGACTCGCTCACAACTGCCCTCGGGGCTGAGCCAGGAATCTGGGCAGCGGAAGACCGTGTGGATGGCCTGAGTGCCCCCAGGCCTTTGCTTACAGGGCTCCTCGGTTGGGTGTGCCCCTTCGCCCTCCACACACTCTCTTCCTGGCACCTATGTGGAGCACTCGGCGCGGTCACACTGGACGGTACGGACACACTGCTGTCACCCCCCGGCCCTGATGGCGAGCTCCTGAGGGTCTCTCTCCACGGCTCCCATTCAGGGGGCTGGAGAGCTGCTCCAATGCCCACCTGCTCAACTCACACCTTGCTCTGGGACAGGGGCTGGGGTACAGAGTCCCTCATTCATGCCCTGGGGATACAACAGGGCACAGTGTGACGGTGGACACCCCTCGGGGCTCCACAGTGGTACCTACAGACTCGGCTGGGAGAGTGGGGACCAGACCCAGCTGACCCACAGGGTGAGAGAATGTGCAAGGAGGTGACAGGGCTGGTAACAGGAAGAGTCAGGACTCAAAGATGGCTCTGCTCTGCCCTGGAACTTGGACCCTAGTCTCAACCGGGACAAAGTTCAGAAGAGCAGAGGGCAGGAAGTGAGCAAAGGTGCTGGCACAAAGCAGGAGGACTGTGAACTGAGGTAGGGGCTGACCACAAAGGGGAAAGCGGGGGGAGATGTCTCTTGTCCCAAGATCTTACCGAAAGTCTGAGATGGGCTGAGCAGCAAAAGCAAGAACGTTGAAGCAGCCTGGTGGGCATCCAGCCCCATTTAGCACACACCTGGGGTTCACAGAACTCAGGTAGTTGAGACCAGGACAGAGGGCATCCCCACCGCAATGCCTTGTATAGCCAAGTTGGGATGGAGACCACGCATCACTAAGGCCCTGTCTGTCTGGGCGTGATCACCATGGCATTGTCGTGCAGCACTGCAACCAACGATAGCGTTCAACTTCCCAGCAGACATCAGGTGGTGAACTGCCGGGCCGGGCTGTCATGGGGGTATGGGCCCTTGATAAAACCATCCTGCACCCTTGGTCCATGTATCAGCGGCGTGTTGCACCAAAGGACAGGGCAGAGGGGACTAGTACTGACATCGTGGAGTGCAACAATACGATGTACACAGAGGTTTCACTCCCAGGTACTGTACAAGCAGTCCAGGTGTGAACCTGTCTGTCCTACCACCAGTGCAGACAAACACACCTCTCTTGACATGGACGCAGAGGTGATGAAGCTACAGAGGAGCAACACTGTGGAGGTACAGCCCAGCACAACCATCATGGAGTGTAACTCCCCAGTGTAACGGTCACTGAGCCATAATCCCCTGTAGCTGCCTTGGCGCAGTAATCACAGCAGTGCATCACCCAGGCAGAGACATCATGGAGGTGCAGCTGTCCTGGCCAGACGCCATGTCAGTGTGGACAGACATCATGGGTGTGCAGCTGCCCGATGGACATTACCGAGGTACATTATCACAGAGGAATAACACCAGTTATCAATATCATGGGGTGTCAGTCCCCAGCACAGCCACAGCGTCACTTGGTCATATCTGATTCTTCTCTGACCCCATGGACTGTAGCCTACCAGGTTCCTCTGTCCGTGGGACTTCCCGGGCAGAAGTCCCAGGAGTGGGTTGCCATTTCCTTCTCCAGGGGATCTTCCTGATGCAGGGATTGAACCTGAGTCTCCAGCACTGCGGGTGGATTCTTTACTGCTGAGTCACAGAAGCCCAGTACAGCCATCATGGGGGTGTTACTCCAGAGCAGATATCATGTGGTATCCTCCTGGATGAGATTCTGGCCATGGGTGTCAGAGAAAGTGGGCCTCTCATAAGTCCACCGCCACTGTACAAAGACAACTGGCCCTGATGTGGGGACTCCTGGCTTGCCCTGTGTATCTGGGTCTGGAGTGCCTAGGTCACTGGTCTGATGCAGAAAGAGGAGAGACGGAGGTGAAGACGTTGAAAAGATGACATTCCCTCCTAGACAGCTTCTCCCAGCAGTCCATGGACACGAGGACACCTCGAGTGATGGGGAAACATGGGGACACAAAATACAGACACGTTCTCAGGGAATTACTCCGGCCAGCACATGGCTGTCCCGGCCAGGGCTTCTCCCTCACCAGCTCCCGGTATGAGCAAGCTGCCTCCGCCCTGACTCTGGGCACAGAGCCCACCCCAGTATCAGGCAGTGCAGGCCGTTCCCAGCTTCAGGGCCCTGCGCTGAAGTCCCATCAGAGTCCCAGGTCCTGTGTCTAGACACTGGCCCTGCCCCCAGCCCCGGAATGCTCAGGGTCACCTGTGAGGAGACGGCAGGAGGGGAGTAGGGAGGCGGACTGACGCCTGCCTGGCTGGGATAGCCGAGAACCTTCTGAATTCAGTGCAGTGGCGTTAAGAGCAGAGTGTCCACTTCTGCCCATGGCTGGGTGGGCCTGGACTCTCACAGCCGAGATGAAAACAAAGCCTGAGCACTTGCACACTCGGCTCATCTCTGGATGGCACTGCGGACCATCGGTTCTACCAAGTGACACACCTGGGCAGGAAAACAATTCTGTACTGAATGCTATCGTACAGTATCACTGGATGCCATTTTTCCACACTCAGAATGGTTTTCATATATCCTTTTTCTTTGCTACATCAGTGTAAAGCTGCCAACTGCCCTTTCTTGGGAAGAACTGTCCTTTATTCTGAAATTTTGTCCTTGGTGTTAAAATGTCCTTTCTTACAGGAAGTGATGGGGGATAGGAGATACCAGTTATTTTTTAATAATGTCCTTACTTTGGCAAAATAAGAATTGCTAACCCCATGTCTGGCCTCCAAGTCCTTCTGGAAATTGTACTGGTTTGTGAAATTGAAGAGCTTGGGGATCTCTGCTGTGAGGAAAAAGAAAGGAGCAGGCACCACACCAAGCCACAGGATTCGAACACAAACATCACGGACAGGCCTGTAAACAGAGGCCAGGCCACCTCCATGCAGCCAACCCTTGCCGGCCTCAATGGGGGCTGCCCCAGGGAGACCATGTGACACCAGCCATAGTGGGGTGGGGGCGGGGGGGGGGTTCCCTGGCTGGAGAACAGCTGGGATCATTCCGAGGCCTCCTCATGAATATGCAAACACAGATTGATTTGTTTCCCTTGGGCACGTGTTATTATTCACAAATATTAATTAGTCTCCAAATACCACCTGTTCCTACAGCTTCCTCCCCACTTCCTCCCTGGGCCAGGACTCTGGCTCCCAGGGGGGCCTGGGGCCCCTGAATGGATGTTAGTAGAAAGAGGGGTATGCAGGGCCCCAGGGAGCGGCCGGCCAAGGGGAGAGGCCAGCGCCTGGGCAAGAGGAATGTGAGGGCGGGCAGCGCCGGGAGCTGTTCATCTCCTCACCGGCAGGCAGCTAACCGAGCCCTTTTGTCACGTCCCGGACACTTCATCGCGTGGCACTGCAGCAGCAGCCGCGGAGGCGGAAACAGGCCTTGTTACACTTGGGAAGGGAAAACCAACGTGTTTCCAACTCTCACCAAACCAACCACCAGATTAAGACGGGAATAAATCAGTCTCAGCCGTTCCGTGACCCCGGCCCCGAGAAAGGAGGCGGCCGGCAGCAGGCCGCCTTTGCTCCTCCAGCTAGTTGGTCAGGGTCTAGTGGCACAGCCAGAATCAGCACCCCTACCCAGGAAGCTGGGACCCTGACCCCCTGGCAGCCCTCAGCAGTTCAATCTCCTCTGTGAGTGGACGGGGAGTCAAGACGACTGTCCCAGAGTCGCGGGGAGGTGCAAGCTCCAGCGAAGGCTGAGCACTGGGGGCAGGAGACCAAGGGGCCAGCAGAGGCAGCTTCCTAACAGCTATAACTCCTAGGCCACCAGCCCTCTGGCCTCCTTCCTTGGGGAGTGGAGCCTCCCCTGGGTTAATGTTCACCAACGTGGTACCTCCAGGCCTCTGTACACATTGTTCTCTGTACTGGAAAAAAGGCCTTCTCCTGGCCCAGCCACCAATTCACCCACCAGAACTCAGCTCCAGTGGCTGATCACTGCGAATCTTCCCTGAATGGCCCTCCTCAGTTTTTCAGATTGGTACAGCATAGTGAAGGAGCAAAAAGTGGCACAGACCCGTGCTTCTCAATCCAGGGAGATCTTGCCCCATGATGGGACATCAGGCGATGTCTAGAGACAGTTCTGATTGTCTGACGGGGGGAGACAGTTCTGATTGATGGGGGAGGGGGTTAAGTGCTACTGACACAGTAGGAAGAAATGAGGGATGCTGCTGGACATCCTACAATTAACGGGCCAGCTCCCCCAAATTAAGGATTATCTGGTCCAAAATGTCAACAGTCCTGAGGCTGAGAAACCCCAATGCAGACAGCAAAATCGTTCCCTGATATCCCCTAGGTCCTGCCCTGGCCGCTGCCCCAGAACCCAGTCCCTATGAGTACCCTGGGCCCCAGGACCCCAGGTATGCTTGACTCTTACATTAGCTGAACCTAGGCCTCTGGATCTCAAGGCATCTTGCCTGCCCCCTCTCAGTCAGTTTTGCCTCCAGAAGCACAGCCATATAGCACACCCCAGTCCTACCCCTTCACACATGCCATCAGCAAGTGGCCTCCCCAGAGGACAGAGGGCTCCATGTTCAGGCCCCTTTTCTGGTGAGAGTGGGCTCCCAGGAAGGTCAGACCCATAATCCGTGGATGGACAGGTGACCCATACCCATCCTCCCCACCTGACCTTTCCGACTAGTGACACAGCCTTCCCCCTGCATCTTCTGCTGCTGCTGCTGCTGCTAAGTCACTTCAGTGGTGTCTGACTCTGTGTGACCCCATAGACGTCAGCCCACCAGGCTCCCCCGTCTCTGGGATTCTCCAGGCAAGAACACTGGCGTGGGTTGCCATTTCCTTCTCCAATGAGTGAAAGTGAAAAGTGAAAGTGAAGTCGCTCAGTCGTGTCCGACTCTTAGCGACCCCATGGCCTGCAGCCTACCAGGCTCCTCCGTCCACGGGATTTTCCAGGCAAGAGTACTGGAGTGGGGTGCCATTGCCTTCTCCCCCTGCATCTTCTACAGATGCCCAAAGCCCACCTCACCACACACAGGGCCTGGCCCCCAGCAGACGCCCGATATGTGCTCATTTCCTCCCCCTCCCTAAGCCAAACCCATCTCTTCCACAGACCTCTTCACTGGCCATCATGCAGAACTGTCCGGGGGGGCCTGGCAGAAGGCAGGGTGATGAACAAGACAGTCAGGGGCTCTGCCTTCAGGGCGCTTGCAGAGGACTCAGACTCGGCTGGAACCCGTCCTCCCCAACCCCTCCTCCAGGTCCCCACCTCAGCGATGAGCACCACCACGGCCAGCCACCCAAGCCAGCCAGGCCTCCTCAAATTCTCCCTTTTCCTCATCCCACCTGTGCAGCTGGTCAATACGTCTGAATGTGTCCTGCCTCCACCCCAACAACCACCACGTTAGGAAGATCTCATCAGCACCCATGTCTTCAGTGGGCTTCCTGCCTCTGGTCACTCCCTTCCAACCCTTCCTGCACACAAACCAGCGCTCCATTCAGTTTACAGAAACGCATATCCAATCAAGGCCCTCAGCTTTGTCTGCTGCTTTTAACCCACATTAGAGATGCAGATAATGTTTCATGAATGAACAAATGAATGGGAAAATGGGTGGATGAATGTGTGGATGCAGGTTCTTTGATTAAGAACTTTCAGTGCCTTCATATCACGCTCAGCGAAGAGTCTTTAGTCTGACATCCAAGGCCCAACACACTTCAACTGTAACCAAACCCTCCAACTTCATTCCCTGCAACTCTGCTCTGGGCTTCTAGCAGATAGAGAGAAGTCGATTTCAAAGAGACATGGAAGAATGGACCCCAGATCTTGTGAGTATCCTGCTCTTTCTTCCACAACCTACAGTCAACAAGAACGGTCTTTTCTATAGAAACATGGTGAATGGGAAGCACAGAGATCCTGGTGGAAGTCCTGCAATGTTACCCAGAAGCCTATTTCACACCTACAGCAGCTGACAAGCTGTATATCATTCCCCAGCCACCTCCACCACCCACTCCAGCCAGAGACTCAAGAGCCATCCACGACACCTCCCTCCGCCTCCTGTCCCACATTCAACCCTTCACCATGTCCTGTCTACTCGGCCTCCCTAAATAGCACTCAAATCCCTCCTCTCCACCTCCACCACTGCCTTCCTTGTCCAGGCCTCCATCACCTCTCTGCCACATGCACACTGCATCACCATGTCTCTTAGCGACAATCCTTTCATAGCTCTCCACCAATCTGAGTCTAGATCTGAACTGCCCAGCCTGGCCCTTAGGGCCCCTAGCTGGCTGGACACTCACCAGGCTTCTGCTTGCTCACGCCAGTCACTCTTGGACAACCGGCAGTGAGGGCAGGGCACCGGGGCCTCCGCTCCTTCCTGGAAAGAGGGAAAAGGATGAGGAAACATTAAGAACAGCACCACAGCAGAACATGTATTGACACAGAAAGACACTCAAAATGTGTTTATGCAGGGGTGGGAAAAAAGCAGTTTATGGGACTGTTCAAGCAGGACAATCCCCATTTAGTAAAAATGCCCATCTCTTCGCTTCATTCACTCACTCCTTCCAGGCTCCTGAGCACCTACTATGTGCCAGGCTTTCTGCCAGGCACCCTGTATAGAGCCGTGAACAACACAGACCAAGTCCCTGACCTCAGGAGAAAAACTCGTGTCCAAACTCCTTAGCGTGACCTTCCAGCACAGCAGTTCTGCCCACCCACCTCTGCAGCCCCATCTGGCTGTGGTTCCTTGCCAGCCGGCAGGCCTGACAATTTATTTCCTCTTCTGATCCTCAACCTGTGCCATATTCTTACAGCCTCTCAGCCTTGCCTGTGCCCTGCCCCACCGCCAGGACTGCACTCCCCACCTGTTCTAGCCAGTGATCCTTCAGCTCTCAGAGCCAAGAGCACTTTCTCAGGGAGGATGTGCAGGCTACACACTTGGACCTTGCCTCAGAGCAGTGACCACAGATGTGATGATTTATTTATTTACACAATTGCTGAGTGGCCGCTGAGTCACAACCGTAATAAGCTTGGTGCGTGTCGGTTCAGCTCCAGGTCCCCAGCTCCCAGTAGAAGGCCAGCGCATAGTAGGTGCTCCATCAATATACACTGACTGGGCAGAGGGACACATGAATGAGTTCACGGAAAACAGCCCAACCTGGGAAGAACCACGCCAGCATCCACGGAGCCTTCAAAGAAGCTTCAGAAGCAGTGTTTATTTTTGACTCTGTGCTGCTCTATAATTTCTAAAATGAAGGTGTGCTCCTGGATGCCTCTTCCACTGGCACACACACAGTGAGAGGGCCCGGCCCCATCCTTCTAGAACCATTATTGAGCCCCTACCTGGCGTGGGTCCCCTCCTGGGTCGGGGAAGGGGTCTGACCTGCCCACAGATCTCACAGCCCCCTCCCCACTGCTCAGCAACCATCTCCCTGCTGCCCGTGCCACTCGGGCCGCACCTTGCACGGGTTTCTCCTCGGTCTCACGTCCCCACGCACACAGGGATCCTGCTCCACATGGCAGTTCCATCCTGGCTCCTCCCCCAGCAGACCCTGACTGGGTCAGGGAACCCCCCGAGGCCAACCCCCTACAGCTGGCACCTGGGAATCAGCCTCACTTGAGACTGACCACCTTGGCAACACAGGTGATGTCTGCAGGCCGGAGGCCCATCCTGATTGACCAGGACAGGCCTGGCCAGCCCAGGACCATTCGTGCTGACCCTGAAGCTCACAGCCTCTCCTACATCCACTGCTCCCTCCCCCAAGAGCCCAAAGGGCCTGGGCCTCGGGACGGTCACACGCTCCTGGCCCCCAGCCCACTGGCTTCTCCACAAAGCCCCCTGTGGCCCCTGCTCCCAGCACAGGCTGCCAGGGGGGTCTGGCCAGACAAACCAGCTTCCATGTCCCAAACTCAAAGGCCCGTTTGTCTGGGGATGCCCACTGGGGCCTCACAGGGCCAGGCGTGAGGCTGTCAGCTCCACCATTGCTCAGGGACCCTGGGGCAGAGTCCGAGGCAGAGAATGGGGAGGGTCCCCCAAGCCAGCTGCACTATGACCACACCCAAGGCCACACCAGGAACACTGGGTCTGGTGCTTGGACCTAAGCTGAGCAGGAGCCACACCTGGATAGAGGGGGATATGCCCCAAATGGCCTGGAGATGGGTCAGAGGACAGACAAAACAGGCAGAGAAAACCTTGCACGTGGAAAGACCCTAAAGCACAAACAGGATTCCAGAAGAGCTGGTATAGCACCTGGAACCACCAGTGCCCAAAACAACCTAAGAGAGTGATCAGAATCACCCGTCAGGGTCACCTGCAGAGCTCCCAGACACAGCACCAACCAGGGCTGCTGGGCACACCCAGGAGACCAACTGGAGAAGCTACTCAAAAAGGGCCTGGCTGGTACCAGACCCAAGTTAGGAATCACCAGCTGGCATCCACAAAGGCCTCAGGAGCGAGATTGGCATTGGTGACCAGGATCAGGTGAGCAGGCCTTGGCACCAAGCCAGGCCTGGCCCCTGGCAGGGTTCTCTGTCATTTGCCAAGTCTGGAAGCCGGCCTGGCAGCAGGACCAGAAGCAAGTTGAAGTCTAGAGGAGAACGGACACTTCTCTCAAGTAGCTCCCAGGCATCCCTGTGGCTGCACCAGAACAGTCCCCAGAAGTAGCTAAAACACTGCCAAGGAACAAAACCACTGTTCACAGATCTGAACACTGGGGACAGAGTCTAAGTACATCTGGACCTCAGAGGCAGACACCTCACCTGACACCCACGGCCAGAGCAGGTGGGGAAGACGGGACCTAACACGCTGAGGCCGCCCCTTCTCAGAATCCCTTTCCACCCATTCCCAACGTCTCTTCCCCAGGGCTTCACCCTCTCTAGTCTTCTCACACTAGCCCACCTGAAGGTCAGATACACCTGAGCAACACACATGATCCGAGGGATGGCATGAGGGCTGAGGGCTAGGCACTCTCCAGCCTGCTAACCAAAGCTCAGAATTGCAGCTACTTTAGGTGAGCAGATGCCCAAAGAGTTTTAAAAGCCCTTCCCACTGTGATTCTGATGGGGTGGGTTTGCATCGCCCGCTTTGATGATTATTACAATAAGAACTGCTAACACCGAGACAGCAATCCTTACTAGATGCCAGGCCCTGTTCTAAGCACTTTCTGCATATTAACTTCGATCTTCTAACCACCGCACAAGACATGGACTTCTGTTATATCCATTTTGACAAAAGGGAAAATGAATTCAGAGATGTTAAGCAACTTGTTCAAGGTCACACTGCTATTAAGTGGTTTTGAACCCAGCAGTTTGAAACTAGAGCCTGCACTTTTTACTAGTGAGGCTGTCTTCTCTTGGGCACAGCTCTAACACGCTCTCATACTTCCTCAGACCTCTCTCCTGAGCTCCAGATTCTCACACACATCTCCCTCCTAAAAGACCCCCTCATCCCACCCTCAAATGCTCCAAGCATCTCCAAGGCCAAAAGGTTGAACCATAAGCTTATTATCTGCCTCTCCCCAAATCCACCTCTCATGCCCAAGTCCCTGGCTCAGTGAAAGCCCTATTCAGTCACTCCCAGGAACCTAGACCCCTTCCTCTCCCTCACTCCCACGTCCAATAAATCATCCTGTCCTAATAAATGTGTGCCTTGTAAATGGCTCCATGCTACCAAACCACCATTTTCTCTCATCTGACTTACCTTCACCCTTCTCATTGGGTATCCTATTTCCATTTACTTCCCGCAGCCATAGAATCCTCTTCTGGAAACATGAATCTGATCACAGCACATTCCACACACCCCACCCTCTCATTCAAGCTTTAATTATTTGGTGCTTCCCTTTTTGTGTTCTCAGAGTAAAGTCATAGTTACTTAACAGGGCATTAGATTTGCTCTATCTCTGAACACACCACAAGTGATAAGACTTCTGGGTGTCTAGACATAATTTTTTTTTTCCCCTGCTTGGAGTGCCTTTTCTTCAATTGGAAAACTCCTATTCATCCCTCAAAACCCAATTCAGATAGCTCATTTTCTTGGTCTTCTTTGGGACTCATCTCATCTTGATCTCTGAACTTGTGGTGAACTCCTCCAATCTTCTAACCTCAGTTCAGAATGGCGGCTGCTTCAGGTGATGCTGATGCTGGGCTTAACCTCAGCAGTTCCTAAGGAGTGGGCTGCCTCTTCGACACAGCAGTTAGTCCCATAGGAAGCATGGCAGCCCAGCTGAAAGTGCCTAGCCTAGAGTCTGGCACACAGTCGGCAATCAATAAGAGGTTACTGAGTTGCTCTGCATTCTCATGATGCAGTCTGTTCCCCCAGGGACCATGAGCTTCTCAAGGGCAGGGCCCTGGCTGCAAGCTTGGTCCAAGCACACAGCAGAGTCAGTCACACGGGAAGCAATCACCACTGCTGCTGATAACATTGCCACACAGGGGATTCCCACGACAGCCTTAGCACCCAGCGAGGGTTGGACGACTCTTCCATTTTATAGGGGGTGAAACTGAGACTCAGGGAGAACAGGATCTCCCCAAGGTCTCAAACTGGAAAGTGGAGGGGCTGTAGTGTATGTCACAGCCTCTGTAGGAAGAGGTCTGGGTCCTATCTCCTGCTGACTGTACTGGACTTCCACAGTCAGGACTGATGAGAACAAGAGTGCAGCGAGCACAGGGAGCAAAGGCCAGCATTTTGCTGCACAGAAATACAATTCCCAAGTAAGGCAGCCAGGCTGCTCTTACTGTAACATATGCCCCCCTCCCCGAAACCCCCTCCCCAACTGCTTCACCAGCACCCAAACCTAGCCTCCTCTCCTAGAAGCCAGGACACCATACACACGCTCACCATGTGCACAAGGCTGACCAGAGGGGAGGCCAGGAGCTACAGGAGGAAGGAGAGAGGAAGATGAAATAGGAAATATGAAAACTATTTCCTTTTTAAAGGGAAAAAAGAGGGAAGAGGAAAAGCAAACAGAACTACAGAGATGTTTCCAATGACAAGGGGAAACTGAGCAGGCAAAAATGTACGAGAAGATGTGTGCACAAGAATGCACGAGGCTGCACATGTACACACACCCTTCCTAGGCTGTGCACAGGGGTGGGTGCAGTGAGAGTGTAAGCAAGCACACAGACTGGGACATGGGCGTGCAAACACAGCAGATTTTGGACCTCTGGCTGCTGCGCAGGCCCAAGTGTGCAAGTGAGAGGGCACTGGGGAGACAAGTGGATATGGAGTGGAGGTGGGGGTGGGAGGGTGAGCTGAGTGTGGAAATAGGGGAGTGTGAGTGTGTGGCCTGGGCTGGGGCTGTGGATGTGGGGGTACTTGGGGAGGCTCACCTGCGCCTTCCTGAAGCCCTAGGCTCATTCATACCATCAGTTAAAAACTGGGATTTTCTTGCTTCCTGAAGCAAGAGTTAATAAGGAGCCAAGCATAGAATTTCCTGAGATTTTTCTGACAGAACCTTGCTCTGGATCCCACTGGATGCCTGATGCCTCTCAAAGGATCCCTCAGCAGATCTCCTGCCTTCTCAGGGGATCCTTCACCATTGAGGATCCCCCTGGAAGCATCAGCCCTGGATCCTTTTCCAGACCTCCCACCCCAATGCACTTCTCTGGTCAGATCCCGCACCAGGTCACTCTGGGAGCCCAAAGGGAGTCTTCATCACCAACACTTCCGCAGTCCAGACTCCCGGGCCTGCTCCCCGGGGCCCCCAGGGGAATCCAGAGGACCCTCCCCCCCAACTCCTGCCAGCAGCCTCCTTTCCATTTCACAGCTCAGACAGGCACCCGGCACCCACCCATCAACCTGTTCCAACTCGGGGGCCCTGCACTGGGGGGTGGGGGGTGTTGAAAAGAGGAGAAAAACTAGCCCCTCCCCCACCCTGGGGTGGACGAACCAGAGGGGCAGCATTCCAGAGGAAAGAGGAGGAGGTCTGGGTCTCTGCAAAGGGGCGGCAGAGATTCCAGTCCGTGGGAGACAGAGACAGCAAGAGACCGGCAAGAGATTCGACAAGAGACCCGGGAAGCGAGATCCAGAGATGGGGGAGGGAGCACAGAGAGACCTGGGAAGAGAGAGCAGAAAGCCAGGAAGAGCACAGAGAGACCCAGGGAAAGAACGCAGAGACCCGGCAAAGAGCACAGAGAGCCGGGGGAAAGAACACAGAGACCCAGCGAGAGAGAACAGGGAGACCCCGGGGGGAGTCGCAGACAGCAGAGAGACCCCGGGCTTGCTTGGGGGTGGAGTGGGTTGAAAGTGGGAGGCCGCGACACGGGGAGACAGAGATACAGAGGCTTTGAAGGGCGTAGAGAGACGGAAACACGGAGGGAAAAGGAGAAATAAGCCGAGACAGGATCGCGGGCACAGCGATGAGGACCGGGGCACACCAACACGGGACGGGACGGGACGCAGGGCGGCGACTGAGTGAACTTTCCGGAGCGGGTCCGAGTGGACACGTCCTCACGGGACAGGTCGCCCCAGGGCCTTCGGGTCACTGCACCCGGGAAGGGCGGGTACAGCCCGGCCCGGCTCCTCCCCAGCCCGCGCCGGCGACCTGGGCGTGGGGGGGTGGGAGTGGGGGTTTCCAAACTCGCGCCCCGCGCACCCCGGGACGGCACGTGCGCCCGGGCCGCGAGCAAGACGGGGGCGCGGCGGCTGCGGATCCCCCGCCGGCGGGGAGGGGGCGTCTGCGCGGCGGGGGCGGGGGCGCGGCCTGGACCCGCCTGGAGCCGGGGAGGCGGTGGGAGGCTGAGGGCCGCCCCCGGAGCGGGTCCGCGCCGGTGGTGGGGGCGGACGAGGCGGGACCCGGGAGGGGGAGCCCCGACGCAAAAGGGAAACTTTGCGCTGGGGGGGGTGGGGGGCGGCGCGGGCTGCGGCTCAGGTGCGGCGGGAGGGAGGGGGCGAGGCGGAGAAAGGGGAAGGCGGCGAGGGGCGGCAGGGAGCTAGCCAGCCGGCGGCGGGTTGAAGGTGGGGGCCGGGGGGGCCCGTCTGCCGCGGCGTAGCGCGGGGAGGAGCCGTCGGGCTTGGTGGGGGCGCTTAGCCGAAGCGGCGGGCGCGGCAGGTGGGGGCGCGGCCCGGCCTAAGCGGCGCCCCCAGCCCCCCGGGACCGCCCCCAGCTCAGCTCGGCGAACGCGGGGAGAGGGCGGGGGAGTGGGAAAGGGACCGATGCGGAGGGAACTGGAAGGGGGCCCGGGGGTCACTCACCGCCTATCCAGGGGCCGTCGGTCCGCATGTCCCCCCCAGGCCGCTGGGGCCGCTGCTCCCGCTCCTCTTCTGCCGCCGCCGCCGCCACCGGATCCCACTCCCGCCACCGCCGCCCGAGCTGGAGCCGGAGCCGGAGCTGGAGCCGCCGCCTCTGCCGCCGCCGCCACCACCGGTTCCGCCGCTCCCGCGCCAGCTCCAGCCGCGTGCCCGCGCCCACGCCCGCGCCCCTGCCCCTGCCGTGCGCGTCCCCGGCGCCGCCCCTCCCCTCGTGCACTCTCGCTCGTAGAGCTGCTGAGCCGCGTAGGCCCGAGACCGCAACCCAGACCCGCGTCTAAACCGGCCCGGACCCCAATACAGAACCGGAACCCCAATAATGAGCACGGGCAGACCCAAACTTCCATACGAAGTCCGGATCCTCTTAGAGGCTCCCAATCCAAATGTGAACCTGATACTACTCTAGGAGCCCATTTTTTCTCCGTAGAGATCTGAACCTGCTATTGAGCCCAGACCCACCCCCAACTCAATAGTAAGTCCAAACCCCTAAATCTGCCGGGAAATTGGCTCGAGTAGTAGTTTTAATCTGAACCCCTATATTAACCTGAAATACCAATTCTTAGGCTAAAACCGCTTTATCACCTCTACTTGATTGTGACCCCAGCATCAACCCTGGTCCTTAAATGGACCCCAGTACCAATGCTGAGCCCCAATCCCTGTGTGAACCTTAAAATCCAATAGCTACCTTGCTATGGTAGCTACTCAGCACTTTTTTGTGAACCCCAAGCCTTTCCATAAAACTAACACTGCAGTCCTAGCCCCAGGTCAATACCAACACACCTTGTGAACTAGGATTGAGTCCCTAGAAAAGGACCTTAATACAAATACTGACCTCAGACCTCATCTATTTGAGGGACCATCTAAGACCCTAACTTGACTCACCTCTAGTGGTAATCTTGGAACCTAAGATTTATGAGACTGGCTTTGTAGAAGCTCCACACAAATCCACTGCCGCCCCATACTCACTCTCTACTCCTCTGACCTGATGTCAACCCACACCTGAGGCTGGCCAACCCCAAAATCAGCAATGCCAACTGTGGACCTGAGTCAGGTCCTGAATTGGCCCTTGGTTCAGCACTTGATGGTGTTTTCCAAGCCTGATATAAACCTCAGTATTGAATTTCTGACTCCTCATATCAAACTTAAATGCTGACCCTATAAATCTCTGGCTAAACCAATAACTTACCAGAAGATTTACTACAGGTCCTAACTCATAGGAACTTGGTGAGCTCCAAACCAAGAGCCACACCTTGGCACCAAAGTCTCTGATCTCAGACCTACCGGGCAGTCCATGTCACATCAGCCCTCTCCTGCCTACCCACCTCATGAAAGATGGGAAGCCTATCCCGACTGCCGAGGTCAGATGAGGACCCCTATGGGGTCTCTGATCTGTGGGGTCTCTGTGATATCTCTATGAGTCTGGGGGTCAGGTGAGAAATAAAATCTGGAGATTGTTGAAGCACCTGGATTCCTGGAGCACAGTGTAATGTGCAGGGCAGAGGTAGAGGTGGGGGGTCTGGGGCTATGAGCTGAGTGGAGTTCTGGTTACCACCTAATTCACTGCCTGCTTTTGCCCTGGACTTGAATTTAGAAGCGGTGTGTGTGCGCCCCCTCGTGTGTGAGAAGGGGATGGGAGTGAATCTGGGCAAACAATCAGATCCGGATTCCAGATGACAAACGGATCAAAAATGAACATTCCTAGTCTGTGGTTTTTTATCCACTGATAATTTTGGTGTCCTGTGGAGGAGGCATTGCAAGTTTTGTGCATCTTTAGACAGTTTGGCCTGTTTTTCAGAAGTGGAGTGAGTTTAGGCTTCGGGGGAGGGTTTCTTCTAAATTTAAAAAAGTATACTTTCTGGCCAGTGATGCCTGCTCCTTGCTGACTCATGAAAACAGTTCTTCTTGGCTTCACTGGCCTACACTCCTTCCCTGTTTGCCATTTCTCAGTCTCTTTTTTACCATCTCCTATTCCTCCCAGGGTCTGTCTACACTGTCCCTTCTTGCTCTCTGCCCATGGTCCGTCTCCACCACCACCAACAAAGTGCTGATGACTTCCCAATCTCTCTCCCTGGTATGGGTCTCCTGGGCAAGAATACTGGAGTGGGTTGCCATTCCCTTCTCTAGGGGATCTTTCTAACCCAGGAATTGAACCCAGATCTCCTGCATTGCAGGCAGATTCTTTATTGTCTGAGCCACCAGGGAAGACCTGTTCTAAGCGTGGGACCCATATTTCCAAGAGTCTTCTCTAGACCACTCTCCGGTTGTTGGACAGGTAAACTGAATTCACTGTCTCTCCCACCCCAGATCTGCTGGCAGTCCCATCTCAGGCAGTGCCTCATTCAGTCAGTCACTGGGCCAGAAACAGGGCATCTTCCCTCCTGCACCTTCATCTAACGCAAACTGTAAAATTTGAAATATAGAAAGGAGCTAGAGATCATCCCAAGGGAGGTGAGCGGGAGTGAGGGATGGAGAGAGAATAAGTGGGGAGGGGAGGAGATGGGAAAGAGACAGAGATAGAGAGCTTTTGACTTTTGGACTTCAGTTCACACAAAAATCTCTCACACATAGTCATAAAAAACACCTCTTAAGACTTACTCTGTGGGACTTCACTGTAGTTTAGTGGCTAGGACCTTGAACTCTTAATACAGGGGACCTAGGTTCGAGCCCTGGGAACCTCGGGCTCTAGGTTCCTCTAGTCTGGGAACTAGATCCCACATGCCACAACTGAAGATCCCATGGGCCTAAACTAAAAAAATCCTGCATGCCGCAACTGAGACTCAGCACAGCCAAATAAATAAATGAAATATTTTTAAAAAGATCTCAGTCAGTAACAGTGGCTTCTCACAATATATATATACATATATATGAAGACTCTATGTTGAGTGGGGCCCTGATACACAAAAAGCTGCTCAGTATATATTTGTTAAAGGAATGAAAAGATAGATTTTCCCCTTCTGTGCTCAGGGATCGTCAGACATAAGTGACAGGTGAGGAAGGCTCCCTGACCAAGTCTCAGACCTCTTCCACACTTGGGGCTTCTGTTGGCCTGGCCTGGCCTGGCCTGAGAGGGGCTTGTGGTGTTTGCTGACCTGTTGCCTGCAGCCTGGGCCTCAGTAGGTCTGCAGCTCTGACAGCCCAGTTCCCTCAGCTCAGCACTGCCTGGTCTGTGAACCCAATACTTGGAAAGCCCTGTGGGCCAAGGGCCTTACTCTCCTGTGGCCGAAGTCGGCAGCCCCACTCATTGCTACACCAACCAGGCTCTTGCTTCAACCCCCCCGGGACACAGGGTTCTCAGAACCTCAAACCATTGGTCTCCAACCCCCTGCTCGCCCATCTTTCAGAACCATACATGGTTCAGGTGTTTGCTGAGGTGGGGTATGAGACTCGCTGCAAGCAGCCGGCCCAGACCTCAGCATGCCCAGCGCCTGGGACTAGACACAAGGCTGAGGTAAAAGAACCAGAGGCCTGGGCCCTGGGGGCACGTAGAGAGCCTCAGGTGGCTGGGCCTGTGCGTGCATGAGCACTGTGGAAGGAGAGGAGCCAAGACTCAGTCCAGACTGCCAGACTCTGAGCTCGGGGTCCATGTGGACTTGACCTGCTGCCCTGCTCCTGGGCCTGTCGGGGAGGGATGTCCTTGTGCTCATCTGTGAAGGCCGAGTGCTACCACGTGCTAGGTCTGTGTCTGCCGGGCTCCAGCCCCAGGGGGGCAGGGTGAGGGGAGAGCCAGATGTCAGCTCCCACTCACTGTTCACCCTTTGTCCAGGTCCTGGGCCCACTGGATGTTCTGCTCCAACTCATGACGTAAATACAGCTCTTAGTCATCTCTTAGTGGGTCTAAATCAAATTAAATTCAGCCTGAGTCCCTCCCCACCAGATTTGTGAGAATTCCATATCACTCACAGCTCTCCTTCACCTCCCTCCAGTGATCCAAAAATGCCGAGGGGCTCACACAGCCCCAGAGATGCTCAGTCTGTGCTCCTCTTTGGGGAGAAAGGCTGAGGTCTGTTTCAGGCCGGCACTGCTGTTGCAGACATCAGCCATCCCTGCCGTGGGTCTTCCACTGTTGTCCCCCATCTGCAGGGTCACTCCCCCACCCTTGACTCTTTATGGGGGTTTCTCTCATAGACCCTCAAAGTTGCATCCCCGAGTCCTTGGTGTTTGCACTCACACATAGTCATTTTCCTGGGGGTGGGGGGTGCATGTCAGAGTGGGATGGGGAATGCCTGTCCTCCTGCCCCACTCTTCCATGCTGGAGAACCAACTCCCTAAGACGCGGTGGTGTTCTCCCTCTCAGCCCAGTCAGAAAGAACTCAGACGCCAGCACCACAAAACTGTCTGTGTACCATCTCAGGTGTTGAGTGGGAGGAAAAAGGCCCCGGCCTTGGAACGCAAAAGCCTGGCTAATGGCTTTCACTGCTGCCTGGTGAGTCACTCTGCAGGGGGCGGGGCGGGGGGGGGGGAGCAGGGAGGGTGTGTGTGTAAATGAGACAGGAGTTAATATCTCAATAGAACATTCTGCTGATGACTTCCCCTCAAGCTCTAAGAAAATAGAGGCTACCCAGGGGAGGACACCCCCACCCTCAACTATCAAATCCAGAAACCCACCCTGTCTGTTCTTTCCTTTTTCCCTCCTGAGGTGCGCCCCCCAATGGCAAGTGGGCTGACCCCACTTGCAGCCTCTTTACTGTATCATTCCGATCAACTCTCTGTCACGCTCAAGTCTCTCCCATCCTAAAAACTCCCCTCCCTTGACTCCACCAGCCCCTCTAGAGTGGGAGAGGTGGAGCGTTTCTCTGTTCTCCCTCCTTGTGAACCTAAGAGCTGTTGACACAGGGAGCCTCCACTCTCCCGTCTCCTGTGCACACTCAGCCCACTGTGATGTGCATTCTGGGACCGTCACTCCACTGAAGTTGCTCTTGACACGATGACTACCTGGGCTTCCTAGGTGGCACTAGTGGTAAAGAAAGTTCCTGCCAATGCGGGAGACATGGGTTCGATCCCTAGGTCGGGAAGATCCCCTGGAGAAGGAAATGGCAACCCACTCCATTATTCTTGCCTAGAGAATTCCATGGACAGAGGAGGCTGGCAGGCTCTGGTCCATAGTGTCACAAGAGTCGGACACGACTGAAACGACTTGGCATGCATGCACAATGACTATTCGCCTGCCTACTGCCCAGTCCGATGGCCGTGCCTGTTTGCAGCTTAGTGGACTTCTCCATGGGCTTTTCCACTTCCCGCCCTTCGCCTGGGTCCCTTCGGTGCCAGCGCACACAGACCAGCTCTGACCTCGTTACATCCCCATCAGCAGCCTGCTGGGCCCCCTGTTCTTACCCTCACACACCAGCCTCGACCATCCCTCACCCCAGCCCCGCTGCTCCCACCTTGCTCACGGGACCTGGAGATGAGCTGACTGTTGGGTCTCTTCAGATCTCTCCGCTGTGGGCCTGTGTTCTCCTAATGTATCCGCTTTCTCCTGCCTGCACTTTTCTTCTTGTCCCACCTAGATGCCAAGGCCTAATGTTTTAATTACACTCTTGTCAATCCCCCAAGCCCCTTTGCCTCTCTGCCTTTTGATGGTATCTGTCTGGCAGACCCCCAGCTCCGGATGCTCCCTCCTGTCTGCCTTCTTGTGCTTGCTCAAGCAGCCAAGTAACTCCACAGGTCAGAGTGCTGTTCCCATAAATCATAGCCACTGACTGCACGCAGGCCCTCCACACCTTTCTCCCCGCAGCTTGGAACCCCACCTCTCTGCAGTGGCTGTTTTCAACCTTCACCATTCTCTTTAAGCCTCCAACCAGCCCATTTCCTCCTTGCTGGCAGATGTGACCTGGCCTGATCCTTTATAGGATTAAAGCTGCAGACAGGAACCCCCCAGTGTCCTACTAGCACAGTCTCCCTACACCTTCCCCCGCCACCCCGGCTGCTTCAGAGGAAACACCCCTCCTCCCATCTCCTGCCCATCCTTGACGGCCAGCCCCTCCTGCCTCTCTCCCTTATCCCCTCTCTCTGAGTTCTCCTTCTATTCCCCCCACCCCCACCCCTTACCTGGATCTTTTCCAACATCCTGTCCCTGCAACCTTAACCCTGGCTCCCTTCCCACCGTTGGCCGTTGGGCATTCCTGTCCACTCTGACACTCAGTCAAATATTGCTTTCACTTCCCACAACTTCCCCAGAGCATAACGTTTGAACTGGGTCCTCCATGCCACAAAACACGATGGGCCTTTTCCCCCAGCATTCATCTTACTAATCGTCTTGATTACTAAACTCCTAAAACATTAGCTTTGAGTCCCTTGACACCATACTCTCCTGGTTTGTCTCTTTGGTCTCCTTCTCAGACTTCTTTGCAGGGTCACCTTCCTCCCTTAAATGCTTGTGTGTTCCTCGAGCTCATTCCTAGGCCTTTCTCCCTCTCATTGTGGACCCTCCCTGTTGATCTCATCTGTCCCACAGCTTCGATTACCACTCATCTGTGATGATTCACACCTTTATGCATCCAGCCTGGAGAACTTCCTGTCTAAGCTCCTGACCAGGAGGATCCTAGCCAATAGCCTCGTCATCTCTACTTCCATCTCTCAGAGGACCTCAACCTGGACATGTCTGAGACCTAACACATGGTTCTCATTCTCTTGGGGTTCTCTGTCTTGGCGAATGGCACCTAATAGGCCATTGTCCACCTAATAGGCCAACCAGAATCCTAGGAACCGTCCCCAGATCCTGTTTACTTTACCTTCAAAGCACCTCTAAGCTACCCCATTCTCTTCATCTCTATCAATACTTCATCAGTCCAAGCTACCGTTACCTCTTATCTGGACTCCTACGGTGGCTCCTAACTGATCTCACTACATCTGCCCTGCCCTGCTCAAGTCTTATCATGTCACTCACTCCCCTTTTAAAACCTTCTAATGACTTCCCATTGCTCTGGGATAAAGAGCCAACTCCTTAACAAGTACTAAACGCCCTCCCCTTGCCTGCCTCCCACATCATCCAGCACCATGCTCCCCACTGCACAGTGCCCTGCATCTGCACTGGGCTCCTTTCAATTCCTCAAACATTGTGTCCCCACCCGCCCCAACCACCAGGTCTTTGCACATTCTTTCTAAAAAAATATTTATTTATTTGGCTGTGCCGGGACTTAGTTTCAACAAGTGGGATCTTTAGTTGCAACATGTAATCTCTTAGTTGCAGCATGTGGGATCTAGTTCCCCCATCAGAGATTGAACCTGGGCCCTCTGCACTGGGAATGTGGAGTCTTAGCCACTGGACCACCAGGGAACCCCCTGAACCATTCTTTGTAGAAGACTTTTCTGCTCCATCACTTCACCTTTTAGTTCATTCTTCAACTTTTGGTGCAAGCATCATTTCCTTGGGGTACCCTTCCCTGATGTAGGTAAGAGTTGTTTGTTAGACATTCTTACAGTGTCCTGTTTCTTCCACATATAATTATACAAACATATCTCTCTGGGCCCCTCATCCCGTCTGGAAGGTGGGTAGAGTCCATGGGGGTTCCCGGCCACATGGGCATTGGGATTCATAAGTGTAGTAGTGGCTTCTGACCATGGCATTGGATCCACACAGGTTTATACCACAGACACCTCCAGGTTTCCAAGGGCTCCCCAAAGCTGCCAGTGCCACCAGACACCCCAGGCTGAAGTGGCTGTGAAGGAGGAAACAGACAGAACTGGACTCCATCTTAGGCCAGGCTGCGAACATTAGGCTACACGCACGTTCACCCTCCCAATGGACTCTGAACTTTGTGCCTGGTGTCTATAGAAATGGCATACCCCCCCCCCCCCACCATAAAATAGCCTCAGGACTTGTACTTGGAGTCTCCTTCGCCTACAAGAATATGCTAATTATCTCTGTAACAGAACAAAGTGGTAGATTCCATTATGTTTATCGGGATATGACCACAGGCCTATTGATAAATATCCACTGTTTATCTAGTCTTGTGACACATGAATCATGGGTTAACTTTGATTGTATCTCTCTTTTACCTTGTCCAGATTAGTTTCAAGGAATTTGGGGAGGTGGGTTTGAGCAAGTACACTTAGGGTATATAAGGTTTTCACAAAAACTGGTCAGAGGAGACTCTAAGAGCAGACTCTTCCTTGGGCCCGCTGGTGTAATAAACTGCACTCCACTATCTGCATTGTTCTTCTGAGTGAGTTTGTTTCCCGAAACATGTGGCTACAACAGCCGCACTCAGAACAAAGCAGTTACTAGGGGCAGGCCAACCTTTGGAGACATACCAGACCTGGCCTGAATTATGCCTGTGGCACTTACAAGCTATCTGGTCTTGGACAAATTACTTCTCTTGTTTAAGCCTCACTTTCCTCTTCTGTAAAAGGGGGATACTACCTACTTTGTAGCATTGTAGGAATGTGTTTATAAAGAGCGTCATCTGAGCTTTATATCACAGGTTCTTGAAAATAGAAGCTATTTGATGATTATCAGAATTAGCACAACCAAGATTCTAATAGCATTGGTTTGGAGGACCATTTAAAAGCTAATCCCACTGGGGTCCCATATCCTAGCAATCCTCAGCTACTGTTTGAATGAGTGCCAACTTCATCATTCATCAACCTCCTTCTGCACTTCCTTTCTCCTGATCCAACTTCACACTGCTCCCTCCCCAGCCTTTGCCTGTAGTCCTCTGGATATCCTCAGCCTCTTCAGAAGTCCTTCCTCCAATTTCTGCCTCACTGAGGACCTGGCGGCTGTCTCCAGGGAAGCTGCCATTCTCAAGTGCAGACTAAGGAGGCAGGGCAGAGCCTTCCTGCTCACGAAAGCCACTCCCACATCATTATTCCTTTCAGCCTCATGGAAAAATTCCTGCTCATTTAAGGCTCATGCCATCTGGCTCTTAAAGTTCATCGATTCAACCAAGATTTATTGAGTTCTTTCCCCTCTTTCTCTACCCTACCTTCTTTCTTAAAAGGCTTAGGTAACTTACTAAAAACATAAATGGGACTTCCCTGGTGGTCCGGTAGTTAAGAATCCACCTGCCCGTGCAGGGTACTCCGGTTCAATCCCTGGTCTGGGAGGATCCCACATTCTGAGGAACAACCAGGCCTGTGCACCACAACTCCTGAGCCCATGAGCTGCAACTACTAAAGCCTGTGAGTCTAGAGCCTGTGCCCTGCAACAAGGGAAGCCACTGCAATGAGATGCCCGTCCATCACAACAAAGAGTAGCCCACGTTCACCACAGCTAGAGAAAGCCTACATGCAGCAATGAAGATCCAGCACAGCCAAAAATAAAATAAATCAATAAGCAAAATAGAAAACTTAAAAAAAAAATAAGATGTTTGGTACATAGTAAGACTCTCCTTATATTTGTGACTAAATGAATACATTGAAAAATGTTTCCCTCTGCCCAACCCCCTCTTTAGAATCTCATCTAACCTAAACAGAAAAGTAGAAGGTTCGGTCTTAGCTCTCCATGTGTTATTCAGTTAGAAGCTGGTGCACTATTTTAAATGTTCTTCTAAGCTCTGTGGTTGATTGCGTCCCATAATGCTGGTCACCACCTGGCGCTTGGGATGTAAATTGCTCAAGAAAACTTTGCTTCCTCCCTTGGAACCCCAGCAGAGGTAGGAGGTGGAATCCTCCACCCCTTCACCATAGTACCTTTTTCTTCTTCCCCAGACCGTCATATGAGCCTGGGCAGCCATGTGTGACTTGCTTTAATGTAGGACAGAGCAGCTTAGAAGAGGTATTACAATGCAGAAGAAGAAAAGTTACAGTTGAATAATAACTAGGACTTTCCCTGAGATCAGAGAGGTTAAATATCTCAAGAAGCCAGTGCTAACATCACTCCCCTGCCCTCCTTTATACAGGTTTTCTCTGAATTGCAGCTTTCATCAATTCACCCTTGCAACACAGAAAAGCCCCTCCTTCCCCACCAGGATGGGGGGTCTCACTCCCTGGACCTCTTCTCTTCCCCCATTCAGTTTCCCAAGATAACTTGTGAGTCATATCTGCAGATTTGATCAATAATGCCTGAATGGACACTTCCTCCCAAAAGTTATTCTTGTGGGAAATGTGTTGGCATTCTACTTCCCATTTTTCAAGGTGGGTTTCTTTACTTCAAGGATTTTCTTTTCAATATTCCATATCCATACTGGTTTCCTTAAATACTGAAGTTGTTAAACAAATACATTCATACCCATAAAGACTACTTCTTAGGCCTAGTACATTTTAAAGCCAAACTGAGAAAGGAAATAATTCCTTAACTGCCTCAAATTAGCATCGTGTCTTCCCTTTTCCCTGGGAATCAGTAAATCCGATTATTGTGGCTAGGGTAGAATGTCTGTTCCTTTCTTGATCCCCTTTGGGATTTGTTTGAATAAGAATATGGTCCTAGTCCCTTTAATGACTTCTCAATGATTTTCACGAGAGAGGATTTGATGGCTTGATTTTAGGACGCCGGCAATTACATTCTTGCCAAGAGCTAATATCAATTTGGGGAAAGAGAAGGGGATTGGCCTATTCTTCCAGTTAACTAAAATGGAAAAGGCTGAAGAAAAAAAAAAAAACAAGGACAGTATTCAAGACTGTGTAGGATAGACCTACTAATCAATGAAACAGACTTGAGAGCCCAGAAATAAACCCGTATACTTATGGTCAATTGGTTTTTAACAAAGGTGCCAAGGCAATTCAATGGGGAAAGGATTGTCTTTTCAACCAACAGTTCTGGGACAACCGGATATTCACATGCAAAAATATTAATTTAGACTCTTATCTCATGCTGTACTCAAAAAGTAACTCAAAATGGGTCATATACCCAAGTCTAAGAGCTAAAACTATAAAACTTTTAGGAGAAAACATAGGAGCAAATCTTCAGGACTTTGGGTTAGAAAGTTTTTAGATATGATACTAAAAGCACAAGCAATGTAAGAAAAAATAATAAATTGGGTTTCACAAAAATTAAAAACTTCTCAATTTGAAGAACACCATTTAGAAAGTGAAAACAAGTTACAGGCTAGGAGAAAATATTTACAAATCTTATGCTTAATAAAAGGATTCGTATCTAGAATGTTTAAAGAACTTTTACAACTCAATAATAAGACAAATGACTCAATTTTGAGGTGGGTGAGATTTCCCCAGTGGTCCAGTGGTTAAGAATCTGATGTGCAGTGCAGGGGCCATGGGTTCCGTCCCTGGCCTGGGAAGATTCCACATGCTGCAGAGCAACTAAGCCCTCAAGCCACAATTACTGAGCCCATGCCACAACTAGAGAAACCCGTGTGCTGCAGCAAAGACATGATGTAGCCAAATGAATGAATAAATGTTTTTTAAAATGGCAAAGTACTGAACAAACATTTCACCAAAGAAGGCATATGAATGGTCAGTAAGCGCATGAAAAGATGCTCATTGTTAGTCGTTAGGGAAAGGTAAATTAAAAGCACAATGAGATACCAACACATCAACTACAATGGCTGTAATAAAAAAAAGCAGGCAGTAACAAGTGCTGATGAGGATATGGAGAAACAAGTTTTCACACATTACTTGTGGGAATGTGAAACACTGCAACACTTGGGGAAACAGTTTGAGAGTCTTAACACAAATTTACCACGTGGCCCAGCAACTTCACTTCTGGGTATCTTCCCAAGAGAAATGAAAACATATGTCCACAGAACTTATATGTGTGGAAGTTCATAGCAGCAGTATTTACAATACCCCAAAAGTAGGAACAGCTCAAATGTTTATCAACTGGTGAATGGGTAAACAGAATGCATTCTGTCTGCACAGTAGAGTACTATTTGGCAATAAAAAGGAATAAAATACTGATCGCTTCTACAGATGAACTTCAAAAACATTATGCTCAGCAAAAGAAGCCAAACACAAGAGATCACATATTGTATGATTCCATACATATAAAAAATCCAGAAAAAGCAAATCTACAGAAACAGACAGGTTAGTGGTTGCTGGTGGGAATATGCAGTGACTAGAAATGAGCACAAGGATTCTTTTTGAGGTGATGGAAATGTTTTGTGGTGATAGTTGCACAACTCTGTAAATCTACTAAGAATCATTTAAATGCTACACACACACACACACACACACACACTGCAGAAAAATTACAATTGGATAATAACTAGGACTTTCCCTGAGACCAGAGAGCTAAGTATCTCAAGAAGCAAATGCTAACTTCACTCCCCTGCCCTCCTTTTTCTCTGGGCTACATCCTTCATCAATGCCCCCTTGCAAAAAAGAAAATCCCTTCCTTCCCCTCCAGGATAGGGGTTTCACTCCCTGGATCCCTTCCCTTCCCTCATTCAGTTCCCCAAGATAACTCATGAGTCATGTCTGCAGGCTTCTCCAAGTTGATCAGTAATGCCTGAATGGACACCTCCTCCCAAAGATTATTCTTGTGGGGAAGGGTGTGGGCATTCTATATGCATCCCATCCCATACAAGACAACAGGGTAGGAAAGAAATAAAAGGAACTGAGGATGATATTAATATTCAAAGTCACCTAAGGTAGAGGATCTAAATTTGACTGAGCTTCCTGACAGCCAAAGAGAAAAAGGAAACAAATTGAGTATGCAATTCATAGTGTCTTTAAGACTTGAAAGAAAAAAAAAGACTAACTTGTTAAGAGCAGCTTTGCTTTTTCAGGTACTTAGACCTGACAAAAATTCTTTCTAGTGAGAGGACACTGTAGGAACTAGTTAACATCTTGAGCACTAGCCTACAGTCAATTTAATTTTGAGTTTCTTTGACAGCTTCTTAGAATGAAGAAGAGTAGAATCAGTAGAATTAGCCTAGAGTTGTGCTGCCCAAAGTGGTAGCCACAGTTGCATGTGGTTATTGAAATTAAAATTAGAACTTTCCTGGTGACCCAGCAGTTAAGAATTCGCCTGCCAATTCAGGGGACATGGGTTCGATTCCTAGTCCGGGAAGATCCCACATGCCACAGGGCAACTGAGTCCATGCACCACAGCTATTGAGACCGAGTTCTGGAGCTCCAGCCTAGAGCCCATGCTCTGCAACAAGAGAAGCCACTACAATGAGAAGCCTGCACACTGCAACTAGAGAGTAGCCCCCGCTTGCCACAACTAGAGAAAGTCCTCACACAGCAGTGAAGAGCCACCACAGCCAAAAATAAATAATAAATAAATAAAATTACAAACAAATAAAATTAGAGATCTCATTTCTCAGTCACCCAAGCCACATTCCAGGTGTTCAGGAGCCCCCAGGGCTAGTGGCTAGCTTATTGGACAGTGTATCTGTGAGGCATTTCCATCACTGCAGAAAGTTCTATTGGTGCTGCTGCTAGAGGAGAGCTTAGTAAAGACAAAAAAAAGCTTAGAGTTGAGAATACTGGTGAAAGAGTGGTTCTGTCCGAACTTTGGCATGGATGGAACTCTTCAATCTGGGTTGGGGATGAGCGGAAATTTCATTTCAAAAACAAGGAGCTGTTTTACCATAGATAACATTTTGACTTTTTCTAACTTTTGAACGTGGAGTGGTGGGATAAACGGGGGTCCCCCCAGGGTCATGCCTCCTTGAGGAGCAACAGTTGGTTAGTTTAACTCTTCAGTTAACTACTAGGCTTCTGTTTGCTGAGTGGTATGTTCATGCTGGCAGGATTTTGATATACAGAGCAGGGAAGGAGTAGAGCCAGGCTGGCAGGGAGAGGCTGAAATGTAGATGGATGGGGGAGAAGGGGTAGATGTGGGTTCTGCCTAGAGCAGAGATGAAGGAGTAAGGACCCGAGGGGATTCTGCTATGCAGAGGGTCACGCGCCTTTCTCTTCCAGAGCTCCAGGAAACTTTTAGTCACAGGGGAGTTGGGCTTGTATTTAGGGGGATTTATGTACTTAGGGGGATTTTTCTGATGTGCATGGGCTTCCCTGGTGGCTCAGCTGGTAAAGAATCTGCCTGCAACACAGGAGACCTGGGTTTGATCCCTAGGTTGGGAAGATACCCTGGAGAAGGGATAGGCTACCTAGTCCAGCATTCTGGCCTGGAGAATTCCACGGACTATATAGTCCATGGGGTCGGAAAGAGTCGGACACAACTGAGTGACTTTCACTTTCTTATAATGTGCAGAGACCAACTTCCTGTCTGGCAGAGGGTGACGGAAGCAGTGGCTCTGGGAGATCTAGTCACATAGGGGTTAAACGCTGGGTCTTACCTGGGATTTTTTTTACCTGATGGGTGTTACTTACCTGCACTTAGATTAAACCATTCTCACACTCCAGAGTCCAACCTCACTCTGACTGTCAAGCTTGCAGATTTATGGCACAAAGAAATGAAGATTGATCAGGCCCGAGCTGTAATGAGGTTTAGAATCTCACCTCAAAGTCAGAGGGAAATTGTGGAAACTACTCCGAGATAGAAATGACAACTGTGGTGGTGTCACAAGGCCCCCTCCGGGCCCGTGTCTGCCTTCCTGAAGCCTGAGATACACGAAGGCCAGAGCGGCCCAAAGGGCACATGGCCATGTGACTCCTGACCAAAGAGACAAGAGCTCTTTGTACATAGTAAGACACTGGCCAGGTGCCAAGAGGAGATTGTGATGGTGGTAGGAAGAGTTTGTCTTTCTTGATATTCTCCCAGCCAACAGCCCTCGTCTTCATCCCCATCCCTCCACGTCTAGAGTTAAACCAGATGGAACTGAACAACGGACAGCTTGATCCAGAGCCCGAGGAGGCAGCTCCTGTAGGACAGAAGGAATGACCAGACACAGACAGGTCAAGCCAGAGATGCGAGTGAGAGGGCTCAGGTGAGGGTTTTGGTCCTTCCAGTGTCAGAGGGTGGTGGTTCTGACCACCCGGAGAGGCTGCATGAAAAGGCCCTTGTAGACTGTGGCACTGGTAGGGTCCAGTTAGTCTTAAAAATTCTCTGGATACATTCTGTATAGATTGAAAGAAAAACTCAAGTCAAAAGTCGACAATGGGGACCTCCCTGCTGGTCCAGGGGCTAAGACTACCTGTTCCCAGTGCAGGGGGCTCGGGGTTCGATCCCTGGTCAAGGAACTAGCTCCCATATGCAGCAACTAAGGGTTCACATGCCACAACTATAAAAAAAAAAAAAAATCCTGCATGTCACAATTAAGAACTGGCACAGTCAAATAAATCAATAAATGAAAGTAAATATTAAAAAAGAAGTCAACAATGATTTTAGTACTTTAGGTGTGTGTTTTTTCTGACTAATATTATAGTTATTTATAGTAAACTCTGCTTCTCCCTCTCTTCCACAATCACAGAGTCATGGTGAGTAGTGTCAGTAAAGACTACCCGGAAGTATTGACCAAGGCTGGCAACCCCATCATCCCACTAGGAGCGATAAGGAATATACTGAGGAGCAAAGAGCATCCAGCAATGGATGGAAAAAGAAGAGAGACGGGGGCGGGGAGGGGGTGACTGTGTGGGGCGGGAGGGCATGGGAGGTTACAGTCACATCTGGCTCTGGAGCAGCTGGAATGTGTAATTGTTGAAAACGGATGGTTCAATCAAGCATCGCCAGACAACATGCAGGGGAGGCACCCGTGCAGGGAGCTGTGTGGACATGTATGATCTGAGCACATCTGGCGTAACAGATGCAAATGGTCGTCACTAAGGAAGCGTGTGATGATCCGCTGCCATTCTCCAAGGCTGTGGCCAAAAGAAATGAGGAAGTATTGATATGCGATGGGAGTCACTAATCCTGTATATTTCACGTTGTTAGTGGTTTTGCCAACATATGCAATTATCCCAGGGAGATAGGATACCTTTTATTTTGTTTAGATGGAGAGGGAGAGTCCAGGAGCTCACACCAAGTCTTTTCCTTGAAAAAAAAAAAAGACTCTTTGCCCATGCAGGGTGGGGATCAGGAGCGGCTGGAGCTGTGAGTTCTGGCTACACCTCACAAACTGGGGAATGATCACAGGATAGAGTTTGGACCTCACTGGACCTTATGTGAGGTGGACTCAGGTTCAGATCTTTATTTGCCCCCAACACCACACACTCCCACTCTAACCAGTGGACTTTATTGGCATCTGGATCTCTGGGAATCAATGTTAGATCAGCTGTGATGCCCAGTGGTCTCTAAAATGTCTGGGGGTAATCACAGGCCCTGAATGAGGGCAGGGCATGCAGAACCCCACAGATCGGCTAATCTGTGCTCCTGTATGACCCTGCCAATCCACCTAACCCGCCTCCCTCACCATTCCTCCTTGAAAGGTACTTTAATGAGGATTCTTTGTTGCACATGGCAGAGAAAGGACAATTTATTGGTCTTCTGTGTAACTGAAAAGTCCAAGGTATGGCAGAAAAAGTTTAAATTCTGCATTGTGCTTTTAATGTGAGTCAGCTATAATTAGTACGTGTTTTCCTTGTATAATTTCTACAAGGGGGAAAGAACTTACAAATACTTTTTCCAAATGCCAAGAAATTCTACCACACTTATATTTGCTGGTTGGTTTAAATAAAACAAAAGCACTGAACTCACACTCAGCAGGTTACATATTACAAGGTTGATGGAAAGTTCAATTTTCTATAACAAACTTACAATGAGTAAATACAATTTCCTACAATAAACAGGCATCATAGTCTCAAGGTTAAGGGTTATAAAACAATAAACAATTGTAGTTAAAATAGAATTTTATAGGAGAGCTTCTTGCATACAAACTACTCAATATCATCATGACAAGATACAAAATAAGAATAAACGTAATTTGAAATAAGATCTTAACTCCATATGGTTAATATTCTCTCTCTCTCTTTCTATTCCTTGTACCTTCCAACTTACTCCTGGTCTTTGCCATACAAAAAATTATATTCAGCCTGATGCTTTGCATTCTCAAAAGCCCTCATAGCAATAACTTCTCATTCTCGCAAGATTTCTTATTTATTGTTTAAACTACATTTTCAAACACACATGAAATAAGATTGATATTAAATGATGATATAAATGATATTAAATATAATGTTTCGTTTCCTCCAAGGATGGATATTCAGACAAGGCTGGGTCCAGGGGCTCAGATATCAAAGTTCTCTCCTTCTCTGTATCTGTCCATGTCTCTCTCCATCTCTCATCTCTACTTGATCTCTGGTTCATTTGGCTTGTTGGCCTCATTTTCTCCTATTGGAGAATTTTTCCTTCATGGGGTCAGTGAACTAGCCTCGGGTGGCTCCAGCCTGAATGCTCAGAAAAGGAGGGAGCATTTTCTTGATGGAGTTGACAGGAAACCCCAGGGAAGAGTCAGGTTGGCCCAGCGTGGCCACGGACCCAGCCCTGGACTAATCACTAAGGCTAGTGAAATGGAATGATCTGCAGGCCCATGTCGCACACCCGCCTCTAGGTTCTGCGGCTGGGGACTGAGTGGGGCTTAGTGCCACTTAAACCACACAGAATTACGGAGGGATATTCCTTCCAGGCAGGGATGCCAGGCAGGCCACCTCAGGCTAGGACAAAACGGTGGAAGGTGATGTTACATTGGGTCAGTAGGGATAATAAAATTGTGACATTGCTCATCAAAGCCCAACTGGCAGTGAGACCCAAAGACCCATTAACAGACTATAGAGTTTTTAATGCTGAAGTGGATTATCGAGAACACATTTAAGGATCTTGGGTGTGCCACAGCCTTCCTGGCATGGGTTGCTACCTGCCTTACTTCCCTGCACTAGATTGGGCATTAAGAAGCATGCTGGATGTTAGCTCCAGTGGTCTGCAATTCCAGCATTTTTAGCATCTGCTCTGAAGGTGCAGCTGCTGCATTAGAAAGGTCAGGTCCTCAGGTCGCTGAGACCATCTTTAATGAGGGAGGGCAGGCCATTTGGAATGGCAAAGGGGTCTGGAAAAGAGGCTTGGCTGACAGCCTGGGGCAACCCTCAGAAGCTGCACTTACACCCTTGAATGACATAACCCAACTCTGCCTCTGGGTCCCAGATGGAGGTGAGGAGTCCGCAGAGTGCTTTACCCAGAAGTGAGCAATGGTTGACAGTGAAGGGGAAAAAGTGGGTCCAATGGGCTGGGAGGGTATGGAGCACCTCTTGAGGCCCAAACCTCCTGTCCTAGAACCACAACCATCGCCCTGATTATCAGGACCCTGATTACACAGGACCCTGTGTGCCCTGTAAATGGACTGTGGAAGCAGTTGGTACTGTTTCAAAAAGGCTGCCCCGCAGCACTGAGGCCCATGCATGATGACTTTGGGCCTTGGGGAGGGAACAGATGCTGGGGCTAATTAGGGCATGGCTCCTCTGGCCCACAACGGCAGAGGACATCCAAATAAAGTGGGACACCTGCGCCCAGTGCATTATGTGGACAACACTGCTTCCCGACCAGCCTATGTGAAGAGGACTCAGAGTGGCAGGCTCTTAGAAACAGTGTGCCCTGAATATTGTCTTCTGAAACCAGAGTCCAAATCAGGAAGACACAGCTCTTCCCATGTGCAGGGGTCATGAAGCATCCTCCACAGTAGGGGTGTGGAGGGAGAGGTTCTCAGTTTATGGATTTCCTGTCTTTATAAACCCTCACCAAGAAATTGTGAGTTTTTTTTTTAAGAATCATTTTGCCAGCAGACTTATAATTGGCAAGGCTAGGACCACTCCCTAAAATGGACCCTAACCCAAGGAATTCCATAGAACTTTATTAAACATGCATGGAAGGCTCTCTCCAAACCAACAGTGGCAGTGACGCTGGTGTGCAGATGCTCTGATCCCCGCCAAGCCCTGGGAACAGCGCTGCTGACGGCTCTCTAGCATGATAGTTGCACTGGAGCCATGGCCACTGATTGACCTTATTTTGGGCTTGATAAAAAGGGGACACCCAGGGACAGTCTCACTCAGTATGCCACCACGCTGAAGGATAAACTTCAGGTGACTGATGGTTCATCACCATGGAGGATCGGTGGAATGGTGCACAGAAAACAAGATGAGAGCCTGAGGAGCAGACATCTGCTGTTTTGGCCTGCTCAGAAGCTATTTATCCTTCCTTTGGTGACCACACTCCACTTTTTACTTAGGAAACCACACCTCAGCCACTCTCAGCCTGTGTTGTTTAGGGGTCAGGCACTAGGGGAACCCACGACAACCATCAGGCAAGACATAAAGGTAGATTCCTGATGATACTGTTTAAGCCAGGGTTGGTAAAGTTTTCTACAAGGGCAAGTAGTAAATATTTTCAGTTTTGTGGTCCTTAGATCTCTGTTGCGACTACTCCACTCTGTGGTCATAGGGTGAAAGCAGCCATAGATAATATGTAAACAATTAAGCATGGCTGTGTTCCAATACAAAGGTATTTACAAAACAGGTGGCAGGTTCGATGTGACTTATAGGCTGTAGTTTATCAATCCTTTGTTTAAGTGTCTGGATCCAGCTGAGCCTGAAGCCGACTGCCCTTGGGATTTTTCAGTTAATGAACCAGTGCGTTCTTTTACTTAAAGCAATTTGAGTTGGTATTCTTCTCAATACAACGAAAAGCTTTCTTACTAATTTACCCAGGTATAGAACCAGGGTTGCAGACTGGAGAGGGGGTTTCACAATGGATTTGGCAACCCCAAGTAGGCAGGAGACAGATTTGCCCTAAGGGAAATCCTATATCTGATCAGGATGCCTGACTGTTTGTAACATGCAGCCAGAGAGGCAGGGCTGTTAAGAGTGTACATCCAAGCAAACTTCCATGCAACGGAGACCTGGAAGTGTGGGCACCTACCTGTCTGAGGACGCTGACCATAACCGCATGATCAGTGGAACGGGAAATGTCCCAGTGAGGCTGAGAAGTCAACCCTCTCTCTTGGTGAGGAGTGGGAAGAGATGAATGCTGAGGAGGATAACAAGTAGGGAGGGATGCCTGATGACCACATGGAGTGGGAGCCTAGAGACACCCTGATCCCAGATACCTACGCCTCTCTATTGGAATATGAGAGCCCTCTTTACAACAGTTAATCTGGGGATAGTAGATGATAAGGAGAAAGAAAAGCGTGTAATGAAGGGAGGGTGGTGGAAGGAGAGCTGGGAGCTGGAGCAGAGGGTCAAGGGGAAACTTATCAGTCACTTGACTGATGGATTAGAGGATGATTTTGCCTAAGATGGGCACCCCCACCTGTCCAGGCATGTGGATACCCCAAGCCCTTGCTGCCTTTCACGTGGAAGATATTTGAATTCCCCTTTATGAGGAAATAGGAAACTCCAGCCTCAACAGATATTCAGTTCCTTAAGGGGGTCAATCTTTCTTTCCCTTGAGCAGAGCAGTTGGGAGCCCATATACTTGGACTAGTTTGGGGTCTGGTCTTTCTTTACCTGCTGGCTGAGCAGATGCCAACGGATAGGATGGGGCAAAAAGGCACTCTGTTCCTGGGATGGGAGATGACCTAGAGTGGCAGGTTTCAGATAGGAAGAGTTTGCATTGAAGTAATTACAGAGACTAGAGGAGGCTGTCAGGGTTCCGCCCGTATTCCCCCCCCAGGAAGGTTTTTTTGCATACCAGCTCCAGAGCAATTTCACACTCAAGAAAGTGCACTCTACCTTTGTCAGATGCTGAGATCAGATAAGGGCCGGGGAATTGACACGGAGGAGGGGCAGCCTTTACCAGTGAGTGTGGGACTCCCTGGTCCTTGGTCAGGATGACCCACAGTAGTAGTAGTAGTCACTCGGTCGTGTCTGACTCTTTATGACCCCATGGACTGTAGCCCATCAGGCTCCTCTGTCTGTGGAATTCTCCAGGCAAGAATACTGGAGTGGGTTGCAGCTTCCCAATGCATTGATTGAACCTGGGTCTTCTGCATTCAGGCAGCCCTCAAAGTCCCCGTGTGGAATGGAGCCAAGTTTACCCTCCATGGAACTTTGCTCAGTATCCCACCCTCACTAGAACCCCCTCCCTGCCTGGTGACCCCACCTCCCTCTCTGTTACTGGTTTTCCCAGGAATTCTTAAGTCTCCAGCACACAAATTCTCCTTTCAGGGTTTGCTGCTGGGGAACCAACCCAAGTCTCTGTGGTCCTGTGAACTGACAGCTCTGACTGCACAGAGCAAGCAGACAAGGCGCCTGGCCCCAGGGTTGAGGTTGTGACCCCAGGTCACTGGGAAGGGGAAGGTGCTCTCACACGTGTGCACGGGTCCCAGAAACATTTGGAGCGAGCTGTTTCCACGGTGCACAAGTCCAGCTCTGAGTATCTGGAATGGCTGAAGTCAGTCAGCCTGGGGACAATTTGGCCAGGTTTTCTTGAACAATTTTAGACCCTCCAGAATCTGGATGGGTCACCTGCATTTCAGCTCTTAGTGAGGGAGGTTGGGATCACAGGACAAACTCAGGGAGCTGGAGGTGATGTAGGTCAAATTCTCAAAAGATAAGACCTGGGGGAGGGGGAGATGAGCCCTTAGTCTGAGGGCCCCTCATACGGGCTCCAGACCTGGGTAGATACCACTCCTAAGTTTGGTGCATGGAGATTCCTGGCTCTTATGTCTTCCCAGAGGGCCCAGCAAAAGGCAGACAGCCTTGGGGACAAGCCAGGACAATCCAGGACTTTGTGTCATGAAACCCTCCACATTCTTCTGCTCTGAAAATGTTATAGATCGTGGCAGTGAAGGGTATGTTATAGGACACCATGCCTGCAGGAAAAGAACTTGGCGAACCCAGCATTACTCCTGGGGAAGGGAGACTGAAGTGAGCAGAGCAGCACCCAGGAAAGCGAGGAGCAGGAGATGCGGGGCAACAGCCCCTGGCAGAGTAGCCAGCTTCCGGCTCAGCTTCGGGTGAATCCCAGGACCTGTGGGTTTGCCTCCACAGCCATCACACATTCCTCAGATCTAGGGCATCACCACAGGTTTTGGTAACCAACAAGAGTCCCCTGCAGGCCAGCGGGGGTCAGAGGAGAGGCCCTGGAGTGACAGTCCTGAAAAGCCAAGCTGGGACTGGCAGGCAAGTCCAGGAGCAAAGCTTCAGGAATGAAGGCAAGGATGGGGTGGGAAGGGAGGAGGGGGCAGTGCATGGGGCTTGAGCCAGAGGAAACACCTGGGCATAAGCAAAGAGCACATCCACTGCTCTGCTAAAGACCAGAAGCACCTCTTGAGCAGGAGAGGGTGGGGAGATGAAGCAAGGCCTTCCCAGGGGTGCTGGGGACTGGCCAGCCAGTGGTGGCCTCTATCTGGCTAAGGATGAAGGGAGTTTTACATGCTGATTTTGAGAGGCGTGGGGAGGCTAGAGCCACCACAGAGAGAGAACAAGGAAGAAAGTTTGGGAAGAGGGGAGGGACGTGCAGGTGCTGTGGATGGAAGGACTTGGGGAGAGCCTGTGGGGAGCACTGGACTTCCCTGTCATCTCACAAACCCTCAGGAAAACCCACACTATCTATTGAGGCTTTTGGAGCTGGAATGCTATTTATCTGGGATGCAGCCACATACGGGTTCTGGGGTCAAGGCTGTCAGGGGAGAGCCGGCACAGCCCTGGGTGGCCCACTCATACACAGGCGACATGATAAGCCAGTGAAATCCAGAGAAGGTTCAAGTGAAGGCGTGAGAGAGGCCTCTGTGCTCGGAATCCAAATGAAGACCTCCTGTCTCTGCTCCTCCCTTTCCCAGGACAAACATGACTCCATGCAGCCCGAGAGAGGGAGGTTAGTGGGAAGAATGGCTTCAGGACACAGACAGCTCCCAGCTCCAAGAGGGGGATGATGGAGGGCTTTGCTGCTGATCAGTCCTGTTGGCCAGATCCTGGAACTGAAACTGCCCTGCCCGGGGGATATTTCAGGGCACATGTGCCAGAGGGAAAGGGGGATTGGGGAGCCCACAGTGCCTGCCTTGAATTTGATTCTTGAACTTGAGGTGTGACTCCTTCGGAACTTCAGGGGCTTCAGAAAAAATGGAGGGACTTTGTGAGACTTCATGCAAAACAGTGGGCTTGAGCAGGTGATTCAGGCCATAGTGAGTCAAGGAGGGACCCTCTCTCCAAGGTCATGTGAGTTTGTCACTGCAGGGGTGCTCATCCCCAGGGCTGGCTTTCCGGGGAGCAGGGGTATCTAGATGTGATGCTTGTGAGGGGGGTAAGTGGTGAAATTTGAATTATAGCTGCTGTTGGGACACCACTAATATCAAAGGCTGATAAGCCTGGCAAAAGGCAGTTTACCCCTATACTGTGGGTCTGGTTTTTTTTTTTAATTTATTATTTTAAAAAAGTATTTATTTATTTTTGGTTGTGCTGGGCCTTCACTGCTGTGTGTGGGCTTTCTCTGGTTGCAGCGAGCAGGGGCTACTCTTTGTTGCGGTGCACGGGCTTCTCATTGCAGTGGCTTCCCTTGGTGCAGAGCATGGGCTGTAGGTGCATGGGCTTTAGTAGTTGTAGCTCTTGGGTTTAGTTGCTCTGTGATATGTGGAATCCTCCCAGACCAGGGACTGAACCTGTGTCCCCTGCACTGGCAGGCAGATTCTTATCCACTGTGCCACCAGGGAAGTCCCTGTGGGTTTGTTTTTAAGGCAAGTAAGATCATTCTGAACAGAAAAGTATTCCTTTTAGTTGCTGACATCTGCCAAACTTCTGGACCTGTTGTTCTCCACTCTGTCACACACAACCCATACTTATACATATAACATTTCCTTGAAGGGGATGCTGGCTGCTCTGCATGAACTCAGGACAGAGAACCATTATCCCTTATCCTGACTGACTTGGGAACAGCTCACTGGACTTTCATGTGAGTGAATACCCTGTGTATAATGATCTGAAAGTTAAAGTCTCTTAGTCATGTCCAACTCTTTGTGACCCCATGGACTATGCAGTCCGTGGAATTCTCTAGGCCAGAATACTGGAGTGGGTAACGTTTCCCTTCTCCAGGGAATCTTCCCAACCCTGGAATTGAACCCAGGTCTCCCACATTGCAGGTGGATTCTTTACCAGCTGAGCCACAAGGGGAAACCTAGACCTTATCTCTGTGTTACAGGACAGTAAACTGTGCAGTTAGCCCAAAACTGATGCAGCAAATGCTGAGGGCTCTGCCCATGAACAAAGGGGAGCTTCAGTCTGAGCCCGACCCTTGAACACAGTCAGAGAACAGGACATGTGGACAGTCCCCCTCCAGATGAAGAGCTGGCTCCTTGACACACGAAATCCAAAGAGCAGTCCTAATAACAAGAACCACTAGCCCTAGTTCTAGTGCAAAATTACTTGACTGGGTCTGAGTGGCCCTTCTCCAGTGGAGTAGCAATCGCTCTGGGACAAGGGGCCCCAGAATATGAAAGGGCCATCTGAAGCCACTGTATTCCAAAGGTTGCAAAGTTCCCTGGACTACTCCACTGCCTGTGCTGAGCATGAGGACAGCACCCCTGGAAAGAGATGCAAATAAGACAGAATGAATAGAATGAGAGGGAGAGAGAGATGCAAAAGCACTGGCTGCAAAAAAAAAAAAATAAATAAAGAATGCAAGAAAACCTGTCCTGTGATATGGAGCAATTGTTGCATTTGTTCTAGTGGCATGCTGCTTTCTTCCTGTTGGTGACACCTGTTATTCCTTGGGGGAACATCTCCTGAACTTTGAAATATCTTGGTGTGAAGGTCACGGTGTCCTGCCCACCTGACTACCCCAGACCCTCAGAGAGAGGTGTGCCACCCAGGCCTGGCCAATCAGAATGCCCCAATCCCTAGGACACAGAGATCAGGCCAGAGAAGGCATGTGATCTGTGCTGGACCAATCACCAGTTCTCTGGGCCCTGCAAACGTACAGACGCTGAGAGAAACAAAGGTTTTTTTCTTTTGTGTTGCTAAGCTGAGAATATGTGAATTTGGAGCTGTCAGCACCTATCTCCCCTGGCAACATGGAGGAAATCCGTCTAGAGCCGGAGAGAAGAAGCTCAACACGTGGAGGGAAGCAGAGGGAGCCCTGTTAGCATCAGGGAGGTGCTGGATCCACTGTGCTCTTTGCTCTAGTGCTGCTTGTGGCCTTCCCCCTGCAGTGAGCCTCTAATCCACAGCTCCCCTTTTTTCTTTTCATTTTTTCTCTTTTTTTCTTTCACTTATTCTTTTTTTTTTTCCTTTGCTGAAGTTAGTTTGAGATGGATTGTAACTGAGAGTCCTGACTTCTACAAATAGCATGAATTCATTAATTCATTCATCAAACACTTATTGAGTGTCTAACATATACCAGGGAGTGTCTTATATCCTAGAGCCACAACTATAAACCAGTGGATTTGATCCCTGCCGTAAGAGAGCTTACTGTTGTGGGAAGAGGCAGAATAAAAAGACTCTCACAATCAATTCTCTTATATACTAATTCTAAGAAGCGCCATGAAGGAAAACCTATAAAACGGAGCTCTGTGAGGGCAGGGGCCTCCATTTCTTTCACTCATTGATGTATCCTGCGGCACATAGGGTGTGGACTGAAGCGACTTAGCAGCAGCAGCAAGCAGCAAAAATACCACTTGAACAAAAGACAAAGTTGCAGACATAACAGTGGGGAGGTACCAGGGTCAGGGAGTTTTTCCAGACAGCAACATTTAAGCTGAGATCTAAAGAACAGGGAAACCTAAATGGGAAGGAAATTTCGAGAAGAGGGGATATATATATATATACATATATAGGCTTCCTAGGTGGGCGCTAGTGATAAATAACCCACCTGCCAATGAAGGAGAAGTAAGAGACGTGGGTTCAGTTCCTGGGTTGGGAAGATCCCCTGGAGGGCATGGCAACTCACTCCAGTATTCTTGCTTGGAGAATCCCATGGACAGAGGAGCCTGGCGGCCTACAGTCCATAGGGTTGCAAAGAGTCAGACGTGATTGAACGACTCACACACACACACACACACTCATATAAGTATAACTCACTTTGCAGCACAGAATAAATTAGCACAACATTGTAAAACAACTATACTCTAACAAAAATCAAGAATAAAAATAAAGAACAGGGAGGAGTTGGCCAGGCAATAAGAGCAGAGGGGGCATAAATCACGGGGGGTGGTAGAGGGAGCAGGCCTAACTGAAGGAGTAAGCGGAGGCTGTGGGGCTGGGTGTAGGGAGAACCGGGTGTGTAGTAGGAGAGGAAGCTGGGGCTGGGGGCCTCATTAGAGGCTGCAGCAGCCACATTCGGGAGCTGGACCACAGTCCCAGGGCAGCGGGACGCTAGTGTTAGAGCAATGAACAGAGCAGTCAGGGTCCTTGGGTCTTAAGTGGAAGTAGAGAATGAACTGGGAGTAGGGCCTGAGCAAAAGCAGGGTGTTGCTTTCACCCTGGTGAGAGATGAGAGATGATCGAAAAGAGGGCATAGCCAAGATATTTACAACGATTACCATCAAATGAACGGAAATAATATTCGCATACCCAATGGGAAATGGTTTCCTGAGCTGGAAAATGATTGGGTAAATAAATCAATGAATTTCAGGGAAATTTGATAAAAGAATTATATACCATGATGTATTCTGGCCATGAAAAAAATTTTTTTTATGATGAAGGAAAAATATTGCACGGCTCCTCAGATTAAGTGAGGTTACAAAGGGGGAAGTTTTAGATTGGTCTTAGGCTTTACCTCAGCATTTCTAAATGCTAGACAATAGGGAGAAATGATTATTAGTTTCGGATGAAAAAGATGGTGACACAAGAATTCTGTACCCAACAAATTGTCATTCATGTGCAAAAATAATACAAACATATTCCAGATTTACAGAGAAGGATGTAGAAAATGTATCACTCATGTGTTCTCCCTAAGCAAACAACCTGCAGACATACTTCAGTGGCTCAAGAGATGAATTAAAATTAGGAACTTGAAGATGGGAACACTGTAATATAAAGGTTTGGTTGCAAGCATTAAAACCAACTAAATATATCATAAGACTTGAACAACAACAACAAAATATGTAGGGTTGAAAAGCAAGTTGGATTTATAAACTCACAATACATTTTAAAAAACAGGGAAATAAGAGAGCAGAGGGCAAGACAGGTAAGGATACACACTAAAATCTCTATTTGACATAAAATAAAACATAAGGGAGTTAGGAGATATAGATTGTTCTTTACTTTCCTAATCAGAGAAATGGATGTTTAAGAATATATTTGGTAAATATAAAAGTTGATCACCAGTTAAGTTAAAAACAGGATTACTATCTTTTAAATCATGGGAGGTGACAAAATAAAACAAACTATATAGCAAAAAGCAGAAAGTAAAGGATTCCTAAGTAATAGAGATACAATGTGTAAAAAGATCATAAAAAATAATCTGATAATAAGATCTCAAGTGACTTCAAAAAAACAGGGGTGAGGAGTGGAGTACACTTAATGATCTTATCTTATTTGGAGGGAATTTATTAGCTGATTTGATTTTTGACATTGACAGAAAAATCTGTTTCAATATTTAACAAAATATACAAGCATAACCACTAGAAGTGGAGAAACAGAATTCAGATCTTCCAGACCACAGAAGGAACAAAGATATACTATCAAACCTCAAAAGGCATGAAGAGAAAAAGGAAATCTGAGCATGATCAATAGAAAATATAGACTAAAATAGTAGGCATGAGTCCAAACATATCAGTAATTACAGTAAACCTTCATTTTCAAATGATAGGATGGTCTCCCCAGCAAAGAAATGATAATCAACTGTAAAGCTATTAAAATCAAGAAAAATGTTCAGGAAGGATGCCAGAAATAAGATCAACACACCAAAATCAATAGCTCTGTTATTTGTCCATAGTAATCAATTAACAACAACAACTTCAAAATACCTAGGAATAACTTAAAACAATGTGTGGAAGATAAGGCAATGACAAATTATCCAATAGAAAAATAAGCAAAGGTCATGAACAGTCAGTTCACAGAAAAAGAAAAATGGTCCAGCAGACATAAAAACAAGTTCAACCTCACTGGTAATCAGAGATATGGAAATTGAAACAATATTAATACCAAAAGCAAAAAATGATCCTTGATATGTAGTGATGGGGATGGAGTGGGGAAGCACATTCTCACAGGAATAAACATTAGTAAAGCATTTTTGTAGGGCAATTTGGGAATGCTTTAAATTTAAATGCATGTGTCTTTTGACCCAGCAGTTCTGCTTTCAAGAATCTATTCTACAGAAATATCTGCACTCATGCCAAGATACTCATTGCAGAATTATTTATAATAATAAAAAAGGAGGGAAACAAATATCTAAAAGAAGAGGAACGATCAATTAAATTACAATATATCCATATGTAAGAGAGGGCCAAGCAGCTGCCCCTCTTCTCTGCTTAGGTGATTTTAACATTTCACCTTGAAACAAACCTTCTCCATTCAGGGAAGGATAGCTTTTGTGGTATCCATTATTTATGGCAGTGTACCCCTTCCCTGAGAAAATGGTGAAATAAAGCTTTCAGTGGCTTCATCAAAGCAGGATTCTTACAGATGCCCTTGCTATGGAGGTTTGGTCTTTGAGGAGAAGGTAAGCTGATTTGCATGAGAAGCACGTGTCCTCTGAGAAGGAAGGGATGGCAGTTACTACCTGTCTTCTCTGACATTTGAAGTTAAGGAGCCCTTAACTTCAGGTTAAGGTGGAACACTAATGTCCTAATGTAGATCTGCTGGTAAGAAGAACGCAATGGTTTCCAAAGCAGAAATCATTATGAAGGAAGTGGGAATCTGGGCTCAAAACAGGTATCTAAGAGCTCATAGGGAAAGCTGTGCCTTTAGGTCAGGGCACCTCAGCATGGTCATGTTTTGGGGAAATTATAGTCAAGTTGCAGCTCTCTTAAGAAAGACCCAGGTCAACAATGTCAGCATCAGAGTAGAAGAGCATTCATTGGGTTGTGGGGCCCAGGTTCAACAGGAACACCATGTGAAGTCAAGTGAAGGAAAAATACTACTGACTCAAGAGGGTCAAGAGGACCCGCTTCTATGGAATGCCATGTAGAGATGGATAACTATAATGGCTGACAAGTCATGGTGTTACCTGGCTCTCTATAGCAATCTGACCTCATCTCCAAATATTGCTCCCTCCCTCGGTCTGGTCTAAGTCTCTTTATTGTTCCCTAAACATGCTAGCAGGTTCTTGTCAAGCCTTTGGTCTTACTTTGCCTAGAAAGCTCTTTTCTTATTTTGCCTCACTTCTTACAGGTCCGCTCAAACATTACCCTTTGAGTGAGGCCTTCCTTGTTCATCATTTGAAAAATTATGAACCTCTTCCCCTTCCACATGTTAACATTCCCCATTGCCTTTCTCATTTATCACTTATTTATTGTGTCTATTGCATTTATTGCTCATTTCTAATCCACCTTCTCCCACCCTCACTAGAATGTAAGCTTCATGAAAGCAAATCTTTTGTATGTTTGGTTCACTGATTTATCCCCAGGACCTAGAATAGTGCCTGACACATAGCAAGTGCCCTATGAATATTTGTGGAAAGAATAAACATATACTCATAAAAAAACCCTTAAATACATAAGTGAAAAAAAGCAAATTGCCAAATAGCATATATAGTATCATAATATGTGTGTTTGTGTGTAAGTGGAATAAAGAAAAGATATCAAACTATGTGGAGAAGAAAATGGTATGGGGTAATTGAAGTGATTTATTTTTTAATCACTTAAAAATTAATTTTTCATTTGTATACTCCTGTTTTATTCATATTATTTTACAGAAGAGTATTTATTTGTTGTATAATAAACTAGATAACAAATGAATAATTTTTATAACTAATATTAAGAGTCGTGTCCGACTCTTTGCGACCCCATGGACTGTAGCCCACCAGGCTCCTCCATCCATGGAATTTTCTAGGCAAGAGTACTGGAATGGGTTGCCATTTCCTTCTCCAGGGGATCTTTCCGACCCAGGGATTGAATCCGGGTCTTCCACATTGTGGGCAGATAGTTTACTGTCTGAGCCACCGGGGAATTAATATTAAGAGGGTAACATTTTAAGAACAAGGTCCAGACTTTTGGTATTGGCAGCATATTTTGTGTCAGATTTGTCCTCTTGAAGAAAAATTTATAAACTCTGGCCAAAATATTTTTTAAATGACTTGAAATTACTGGAGAATGACCAAAAAATAGGAAGAAACTTGAGGAAATTCAATTCTTGAAAGAATAGAATATGCTGGATGAGATCCATGTTTATATGGTCTCTCCTCAGAGAACACTTCCCAGATCTTGCAAAGCATGAGCATAGAAGACAGCAGAAAGCTGTAGCCTGAGGAGAGAGGGGGCAGGATTTAGGGCAGTCAGAGAACTGGAACTTGAAGAAGGAAAACCGGGAGGGAGGGAGCTACAGAAGGCGGAAGCACCAAATCTATTCATAAAATTTCCTCAAATCCTTGGCTGACTTCTAAGCTATATAAGTGGAGAGACTCCAAAGAAATTAGGGAAAATAACTTCCTGAAGCCTGAAAGAGTTGAGCAGCAACTTCCATAGCTTTTCACTTCAAGGGAAGCAGTACCTGGAGTTTGAGTGTCATCATGTTAGGGGAGCTTGGTAAATACCACAGGCATTCCATTGAAATTCCAGAAGGACAGTGACCAGCCCAAGAAATTCTCCCTAATAAGGCCAAAATTAAAAGAAATGATTTATAGTAAAGCATATAACCAAGGTTCCACAAGCTCAGGGTGATACACCAATAATTTACTGCCTACTATAACAAAACTCAACCCTCTTCAGGGGAAGATAACAGAATCCAGAATCTCCACAATGTTTTTTACCTATAATGCTCAGTATACAATAAAAAGTTATTAGACACATGAACAACAGGAAAACGTGACTCAGTAGAGAAAAAATAAGGCAATAGAAATAAACCCTAAGATAACTCAATGTTGGAATTAACAGACAAGATAACTGGGTTAAAGAACCCACAGGAAAACATAAAAAAATAATGTGTTTAGAACCTCAGTGGAGATACAAAAACTGTAAAAAGGCAAAAACAAACCCCCAAACTCTGTGAATGTTTATTGAATTGTATGCTTTAACTGGATGAAGTGTATGTTATATAAATTACATCTGAATAAAATTGTTACATATATTTAAAATTGTCAGTGGAAATCCTTGAACTAAAAAATATACTAACTGAAATAAAACACTCATTGAATAAGATTAAAAGCAGTTTGGGAAAATGGCAGAGTATGATCCTCCAAAAATTCACTCCTCCATAAAACAACAAAAAAATTGGAAAACAATTGATATGATTAACATATGCAGAACTATAGAAATTAACTAGAAGCTTGGAGCAACCTGGGGAGCATGTATTCAAGAAAAATGGTTGAATCTCAGTTAGAGCAGGAAGTTTTGTGACATTTAAACTTGCTTTAGTCTCATCTCTCACTTTCCAGTCCTTCAGTAGCCTTGAAGGGTAATAGCCCAATTCCCTCTTGGGAAGCCCTCTTGGCAGTCACTGGTGGGAATAAAATGGAGCTGGAGCTCTTTCAAAGACTTGTTACCAAGAAGTGTCATTATTTGGCCTGTCCCTAAAAGACCGCAATTACAAGGCTGGTTTGAAGCTAGCTTATATAAGCAGCCTCATCCTTAAGGGAGGTGGGGGGTGGTGTTTGTTGAAAAAAATTACAGGCACATGTTTCAACTTCATGGCTACCTGAGGCAATAAATGACAGCTGAGGGTAGCAAAGACTAGCCAAAAAGCATAAAAGAAAAATCTCAGGAATGAGATGACCATGGGGTCTTGAAAAGTCCTTTCATATTCTTGGCAGTCTACAAGGTCACATACTTGTGTAGGGCTGTGCACATGCTCAGGAAGACTAGAGAAAGACCCAAGCTTTCACTTATGGCTGGCCTTGAGGATTTGTGCAAATAGGAAGTATAGGCTTAGGTGGAGTAGTAAACTGCCTGACTAGTGTGGAAGGTACACCCCAACACACACGCAGAACCCCTTGGCAATGACTTATTGGTTCTGGTTGTTTAAGGAAATATCTGTCTGTCCAATTGTTTGCTAACCAACAAGCTAACCAAATAAAAACCTATTGGCCACACACAATAAAGAATATAGGCTTTGTGTGTATGAGTCGCTCAGTCATGTCTGACTCTTTGGGACCCCGTGGTTCCTCTGTCCATGGAATTCTGCAGGCAAGAATACTGTAGTGGGTAGCCATTCCCTTCTCCAGGGGATCTTCCTGACCCAGGGATTGAACCCGGGTCTCCTGCATTGCAGGCAGATTCTTTTCCATCTGAACCATCAGGGAAGATTTAAAGAATTAATTCAGAGAAGTTACTGAAAACAAAAATAAACAAAACTCTACACAACTACAAGTAACAATAACACAAGCACTGGGGGGAGGTGTGATTGCCAAGTACCACATAATAGTATTTTAAATGCCTAGTTTTAATGAAAAATTATTACTTGTTTTATGTGAATACAAAAAAAGTTGTCACAGGAAAAAGGGAATTAATAAAAACTGTCCCTGAAGAAGCCCAGATGTTAAACCTCCTAGACCAAGATTTAAAATTGACTATTTTAAATATATTCAAAGCACTGAAGAAACCATGTCTAAAGAAATAAAGAAAATTATGAAAATGATGTATCATCATTTAGAGAATATCAACAGAGACGATTATAAAGAAATACCCAAATGGAAATTCTGGAGTTGAAAAATATAATTAGAATGGAAAATTCACTAGAGGTCTTCATCAGCAAATTTGAGTAGGCAGAAGACATAGTCAGTGAACTTAAAGATAGCTTCAAATTATAAAAGCAAAAACTGACAATTAGAAGATGAAAAAAGAAATGGGAGAATTAAACAACACTATAAATCAAGTTGATCTGGTGTACATCTATAGAATATTCTACTCAGTACCAACTAAATGTGCATCCTTCTCAAGTGCAAATGGATTATTCCCCAGAGAAGACCATATGTTAGGCAATAAGACAAGACTTAATAAGTTTGAAAGAACTGAACTCATACAGTGCAAGTTCTCCAGGCACAATGAAATAAAATTAGAAATAGTTAGGGAGTTTGGGATTGACATGTACACACAGCTATATTTAAAAAGCATAACCAACAAGATCCTACTGTATAGCACATTGAGCACTCTGCTCAATGTTAGGTGGAAGCCTGGATGAGGGAGAGGGGAAGTTTGAGGGAGAATAAAGAAAAAAAAAAATTCCCTCTTGGGAAGCCCTCTTGGCTTCCCAAGTCAGAGAAAAAGGACACAGGGGAATAATTATAAGAATGTCAGCTGACTTCTCATCCAAAAAAAAAAAAGTCCAGAAGACAATGACATGATATTTTTGAAGTGCTGGAAGAAAAAGATTGCCAAAATAGAATTTTATATTGAGTGAAATATATTTTTTTTAAATAAAATGAAATAAAGATATTTTCAGATAAGCAAAAGCTGAAAGAATTCATTGTCTCAAACTACACTGTGAGAACTACTAAAGGAAGTTCTTCAGGAGGAAAGAAAGTGTTATTAGATGGAAAATTGGATCCACAGGGAGGAATAAAGAGTACTGGAAAGGAAATATATATGTTTAAAAATAAAATAACTATTTTTATTTTTAAAATTCTTTAAAATTCAGTTGTCTGTTTAAAGCAAATGGTGGCAATGTACTGTGGGGCTTATGAAATGCTGTTCTTATGAAATATAGCACAGAAGATAGGATGAGGTGCAAATGGAATTATACCATTGTATACGATCTTATGTATGATGTTGTATAATATTAATTCATCATAGATTATGGTAAGTTATGGTTGAATATTATAATCCCTAGAGTGAACCACAAATAACAACATAAAGAAGTATAGGTAAAAAGCCAAAAGACTCCAAAGAAGATATATGAATGGCCCCATAAGCACATGGAAAGATCTCAATATCCTTAACTGTCAGGAAAATGCAAATCAAAACCCTATTGAGACACCACTTCACACTCACTAGAATGGCTATAATAACAATAAAAAAAATAGTTATAAGTATTGATGAGGATGTGAGGAATTGAAACCCTTATATATCACCAGTAATGTAAAATGTGTCACCTTGGAAAACAATTTGGCAATTTTTCAAAAGTTTAAACGCAAGATTGCCATATAGCCTAAAATACTTAAACTCCTAGGTATATGCCCAAGAGAAATGAAAACATATATACATACAAAAATTTATGCACAAATGCTCATTATTCATTATAGCCAAAAGGTGGAAACAACTTATATCCATCAACTGAAGACTGGATAAATAAATTTGGCTTATACATACAATGGAATATTATTTCACCATAAAAAAGAATGAAGTATTCATCCATGCTACAACATGGATGAATCTTGAAACCATCATGCTAAGTGGAAGAAGTCAGCCACAAAGACCACAAATTATATGATTCCATTTATATAAAATGTCCAACACAGGCAATTCTAGAGACAGAAAGTGGTTTATTTGTAGACTAGGGCTAGAAGTGGGCTGGCAGCAGAGGGAAGGGAGCTAAATGACACACGGGTATTTTTAGTGGGAGTCAAATTGTTTGTGCTGATGGTTGCACAACCCGATGAATGTTCTAAAAATCACTGAATTGTATACAGTCGACCTGCAAACAGCACAAGGGTTAGGGACACTGATTCCTACACAGTCAAAAGTCCACGTGGAAATTTACAGGTATCCATGGTTCCACATCTGTGGATTCAACAAGTGAGGAAGGATCGTGAAAACAATCTGCATATAAGAGGACCTGCACAGTTCAAACACATGTTGTTCAAGGGTTAACTATACTTAAGTAGCTACTGTTGTATGGCATGTGAATTAGATATCAATAAAACTCTAAAAAATACCAATGGAGAAGATGAAAATGGAATACTAAAAATACTTGATTAAGCCAGATGAAGGCAGAAAAGAAAGAACAATGAAACAGAGAACACAGGGAATAAACAGAAAACAACTAACAGTATGGTTGACTAAAACCCAGCCATATCTATAATTATATTAAGTGCAAATGGACTGAAAGTGAAACTGCTAATTGTTCAGTCATGTCTGACTCTTTGTGACCCTAAGGACTGTAAACCACCAGGCTCCTCTGTCCGTGCAATTCTTCAGGCAAGAGTACTGGAGTGGGTTGCCATTCTCTAGGGGATCTCCCCAACCCAGGGATCGAACCTGGGTCTCCTGCATTGTAGTCAGATTCTTTACTGGGTGAAGTAAAGAATTCCTTTACCAGGGAAGCCTGTAAATGGGCTAAATATCCCAATTAAAATAAGGAAATCAACAGACTAGATTTAAAAAAAGGACCCTTTAATTCTTCCTGAACTTTGTTCTGGGGTGCAACCAAATTACTTTTAAGCGGTTTGAGACTTTTAGGTTTTGTTTTTATGATTTTTTAGGTGGGTCTGCAGTATTGCTCAGTCCAAGACTCATTTTTCCCTGCTCCCAAGGCATTCTATACAATGCTTGAGTACTCTGCCCCATGTCTGGTGAATTTAGGGTTTTTCTGGTCCTGTGTGTGTGAGTGCCAGGTGCAGCTCCCTCTAATCCTTTTGGATGGTTCTTCCTCCAGTCTCAGAAAGTTTCCTCACACACATACACCAGTATATCTGTTGAATCCTGGCGTGGGAGCCTCTGCAAACCCTCAGGGTTCTCTCTCTGGGCCGTTCTCCACTGTTTTGTGTTCTGCCCTATATAAACTCTAGCTGCCTTGTCTCCAGACTCTCGGTTCCATCCTCTCAACTCAGGACATCTTTAGATTCTGCCCAAGTTCCCCTTACTTATTCCATGACCTAGAAACTCTTTCAAGGGAGTAAGTTTGGGAAATCATGAGACTGACTACATTTGTTTCCCATTCTCAAGGATCACTATTCTTTTTTGTCTGATGTACTATATCTTGAAAACTTTTCATGTATTTTCTCTGTTTCAGGTGAGAGGATAAATCTGATTCCTGGTACTCTATCTTGGCTGGAGGTATAAGAAAGCTGGTGGTGTGGCCATTTTAATATTAGAAAAAGTAAACCTCAAGACAAGAAATATTATCAGAGATAAAGATGTCATCTCTTAATGATGAGGATCTACTTTTCAAGAAAGATGGTACTGAAATCTCCAATGATTGTGAATTTGACTAGTTCTCCTGATAAGTCTGTCAATTTTTGCTTTATATATTTTGAAGTTCTATTATTAGGTGCTGTTGTGGACTAAATGTTTTTGTCTCCCCCAAATTTGTACGCTGAAGTCTTAATTCCCAAAGTATTGGTATTTGGAGGTAGGGCATTTTGGTAGTTAGGCTTAGATGAGGTCATGAGTAGGACCCCCATGATGGGATTAGTGTTTTTATAAGAAGAGGAAGAAACCAGGACTCTCCCTCTCTAGCATGAAGCAAGAAGGGTGCTATCTACAAGCCAGGAGGAGGAGTCTCATTATGAACTGCTAGCACTTTGATACTGGACTTCCCAGCCTCCAGAACTGTGAGAAATAAATTTCTATTGTTTAAGCCACTCAGTCTGTGGCATTTTGCTATGGCAGCCCAAGCTGGCTGATAGGTGCATATACACTGCTGTCCTCTCAGTAACTGATAAGACAAGTGCACTAAAAATAGTAAAGATATAGGAAATTTGAACATTATCAAACAATTTGACCTAATGTACATTTATATAACACTGATGCAACAACTCAGGAATACTTTAAAATATACAAGGAACATTTACCAAGGTAGACCATACCCTGGGCATTAAGACAAATCTCAATGAATTTCAAAGGACTGAAACCATACAGAGTATGTTCAGTGATCATCTTGGAATTAAATGAGAAACAAACAAAAATAAATTTTAAAAAATGGAAAATTCCCAAATATTTGGGTATTATAGAACACCATTTAAATCCATAGGTCAATAAGGAATTACAAGGGATATTCAAAACTATTCAGAATTGAATGGTAATGACCTTACACCAAAATCTGGAGGATGCAGCTAAAGCAACACTTAGAAGGAAATTTATAGCTTTAAGTACTAATATTAGAAAAGAACAGTGTTAAAATCAGTTATCAATGTGTCCACCTTAAAATTTTAAAAAAGAAGAGAAAGTTAAATTCAAAATAAGGAGGATAAAGGAAATAATAGAAATAAGAGTAGAAACAAAGGAAAGAGAAACAGATAAATACAGAAAATCAACAAATCCAAAAATCAATAAAAATAACAAATTATTGATATATGCAATAACAGTTTGGCTTAAAAGCATGTTATTGAAAGAAGCCAGTCAAAAGAGTAGGATTCCATTTTTCTGAGGTTCTAGATGGTAGCCCACTGATCAAATGCAGCCCAATGTCTGTTTTTTATAATCTTGAGTTAAGAATGATATTTACATTTTTTTAGAGGATTGTAAAGGAGGAGAACTAGTAGTGACAGAAATTGTATGTGCCCTGCAAAGACTGAAATGTTTACTGTCTGTCTCTTTACAGAAAAGTTTTCTAATGGTTGATTGAGACAAACAAAGCAATGGTAATACAAATGAGAGTGGTATTTACCTTTTGGATAAGATGGGAGGATCTTGACTGGGACAGGGCACGAATGAACATTCTTGTGTAATGGAGATGTTTACTGTTTTGATTGTGATGATTACTTGGATGTCAAAACTCATTAAAATCTGAGCATTTTATTGTATATAAATTTTACCTTAATTGGAGAATCAGGAGGCCTTTCCCCCAACCATGAGCTGCATTCATTGATTAAATTAAAAAGGTATCTTTTAAAAATATGTTTAAATTTCCCTCCTCATATCTTTCCTTCTAAGTGGGATTGATATTTTGAATAAAGAACTTTGTTTTAGAGTTCTTCTTTGAAATTTTTAGCTTGACTGAGAGCTCATCAAATAAAAAACAGGTTTTATAGAGCTTCAGAAATTATTGTTTCCTTGGGATTATGCTTCCCAACTAACAATTTAGCATGATTGAAAATATAAATTTATGTTGTGAAAATTGGAACAGATGCTTTCTTTCCAATGTTTATCTGTCTATATGTGATTGGGGTTGAGCAGTGTGTTCTCTCTACTTACATGAAAAAACATGTGGCAAATTATTTTGCAACATCTTCTGTTTTCCATCCATTGGTATGAATTTAACTGATAGAATGTTGATTTGGTCTTTAACCTGATGTTAAATTCTGTTCCAGTATGATTCTTAATTTTGAGAGTCCAAGTTTTGAATTTTTCTTCTTTCAAATTTGTGATTTTTTTAATGCAAAATGTTGACCTGCATTGGCTTATCTATATGTATATCAGGAGCCCTAGTTCCCTTTCCCTCTGTTTAAATGATGAAATGGGATTGTTAGGAAAAACTTTGTTATATAGAATTTGGATTTTTCATAAGGCAAGATATGGGAGTAAAAACCCAGAGTCACTAGAGGAGCTAATAATAGTATTTTAGTTTTTATTTTAGAAATATTTCATGTATAAGTAGGTTTCTATGACTGTTTTAGATAGTCAGCTGGCAATGAACAACAGGGAAGAAATATTGTTCTAAAAGTTGATTTAAAGATACCACTTCTGAAGAAAAAGGAGGAACAGTAGAAAATGGACATAGAGTTCTTAGACCTCTGCCTCACACCACATATAAAAATAAATTCCAGATGGGTAAAAATATAAATAGTATATTTCTAGCAATAGCTGTCTGGAGAAACTGCCCAGTATAGAGTGCTTAAAATGCTGGATGAAATACAAAAAGCATCTTTCTTTTTAAAGACATGGCAATGTCAGAAAAGGAAGGGAAATTGTCAGAAAGAAGAAGAAAGCTCAACTCCAGAAGAATTCCAGCTGGAGTTGGTGTTTGCCTGGTGACATCTGCCAATCCCTGGTGGCTTAACAAAGTGCAGAGGATAGGGGTTGAGTGTAAGAGGGCAGGGAGTTTGGATTGAAAATATATAAAGCTGGGATTCCATGAGGCTGAACTAGAAAAGTGACTGAACTGAAAAAATGCCAGCAACAGAAAAAGGCAAGGTGGATACCCATCTCCAATCTGGGGCTGTGCTCACTTGGAAATGATGTCTTATACATGTGCATCAAAAAAATCTCAAGACCCAAACTTAAGATAATTCTGGGTTTGTAGTGCCCTAACTGCCTGGCAGAAGCAAGCATGTGAAATTTTCTGCAAAGGAACACATTTTCACCTGGGCCTCAATTGCCACAGATAAATTTTCACAGTATATGAGTTTACACACATTTGAAGAATCCTCAAACACAGGAGGTAATAAGACACTATGTGTGTGAATCAGCAGAAACAACACCTAGAAGAATCCAACCTGCACATATGATAGCTACTTAGAATGATCAGTTACAGAATACAAGATATATATTGGAGTGGGTAGCCTTTCCCTTCTTCAGGGGATCTTCCCAACCCAGGGATCGAACCCAGGTATCCCGAATTGCAGGCAGATTCTTTACCAGCTGAACCACAAGGGAAGCCCAGAGACACATTAACTATGTTTAAAGAAATACAAAAGACACCACAAGTTTGACAAAGTAGCAATGGACCATCAAGAGGAATTAGGCAGAATTAAAAACAAACCTTGCTCCTTGGAAGAAAAGCTATGACAAACCTAGACACAGTATTGAAAAGCAGAGACATTGCTTTGCTAACAAAGCTCTGTCTAGTCAAAGCTATGGTTTTTCCAGTAGTCATGTATGGGTGTGAGAGTTGGACCATAAAGAAGGCTGAACACCAAAGAATTGATCCTTTTGAGCTGTTGTGTTGGAGAAGACTCTTTTTTTTTTTTTTTTTTTTTTTGGGAGAAGACTCTTGAGAGCCTCTTGGAGAGCAGGAAGATCAAACCAGTCAATCCTAAAGGAAATCAATCCTGAATATTCATTGGAAGGACTGATGCTGAAGCTGAACTTAGAATACTTTGGCCACCTGATGTGAAGAGCCAACTCATTAGAAAAGACTCTGATGCTGGGAAAGATTGGAGGCAGGAGGAGAAGGGGATGACAGAAGATGAGCTGGTTGGATGGCATCATTGACTCAATGGACATGAGTTTGAGCAAACTCCAGGAGGTGGTAAAGGACAGGGAAGCATGGCGTGCTGCAGTCCATGGGGTTGCAAAGAGTTGGACACAATTGAGTGACTGAACAACAACAACAAAAACAAACCAAATAGAACTTCTGGAAATTAAAAATAAAATGGGAAAAAATAAAGAGCTTAAAGGGGAGATTATACACAGGTGGAAGGAGAAGATATAGCTAGGAGATTGCCCAGAATGCACTAAGAAGAGACAAAGGCAGCATTTATGTGATGGATTAAGAGATAAGAAGGAGCAAATGAGAAGACTACCATAAACCTAATAGGAGTTCTAGAAGGAAAGGGAGTTGCAATATTTGGAGATTATCATTGAGAATTTCCAAAACAGATGAGAGGTATCAATTTTCAGTATAAGATTCAAAAAGACAAACAATTTTCAAGCAGGATAAATAAAACGAAATATACATCTGTATAAGATGAAGAAAGAGCAAGAACAGATCATTATGAGGGGACAAGAATTTGACTGAAATCTGTCTTTTCAGCATCCACAATGGAACTCAAAAGATGGGAGGATTATATCTGCAAAGTGCTGGGAGAAAGTAATTATTGTTGAATTACAAGCTCAGTAAAAGTTCTTTCAAAAGAGAGGGAAAAATAAAGCCAAAATAAAGGACAAACAAAAACAGAGGAATTTACCTTCAATGGACTAAAGAAGATGCTAAAGATAAAGCACCTTTAGATGAAATACTCATCTTCAGTAGTTGAGGGAAATGTAAATTAAAGCCACAGTGATACTACTACACACCCACTAGAAGCATACAATTTAAAAAGACTGACCACATCAAACGTTGATAAGAAATTGGAGCAACTGAAATGCTCATTCACTGCTCATGGAAAATGTAAAGTGGTACAACCACCTTCGAGAACAATTTGGCAGTTTCTTTAAAAGTTAAACACATACCTACCATACAATCCAGCCATCCCACTCCTTGGTATTTACAGAAGAGAAAAGCAAATATATGTCCATACAAAGACTTGTACTAGTATTTATAGCAGCTTTGTTTGCAATAGCAAAAAAAAAAAAAAAAAAAAAAACTGTGAAAACAATCCAAAATTCACAAACAGGTGAATGGATACATAAATTGTGGATATGCAAACAATGGAATACCATCTAGCAATGAAACAGAATAAGCTGTTGATGCACACAGAATGAATGTTCACAATATGATAGGTGCTAAAAGAAACCAGCCCAAAGTACAGTGTCATTCCTTTTATAGAAAACTCTAGACTATGTGAGCTAATCTTTAGTGACAGAAAAATAGATTAGTGCCTGTCTGGGGATGGGGCAAGGGCAAGTAGGGGTGGGAGGTAGTGATTACCAAGAGTCATGAGGAAACATTTGTGGGGGATGGGTAGTTCACTGTCTTGATTGTGGTGATGGTGATGTGAGAACTTGCCAACTGCACACTTTAAATATACACAGTTCATTGCATGTCAATAATACCTCAATAAAGCTGTAAAAAATGGTAAGAGGATGAGAGGGAGCAAGGAAGGAAGGAAGAAAGAAAAGGAAGAGAGGAGGGAAGAAGGGAAAAGGAAAAATGAATTCAGTGGTGTGCTGGAGCCTGCAAAATTCGACCATCTCTTCCCACATCCACATTCAGTGATGTTACATTGGTAGCTTGAAATAGAACATGGTGGGAGTACATTCACTACAAACCAGGGATCCTCCTAATCCCAGTTACTCCTAACCACTGCATGTACACTGGCAGAAGAAAATCAATCCTAGAAGTGCCTTAATGCAAGGGGGAAAAAATGTGGGCAAAAAACATAAGAAATGTGAATAAGTTTAAAAATAAAATGTAAAAAATTGTTAATAATATCTACTTCATGGGGTTACAGACAATGAGGTAGATCTAACATATAGAATAATAATAGCACATATAGTCTGAAATAGGGTGACTGGAGATGAAAGATCCCAAGACTCATGCATTGATTGGGAGGAGGACACAGATATTAACTGTAGACTTTTAAGTTTAAATATAAATGTTAAAATGTTTAGAGCAACTACTAAAAGCATATAAGTGAAGTGTATACCTTCAAAAGAGGAAAAAATTCAATGAGGGAAAACTCTTAATTAAATCCAAAAGAAGGCAAGAAGTGGTGTGCTGGAGACATCTTGTGCTGATTCCTGAGAGTTAATTGGTAAATTTTAAGGTATTATGTGAATCAGCTGTTAACCATATCTATGATTAGAAATTAAAATGGCAACTTACAATTAAATATACAAAGTTTTCTAAAAAGAGGTAATAAATACTCAAAATATATCACTTCATAGTTATTTTACTATTATCTGTGCTCTTGAAGTTATTCTTGTCTATTCTATCTGTCTGGTGGAAATACTGTGTGCTATTGCTCATTCCAAACTCTGTAATTAGTGATGTCATGTTGGTAGCTTGAAATGAGCCATGATAGGAGTGATTACACTCAGAAATCTGAAAACAGTACAAATCAGGGCTTGGTTAATTGTTTTGTTGATAATCTAGACTCAAGATAATGATGAAGAAAAATGTTAACACAGGTTAAGCTTTAAGGTATGTTGTGTCTGCAATCTTTATATTGGGAATAGCACAAAATATTCAGAGGAAATTCTTTTAATATTTGAGACTATTATCTAGCTCAGCAAAGATGTTCTTATTAATGTAAACAAAAATATAAACCAACATCGATGGCAGAAGCACACTTAGAGAGCTGGTGATTAAACTTTTTCTAGTTCACCACTGTCATAAGGGGTGGATGTGTGTGTGTGTGTGTGTGTGTGTATATGTGTGTGTGCGCATGCGTGCAGGTAGCAGGACAAAGTGAAATCACAAGATAAGAGTAGAAATTATTTCAACTATTTCTACAGCCACATGAAAGTAAAGGATTAGTCATCCTATATTAAGAAACAAACAAGCAAAACCCAATTAAACCCAGTTACATGTTGTTCACAAGAGACACACCTAAACCATTGTTGTTGTTGTTAAGTCACCCAGTCGTGTCCGACTCTTCACAGCCCCAGGGACTGCAGCACACCAGGCCTCTCTGTCCCTCACCATCTCCTGAGGTTTGCGCAAGTTCATGTCCATTGCATTGGTGATGCCATCCAGCCATCTCATCCTCTGACTCCCTCTTCTCTTTCTGCCCTCAATTTTCCCAGTCATTGGACTTTTCCAATGAGTCAGCTGTTCTCATCAGATGACCAAAATACTGGAGCTTCAGCTTCAGTATCAGTCGTTCCAATGAGTATTCAGGGTGATTTCCCTTAAGATTGACTGGTTTGATCTTGCTGTCCAAGGGACTCTCATGAGTCTTCTTCAGCACCATAGTTCGAAGGCATCAGTTCTTCAGCTCTCTGCCTTCTTTACGGTCCGGCTCTCACAACTGTACGTGGCCACTGGGAAGACCATAGCCTTGACTATATGGACTTTGGTCAGCAGAGTAATGTCTCTGCTTTTCAACACACTGTCTAGGTTTGTCATCGCTTTCCCGCTAAGAAGCAAACGTCTTCTGATTTCATGGGCAGTCACTGTCTGCAGTGATTTTAGAGTGCAAGAAGAGGAAATCTGTCACTACTTCCACCTTTACCCCCTTTATTTATCATGATCTTTTTTTTTTTTTTAATATTAGTTTTAAGCGGGCTCTTTCACTCCCCTCCTTCACCCTCATCAAGATGTTCTTTAGTTCCTCTTTGCTTTCTGCCACTAGAGTGGTATCATCTGCATATCTCAGGTTGTTGATGTTTCTCCCACCTATCTTGATTCCAGCTTGTAACTCATCCAGCCCAGCATTTCTCATGATGTGCTCAGCATATAGATTAAATAAACAGGGTGACAGCAGAAAGCCCTGTTGTATTTCTTTCTCAATCTTGAACCAATCAGTTGTTCCACACAGGGTTCTAACTCTTGCTTCTTGACCCACATACAGGTAACTCAGGAGAGAGGTAAGATGGTCTGGTATTCCCATCTCTTTAAGAGCTTTCTACAGTTTATTATGATCCACACGGTCAAAGGCTTTGGCATAATTGATGAAACAGAGGTAGATGTTTTTTGGAATTCCCTAACTTTCTCTATGATTTAGCAAATGTAGGCTATTTGATCGCTGGTTCTTCTTCCTTTTCTAAATCCAGCTTGGACACCTGGAAGTTCTTAGTTCACATAATACTGAAGTCTAGCATGCAAGATTTTAAGCATGACCTTACTGGCATGGGAGATGAGGGCAATTGTCTGATGGTTAGCACATTCTTTGGTACTATTCTTCTTGGGAATTGGAATGAGGATTAACCTTTTCCAGTCCTGTGGCCACCGCTGAGTCTTCCAGATTTGCTGACATATTGAATGCAACACCTTGATGGCATCATCCTTTAGGGTTTTGAATAGTTCTGCTGGAATTTCATTGCATCCACTAGTTTTATTAATAACAGTGCTTCCTCAGGCCCACTTGACTTCACACTCCAGAATGTCTGGCTCTGGGTGGCTGATCACACCATCATAGTCATCTAGTTCATCTAAATATTTTTTATACAGTTCTTTCATGTATTCTTTCCATCTCTTCTTGATCTCTTCAGTGTCTGCTAGGTCTCTACAATTTATGTCTTTTATTGTGCCCATCTTTGGGCAAAAAATTCCCTTGATATATCCAATTTTCCTGAAGAGTTCTCTAGCCTTTCCCCTTCAGTTGTTTTCTTCTAGTTTTACACACTGTTTCTTGAAGAAGGCCTTCTTGTCTCTCTGTGCGGTTCTTTGGAAATTTGCATTTAGTTGGATATACCTTTTCCTTTCTCCCTTGCTTTTCACTCTCTTCTTTCTTTAGCAATTTGTAAGCCTTCCTCAGATAATCACTTTGCCTTCTTGCTTTCCTTTTTCTTTTGGATGGTTTTGTTCACTGCCTCCTGTGTAATATTAAGGACCTCTGTCCATAGTTCTTCAGGCACACTGTTTACAAGTTCTAATCCCTTGAATCTATTTGTTACCTCTACTGCATATTCATAGGGGTTTTGACTTAAGACATACCTGGCTGGCCTGGTGGTTTTCCCCACTTTTTTAGTTTAAGCCTGAATTTTGCTATGAGAAGCTGATGATCTGAGCCACAGTCAGTGTTTTTGCTGGCAGTATATAGCTTCTCCATTTTCCCCTACAAAAAATGTAATCAATTTGATTTCAGTATTGGCCATTTGGTGATGTCCATGTGTAAGGTTGTCTCTTGTGTTGTTGAAAAAGGGTATTTGCTATGACCAATGCATTCTCTTGGCAGAATTCAGTTAGCCTTTGCCCTGCTTCATTTTGTTCTCCAAGGCCAAACTTACCTGTTACTCCAGGTATCTCTTGACTTCCTACTTTTGCATTCCAATCCCCAGTGATGAATAGAACATATATATATATATTTTTTTGGTGTTAGTTCTAGGAGGTCTTCTAGGCCTTCATAGAACTGATCAACTTTAGCTTCTTCAACATCGGTGGTAGGGACATAGACTTGGATTACTGTGATGTTGAATGACTTGCCTTGGAAATGAACCAAGATCATTCTGTCATTTTTGAGGTTGTACCCAAGTATTGCATTTTGGATCTTTTGTTGATTTTGAGGCCTACTCCTTTTCTTCTGTGGGATTCTTGCCCACAGTAGTAAATATAAGGACCTAAAGCATAAGGACAAAGGAAAGTTGGAAGTAATAAGATGGGAAAGCATGTAACAAACAAAGCAAACTGGCATAGCTAGATTAATATCAATCAAAGCAGACCTTAAGGCAAAAAAACATGCCAAGCATAAAAACAATCAGATAAAGATGATAAAATATTAAACTTACTAGAGTTCACATTTCTCAATGCCTATATATTTGGATACATTTCTAAATATATACACGTTATATATATAAAACTTTGAATTATATTAAGCAAAAATCAACAAAACTACCAGAAAGAATCAATGTATCTATTATAATTGTGGAAGTATTTTTTCCAAAATAGACTTTATTTTTTAGAACAGATTTATATTTACAGAAAAATGGAGAAGATAGTATAGAGATTTTTTCTATACCCCCTCACTCAACCTCCCTTGTTATTAGCATCTTATACTAGTATGATGCATTTCTTATAATTAATGAACCAATATTGATAAAGTGAAAGTGTTAGTTGCTCAGTCATGTCCAATTCCTTGTGACCCTATGGACGGTAACCTGCCAGGCTCCTCTCTTCATGGAATTCTCCAGGCAAGAAGACTGCAGTGGGTAGCTATTCCTTTCTCCTGGGGAATATCCTGACCCAGGGATCAAACTTGGTCTCCTGCAATGCAGGCAGATTTTTTACTATCTGAGCAACCAGGGAAGCCCAATATTGATATAATATTATTAAATAAAATAGTTTATTCATATTTCCTTAGTTTTTTTACCTCATATCCTTTTTCTGTTCTAGAATCCCATCCAAGATACACATTACATTAGTCATCATGTCTCCTTAGGTAGGTTCTTGGCTGTGACAGTTTCTCAGACTTTCCCTGTTTTTAATTACCTTAATTGTTTTCAGAAGCATCAGTCCATTATTTTGCAGGATACACCTCTATTGGAATTTATCTAATGTTTTCTCATGATTACACACTGGTAATGTTTCTGAGGGGAAGCCAACAGAAGTAAAGTACTATTCCCATCATATCATGTCATATCATATCACATCAAAGGTACATAGTATCAACATGACTTATGTAACTGTGGATGTCGACTTTGATCACCGGGCTGAGTTAGTGTTAGGTTTCTCCACTGTAAAGTTTTTCTTTCAATTCTCTACTCTTTGGAATGAAGTCATTATGCGCAGCTCAAGCTAAAGGAGTAAGGAATTATACTCCCCTTTTCTGAGGGCAGAGTATCTACATAAATTATTTAGAATTCTGCAAAGGAGATTTCTCATTTCTCCCCTATCTGTTTACTTATTCAATCATTTATATCAGTATGGACTTATGGATATTTATTTTATACTTTGGGCTATAATATGTTACTACTTAATTTTTTTATTCATGTGGAAAATTTTCAATACAAACCTATTAAAATTTTAAAGACTGAACATTCAGAAAATCAGTAAGGATATAGAAGATTTAATAGATCAACTAAGAGTTTGATCTTATGAACACAATTATGGCATTACACCCAACAACTGAAGAATACAAACATATAAATTATTTTGAAGCATACATGGGACATTCATAAGATTTGATCATGTGCTAAATCATATACTAAGTCAATATATTTCAGAGAATTAATGCCATTCAAGCCACATTCTTTGATCATAATGCAATTACATAAAAAGCTTTAAAATTCTATAAATTTGAAGATTTAAATGCATACCATCAGAATGATTCCTGGGCCGAAGAAGAGATGAAAATGTAAATCAGGAAATATTTAGGGACTTTCCTTTGGTTCAGTATTTAAAGCTTCATGCTCCCAATGCAGCGTCTCAGGTTCGGTCTCTGGTCAGGGAACTAGAGCCACATGCTGCAAATAAAGATTCCATGTGCCACAACTAGGACCTGGGGTAGCCGAATAAAATTAATTAAAAATAATAATAGTAATAATTTTTAAAGGAGATATTTAGATCAAAATATAAAAGAAATACAACATATCAAAACTTGTGGGATGCTGCTAAAGAGAAATTTGGAGAGACATTCACATATTTTATTCAGAAACTTGTACAAGGAAAGAAGAAAATTTAAAAATACATGTGTTAACCATCTAATTTAGAAATTAAGAAAAAGGACAACAGAATAAGCCTAATGGAGAAGAAGGAAGTACCAAGGAAAAGAGCCAAAATTAAGAAAAAGAAAACGATATAATTGAACAAATCAAGAAGGCTGAAACATTGTTCTTTAAAAATGATAATAAAAAGCAAGTTGGAGGACTCCATTACTTCATTTCAAGACCTATTCAAAGGTACTGTAATCAAGTTTGTACAGTAATGGCACAAAGGTAGGCATATAGACCAATGGAAAAGAATAGAATACAGAAATTGACTGACACATATATGGTAAACTTATTTTGTACAAAGATGCAAATACAAATTTGGAGAAGGATAATCTTTTCAATAATCAGTGCTGGAACTATTGCGCATTCATGTAAAAAACTGAACCTTGACCCATACCTTTCACTTTACACAAAAATTAACTCAAAATGATTATAGACTACAGTAAAATCCAACACTCTAAAGCTTCTTGAAGAAAACATAAAAGAAAATAACCATGTCCTTAGAGTAGGCAAAGATTTTTTATATATGACAAACAAAATCTAGATCCACTAGAAAAAAAATAAATTAGACTTCATTCATCACAATTAAAATTTTCTGTGCAGGACACTGTTAAAGAATGAACAGATAAGTCATAGCTTGAAAGAAAATATTTGCAAAGCACGTATCTGTCAAAAAATTTGTGTACAGAGTAAATTTTTTAATTCCCAAAATTCGGTAATAAGAAGATAGTTCTATTTAAAAGTAAGCAATCATTTTAAACATACAGTTTACCTCAGAAGATATTTGGACAGGAAATAAGCACGTGAAAAGATTCTCAACATCATTTGATATTAGGGAAGTGCAAAATAAAATTACAGCATGACACTACTACACATCTATTAGGATGGTTAAACATACAAAGAAGCAAACAAAAACAGACAAAACCAAGCATTGATGAAGATATGGAGCAACTGGAACTCTCATACATTGCTGGTGGGACTGCAAAAATGATGCAGCCACTTTGGAAAACAGTTTGACAGCTCATTATAAGTTAAACATACATTTTGCCTGTGATCCAGTAATCACACTCCTAGGTATTTACCCAAGAGAAATTAAAATTTATGTTTGCACTAAAACCTGTGTACAGGGCTTCCTTGGTAGTCCAGTGGTGAAGGATCTGCCTTGCAATGCAGGGACACTTGTTGGATCCCTGTCCAGGGAAAACCCCACATGCTGCATGGCAACTAAGCCCACGCATGGCAACTACTGAACCTGCATTCCCTAGAGCCCGTGCTCCACAACAAGAGAAGTCACTTCAATGAGAAACCTGAGCACTGTAACTAAAAAGTAGTTTGCTGCAACTAAAGAAAGCCCACACGCAATGATGAAGACTCAGCACAGCCCCCAAATATTAAAAAGCCAAAACATCTCCCAAACTATATACAAATGCTTATAGCAGCTTTATTTATAATTGCATAAATCTGGAAACCCAAATATTCATCAGTTTGTGAGTAAACAAACTGTAATACATCCATACAATGTAATACTACTTAATACAACATATTATAGCAATGAAAATGAACTAGCAACATACATTAGCAAGAATGAATCTCAAAGATTAATGCTGAGAATAGAGAGCAAATCACAAAAGAAAAAATACTCCAATTTATACTGTATTAACATCACAGGCAAAACTAAACAATATATAGTACTTATATATGTGATAAAACTATAAGGAAAAGCCACAAAGGCGATCAAGACCAATTTGGGATGATGGCTACCTTTGGGTTCAGAGAGGAGGGAGGAGGATGCATTTGAATTTGGAGAGGAACATATAAAAAGCTTCAAAGGTTTTGTTGTTGTTCTGTTTGTTAACCTTGCTGTTGAGTTATATTTTGCTATTCTTAAAATTTTGCATATATGTTATAATACTCTTTTGAATGTATTATCTATTTCATAATTTAACAAAGGTAACCATCTAACTGCAATAAAAGGCAGTTGAGAATAACTTGTATTGGATCTTTTTGCATCCAATATCTCTTCAGATCTTGGCCAACTCCTAAGATGCACATACACACAGTAAGACTCCAAGAAGCTTAGAAAAGAATAGCTGATAGAGTAAAAGGTTGAACAGGGATTTCAACAAATGCATGATGTTGAGAAGACAGAAGTTGGAGTTCAAATACTGCCAGGGTGAAAGGATTTTCATAAAATTTAGGCTTTTAGTTGTGACCCCAGAAAAGCCATCCTTGGTTTAAGGTCCACACATTAAGAGGAAGTTCCATGACCTTGGAACAGGGCTCTGCTCCAAGGGTAAGTCCAACCCTCGATAAGATTGAGGCATTTGCCCAACAATCTCCCCTCCAGAGTACCCTTCTTATAGCTGGACTATAGAGAAAGCTGAGTGCCAAAGCATCGATGCTTTTGAACTGTGGAGTTGGAGAAGACTCTTGCGAGTCCTTTGGACTACAAGGAAATCAATCCTGAAGGAAATCATTCTTGACTATTCATTGGAAGGACTGATGCTGAAGCTCAAACTTCAATACTTTGGCCACCTGATGCAAAGAACTGGCTCATTGGAAAAGACCCTGATGCTTGAAAAGATTGAAGGCAGGAGGAGAAGGGGATGGCAGAGGATGAGATGGTTGGATGGCATCACTGACTCAATGGCCATGAATTTGAGCAAGCTCTGGGAGTTGATGATGGACAGGGAAGCCTGGTGTGCTGCAATCCGTGGGGTTGCAAAGAGTCAGACATGACTGAGTGACTGAACTAAACTGAACTAGCCTCCAGAAGAAACTTTAATCCTCTTTGTAGAAAGACAACACCATCAAATCCTCAACAATTTTTCATACACAATGATAGGCATCAATAAAAATTAAGAAGTATGATTGAAACAGAGCCAAATGCTTAAAAATCAAGAGAAAAATAGATCCATACATGATTTAGATATTGGAGTTATCAGACTGTTATTAATATAGTTAAGAACACACAGGTTTTTAACCAGAAACCTGAAATCTATATGAAATGATTAAGTTAAATCCCAGAAATTCAATAGATAGGTTTAAAAGGTGACTAGACACAGAGGATTTATAAACTGGAAGACAGTCTAGAAAAGAATACATAAATTGAAACACTGAGAGTTTTAAAAAAAGATTTTAAAAGAGAGAAGTAAAGGATCTTTAAAAACCCATAAGAGACATAGAGAAACAGTGGACAAGTTTAATATATGTATAGTAAGATTCCCAGGAGAAAATGAAACAGAAGCAAATGGGACAGGCATAAAAATACAAATTCAAGAGACTTTCTAAATTCTATGAGCTAAATACACACAAAACCATGCTCAGGCACATTAGAGTCAAACTAATAAAAACCAAAGACAGAAAACATATTTAAAATGGCTAGAGAGGGGGAAACACATTACTTTCATAGAAGGAACATTATGGCCTATAGCTGACTCTTCAACAGAAACAATGGATGCCATAAAACAATGGAATGCCCCCAATCTAGAATCTATACCCAGTGTAAATATCCTTCAAAAATGAAAATGAGGTTGTTTCCCAACAAACAAAAGCTGGGAGAATTTGTCACTATCAGAGCAACATTAAAAACTATTAAAGGGGGTTTCAAGCTGGAGTGAAATAATTCCAGTTGGAAGCACAACATTGCAGGTTCATACCCAAGGAGTGGGGAGTTATGTTTTAGCTCCCTGAAGGCAGAGTATTTATATAAATTATTTGGAATTCTTGTACAAGGGGGATTTCTCTCTTCTCCTTTATTTATTTATTCTATTATTTACCTATGGACTCATGGCTATTTATTTTACACTTTGGCTTATACAGTACTCTTTTACTTTTTTTTTTCCTTTGCTCAAATTGATCCAGCTTTGGCCACTGGGAGCTTTTCATTTGATTCCTGCATCCTTTTGACATACCCTAATTTTTTTTTTTTTTAAAGCACTTCTTCACTTTATGGCACTACAAGATGATTTAGAATTATCTTGTATATTTTCTGTCCCAATTTTAGTTAGCCATTTCTCTAAGGGCCCCTGGTTTCTTTGAGAATGGTATTAGAAGCTGAGGTACAAGTGATAGCTATCTTTGCTGCTAATGGGGTGTCATAATGTCCAGGCCCTCTCAGCTGACAGAGTAATGAAGCCTATGCGTATATACTAGCCTGTGCACACACATATGTATGTATGTGTGTGTATGTATAAATATTTATAAATATATATTTCTACATCTGTATCTATATTAAGCTAAATATGAGTTCACATAGATGAAAGGACATATATTCAATCTCTATGGTAACCACCAAAAGAACAAGAAAATGTAAAGCTGATAAGGTAATGGAGGGAAAAATGAAAAAAAATTAGTCCCAAAGATGGCAAGAAAGGAGAAATAAAGGAACAAAACCTTGATGAAACAAGTAGAAAGCAAAGAACAAAATGGCAAATTTGAATGTAAAGAAAAAGAAACAGTAAGAGTGTCAGAAAAAAATTAGTAGGACATTCACCTCTCCAGATCCACTGTGTACATTTTTCCACCCTGCGCTTTGCCTTGGGGCTGACCCTCATGGACTATGTCAGTGAATTCTTCACCTTCTGACTTCCTGTTGGGTTCAGCCAATGCAGGTCCCCAGCAAGACATACCCCTTAGAAGTCCACTTGGACTGTTGTGTCCTGTGATCAAAAGTCATTGCTTCTTTCCAATTGACCTGCTCTATCAGAATTTTCTTATGGATCTCAGAAACGACTCCCTCTCTTCATCCCTTCAGGCCTGGGGATATTAATTATTCTGCTATTCTTAGTTCTGGATTAACACATTATCCCTTGTGGGTCCCCTTGCACTTACACTGCCCAAACCTTAATAAACTGTCCTTTTATAAAACCTTTCTTGAATTACTAATTTCAGTGAGCCGTCTGTTTCCCATTCAGACTTGGGAATAATAAAATAATTGTAGAATCAGGAAACAGTCCCTCAAAATGAAACCGTGGAAACCGTGGAATCCAGTTGCACAGATATTTAAGGATTACTGTTATAACCTAGCTGGCAAAGAGTTAGGAAATAAACAACCCATGACATGTGCTGGCATCATCATTACTCAAGTTATCAATCATGGCAGCATGAGACGAAATGCAGATGGAGGCCAAGGCATTAAGAGATCAAGTGGCTCTAGCACTTCATTACTATGGCAAGAACAGTGGTTATAAAATAGTGGAACCAACTGGATTCTTTTTACCACACTGAAAACTATATATAGGGAGAAAGAAAATAAAGCTACAGAAATACAATAAAAGAAACATATGGAAAACCAGAATACCTCCACGGCATCAATGAAGGAGTCCCTTGTTTCTAGTAATTGCAGAGGAAATACGGCTAAGAAACAATCCTAGGGTATGATTGTAAAGGTCATGGATTTGCAGTGCCAATTAAATGCCAAGTCTCTTATACCTGGTCAAGGTTATTGGTGGAAAGAGTAAAACTCTGACACATGGGAGGGAAAACATGATGCCCAAAGGGCAGAAAATTCCGACCCTTCATACTCCTTCAAATCTCTTCTGCTGACTGAAAAAAAATAGCTCTTCTTTGAATAAAAGCCTTACAATAATCGCATGCAGGACAGTTGCTTCATAAGCTGAGGTCAGTTTTCTTTAGGTCCCATCTCATTATCTCTTATCACTTTCAGGCCCATGCAGAACCCAGATGGAGAGGTATATGCCTGTTCCAGAAGAAGATGGCCTATGTACTTAACAAGCTATAGAAATTTGCCAAGGTGTAGAATCAAGGGTCTAGCAAAAACGTGTGGCAGTGGATTCTAAGCATGTTAGACAAGAGGTTCTCAAGGTGTAATCCCTGTACCAACAGCATTGGCACCATCTTGAATGTGTTAGAAATGTCAGTTCTTGGGCTTCACCTCAGATCTATAGTCATAAACTTTGGTTGTGGGAGTAGGATCAGAAATCTATGTTTTAACAAGCTCTCAGGGGACTCTGCTATACCCCCAAAGTTTGAGGACCACTGATAGAACAGATCCATTACATTCCCATTTCCTAAGTCATCAGACACCCTCTTCTACAGCATTACTGCTCAAAGCGGTGGTATTAGATAAGAAATGCTGGTATCATCTAGGAGCTTGTTAGAAAATGCAGAAGTTTGGGCTCTACACAAGACACACAGAATCAGATTCTGCATTTAAAAAGCTCTCCAGGTGATCTGCATTCACATTAAGGTTTGAGAAGCCCTGTTCTATAGTAACGGTTCTCAAATTTAGCATGTATCAGAATTATCATACTTTGAGAGCAATGGTACTGGATAAACCTGCTCACTTCTCCCCAACCACAGCCCTCGGGAAGGTCTGGAGGACACTCCCCTCATGAAGGCAGTAAGAAGTCTTTGAAGAGCTTGCAGTCACTGGACTGTCATCTATTGACTGGAGATAAGGTTTAGGGATAATGCAAGGGAATTGTGTTCCTTGATCTCAGCAGTAATAATGGGATCCCAGAGTAGAAAGGTTTAGGTGGCCATGCTTACCTGTCAGAGACCAGGTAAGGCCACAATAAGCCACAGATATCTAATGGCAATAGGAGTGCTTTGATCTCTAGGTAACTGTGGCAGAGATTTTTTAGAAATGAAATAGTTGGGCAGCCTCTGAAGGTGCTGCTTGACAAACACAGATGAAAAATTCTGGATTTCTGCACAGAAACTGAGGGGAGGGTATTTCTGTCTTTTTACCCCATTCCTAGGCCCCCTGGTAGCTTAGCTGGTAAAGAACCTGCCTGCAATGCAGGAGACCCTGGTTCAATTTATGGGCTGGGAAGATCCCCTGAAGAATGGATAGGGTACCTACTCCAGTATTCTTGGGCTTCTCTGGTGGCTCAGAGAGTAAAGAATCTGCCTGCAATGTGAGAGGACCTGGGTTTGATCTCTGGGTTGGGAAGATCCCCTGGAGAAGGGAAAGTCTACCCACTTCAGTATTCTGGCCTGGAGAATTCCATGGACAAAGGAGCCTTGCAGGCTATAGTCCACGGGGTCGCAAAGAGTGGGACATGTCTGAGTGACTTTCACTTTCAGTTTAGACCTAATTAAGACAGACTCAGAGTTCACAGACTCAGAGACCCTCAACTGGGGAAGAACCCTGCCATGTGGCTGCAGATAGATGCTGGGTGTTGTCCCTGAATGTTGTTGTTTAGTCGTTAAGTCGTGTCCGACTCTTCTGCAACACCATGGTCTGTAGCCCACCAGGCTCCTCTATCCCTGGGATTTCCCAGGTAAGAATACTGAAGTGGGTTGCCATTTCCTTCTCCAGGGGATCTTCCTGACCCAGGCATTGAACCTGTGTTTCCTGCGTCTCTTGCATTGGCAGGTAGACTGTTTACCACAGAGCCACCTGGGAAGCCCATCGTCACCAGATGACCTGCTACCATTAACCAAGGTAACTGTGCACTAGTGAAAGGTACAAACTAGATCTTCCAGAGGTTAATAGATATTGGTTCTGAATTCACGCTGGTCCCCAGAGCCCTGAAGTGCCGCCATGATCCACTAGTGAGACTGAGAATTAATGAGAAGCAGGTGATGTATGGAGTCCTAGCCCAAGTCTAATACAGTGTCCTTGGGGTCATGGACACACTGTGTGTTTCCCCCACCCCACCTCTCAGAATAGATAGTGAAAAGAGAGATACGTAATAACAGGTAGAATTCTTATATTAGTCTTTTCACCCATGAAATGAAGGCTATTATGATGAGAAGGGCAAAGTGTAAACTCTTAAAATGATCCCCCCCATTTACATGCCCACCACACCAAGAAAGTCAGTCAGAAGCAATACTTTCACCCTGGGGAAATTACAGAGATTAGTGCTACCATTAAAACTTGAGATGTGCAAGGGTAGTGGTTCCCAGCAGACCCCCATTTAACTCACTTAACTGGCTAGTGCAAAAACCAGGTGGGGCACAGAGAAAGAGAATAAATCTCTGCAAACTTAGATAGTGATGCCGATGACAACTAGAACACCAAAGATGAAATTTTTACTGTGGCAATTCAATACTCCTTGGCACCTGGCATTCAGCTTCACCATTTTTCATTTCACCTGGAAAATATTTTCTTTCCAGGAAAAGCTGAAGCAATTTGAATTTATACAGCAGGGAAAATAGTATAACTTTACCATCTTTACCATGACAATGTCATGTCTCGTCTTCCCTGCCATAATATTATGTGATGGGAACTTAAGCATTTCTGTCTCTGACAGGACTTTCCTATTGATGGTATTATGATCAACAGACCTGTGAGGGGGAAGTTTCACACTCTAGAGGCCTCTGTAAGCTAAATGTGTCCCCGAGGCAAGGGACCCACCATACAGGGGAATTATCTAATAAGTATCTAACAGAATAGCAAACACATTCTGTGGTCTGGAGCATCCTTATGAAGGAAGAGACAAGCTGCTATCTCTTGAATTTCACACCACAAAGCAAGAGACACACTGATGTTGGAGGGAGGCCACTGTGGACCCCTCCATCTTGGAGGGAGCAGAGCTTGGTTCTCGTGGAGTAAATATATATTCCGATTGTCTTCTCTGCCTGAAGTTCTTCCAGGATCATTTGTAGAGTTACAGAATGCCTTATCTTGAACCATGCTACCAAATGCTATACCATCACCTCTGACAAGGGAACATGATTTACAGCATAAGAAGTGTGAAGTCCTCAAAGCCACCCACATTCCTTCTCCATCTCCAAAGCCACCACTGGACAATTTCTCATGCACTAACTCCACATCTCTTTCACCAAGAAGAGCTCTGGCCCTTTGAAGGGCTCACCTAATTAGGTCAGGCTCACCCAGCTTCATCTTGCTTTCATACCTGACTTGGGACCTTAACTGCATCTGCAAAATCCTTTCATAGCAATATCTAGACTAGCGTTGGATTGAATGAGAGAGAAGGGGCGTGTATACCACAAGCAGGAATTTGGAGAGACTGTCTCTGGATTCTGCCCACCACATCTCTCCTCACTTTAACCGGATTCCTTGTTTGAAGAACACCAGTGGCAGTAAAGCTACAGGTGTCGGGGGGATTATGCAGATTGAGATCACCTCATGATGAAATGGTAGTCAGTGGGATTTTGTGCATCTTGTTGATGAAAACATGGATTTTTTACCCAGATGAAGAGTGAAAATGCACAATGAGGAAAGAAAGAGGAGAACTCTGATGGATATTTTCTGTGTGTCCCTCATTGTCTTCTCCTCCTTGCTCTCTGCCCGAATAGATGGACCAGGGTTGGCTCCATCAACAAGTTTCCTTTCCCTTGGGCTTTGGCTGGTTTATCTAGTGGGGAGGCCCACCAGGAGGCTAGAGGGGAGAAGAGTCAGCTAGGGTATTTATTTCTCAGGCTTCCTCCATACAAGTTGCCTCAAGTGGCCCGTGTCCTGCAAGCGAGGACTTCTGCTCCCTGTAAGACAGTTATTGCTATAGAACCATCTCCTCCTGGATTTCAGTCCCCTTGCCTGCACCCCCTTCACCCTTTCAAGCTTAGGAGGAGGAGCAGCTCTGCCATGACAGCGCTAAGTTGCTTCACTATCTCATGGATCTCCCCTAAGCCCTGCCCATGCCTTCGTAAATAGTCCCTTTATTCAATCTTCTGAATTATACTAATTTGAATGTGCCATCTGTTTTCTGTTTGGACTCTGACTGATACGAGAACCTATTAGGAGATAGGCACTGGAGTGTGGCAGATGGAGATACAAATATTACCTTTATTACCACTCCAACTGACACTGGACAATATGGCTTAGGTCTGCTAGGCAAGCAGGTTGCTGATACTTCACCCCGAGGTCAGCCCTATGAGGGCTCAGCCCTGTAAACCTTATGGAGAGGGGAGTGGACCAGGAAGGTGCTTTTTCACACAGAGGAGGGAGGATGGGACTCAGCTGAGCATTTAGGCTCCTCTCTGCCCAAGGAGTCACTCTGCTTACTTGGGAAAGACCGAGAAGGCCGGGTAGGTGCCCAGAGCCTTCTATACAGGGCAGACTTCCTTCATGTTGGGAATACGAAGCCTGGGAGAAACGCAGCGCTGCTCCAACACTCCGAACAGCAAATACTCTAACTAAAGACAAAGGTAAGTAAAAGAGCCAAAGACTTAACATCCAGAATTTCTTTTTTTTTTTAAGTTCTACCACTTTATTGCTACCAACCTATCTCCCTCCACCCTCGTGCACATACGCTCAGTCATGTAATCCCATGGACTGCAGCCCGCCAGGCTCCTCTGAACATGGACTTTTCCAGACAAGAATACTGGAGTGGGTTGCCATTTCCTTCTCCACAGAATTTCTATAAAGAACATCTACAAACTAATTAATTAAAACATTAAGAATCCTACTGAAAAGTGGACAAAGGCTGCAAATAAGCAATTCACAGAAAAGGGAATGTTCATGGCAAATAAACATCTGAAAAAATGTTCAACTTCAGTAAAAAGGAAGGACTTGATTTTTTAAAATGTTTTTTCCTGCATCAGATTGGCAAAAATCCAGCACTGATGAAGATGTAGGGAAACAGGCACTCAGAGGCTGTCAGAACGAATGTAAACTGATAAAGTGTTCTGAAGGGTGATTTGGCAGTGAATGAGAACTTTAAATGTGCTCATCCTTTGACCAAGCAAGTCCACTTTCAGAGACATATACTGGAAAAATATTCATATTTGTACCCACATACAAAAAGGCACACACAAAGATGTAATATTGTTGTAATAGTGATAGCTTGGAAACAATCTTTTTGTTCATCAATAGGGGAAGGATAAAAGCTTTGTATTCTGGAATAAAATGCAGTTATTCATACTTGCACTCTTTGAGTCATACGCACACTGGTTATATTTAACAAAGTTTAAGGATTGCATGTGGATGAGTGTGTAATTAGCTAACACTCCATTAACTAATACTGCCAAGAACAACATGCGTGTGTAGGGGAGGGGCACAGAAGAGTTTCTGGACACGATCCAGACACTCAGTAATAGAATTTAGAAACTAAAGATAAAGGGCCAGTTATAGGAGTCTCCTTTTAAAGATAAGGGTGTATAACATGGAACAACAAATATTATTATATTCTTCCAAGAATATAATGATTGTTCATGCAAGTACAAATTTTGTAGAGTGATTCAATGCTGTTTCACATAATGATGTTATTATTCAATGTACTGTGTGAGTGAGATGACTCTGTTTAAGTGTGCTGAAATTTTAGTTATACAGTCCTAATGTAGATGTACCATGGGTATTCCTCTGTGACATACTTGGATACAACAGAAACCTATGAAAGAAAAACTTTACCAAAGATTTAGTTTCCTTTTTGACACAGTTACAAGCGATCATGAATCCATGTGATATGGACTATTACTGGTAAAATTGAGTAAAGTAGAAAGTTAAATTCTGAAACCTTGGAAATGCAGACTCAATGGCTCAGACAAATAATAATAATAAAGTGACACTAGATTCTTAAATCCAGGCAGCTGTAACTGAACACATGGCTGGATGTGAAAATACCTAACATGATATATGGAGCCTGATTTGAACATGCCATATAAAAGTGATAAAAAAGACTGGGAGCTCAGTTAAAACAGAAAGGAAGATGCTCTTGTATTAAAGCAAGGTAGGAAAGAGCTTAATGAAGATTGGGTGAAATACAAATCATCAGCATAAATTCATTACTTTGAAAGATAAAGATTCTCTCGTAGACACTGAGATCCCTAAGTTGCTGTGAGTCATTTAGCTTACTGCTACCAGCTATATGAAATTATATAAATTCATAAAATTATGCAAATACATAGCCCAAGTGCCCAAGGTCCAAGTCTTTAAATTGTTTTTTTTACCAAAAGAACCAAGTGTTTTTTGAAATGTGCACAATTCTTGGTTTGCTGATGGGAAAAGCAAGTTAGTTCTGAGACATCTCTTTCTGGGGAGGAGTTAAGATGAAACGAGACTAGCCTGACTGATTCCCTTACAGAGATTTTGAGTGAACACAATGCCTCTCTCAGTTTCTCTTGCCATGTTTCTCTGTTATTGTCACTTAGTTGCTAAATTGTGACCCCTCTTTTGTGACCCCATGAGCTGCAGCCCACCAGGCTCCTCGTCCATGGGATTTCCCAGGCAAGAATATTGGAGTGGGTTGCCATTTACTTTTCCAGGGGATCTTCCCGACTTAGTGATTGAACCTGTGTCTCCACCATGGTAGGTGGAGTCTTTACCACTGAGCCACCTGGGAAGCACTCTGTACATCAACTTTTTTCTCTCTGGCTAAGTGTCACCCTGCTTATTTTATTTATATACAGAGTACATCATGTGAAATGCCCGACTGGATAAATCACAAGCTGGAATCAAGATTGCTCGGAGAGATACCAACAACCTCAAATATGCAGATGATGCCACTCTAATGGCAGAAAGGGAAGAGGAACTGGAGAGCCTCTTGCTGAGGATGAAAGAGGAGAGTGAAAAAGCTGGCTTAAAACTCAACATCCAAAAAACGAAGATCATGGCATTCAGTCCCATCACTTCATGGCAAATAGAAGGGGAAAAAGTGAAACCAGTGACAGATTTTCTTTTCTTGGGCTCCAAAATCACTGCAGACTGTGACTGCAGCTATGAAATTAAGAGACGCTTGCTCCTTGGAAGGAAAGCTATGACAAACCTAGACAGCATGTTAAAAACCAGAGACATCACTTTGCCAACCAAGGTCTATCTAGTCCAAGTTATGGTTTTTCCAGTAGTCATGTATGGATGTAAGAGTTGGACCATAACGAAGACTGAATGCCAAAGAATTGAGGGTTTTGAACTGTGGTGTTGGAGAAGACTGTTGAGAGTTCCTTGGACTACAAGTAGATCAAACCAGTCCATCCTAAAGGAAATCAACCCTGAATATTCAATGGAAGGACTGATGCTGAAGCTAAAGCCCCAATACTTTGACCACCTGATGTGAAGAGTGGACTCATTCTAAAAGGCCCTGATCTGGGAAAGATTGCGGGCAGGAGGAGAAGGGGATGACAGAGGATGAGATGGTTGGATGGCATCACTGACTCAATGGACATGAGTTTGAGCAAAGTCCAGGAGATGGTGAAAGACAAGGAAGCCTGGCATGCTGCAGTCTGTGGGGTCGCAAAGAGTCAGACAGGACCTAGCAACTGAACAAAATGTCCCCATGAGGTATGGTTCAACTAAGGAGAAAAGAGGGAACAGACATTGGGTAGGCAATCTACAATGTCTATAACAGGTACTCTGGTTAGTCTACCTTGGGTCAGGTGTCCACTCACTGACCAATCACTGTGGCTGGGTTGAGAGAAGAACTTATAAGAAGGTGGCAGAACCTATTCACAGTTAAGATGAAGAAGTGGTGAAAGTGAAATAATTCTCCCAAACAAGAGAAGAAAGAGAACCTCTATTAGATATTTATTGCTGCTAAGAAATTACCCCAAACTCAGGGGCTTAAACGACGAATGTTTACTACCAAAGAGGTTCTGTAGCCAGGAAACTGGGTGTGGCTTAACTGGATGTCTCTGACTCAAATCTTGTCTGTCATGAGGCAGTCAAGGTGTTGGTCAGGATACAGTTATCTCAAGGCTCAGTGGGAGTGGACCTGCTTCCAATCTCATTCACAGGTTGCCAGCTAGAGGCATTGGCCCCTAGTCACTAAGTTGTGGCCAGTTCTTAGTTGCTCTGGAAAGACTCATAGACATAGATCTTTCCGCAGAGCAGCTCACAATATGGCATCTGGTTTTCTTCAGAGCAAGTGAGTGAAAGAGGATATCCAAACATAAGCTAAAGCCTTTTTGTAACCTAATCTCCAAGGTGACATTGTTCTATTTTTGCTGTATTCTATTTGTTTGAAGTGAACTGCAAGGTCCAGCCCATATTCAAGGGGAGGGGACATGACGACCAGAAGGTAGAGATCACCAGGGACCACTTTACAGGCTGCCTCCCATAGGTTCTGAGCCCATAATATAGTAAAGGACCACTAGGCTGAGCAGTGACATGCTGAATCTAAAAAGTAGCAATTATAGTCTAACACAAACAAGCTGAGTCTGTAGAAAAACCTTGAGATTCTCATGATAGTGAAATGAAGATGTTAATATAAAATGTGCCAACAGGTGGTAATAAAGCATATCAAAAGTTTTAAAATGCTATCATTTAAAATATAAAACAGATACAAAATATTTATAAAATATATGTAAGATACAGAGAATGTAATAAAGGTATGTGATCACAACACACCAGAAAAAGGGGATGACCCTTAATTTTGAAGTTTCCAACACCACCCCCTTCTCTCCCCCTCCAGAAGTCACCATCATCTTGAATTTTGTGGTCGTGATCACTTGCTTTTCTTTATAGTCTTACCACAGATGTTTGTATTCCTACACAAGGTATTGCTTGGTTTTCCCTGCTTTCGACTTCATGTAAGTAGAATCATACTGTATATATTTCTCTGTGATTTGCTTCTTTCACTCACAATTATGTTTCTGAGATTTATCCATTTGATGTGTTCATACTGATGTTTTCAATTTGATCCAAAGTCACTAAGTCTTCATGCATTACTCTAATCCAAGAGCAACTCAATTTTATCATTTAAGTCACCGGTTTCCCTTCACTTTTATAAACAACACTGCAGGGCCATACTACAACTCATCTGTATATGTATCGATGGACATTTGAGTTAGTTCCTTATTTTTGCTGCATAAATAGTGCTGCTATGAACATCACTGAATTATTCTGGGTACTTTTCTCCACAAAGTTCTCCAGGGGATAAACCTGAGCATGGAACTGCTAGATCAAAGGTATATGAATGTTCATCTTTAAGAGATAATGCCAAATTAATTTCCAAAGTGGTTGTAGTAACTTATACTCCTATCAGCAGTGAATAAATGTTCCAGTTGTTTCAAATCCCTTCCAATACTTGCTATTGTCTACCTTTTAAGGTGGGTTTTTTTTTTTTTTTTTGCCAATCTGGAAAGTATTAAATGAAATTTCATTAAGGCTTTGATTTGCATTTCAAATATGAGTTGCAATATTTTTTTATGACATTGGCAAGTGCAATCGGTGATCAAATGAGACTCTGAACTCTACGTGCAAGTTTCAGCCTCATCCACATAATTATTTACAAGCTCTTGTTCTCTTAACTGATCATCATACCTGTGAACATTCTTTAATTAAAGTTAAATGCAGGGCTTCCCTGGTGGTCCAGTGGTTAAAAGTCTGCCTTGCAATGCAGGGAAAACCGGTTCAATCCCTGCTCTGGGAAGATCCCACATGCCACAGCTTGCTAAGTGCGGGAGCTGCTGCTACTGAGCTCATGCTCCGCTTGCTACTGAAGCCCGAGTGCCCTAGAGCTGGTGTGCGACAACGAGAAGCCACTGAAATGAGAAGTCCATGCGTAGCAATGAAGACTCAGTGCAGCCAAAAATAACTAAATAAATTGAAAAGAAAAGTTAAATGCAAAAAATCGAGATTTGTAATAATAACTTAGTGTAATGCTTATTTTGCAAAGTGGGATAAGGCATAGACAAATGATGACTAAAGAAAATAATTTTCCTGGGCATTGTTCTCCTCTTGTATATGTTTTGATACATTATGTGAAGGTGGATATAAGGAGAAAAGTGAGTCATGAACATCTAGTTTATACATTATCTCTGCTGCCCTAAAATGGGTATACAAGCAAAAAAGGAGTAGACCATTGGAGCCTGGACAAATCTTGTTCCTGGTAAAGACCCAAGAAGATGGTGGTGTTTTTAAAGTCTTAAACAGAATTTGCATACTCAGATTTACAGTGAAGTGTTGATAAGGAATTACTTACCTTAGATGTTACTCTGCGTTCAACAGTGGATCATAAACATGCTGAACTTGAGATTGATTAAAATGTTAAACTTAGTGAGGCCATATCCTTACTGGACAGTACCCAAGAAACACGTCAGGCTTTCTGGATAGATCAGCTGGTAAAGAATCCACCTGCAATGCGGGAGACCTGGGTTTGATCGCTGGGTTGGGAAGATCCCCTGGAGAAGGGAAAGGCTATCCACTCCAGTATTCTGGCCTGGAGAATTCCATGGACTGTATAGTGAATGGGGTTGCAAGGAGTCGGACACGACTGAGTGACTTTCATTTTCACTTTCTTCCAAGAAACATATTCCTGGAGGAGTCAGAGTTCAAAGCGAAATGCAGAGGGGCAAGAAATAAAGTGATTTAATTTCAGGTGAGCTGACATCCGTCTGTTCGTGGAGGCAGTGCTGAAGAAATAGCACCTTCCAGGAACTTGGATTAATTCTAACTCTCAGCCTGGACCCGGGGTGGCTGGGTGAGCCTGACTTGAGATCCAAGTGAGCAGTGACAGAAGACAGTGGACAGGGGTTCTCCTGAGGTTGCACTTCAAGCTGCCTTTTGTCAAAGTTAGCACAGGAAGCAGATCAAGATGGCTTCTATGCATGTGTCATCTGAGTGTAAAATTACATTTTTGAGAAATCATTCCCAGGTGGCGCTAGTGGTAAAAATCCGGCCTGCCAATGCAGATAGACTTGGGACGGGTTAGATCCCTGGGTCGGGAAGATTCCCTGGAAGAGGGAACGGCAACCCACTCCAGGTTTCTCCCCTGGATAATCCCATGGACATGGACAGAGGAGCCTGGCCGGCTGCAGTCCATAGGGTCGCACAGAGTCGGACACAACAGAAGCGACTTAGCGCCCACAGCACATTAGCACAGTCATAAAAAACTTAAGCATGGTCCTACTTTTTCACCATGTAATCCCAACCTGGAATCTGCCTATTCAATTGGGTTGAAAGTGAAAGTGAAGTCGCTCAGTCGTGTCCGACTCTTTGCGACCCGGTGGACTGTAGCCCACCAGGCTCCTCTGTCCATGGGATTCTCCAGGCAAGAATACTGGGGTGGGTTGCCATTTCCTTCTCCAGGGGATTTTCCCGACCCAGGGATCGAACCCAGGTCTCTCGCACTGCAGGCAGACGCTTTAACCTCTGAGCCACCAGGGATTCAATTGGGTTAGTGTGGCTGAAATAAATTTATTCGGATAATCTGAAGAAACACCAGGAGACTACAGACACAGAAACCAGGGAAAGTCTAAATATCCTGGCTTGGGGAAGCGTAGACCTGGGAATTCTAAAGCAGCGGTATCTCAATGTGCTACGCCTACTCGTAGTGTTCGGTTATTCTCCTTCTCTGTTCTAATTTTCTTCACCACTTGATTCCGGCTTATTTAGTTTCTACAGCCAAAACCAACTGCCAAACCCACCGCTTACTTGGCTCTCAGTATTTCCTTGTTAGAACTCTCCAAGAGGGAATCTAATTGGCCAGATTTAGCTTTACAAACTGGACAAGGGTCTCGGGCCCGTCTGTGGATTGGCTGAGCTTGGATCAGATGTCTTTCCGTGGCCCAATCAGCTGGGGCTGAGAGGGGACAGCCCGCCCACAGCCGCTCGGTGCGGAGTCCAGGGGTGGGGGCAGTTTTCCTTACAAAGGACTTTGAACTTTGTACCTACAAGAGCAACCTGAGAAAACGATTCAGAGATGGAACCAAAAGGTGCATTAAAGAGCCTTTATAGCACACACACACACACACACTTTGAAACCCTTGTAAGCATGGTCAATTCTAGGCTGTTCAGGTGTGGAATGAGCAGCTAATTCAAGGTTTTCTCAGGGAAAACGAAATAATATGCCATAAGACCTCATATACACTGTGATCAGGGTTTTCTAAGACAAGACTGCACGTGTTTAGTTTTTGCCCTGTACAGGAAAGTTAACGGGTACGAGTGGTGTGGCACATGGCTTTCAGAAGTTCTTTAATGAACAGATACTCTGAATATAATGAAGGTAAACACCAAGCGTTTGTTAGCATCCACGTTCCTTCACCCTAACTGGGCCCGCGCCCCCTCCCCGCGCCTTCCTCTCCCGTCCGGAAAAGTGCACTTTCCTGGTAGGTCCGTGGCTCTTAACCACCCACGGGTCTCCCAGCCCGAGAGGGCCGGCACCCAGCTCGCGGCGCCAGCGCGCCCCCACGCGGCCGGGCCGGGTTCCTCCACCACTTCCGAGTCCTTCACGCCCCGCCCCGCCCCGCCCCGCCCCCCAAGTGCGGCCCTCCGGCCTTTTCCCCGCTTCTGCACGTCGCTCGGGCCCTCTAGGCCCCCTCTAGACCCTGTCCGAGGTTGCAGGCTTCCAGCCGCGGAGACTCCGCCCCGCGCGCGCTCTCGGGTAGCCATGGCTCCACTCCGTTTCTCGGCCAACCTGTCGTGGTTGTTCCCGGAGCTCTCGGGCTTTCCCGCGCGGCTCCGGGCCGCGGGCAGTTCCGGCTTCGAAGCGGCCGAGATCGGCTGGCCGTATGCGGAGCCGCCGGAGGCGCTGGCGCGCGCGGCGCGGGAAGCCGGGCTACGGGTCGTGCTAATCAACACGCCCCCGGGTGCGCCGGGAGGGCCCGGGCCGGGACAGGGTGGGGCCAGGGGGAAGGAGCAGGGAGCTGAGGCCCATTCTTTCCGCAGGAGACAGAGAGAAGGGGGAGAATGGGCTGGGGGCTGTTCCCGGGAGGCAGGCGGCCTTCCGAGAAGGGCTGGAGCAGGCGGTGCTGTACGCTAAGGCTCTGGGCTGTTCCAGGTAACCTCCCCTCTCGACTCCCCCGCCCCCATAATCCGCTAGAGAAGAGGCTCAGGGGTAGTCCCGTCTCTGCCTCTTCAGTCCTGGTCCCTTGTAAATCGCCTTTTGCATTTCATCTGTGTGTATGTCACTCAGTTTGCAACTCTTTCTTGCTCACCTCATGCTGGGAACTCAGTATGACCTGGGACATAACACAGTCAACAAAGCAGGGATCCATTAAGAGGACTGGTCAGTTCAAGGAGACCTGGGAGCGGAGTGGGTACTAACTCGGTCTGGGATCAGAGAAAGCTTCTTAACAGGTAGTGATGTAGAACTGGGTTTCCGTGGTGGGTGCTTGCTTGACCAAAGGAGCATTCCAGGCAGGGATGTAGTAGCCTCACGCCCCCGGGGCTTGGTGTATTCCATAGAGTTTATGAGGCTGGAGGTGAAGCCTATCTGCTTTGGAAGTGGCTGAGAAAGATGAGGCGGTGAAGGGAGAAGGTGGGGGACTCGGAGTGGGGCTGATCAAGGTAAATGTCAAGTCCTGCACAGGGCAACCAGGCTGAGAAGGAACTGGCAACAAGCAGTTATGAGGCAGAGGGAGGTGTGTGTGTGCAGAAAACAGATGGGAAGAAGCTAAGAAACAGATGCAAGGAGGAGAGGCAAGCAGCATGGAATACCTGAGCATAAGGGTCAAAGTAATTTTTTAAAGGTGAGGCCTGAGGAGAAGGGCCATGGAAAAGGAGAATCTGGATGCACAGGAGGGGCTGAGTGAGGACCTGTGGTCTCTGAAGCAGGAGGATGGTGGGCCTTCAGAAGGAATCTGGGAAAGGTCTTGGTCTTACGTTGACATAAGTGTCTGAGGGCGCTGGGAGGCCTGAGCACCACAGCCAGGTGGTCCCGACTGGAGACCTGGAGAGATGGGAGGCTGGTGCAGTGGGAGGGCAGCTGAAAGAGAAGTGCCCAGGGAGCTTGGGAGTGAAGGCTTCTTCGCGGAGGATAGACTCCACAGCCCCCTCCAGCCCCATTTTCCCCACAGGATTCACCTGATGGCTGGCCGAGTGCCCAAGGGGGCTGACAGAGCCGTGGTCAGGGGTGAAATGGAGACAGTTTTCCTGGAGAACCTCAGGCATGCAGCTGAGGTTTTGGCTCAGGTGAGAAAGTGAAAGCGGCTTCCTAGATGTCACAGTGGTAAAAAATCCGCCTACCAATGCAGGAGACATTGGTTTGATCCCTGGGTCAGGAAGGTCATCTGGAGGAGGAAATGGCAACCCACTCCAGTATTCTTGCCTGGGAAATCCCAGGACAGAGGAGGCTGGCGGGCTACAGTCCATGAGGTCTCAAAGTTGGACACGGCTGTGCATGCACACAACAGTGAAAACACATTACAGACACACATACTTCATGCATATATGTATGTGGAGGGGAAGCACAGTAGGAACAGCTCTACTCATGGATCTGGCCTGGTGCTAGGAGAACCTCGTGGGACTGCTGGAGCCCATAAATACCCGCATCACGGATCCCCGGTACTTCCTGGACACGCCCCAGCAGGGTAGGCCCCCAGCCCCCTGCCATCTCCTGTCCATTGATTCTCGAGCCCTCCTTGAGTCTCATGACCCCCGTCCCTGGTTTCTCTCCCAGCGGCAGCCATCTTACAGAAGGTGGGAAGACCCAACCTCCAGCTACAGATGGTAAGTGGGGGAGAGGAAGGGCTTCTCAAAGGGCCCGTGTTCTCCAAATCCAGGGACAGTGGTGCGGGCTGCAGGGTCTCTGACGGTGGGAATCTGCTCCAGGACTTATTCCACTGGCAGATCATGGACGGGAACCTGACGGGGAACGTGCGTGAGTTCATGCCCATTGTTGGTGAGGCCCCTTTCTTGGCTTCTTCCTGGTCTGCCATGAGGTTTCCTCTGTCCTTCCACTCTTCCCACCCCCTACATCTACCCCCAGAGCACGTGCAGGTGGCACAGGTCCCGGGTCGGGGGGAACCCGACAGCCCCGGAGAGCTCAACTTCTCGTATCTGTTCCAACTGCTGGAAGATGAAGGCTACACAGGCTTCGTGGGCTGCGAGTACCAGCCTCGAGGTGAGGGTGGGCTGAGCCTGGCCCCTGGAGGGACAGTGTCGGACAGGGGCTGTCTTCCTCCTCATGGGCTGAGATGCCTCGCGCCCCGCTCCCCTCAGGAGACACCGTAGAGGGCCTGAGTTGGCTGCGTTCGTACTGGGAGATGAGGGGCCGCCCACAGGCTGGCCAGTGAGGTCCTGCGCTCCAGCCACATGCCTCTGGGACGGTGAGCAGCACCACTGGGTCTCCTCTAATAAAGACAACCCGCTGAACGTTTCCACGTGTGTATGTTATTGGAGCGGGAGCGGGAGGACACACAGTGTCTAACTTTTAGTTTCTTTGGGTCGCTTCCCTCCTGCAGAGAAGGGCCATACAGCTCACGTTCAGGCCCTCCAGTCTGTGCCGGGTTGCTGTGTGCGTGCTCCTTCTGTACAGATAAACCACGGGTACAACGGCCAAGGGACTTGCCCATGGTCACAGCTGCTTCAGAGGCAGAGCTGGGATTCGAACGGAGGTGTCTTATCTCAATGGCAGTTGTCTGGCAGTGATGTTCCAGTGGGAACTGATGACCAGAGGGCTCACGATGGGGGTGGGGCAGGTGGGTGCCGGACAGGATTCAGGCCGAGCAGCTCAAAGGGGTCTACCTGCCACCTGATAGGAAGAATTCCCAGACTCAGCCAGGTGAGCAGAAAAGAGGAGTCTCCTTCTGGAAGGGCCCAGGGACCTTAGAGGACACGGGCACCTCAGGAGGTGAGCGGACCCTCTGGAGCTCTGCGCTGCTCACTGGCAGCAAGTGTTTAGGGAGCGTAGCTCCTGCTACCAGGCCCCCAAGACACATTCACACGACCTCTGGCATCCCTCAGTGTCCAATCTTGCCCAGGGACCTGGAAGGGCTGGTCTAAGATTTCAAGTGGGCAACCTTCCAGAGCCATGATTCGAGGACATTCAGTGGCCTGTCCCTCAGAGGAGGCGGGTCCAGAGGGTGAAGCAGGCTGTGTTGATGACAGACTCCAGGTGGTGGTAGGTGGAGACCAGCTGGGCGGGAGGGCTCTCGCTGTCCTGGGGCTGCACAGGGAAGGGCTCTCGGAAAACCACCGTCAAAGACTAAGGAACACGGGGTGGGTGCAGTGGTGAGAGGCGGGCAGGCTGGGCCCAGGAAGCAGGGCTCCCCAACCTCAGCAGGCTCTGGGGTGGAGCATTTGGGGTACAGCCTCCCACTGGGGCTGACACAAAGCCCCTCAACAACCCCCCACCCCTGTTCTCACCGTCTTTCCCAAGTGGGAGTCCAGAAACACTAGCACAAAACAGTCCGTGAACTTCTGATTCAGCACAACCTAGAGCCAAAGACACAATGAGATGGACAGTGAGGCAGAGACTCTCCATGAGGGCATCCTGGAGGCGGGACCAGCCTGAGGAAGGCCGGCTTTCATCACCACCTGAGCCCGTCCACGCTGCAACCTTGCTCCTCATCCTCACTGGCTCCCAGTCAGCCTGTCTGGCAACGTCAGGATGAGGGGGGTGGTCCTTGACCGGAAGGCCCTGCACAAGCGGGCATCACCATCTGAAGCCCAGCAAAATAGGGGGGGCTCTCTCCCTTCGTGTCTCTGGCCTCCCGGATGTCCATCCCTGTAGCCCAGCTTTGTGATCTCTCCCCAAGCAGTTTCTTCCATGCCTGGGGCTTCAGTGACCACCTGTTTATGTAAGTGCTGCCTACACTCCTCTCCTGAGCTCCAGTCCCCAATAACCGTAGACCTTCTAGACTGTGGTCCTGCAAGGTCCTCTTGGGCCTCAGACTCAACTCATCGCCCTTCCCCCAAACTCATTCCTGCTTCAGCATTCTTGCCACCCACAGAAGCACCGCCATCTGCTCACACTCGCCCACACTACTGCAGCCTTACCCTAACTAACTAACCTCAGCTTCTGGGTGATGCTTTGTCTTCCCCACAAGCACCATGTGGCAGGACCCCTCACCATGGACCAAGCACTTGTTTTTCAGAAGTCTCTTGAACCTCACCCCTCCTAAACTGCTGCTCTCAACTGGGCCCATCCTTGAGTCTTTCCGTCCCTAGTGCCCACTGTGATAGCTCTCTTCTCTCCACTGCACTTCCCAGCAACCTATCAGCCTCCAATGTGCACTTGTGGAGATGGTGGAAAAACAGCTTCTGGGCCAGCAGGTTCGGGGTGGAGCCTTGAATCTGCACTTCAGCCAGCTCCCAGGTGGGGCTGATACTGCTGGTATGAGGACCCGACTTTGGTAAAAAGTCTTGAAAGCCCAAGAAGTCCTTTCTGGGACTTGAACCTCCATGAACTAACCACTTAGAAGGTTCCAGAGCTTGGCCCTTGGGATCACTAGCCAAGGTTTGGCCTTTGAGGGTCCTGAGAGCACAGCTCTTGGTTATTCTCAGTGAGGCACATGCTATGGCTTGGTGCTTGAAGAGTTTTCCTCCTGTCTACCTGTGCAGTCACTCCATCTCAACCTCCCTCCAGAGCCTATGTAGTCAGGCTGGGGCTCCTTGAGGGGGACCCTGTCATCCCTCTGATGAGGATTTCTTTCAGAGGAAGGTCAAGGAAACTTACCAGGTACTGAGTTCCCAAGTCTGGGCTCTGGAAATGGCGACAGCTCTGGGGAAAGCGGCTCAGGAGAACCTTGATCAGGCTCTGGTACCAGGAGACTGTCATAGACAGGAAGCAGTCCTGGGGGGAAGGTCCACAGGCATGGATCTGTTGTCCTGGAGCCACCTCTGAGACTCCTGCAACCTTTACCCTGGCTGCTGGTGGCATTCTGAGCACCCATCCCAGCCCCTTACCAGCTGCGGGTCAATGTCCCCAATGGATTTGGCATGGACTGCTTCTAGGAGCTCCTCCAGCTCGGCCAGGGCCAGGCGCCCCCCTAGCCTCAGCCGATCAGGTCCTGGTGGTTCCAGCAAGAAGAGGCGCTTCCAAAGGGTGTCCCGCCGGCAGTGCCCTCCAGCCAGCCGAACCAGCTGAGCCAGCCGTGCCCGTGCCGCACCCACCTCTGCAGCCAGTGGGGGGAAGAGGGGAGCTGGTCCGGGGGCCAGACCGGCCCCGGAGGCCTCCCCAGGGCTACTGGCTGAGCTCCCAGGGGCCTCTGGCTCAGGCGTCAGTCTGGGCGGCTTCCGGAGCCGGCGCATGTCCGCAGTGAGTCTGGGGAACAGCTCTCGTTGGCTGGTGAGCACCACGAAGAACTGCAGCCTAGGGTGGGCAGGGGGCAGGAGTGTGACAGTCAGTAGGAGAGACAGGGCAAGGACGGGGGGCCATTGGACAAGAGCTGCATTCGAGGCAGGGGGTCTGCTGACCGAAGAACGTGCCGCTCGGCTTCTCCCTGCTCCTCGAAGGGTGCAGCACAGTGACAGACAAGCAGAGACACGTCGAAGTCGTCCTGGTGACGAAGTCCCTCAGAGTCGAGGTAGGAGCCAGAGCTGAGCAGTGGGGGTCAGGGAGACGTCAAGCCTGGGGTTCCGATGAAGCCAGGCCCACCCTTCCGGCCTAGGAGAACACGGGTCCCCCTGCGGCAAGGATGGCCCTGGCTCCAGCTCCACCCGTCCCCTCCCGCCTTACCTGTGCCACGTCGACACCAGGGCGTACTCGTTGTGCTCCGGGCCTCCTGGCCGGGCCATCCGGAGCGGCTTCATATGGTAGGAGCTGGCGTGGTCGGCCACGTAGTTGTATAGCTGGTGGGCAGCGATGAGTGGGGTGGGGAGCTCCAGGGTCCCTGAGGGGCGAGTTACGGGAGACACTGAGCCCCAGACACAGTGATCTGGTGGGCTGGAGGACAGTAGTCCCCGAGGCTCTGACTGACGAGCAGACTGAGTCTTTCTGGGGAGCTCCTGTGGGACACGGAGATGGGACAGAGCGGCTCAGGCCCTAAACTTAGGAAACAGACTGGGAGTTACTTAAGACAGAAGGTGAGGACAGGGTCCGGGTGACACAAGGCGACTGACAATACAGGAGAGGAGAGACAGAAACAAGGTCTGGCCCCCGGAAGTGGTCCCTTCGGGCCTGGCTTGCGGCCTGTTCTTTTCCGGGTTTGCTGGCTTGCCCTTGGGCACTGACCTTGGTAAATGTGGTTGCGGCCGAAGTGGGGCCCATCAGGGTGGTGGGCCAGGAAGTGTCGCAGGAAGGTGGTCAGGTGGTAGCCGTGCCGTAGCACCAAGTGGGCGCCCAGCACGTGCTGATGCACGAGGCGTAGATGGAAGTCGTAGCTGAATGAGTGCACGTGCATCAGATCCCGCACCCTGTCGCACTCCTCTGTGAATAGCATAGAGAGCTGGGGAGGTGGTGGGGGGGACCAGGTCAGGGAACAATGGCAGGCTGCCCAGCGCACCCCCACCCTTCCCTCCTCCTGCCTGGGAAAACGCCGCTCACAGTTCACCCAGTCCTGTGGGTCCCTCTGCAAGAAACGCTTCTGTGAGAGGCCCTCTGCATTACATTCATCTGTGCTGTAACTTTTGACATGAAACTGACCATTTTGAGAGATGAACCTTTGAACTCTGTATCCCAGAGTCCACTCAAGTCCAGCACAGATTTACTCATGCAATAAATACTTGCTGAATGCCTACCAGGTGCCTACCTGGTACTGTTCTAGGTGCTGGGGATACACACCCTTGCTCTCAAGGAGCTTACAGTCTAGCAGTGGGGAGAGGATAATAAACATCAGAGTAAATGAATACACAGCACATTAGTAGATCGTTATGGAAAATCAAGTGATAAAGCAGGTGCGGTTTTAAACAGGGTGGGCTGGGTAGGCCAGGTGTGTAATTACTATTAGGTTTTTCTGGTCACTTCTCATCTCTCCAGCTTTATCTTCTCATCAAATTACTTGCTCTTCCCAAGTATATATCACATATTTTCTCTACACTTTTGTACCGGCCATTCTCTTTGCGTAAATGCTGCTCCCACTGACCCCCAAAGCTGACTAACTCCCACTCATTTGTAAAGCTTCATCTGGGATATCCTGTCACGGCTAGCCCAGGGTGGGCCTTCTCTAGTTGATCTGTGAATGAATGAATGAATGAATGAATGAATGAAGGAACAAACCACTGAAGGAGGAAGAAAGGAAGGCAGAGACATGGAGCTGGGCTTCTCTTGGAGGAAATCAGCATTACTGAGAGTGTATTAACAGTTGGATAAGTGAGGCTGGAATGGCAGAATCTACATGAGCATGGCCCTTGGTGGCACTGGCCAAAAAACTAGTAGGAAAGGAAATCAATGACTGTAAACGAGACAATTGCCTAGGAGTCAGAGTAGCTGCAGGACCCTGGGTAAGTCATGACCTCTCTGCTTCCGTTTCCCCATCCACTATGGAAATAAAGGAAAGGCCCTCATAAATTTGAAGCAGCGTGATAAACACTGCAGTCGCCAAGGATGAGCCTTAGACTGCAGCTCCAGTACTGCCACCAACTAGCTGTGTCCCAGGGGCATATCACTTAACCTCTGTGAACCTCAGTTTCCCCATCTGTACAGCAGGAATAAAATTCTCCTCTTTGCTTAGGATGTATACTAAGCACTTACTAACTAATAGCAATAATAAAGCAACTTAGAAATCCAAGTAGGGATACAGATTAGATATGCAGGGGCAGAGAGAGCCAAGCTGGATAGAGATCAGGGGTCAGGGAAGTCAGGACTTCAGGAAGCTCAAGAGAATAATGAAGTGAGTCCGTCCCGCCAATACTACAGCAAAGTGTGGAAGAGTACCTGCCCGTCCAATCTCCCTGCTGTGCCCTGGCCCAGGCAGGTTCCTACACTGAAGTCACCAAGCTTTCCTGGATCTCACTCTCCTGTGATGACTAGACCAGGCATCCACACCTGAGTCAGAGCCCACCACCTATGAGCTGGATCTGAAGCTGTCTGGATTTGGGAGGAGTGTATGCCGTCTGTCCTGGAGGGTGACAGCCTGTGCCCAGTCAGACCCTGATCTCTTAGAAACTCGAGGTACAAGGAAGGCAGAGACCCTTGCACGACAAGCCTGACAACCCAAAGGGGCCAAACTCACGCAAGGCTGGAGGGCTTCAGGTCCCTGACCACACTTGGTCCTGACTCATTCATTCATTCTGAGCCCTCTTGAGTGCTCAGCCCTAGTGGGGTACAGAGGCCCTGCCTTCAGGCAATCAGGGATAGAAATAAAAGTAAGTGTGGGGGTATACTGTATGGGTGGGGACTCCAGTCCACATTCTAAGTGTTAGTGACTATATGAACAGTGCCAGGCTGTCCCCAGCTCTAAGCCAGGACTGGCACTGGCCCACCCATGTGTCACATCACCCATTCAGCTCAAATGTCCTCACTGTCCAACCGTCTATGGTCAGTGCCAGAATGACTACAGGGCCAGACCGCCTTCTGCTGCACTGCCTTCTGCCCCAGTGCCATGCCTGAATACGGCACTGGACTACTGCAGTGTGACTGGTAGCTAAGCCAATCATGGCACTGGAATTACCCAGCCACCCACAGCAGCAGATCATTGCTGGGGCCACACTTAGACCCCACAGCCCTCTGTCCTCACCACTTACCTGAGAGTTGACAGCCTGCCCCATGGGGATTCGGGAACATTCCAGAGCAAACTGTTTAACACAGAAATAACAGCCCTGGAGAGAGGACGAAGACGAGGTCAGGAGGGCAAGAGACAGGAAGGCCTGGCTCTCCTCACTTGGTGCTCCGCCTGTTTACCTGAAAAGCCAGCTCCATGAGGATGATGCCCCCAGGCAGTGCCCGCTGCAAGTGGTATGTGGTGACTGAAGAGCCCGTGCTCTGCAGAAAGGAGAAAGACTGGGGTTTAGGGGCAAGGATGGGGGCTCACTGGGGAAGCAGGCCCCTGGGCCAGTGACTTTAATGGTGTCAGGCTGGGATCAATGACCTCAGTCATTATCCAGGGCCCCTGACTTTAGGCCTTGGGCAAATAATTCAGGCTCAGTGATGCTGGTGTCTGAGGCATTGCTGATTTCACTGCTGGGGAAGGCACATGGTGAGGTGTTTACCTTGGGGCTCCCTTCAGCCTTGGTTTTCGGGCAGGAAAAGGACCCCCGTCCTTCTGTTCCAAGGATAGCCATAGCCCGAAGCCGACTGGTGCTGCAGAAAAGGAAGAGGGACAAGGGGGTGAGAGGCAGGCCTGTGGGGTGAAGGGTCCCTGCTATCAGACCCAGAACCGGTTCACATGGCATCACTGTGGAGGCGAGGAGACAGGCCCAGAGGAGGGAAGAACCTGCTTGGGTCCCATACTGGGTCAGTGGGAAGGCTGAGTGTGCAGTCCAGGGCTAGACTGCGGGGCGGGGCTCTCTCCACAGCATGTGCTGCTCTAAGGGGAGGTGGAGACAGGTCCCTCTCTTCCAGCAAGAGGATGAGGGTGGGGCCGCCGAGGCTGCTGTGACTAAAGGGAGACCCCTGTGGGATATGGCAGTACTTGCTTGTTGGGGGCAGCAGGGGAGGATGGGAGGGGAGTGGGTGATGTCCATCTTGAGACTTCACGGGGAAAGCTCAAGTGGACGCTTGATGCCCTGGTAAGGACGGTTCCTCTGAGAGGGAAAAGGGGTTCTCTTTTGAGCAGGAAAGGTCAGTTTCAGTGCTCTAAAGCCTATTGTTCTTCCCTTCTCAACTCAGAGACAAAGGGGATAAAGAGAAGTACTGTGAATGAGGACAATATAGAAAGAGCCAATGAGACCCACTCATCATACTCAGGACTACAAACTGCTGGAACTGTTGCTGGGGGTGAGCGGGGGTCAAAACCTTCGGCAAGAAGAAATGTCCCAGTCAACCCTCAAGGAAATAGGGACCAAGCCTATTGATTGGAGAGACTTGAGAGGGAGGAAGACTTGATTTAAAATTTTCCTCTAGAAACATATATTTAACCTTAGTGTCTTTGGTTTTAAAAGGGAATTCTGACTTCTGGGAAGAACATAACTGAACGGGAAGGATGTGAACGCCAGAGAAATCCCTACTGCTGGGACCTGGCTATGGAGGGCAATGAGCAGAGTGCCTCCTGGGGTCTGTCCCAGAGAAATGAGAGGGGCAACCGAATGAAACATCCTGGAGGTGCAGGCCTGTCCTCTTCCTAAGGTCTTGGAGAGAGTGGGAGGCCGGGGAGATGGAGAGCTGGTTACAGAAACACTAAGCAGGTGGGAAATGGCTTTCTGGGCCTAGGGGGCATCTTGAGTAAGAAAGCATGACTTACATTTACTACTCTGAAAAGGCATCAAACTGAAAACAGAGAGGAGAGAGAAAACAAACTCACATATCTGGATATGTGAAATGAACTGTGTCACAGTGTGGGTCTGGTGAGCTGAATGTGCACATGGCCCTCATTACCCAAGCAGGACCCAAGGGGAAGGGAGTGTCAGGCCTCACCTGCCATGGAGGAGGAGAGGAGAGCAGGGAGACGAGAGGGGCTCACCTGCGGACAGGTGAGGGGGGCCGCAGCGGCACCAGCACAAAGCCCATGCTCTGCAGATACTGCACGTACTGCTGCAGGAAGGCCAAGCTCAGCTCCTTCAACCAAGGCTCCTCCCGGGCACCCAGCGGAGGCCCATCTGAGGAGTCGCAGCTGGCGGGGGATTCTCGGCTTCCCGAGGCTGACTCAGGGCGATGGCGCCGCTGTTGGGGTGGAGGTTGAGAGAGACTCTACCCTCCGGCAGCCACCCTCTCAGGGGTTAAGAAACGGGGGTCCCCCAGAGAAATCCAGAGTCTGGAGCCTCACCTGTCCCTCCGGGGGCCCCGAGGTCTCTGGAGGCCCATGCAGCCAGGCTGCAGGGTCGAAGAGCAGGGCCGTTGCACAGTAATGCACCAGGCGGGACGACTGTTTCAGGGTCTCCAGCTCCCCGGCCTGGGGAAATGGACAGTGAGCACCGGGCCGGTGGCCAGGGCAGAGTCACGGGATGGTCCCGGAGGATGCGAGTGGGGCACTCACACTGATGGGCATGCTGGCTGGGGCAGAGCGCTGCTGCCACGTGACAAACAGGTTCTCCATCTTCATCTGGCGCTCCAGCTCTAGGAGTTGGAGATTTTTAGTAGCAGACCCCAGGAGCAACCGCCCCTCTTCCTGCCAGACTCCACAGCTGGCCCTGCCTGCCGCCCAGCCCAGCATGCTCACCTCTGCGCTCTGCCATCTTGATCTCCAGGAACTGTTGTCCGTGGTAGGTGACGGGATCAGGCGGTCTGGGCACAGGGCCGAGGGAGGAGGTGGGGCGGGCGGCCGTGATATCCCTCAGGGCCTCATCGAAGGGGAAGGTGTCCAGGGGAAGGGGGCCCCCGCCCCGCGAGGACCCACTCAGCCGGCCCTGCTCACGGCTCAGGGGGGGACTTGCACTCCGGATGAGGGTCTCTGCTTCCACGGTCGGCAGCAGGAATGGGTTTGGCTCCTGAGAGAGATGAAGCCTCACAAGGGGTCTGGGGCCCCTGCCCTCAGACCTCCTCTCCCACCCCGTGGCTGCCTCCCTGACTCGCCCTCCTATGACCCCTGCTCTCAGCCTGTCCCCTCTCCTGTTTCTGGACGGCAGCTTCCTTTAGCTGACCGCTCAGGAGAGGAGGGGCCCAGACGGCAGGCACCTTTTCGTCCCGCACTGGGAAGTCCAGCTGGCCGTAGTGGTGGAAGAGCCCCAGCTTCTGGCTGAGGAGGCAGAAGATGAGATGGGCGCGCGCGTTCTGCCACTGCACGAGGCGAACCAAAGCTCGGCCCAGGGCCGCCCCCAGGTCTGGAGCCCAGTTGTAGGTCAGCAGCTGGAGCTGGAAGTCAAGGCTCAGCGTCAGTGGGATCACAGAGCCCCTCCTACCACCCAGCCCCTGGCCCCATGCCTACCTTTTTGTCCACGACCTCCAGCAGCAGGAACCTCTGCCGGGGAGCATTTCGCCCCAAGCTCCCGTCACCTCCCGGCTCAAAGCGCTGCACAGCTTTGGCAGCTATGGGGTCAAGGGGCAAAATGAAGGTCTTGGGGCTGATCCCTCTCAATCCCTCACTGCCCCCCCCCAGGGTCAGAGGTTACAGGATCAGTCCCTCTGAGACCCCCACCCCCACTGCAGGCTGTGGCCTCACCCTGCTGGGTGGGCCTCCTCCACTGTGAGAAGTTCCTGCCCAGAAGCAGCAGGTGCCGCTCAGCTGCCGGGCGGGGCGGTGGGCCCAGCTGTCCAAGGGAACAAGGACTGAAGAGCTCTGGCTCAGGAGTCCTAGTGGGAGAGAGGGATGGACAGAAAGCAGACCATCCATGGCCCCATCCCCTGGCCATCGCCTCTCCCACCTCAGCTTCCATGAGACCCCAAACTCACAAATGCTGCTCAAAGATGCGGACACTGGTGTCGCCAGCCATTGAGGTGACCAGAGTGGTGAACTCAGACAGGACGGATGGGAGGAGGAAGCGGGACACCATGTGAGTGGAGCTCCTGGACACCGAGGTGCATCCTGGATCCCGGGCACAGAGGTCATGGTGGGGCTCGGGGCTGGGGGCTGGGGACTGGGCCACAGGCTCGGGGGTAGGAGAGGGGTCTCACCGATCTGAACCATGAACTCCATCCAGCGCTGAGCGACACGAGCAAACACAGGCTGCAGGGTGCCCGCCTCGCCCTCTTCCAGCTGTGTGGTCCTCCGTCTGAAGACACAGCAGGAGAAACAGCCTCGCACCCACACACAAGACCTGTATGTTCACATGCACTCAACAGCCCCTGTGACTCCACAGCACACTTTCCATGATAACACACATACCTTTGCCTCTGGGCCCCAGACTCTGGGCCCACTGCCCGCTCAGTCCCACCTGGAGTCCGAACGCTTTCCGTTTTGTGACGCCTCCGGCCCCGAGTGTCTTCTGGCCGATCCAGGACAATGTCGTCAGTTGTTTTGGGGGAACCCAAGTCCCCACATTCTGTTTTACTCTGGGGGCAATGCAGTAAATGAGGAGGGGCTACTGGGAAGGGGAATGTGGTGGAGGATGGAGGCATCCAAGAATAGTTATAAGAACCCAGAAGAACTGGAGGCTGACCAAGCAGCCTTGAGCAGGCTACTCAACTTTCCAGATTCTCAGTGGCCTCACTAGTAACAGGCCTGCTGAAATCTTTCAGGCTGTGAGGATCTGACAAGGAAAGAGGAAATGAAAACACTTAAGCTGAGGCTATCTGTATATAAGTGAGAACATGCCACGCTCTGTACACTCCTGTCTAAGGGACAGAGTAGTTTCATATAACAGGAGCTCTAGGGCAGGGCCTCCAGGAAATAGAGAGGGCAGACAGGAGGCAGGCAAGAAGGCAGAGATCAACTTCACCACCTCCCTTTCTCCCATTACCAGCATGTCCCAGAAGCTACGCCGGCCAGCTTTGCTGGGGGGAGTCACAGGTTCGCCAGGGCCAGGGCTGGGGGGAAAGGTGCTGGCTCGGCCTGCAGGGCTCTTGGTATCCAGTGACCCACTCCTGAGACTTCCTGTGGGCACCAGGCATCACAGACTCCTATCACTGACCATCAACCCCCATTTCAGACAACCCAGCTAGCCCCAAGACTGGTAAGAGACAGACATGCCATTTACTTATTCTACCTGTTCCTGCAACCCAGCCAGCCCCAAGACTGGTAAGAAACAGACATACATTTACATACTACACCTGTTCCTGAATGGCAGGGAGTGTGTGTGTGTGTGTGTGTGTGTGTGTGTGTGTGTGTGTGTGTAGGGAGTTCCTGGTTGTGTGTGTGTGTGTGTAGGGAGTTCCTGGTCACATACCCCTAATCTGAGTGACCAATTGCACACATAAATTTCTATCAAGTGTATCACCTTGCTGATGCAGAGAAGGTGATGGACAACTGCTGAATGTGTACTTTAGATGCAGCCTCTGCCATGTCTCCCCAGACTCTCCTGGCATCCTGACCTGGAATACCACCTCACCTGGACCTCTGGGGTTCTCCAGACTCCACCTACCTGTGGATGTATCCTCTGTACACAGCGGCGCTGGCAGCAGCCAGAGCTCCATGATGGCATCCGCCAGGGCCTGGCGAGCTGCTGTTCGGAGCTTCTCCTCCAGCTGCACAATGCTGATGTTCCCCTTTTCCCACACATCTAATCGAAGCCGTGGGGACCCGCTTGGAGCTGGAAGAAAGAATGGGGGCTACTTGAGTGTGTCCCTGGTTTCCACAGCATTAAATGAACACCCCCTTCTCTGACCAAGCTGCCCCACCTGAAGAACTGTCCGGCAGGACTGGGCAGCGAGTGACTTGAGTCAGCTGCTCGAACTCCTCCTCCTGCAGTGGGTCTGGGGGCCCCGGAGAAGAGGGGGGCCATGATGCCAGTGAGATGGGGGCTCCCTCCTCATCCACAAAAGCTAGAGTGATACAGGCAACCCCTGGGTAGAAATCCAAAAGGAAAGCTCAGCTCTGGGACTTCCGGGCCCTGCCCCTCCCCACCCAATCCAGCTGCAGGACAGGAACAGGCTTTCCCACACCCCGTGGCACCACGGGCCCAGGGGCTGCACTGTACCTTTGCCCCCAGTACCCTGTCCTCCAGGCTTGTTGTACAAGTAGATGTCCAAGTCGGGGAGGCCACCCTGTGGTGGGAGTGGATGCTGGGGAGAGAAGGGCCACCGAGCGCTAAGACCAGGCAAATGGACAAAAGCCATCAGGGAATGGGTGTCCACAGGAAGAGTGGGGAACAGGTACACACAAGAGCGAAGGAAGACACAGGTAGGTAATAAAAGCTGGGGAGGGGCTGGGGTGTTCAGAGATCCATGGGTGTACAAAGGTACATGGGTCGGGGCGGGGGCATCTGTAGAAAACATCTAACTCAGCAAGCAGGCACGCAAGGGTGGACTGGGGGTGCAGCCTCACCTGGAAGTGGTTCCGGCTGTTGCTGTCCGTGTACTTGGGGGAGTGCAGGAAGATGAGCAGGTTCTGCCGCAGGTACCAGGCCAGGGCGGGAAGCCAGGGCCGGCAGGAGGGCGGCAGTGCCAGGTGCAGCACCTCTGAGGGCAGACTCCCTGGGGGCTGGATGAACTGCAGAGAGGGAAGGAAGGGGAGTCAGAGCTGAAGAAAGAGGTTCTGGCTGCGACTGTCCTGGCGGCTGCGGTGGAGTCACGCAGGGAGCCTGGGAGGGAGCTGACCTCCACGTCAGCTGGCGTCAGCTTGCAGTTCCGCACGAGCATGACTGTGATGACGTCTAGCGTGGCCTCATCCAGGCGCCGACGCAGAACCCGCACAAGCTCATCCGTGATCTCAGGACCTGGACACGGACACGGTGGGGAGGTGGAGACGCTGGCAGAAGATCCAGCCACCCCATCTCATCCCTTAACGCAGACTCAAACAGGCTCCTGTGCACCAGAGGCAGCCAGCACCAAGTTCTAGTTCTGCCAAGCTACTCAGCGTGTGACAGGCGAGTCTTACCTCTCAAAGCCTCAGTGTCTCCCTCAATACAGTGGGAATAATAATAGCATCTATCTCATATGTAACAGTCTTAGCCCAATGCTAGTATACATTTATTGAGCCATAAATAAATGAGCCAGTTGCCTACTGGATACCTTGGGCTCAACGTATCCCAAACCCGCCCTAGTATCTGGCCAGTGGGACTACCATCTATCCACATGGTCACCCAGTTTAGACACGTGGCTGCATTTTAGCCAGCTACAGGTCCTACCCTTCAACATCCCAGGAGCCTATCCTTTCCACCCAGCTCCTGCTTGAGGGAGGCCCAGAGCTAGTATAAGAAGAGAAGTCCCAGAGGACTGTGGAACCGCATCTGGTCACTCTCCTCCCCTGCCCCACAGCCCTCACCTGCCTGCCCCACGCCATGCACCAGCAGCTGGATATGTCTGTCCACTTGGCCCACAGGACGAGTAGCATCAGAACTGCGGCTGGATGCCATGTCCAGGGGAGAACGAGGACCCTGCAGGGCAATTGTGGTCAGGGCCTGGCTCCAGGGAGCAAAGTCTGCAGGAGTACGGGGGAATCAGGGAGTGGGGGATACATGCCGAGGCTTCCTCGGAACAGATGGGCTCCTGGCTTCGGGACAGAGCAAGGGACGGGGGCAGGGCGTCACTGTCCCACGGCCGCTCACTGCAGGACGTCTCCAGGAGTCTGGGAAAGAGTGGCATGGGAGGGCTTTGGACAACAGCTCCTCCGCTGCCCCAGGCTGTGGCCCGGCTTCCCAGGACCCACATACCGCAGATAGTACACAGCTTTTGTTGCTCGCTCCTGATAAACAAACATGTTCTTCCGGTTCACAACAGAGAAGGCATTAAGCACAGAGCGTAGGGCCTGGATGGCTATAGGGGGAACCTGGATTTAGGAAACTCTCCTCTCCAGATTCCCCCTCCAACCCCGGACCCCTCTACACTCCACCTGCCCTCCCATGCCAATCACATACCCCGAGAGACGCCCATGCTGGGTCCCATTTTGAGGCGTGAGTGGACTCGAATCACGGTTCCCCAGACAACATCACAGGAGAAATGGCCAGGGACAAACTGCATTGTGGCGGCCAGGTACCCTCGGGGCCCACAGCTCTCGTCGGCAGCATAATCTGGGGGACAGGAGACGGTGGATCAGAAATGAGACACAGACCTCTGCCCTCAGACTTCTCACCTGTGAACTGGCCTACCTGTCCTCAACCCCCAACTCCTCTGGCTGATAGCTCTGCGGAGGGGGAAAGATGGTTGCTTTGGGTATTAAAATAAGCTCTTAGGACGACAGGTCATAGCACAGAGGTTTTCAGAACTATCTTAGGAAGACATGGAGAAGGAGCTAAGAAGAGGTGTCAGGAAAGGCAAAGCATAATCCTGAGGATGCTGCCAGGACACTCTGAGCCTGTCAGAATGCAATACAGAACACATCCTACTCATGTACTCATTGGGCAGTGCAATAATACAAACCCCATTAAAACAGAATGTGTGTGACTGCTTACATATCCCTATAGCAGAGTGAGGGGACACTACGCCCTTTGCTCTGGAGGACAGCTAGCCCAGAAAACCCGAAGGGTTGGGTGGCTCTTTGCAAGAGCCTGTGGCTACAGCCCATGGCCTTGACTGACCCCTTTCTGGTTTCCAGGTTGATGAGGAAACTTCCAGTAAGTCAAGGTGGCAATCTGGTTTCCCAGAGAAGCTGCTCTAAGATGGGAGCAGTGTACAGGACACCCAGGGGGCTGCAGAGTCTGGAATGGAATGCTGGTTGCTAAGGGTTTCAGCAAAACCATATGGAAAGACTAAAATGGGGAAGGGCTGGATCTGGGCTCCAACTAATCTCACACCCTGGGCTGCTGGGAGCCACTGTGAAGAAGTGCTTGGCGGTCGCAGCTCATATTCAATTTGCAGAAGATGTCTTCTAGACCCTGGGAAGTCCATCAGTTACAGGGATTCTGCTTTGATATGGAACACATCCCAGGACGTGCTGAGAGACGCGCTCTCCTGTAGCTGTTAGGAACGTTTGTCTACAGACTTGCCGAGCATGTTAAAGATAAGGAGTGATCTGACGTTACTTTTAGAACTGAGGGAGAATGGCAAAGGAATGGCACAATCTGGCTTTTTTCTGTGAGCTGGGGTGAGAGGTCATGAGAAATACGAGAAGGGCACCGAAGTGTGGAGATTTTGATTACCATCTCAAGTAGATGATCGTGTGTTTCCTGTGACCAGACATCTCAGAAACCCCAAAGTTTCTATGCCTGCCTGTCTGGAGGGACAGCCAATCAGAGGGCAAATCCTACTGGCCCTCAGGCTCCACCCCTCTGGTGTTCTCGCCTGTGAGCTGGCCTACTTGTCCACCATCCCCTGCCCCTTTCCTCGGCCTCGGCTATCACCCTGCAGGGGAGAGACGGTCATTTCAGAAAACAAGGCAGGGCCAGGCAGAGCATGCCCTTAGGAAGACAGGTCACAGCAGCGCCTGTTCTGTGTCCCTTCTCTCCTGTACTCTTCAACAGCTCCCCCTCTGCTGGCTCTTTCCCATGCAACAGAAACATGCTCAAGTCTCTACCTTATTTTAAATTCCTGCCTTGCCTCCCACCTTCCTTTAGTTTCTGCTATCTATTTGCTTCTCCCTTCACTGCCAGGTGACTTGAAAGAGGAGTGACTCCCGGCTCCTCCAGCCTAATATCCTTTCATGTTTCCACTTCCTCTGGTTTCCTACTCCTGTCTCCACTGAAAGCACTTTCACTAAAGTCACTGATGACCCCGTGGCAGCCAAACCTGGTGATCGTTTTCTGTCCTCTTCTCCTTGTTCTCACTGTGTTACCTGGCACCGAGGACCAAGTAATGGCAAGTTATTTGGTCCACCCCCAGCTTTAGCAGTCTCTGGTAAGGAAGGCTCCTGAGTGGGACTCACCATCGCTGGGCAGTGGTACTCGCTGACGGGAGTGGAAGGGGGTCTCACTACGCCACAGATCTTCTTCGCTCTCAGCCACCAGAAGAGAGTTGCACACATGACTGTCGTGCAGGTCCTGAAGAAGCAGCCGCTGAGAGAGGAAGGAACCAGCTCTTGGGGAACTGAAATATTCCCGCATACACTGCTGGTGGTGGTGGAGAGGGGTGATCAAAGGCTAGAGAGAATGCCCATTATCACTGGGGGGTTGGAGGTCAAAAAGAGCATCAGTAATTACTGGGAGCTCAGAGATGGTGTCTGACAGTCACTGGGCTCCAGGCGCTGAGTGCTGAAGCCAGTGAGGAACATCTGTCTCTCCTCTTTGCCAGAATCTATTTACTGCCCTTCAGATCTCAGCTTAAAAATCTCTTCTTCCCAGCTTTCCCTGACACTGCAGATGGTCAGATCCCTGTTAAGTGCTCTCACAGTCTCTGCTTTTCCTCTATAGAAGCCTTCACAATTGCAGCGGAAATAATCTGTGTGTTTTAGTTGTTTCACATCCATCTCTCCCCACTTGACATAAGCTTCCCTCTGTTTTAATTCATTATCTCATCCCTAGCTGAGTGCAATGAGAGGGAGCATCTCACAGCCACTGGAAGGGAGTGAGAGAGTAGCCCACTCTGGGGGTGGGCTGGGAGAGCGCCTCAGGTTGTAAGGACACTGGGGAGTAATAGCATCCCAGGAACTAAGGGTCAGAGAAAACGTCCAAGTTGGATCAACAGCCTCTGAAAGTCAAGTTCCTGGAAACTCCTTTGTTATCTGGGCTGCATCCCATGCCTGGAGAGGCCTGCCCCCGGCTGCCCCTTACCTGGTTGACCTCCCTGCAGATCTCCCCAACTCGCCTCACCAGGAGCTGCTGCAGGTGGCGACACTCGGTGCCTGGCCCCCCATCCTCCCGAATCAGGTTCCTGGGGAGGATGCATCAAACACAGAATTGCAGTGGGGAGGGAGAGAGGGGAGGGTGTCATGGGAGGAGGGACCAAGAGGAACCATGGAAAGGAAGGAGGACTGGACAAGGGGAAGTAAACATGAAGGGAACTAGGAAACATGGAATTCTCAACAGCAATTCTGGAAGCCTGGGCTGCAGGCTTGCCTCATCAGCCTCCATGTAGGTACTACCTGAGGTTTCCATCATGCAGTTCACCTCTTCTTTATCCTCCAATCTTCTTTGTCAGAATGGTGGTCCTCCCTTCTCTTAACATGCCCACCCCCATGATTAGAGCAGCACTGAACAAGATGCCTAAGTATGGCGCTGCTGCTTACTAACCGGGACCTTGAGCAAGTGTAATATAACCTATGTGTGCTGGAGTTTCTTCATTCGGACCACAAGGATAATAATACTTCACAGGTATGTTACAGATCAAATGAGTGATCCATGTAACAAACATAGCACAGTGCCTGCCACAGAGCAAGTACTTGTTAAATATTATCTATTATCCCTTATTTTTATATACCTATAGCGCCTGGGCTGCTGTGTACTACAGATTCTCTTAAGGTTTGGCGAGGAGCCAAAATCCTCATCAGCTTTTCAACTCCATTAGAAGAGTGGAGTGACATGCTTTGTTACAACATGTGGGAAGTGGTCAGGAGCCCCCAGCCTCAGAGCACAAGTCAGATCCCTACTCAAAACCTCAGTCCCAAGTCTAGCCTTCTAACAACACTGAAGAAGGGAGTTGTGGGACCAGGGAAACGCTAACATCGGAGTCAGGGTGCAGGGCCCAGCTTCTCCTTACCTCGCATGTGCATACACTTCCACACGGTCCTGCAGCACCCGGACGATGAGCCAGAAGTCAGGCAGGCAGGGTCCAGGGAGGCCTATGAGGGAAGGCTGTGGAGGTGCCGGCCCAGGAGGGGTCCGCAACGTGAAGGGGGGCTTCTCACCTGGGGTCTCACTGGGACCCTCACTGTCTGAGCCACTGCTGCCACCATCATAACCTGTGTCAAACATGCTCAAGTTCAACCTTACCCTGAGGCTCACGTGAGCCCCGTGAGCCCCAAGTGCAGCAGCTTGGTGGGCCCCTCTGGGTTAGTCCCTACTGATGGACCTGCCCAGACCTTTCACTATGCGGCCCTGAGTCCACTTCCCATCAGCTTGGTCTTCCCTGCTCCACCCCAACTTACCTAGGTGGTCCGAGTCCACACTGCCCTGACTGGACATGAGACTGAGTCCCCGGCTGGGCCCAGGCTGGCTCCCTGGGAAGAGAAGGGAAGGCTTGGAGCCTCTCTGGATCCTGCTGAGGATGCTTTCTGAACATGGGTGCAGGGCCAGGGAGATGCGAGTCATCTCTTACCTCCCTGGGGCAGGTTGGGCAGACTGATGAGCAGGGGGCTTTGAGGATCCTCTGGGGAGCCAGGGGCTTGGGGGCTGGTTGTCAGGGCCTGAGGGTCAGGAGGGCAAGCTGGAGCACAGCCCCACACTTCCACCACCACCCGCTCCTTTCACAGATCTGCCCAGGCAAGACTCACCTCCCCTTCGAGGCCTTCAGCCTTGTCCTCCTGGCTGTGCCAAGCCCAGGCCGGGGAAGGGGGCTCCCCGTGGGACCCACCTGGCTGTTGGCCCACTGCCACAAAGAAGAAGCCACTGTCAGGGTCCTCAAGAAGAACATGACCAGGGAGGTGGAGGTGGCGGAACTCCTAGGGAGCAGGAGCCAAGGCCAGAGGTTAGGCGGGAGCAGCCCTCCTTACTGGTGGGCCTCATACTTCCTCATCAGACCCCTCACAAGTAGCCGGTGAAGCACACACTAGCATCCCCGCTGGGAGTTATGAGAAGGCTCAGGGGCTTGCCCAAGGCTCACCAGGCCCAGGGGCAAGGGTGAGCTGGGCCGCCAGGCATGGGGTCAGGGGCAGACCACAAGGTGAGGAGGTGGGCTCCAACTGAGAGAGGGCCTTCCAGTTCTGTCCGTGGAGCCTGGGGAAGGACAGGCCCCAGGGTGACCAGGGAGCGCCTCGAGGGCAGCATACCTCCTTAAACTGTGTGAGAGAACGCTCTGGCCCAAACACAAAACTCAGCGGCAGCGTTTGGCGCAGGCACGTGGAACGTCCGGGGGAGCTGTGGATGTGGGCGGCTGCGCGGTGCAGGGCTGGGCTCTGGGGGATGCCCCCTCTTCGCAGCGCCCCCACCATCTCATCCTCCAGCAGCCAGCGGATCTACAGTCGGAGAGCAATGCAGGGAGTGGTGAGGGACACCCCCAACGCCGACTGGGGCATCACCACACTCCTCAGTCAGAAGACACCAGGAGAGACTCTGCCTCACAGACTGGGAGAGGCCTCCCTGAACCCCAGAATAAAGGGGGTGTCTTACATCACCATCTGATGGAAAGGGTGTCAGTTACAGTGCTGAGGGGAGGTTACTTAGGCTGGGGGAGGGAAGGCCCTCACCTCACTCATGGTGGTCTCAACAGCCAGTCTGTGGGGTGTGGCCAAATTAGACAGTCCTGGGTGCCTAATTGGAAGAAAGGTTTACTTACTGGTTTCCAGAGAACAAAACCAATAGGGAGCAAGGAAGCCTAGGAGGGAGGTAAGGAAGTACCTGTCTTCCCCTGGAGGCGGCAGTGGAGGCCCCAGCCCATCATCGGATGGCTGCCCTGGGGACCGTGGGAAGGACGCACTGCTTTCAGATGTTGACCTGAGCAGGACAGGAGCAAAGGTCAAAGGTCAGCATCTATCATCCTCTCAAGGCCTCCTCAGCAATCCTTTCTTGGAATCCTTAAGGTACCCTTAGTCCCCAGGCGTCCCTAAATTCCTTAATGGCTCCCCTACTCTAACGAGGCCCCAGATCCCCCGCCAAACTTGCTGCCACACCGGTGGTGCTGAGGATCTGAGGTCGGGGGGAGCTCCACTTCCAGGGGCAAGGTCAGCACAAAGACGTCCAGAGTGACACTGAGGTCCCGCAGAGGAACTCGGCCTCCGATGGGGGGGCCCTCCAGGCTAGAAAGCACCTGGCCTGGGAGAGGGGGGAGGTCAGGGGTCACTGGAGCCCCGGGACAAGCACAGATTCCAAGCGTCCGGGGCTAAAGAGTTACACGCAGAGTCCCTCCCCCACCCCCAGACAGGCATGCAGGCTGGACCAGGCCCTGTGGCCCTTCCCTGGGGACCTCTAGACTCACCCAGGCAGGTGGGCAGGCTGCATACAGGCACTGAGCTGTGTTGGCCACGCAGCCGCACGGAGCACGTGAGGTGCAGGAAGAGTGGCGGCAGGTCATGCGCCAGGCTCTCAGGCCCTGTGGGGGAGTCGCCCCCCAGGATACTGAAGGAGTCTTCATCGGGGTTCACAGTGTCTGCGTCTGACAGCGAGGTGGAGTCCAGCCCAGCAGGCCCCAGTTCCGGTTCACGGCTCTCGCGGTACTCCACCTCCAGCTCCGGGTCACTCTCAGTGACCACGCAGCAGGCAGATGCATCTCCTGGAGACACATGTCATGTGGTCAACAGGAGAGGCTGGCAGCGGAGGCCCCGGATCCTGGCTGGAAGCAGCCTTTACCCCCTACTCACTGGCCTATGTACCTTCCTCTCCCATGAGCTCAGCCTCTGAAAACTCCAAGTCACTGACTTTTCTGTCGACCATGTCCCGGGGGCCCTCATCCTGGGCAAGAGAAAGAGGCAGCTTGACCTGAGGTGGGGCCTCAGGGGACCAAGGATCAGGGATTAGGAGGATCTGGGTGGGCCAAGCAGGGTTTCAGGGGCTACAGGCTGTGGGGAGGGAGGGAGGTAAGGGAGATGGCCGCTCACCTCACGCCTGCTGGATGGAGGGCAATAGAAGAAGTAGTGGGGATTGGAGGGCACCGTGCGGAAATGGAGACTGCTGATCTCCAGGAACTTCTCCTGTTTGGGGTTAGAAGGCTACGATGTCAGCTGCTATTTGGCTGAACACTGCCCCTACCCTAGAACAGACACCTACACACCCCCAACCATGAGGGACCACTGCCCAGCCAGGACTCTGTCTCTCTATCCTCACCTGTATGAGGCTGTGAAGGGCATCATGGGCCTCTCCTCTGAGCTGACAGACATCTGTTAGAGAGATCTCCAGGCCCGGGTCTGGATGGCCAGGGATACGGGTGCTCTGAAACTCAGGCTCACTTAGGTCCTCGGTCTCTATGCTGAGTGGGGTTGGGGGTAGTAAGTGTTAGGAACCATCATGTCCTAGAGGAGCCTGCTTCCCAAGTGGGAGCAGCACACAATGGTGTGCCTCTGCCTCTTGGAAGGGTACTGAGCACAGAACATCGGCAGGAAGAGGCCAGGAGAACCCACCCACCCATCTCCACTCTAACCTCTATATTTCTTAGTGGCTGGACATTTCTGTGCAACAGAGGAAAGAGTAAGGCTGACTCCTGGTTTTCTGACTTGGACCAGTAGGTGGAGGGAGATATCATTCATCGTGGAAGAGAGACCCAGGTGGAGAAGCAAGGTTTGGTGGGAAGAAAGTGCACTCATCTGGGGGGCATGAAAGGTGGGGGATCTAGACCTCCAGAGAGGAAACTGGTCATCACCAGTGTACTCTTCCCTCCGCTCCTTCCACTTCCCCAGTGCTGACCCCTGTAGACACCAGACACACAGCTGTCTGGCTGCCTGCCTCTCTCACTCAAGTTTCTGTCTCTGTGAGACTCAGCAGTTTAGGGGATTTATCACTACTATCTGGATGTCCTCGGAACAAGCTTCTACTTTCACTGATGGCCACTGGCAACTCCTCACCACTAACCTAGCTCAACACTCCACAAGAAAATAGGAAAGCTGGGAGAACCAGGAGAGTAAGACGGGGAGACTGCTGCCCATGTTGAATGGGAGACAGAAGCCTGGGCAGAAGGTGGGAAACCAGTGACCAAGTACAGCTGGTCGCCTCCCCAGGGCAAGAGGCCCCGGGCTATAGGGGCTTCATCTGCGTGCCCCCTTATACCTCATTCAGGAACCATCCCAACCTGGACTCAGAAGCCAGGACAGCTCGTTCCCGAGGCTCGGGGCCCTCCTCCATGCTGCTGCTGAACAGCCCTGGGCTGAGAGGACCAGGGCTTGGGGGTGCATGAGGCAAACCCCGAGTGTGACCACACAGTGCGAGCAGAAAAGGGGTGATGTCTATTTCCTGCAGTAGCTCCTCACAGGCATCCACTGCTATTAGCAGGTCCTGCGAGGTCACGCTCTGTGCTTGCTGCAAGCTCCGGAACAGCCCTAGGGGAAGCGGAAGGGTCCACGAGGTCAAGCTCTGTGAGGACCTCTCCAGTCCCCATGTCCATAATCTGCAAAATGGGCTCCTCCTTGCCATGGCGTCATACTCACCGCGGACGTAGCATCGCTGTGCGTGCTCCTGTAGCAAGGCACAGTGGTTGGCTGCCTCTTTGTGCCTGGGCTCCATCCAGGCTGAGGAGAGGGAAGGCTGGTCAAGGAACTGAGTCCTAGGAATGCAAGGAAAGAGGGCTTGGCCAGCTCCCCTCAGTGACAGCCCACACTCAACCATCCCCCACCTTCCAGTGGATTGTCCCTAGGTCCCTACCAAATGCAGTGATGGCCCAGAGACTTCAACTGATGTGCTGAAGGAAGCCCAGCACTGAGCAGGCAGGACGTGGCTAAAAAGCTGAGATCCTGCCACTCATCATCAACTTGTGTATCTGTCCCCTTGAGCCATGGCTGGGGGCCGGGAAAAGACCTCGGTCAGCACAGAGGGCACTCACCGGAAGACGAGATCTCGGGGTGCCTGAGGGGGCTGCACACCAACCATCTGCTCCCTCAGTGCTTCCAGAGAACAGCTATAGATGTAGACAGGACACCGGGTCCGGGGCCCATCTGCACCCTCTGTCTGTGAAGCCTGGCGCCCAGGGTAAGCTGGTAGGTCCTGATGGAAGGGTGGGCTCAGCTCTCCTGGATTCTGGGCACTGTCTGTGGGCAAGAGGTGGTCCATGGCATCCAGCCCTCTGTCTGTTCCCATTCCTGCTGCTGCTTAACTGACTTAAGAGTCAGCAGACTTACCACTGGCTGGGGTGACACTGAGGATGGGGACCTGGGACTTTGTCACTGTGACCCCAGTTACTGCCAGATCTTTCAGGCTGGGGGCCCCATTCCAATCCCCAAGCTTAGTTCTCGTCTCCTCTTGAGAGGGTCCCTCCAGGCCATATGAAGCCAGATGTAGGACATCTGCAGAGGAAAAGCAAGACATAACTCAGAGCTGCCTGGCAGGCCAGTGAGGGAGCTGAGGGGATGAGTAAGAGGGGTCAATAGTCAGTACCTGAGAAGGTTGCGGGGAGAAAAGTCAGGAAAACATGCTGGGGGGTCACAAGCCTTGCATAGCAGCGCCACTGAGGGGGCTGGGCAGAGCTGACAGGCCCGAGAATTTCAGGAGGGCCTGGACTCTGTACAAGAAAAACAAAATCAGAGCCGTTTTAAGGGACCACCCAATGCCCATTCCCTTCCTCTGCCTGAGACTCCACGTTCAGGGACAGCTTGCAAGACCGGCGACCAAGAGGGATGATGGCGCCCTGTCAGTGGTGGGTGGCACTGAGCATCCCCAGACTTAGAAAGCGGGGGGAGGAACATGTGGGGATGGCAGGAGGTCACCATGACGAAAGGCCCGAGAGGATGCACCAGTGCTGACCGGGGTGGCAAGACCGGGGTCTCCGATGGCCTGGGCGCTGCTGCTTGCTTGATCCTTTAGGATCCCAGGGTCCCCCTCTGCTGGCCCCTCTGGACCTACAACGAAGGTAGAGGTGGATGGGAAAGAGCAGGGCTCTGAGGTGCAGGAAAGGGGAGGCCAGAACCCAGACGGGAATCGCTCTGTAGAGTCTGGTAGCTGCAAAGAGGCGGGGGCTCACCTGGACTGTGGCAGGTCCGCCGAAGCACCTCGCGCAGGAAGGCGGCCTGGTCGGCGGCGGGCAGCGGGAGCTCCCGGTCACTCAGCTCCTGGCCCAGGCAGCCATGCAGCAGGCACAGCACCATGTCATTGGCGGGACAGGGTCCCTCGGCAGGAGGGACGCCTTCTGGCTCTGCCCAACACACACTCCACTCAGCACCCAGGACCTCCTGCTGCCTGGTGTCCCCCGGCTCCGCCCCGGCTAGCCCGGCCCTCCAGCAGCCCCCGCCCCATCCCGCTCTGCTCCTTCGCAGACTCATCTGCTGGCTATGCTCTAATACCCCTTGGCTGGCTGGCCCTCCAGGCACAAGATTCACCCACCTCTGGAAAGCAGGAGGAAGAACATCTGGAGCTGCTGGCACTGAGGCAGCAGTCCCATGAGGTCAAAACGGAAAGGGATCTCGTGGACACAGGCGTCTCTTCCCTGGTCCAACCCTGGGAGGGCGGTCGGTAGGGGGGAGACAATAGCGCGGGGAGGCCTGGAGTCCCCGTCTGCAGCTGGCTTCTCCCCACTCCTCCCCTGCTCCTGCCCAGGGGCCCCTCCCCACTGACCGGCAGAGACCCTCGGCTCCAGGGGCAGGGGACTCCACTCCTTGCTCTGGCAGAGCTGTATCAGGTACTCAAAGCTCAGCATGGAGCCTATGCAGGCAGCATCCCGAGGGTGGAGCTAGGGGAGGAGTAGCAGAGGGAAGGGGTTAACCCCAGCCTCCAGCTCTCAAGGAAGCCCCCACCAACACAGACATTCAGAACACAGAGACTGAGAGGGACCAGGAAGCCATCAGGCTGTGCTACTCCCAGGGGACTAGGGACCGGTGGGGTCCTCCGAGGCCACTTACAGCTCGAGGGATCTCACAGTACGTCAGGTCCTGGAGGTGCCTCCAGCTCTCAGGGCCGGGTCCCACCCGTCCACACTGGGGCTCCACCCACACCTCGGTGACCAGGTTGAGCTCTGAGTCCCCCTCCAGGGCCTCCACCTCCACATCGTTGTCATCATCTGTTGAGAAGCTAAAGGAAGAAGGACTCTAAGCCTGAAAGAAAGGAGAATCCAACCCACCGCCACCTGGTCGGGAGTCAGTCCATGGAGGGCAGGAAGGCCAGGGCTCACGGGACAGCCACAATTCACACATGGCCTTCTGTCACTGTATCTGCCTGATAAAGTGTCTAAAGACAGCATCCCCTGCCCTGATTTTCAAGGTTGGGAGACAGACCTTTGGGGGCAGAAGGGGGAAGGGGAACTGGAGCAAAGTGGCTCGGGGGTCGGGCCTCACCTGTCCTTGGTGGAGGTTGAATGAGGTGGGAAGAGGATGTACTGGACCACGCACGTGTGCCTCTCTTCAGCCGCAGCCTGCCCCGGGGGCTCGTTCTGGGACAGGAGGGGAGAGTTTGGGCCCGCCCCAGCCCTGGCCCTCAGAACTTCAGGCCCCTTGCCACACTGTCCTGGGATCGGCCTCAGGCCACAGGGTCCCAGTGAGGCAGCGTTTCCATCAGCCCCAACCCCGCTCACAGGCGAGTGCCCTGGGATGAGGATGGACCTTGGTGGGAGGGGTCGTGAGGGATGGCACGTACCTGAATCGGGAGCTCCAGGACCATGGTGATGATGCCTTCCCCACTGCAGGCGAAGTGGAACCCTTCCGAAAGCCGGACTCTGAGGCCCCGCAGAAGCAGCGGTGGGACGGGATGAGATGGGAGAGCCACTCAGCGTACAATCCCTGGCCTCCGATGCCACTTAGACGCCCACTTTCCAGTGGCCATCCAGGCAGACTTGTCTGCTGGTGGCCCTGCTCAAACCACTGGTACCTCAAGGGCGGCAGGTCCAATGAGAACCAGAGGCCAAAATCACCAAGTTGTGGGGAAAGGTGGTGGGTAGGGGAGCAGCACGCATGCTCTGTGCTGGCTCCTCTGCAGAGCTGGGGCCTCAGAGATGAGGGCAGAGGGAGGGGCCGTGTCTGGCTTAGGCATTCTACCAGCATCCAAGCCCAGCGTTGATGCTTGTTCCCTCCCTGCCCCCAGTGGCCCGGTAGGCTGAGTGACGTACTCAGTGAGGATGGAAAGGAGCTGGGCAATGGCGCTGAGCGGCAGCGCAGGGGCCAGTCCTGACGGGACGCTCCAGAGCCAGCGCTGGTGGTACAGGTAGCGGGACAGTGACGCCAGGCTAGAAGAGGCTGAGCGGCCCGACACCAAGGGCAGCGGCCCCGGTGGCTCCAGGGTCAGCAAGAAGGGTGCCCGGTAGTCCAGGGGCAGCTTCTCATACCTGGGGAACGAGGGCAAATCCCAGCTGACCTCTACGCATGCCCAGCTCAGCTGCGGCCCCCACGTGTTCCTGGCCTGCCCTCACCCCCTCTACCAACCTGATGAGCAGCTTGTCCAGTGGCTTATGCAGGACCACAAGGCAGGGCCGGTCAGACAGGGCCTGCTGTGGCCCCAGCGTTGGCGGGGACTTGGAGGGAGAGCTGCCCCCACCGGTGCCCCCCAGCCCTTTTCGTTTCACCTTGGGAGTCGGCTCCTTGCTTTGAACCCGGTGGGGGAAACGCAGGCGCAGGATTTCTTCCCGCAAGTCTGACACAATCTGAGGGGAAACTGTGATCACACCTTCCTGCTCCCATCTCTTACGGACATGCAGAAGGGGTCCCCAGACGAGGTGGGAGAGCCTGGTGCCCCATGGCTTATTGGTCTGACGGGCTCCTCCTTCGACTGGCCCCAGGAGTGCTGGGGAGAAGGAGCCAGTCGACACTCCAGGGGTCGTGGGTCGTCATGGAGTGAGCTGGGGCCCCGCTCACCTTGTGCCGAGCCTGTGCTGGCGTGCCGATGGGGAAACCCAGGCGGAGCACCATACACGGGGCCTTGGAGATGATGCGGACCATGTAGAAGGAGGAGGGAGGCTGGTCTGGGGCACTGGGGAGAAACAGAGGGACCGTGAGCAGCCCTTGGCTGGGAGAAGAAGGGTTTAGGAGGAAGGAGGGAGAGGGTCTGGGGTGAGAGGAAGAGACACAGGATGAGGCGGAGAAGGGGACATCACCGTGCCCACCTGGAGAGCAGCTTCACGTAGGAATAGCCCTCGACTAGCACGAAGCTGCTCCAGTCTCGGAGCAGGGAGGTCAGCGAGGAGTGCGAGATCCTGCACTGGACGGTGCTGAAGCGGCCGTTGCTGCCCGGGGTGTGCAGGTGCTTGGGGATCGGCCTGGGAAGAGGGTGTGCGGTGAGCGCAGCCCTCCCGGCCCCAGGCGTGGGGGAGAGGGACAGGTTCTCTCTTCCAGGCCCTGTCTGAGGGTCTGGAGGCTCAAGAGCAGGAGGGCTAGGATGGGTTGGAGCTTTCCTTGGCCAAGGTTGGTACGGGCTCACCCACCGCCTCCCCTCCCCATCACTCCGTGTCCCGCCCGCCTCCCGCTCCTCCACCTGGGCTGCGGCCCGACAAGGGACACCCACGTGTCATGCTCCAGGATGAGCACCAGGCGGTGCATGTGCAGCCAGCGCTGCCACGAGTTAGCATCCATGGACAGCACCGGCTTCCAATAGGCAGCAAACTGGGCATGGGAAGAGTCGGAGCCACTGTGCTGAAGTGAGAGCACCTGGGGGCAGGAAGAGCTCGTGAATAATCTCTGCACAGCATCAGAGCCTGGGGTGAGGGGGGCGGGGTCAGAGGCGGCAGTTGTGTAAGGCTAAAGAAACCTTCGGCCCAGCCTGGGACAGAGGCAGAAACTGCCTCCAATACCAAGGCTAGGTCAGGGGTCCCCAACCTTTACAATCTCATGCCTAATGGTCTGAGCTGGAAATGCTGAAATAATAGTAAGAAATAAAATGCACAATAAATATAATGCACTTTAATCATTCCAAAACGACTCCCTCAAACCCTGGTCTATGGATAAATCGTCTTCCACAAAGCTAGTCCCTGGTGCCAAAAAGGTTGGGGGACCACTGGCTAGATTAAGACAAATGAGCCCAGGGACAGGCCGCGTGGCCTCTTAAAGCTGAATCCAGACACAGGATGGAACTTCCATCACTGACTTTGGAGAAAAGCCTCTGAGTGCTGGCAGGACCTCAGGAATGAGGCTATTATTCACTGGAATAAGCCCCCAGCCCCTCAGTACTAAGCTGATGCCTGGGGCCAAGTGTGGAGAAACCAAAGGACAAATGAAAACACAGTCCTTGAGAAGCACAGCAGTCAGTGGTTGGCTGAAAATGTGGGGGAGGCTGGAGGATGCCATGTGGAGATGGTGAGAGGGCTTGCAGCTGGCTGGGAGACCACTACCAAGACATTCTGCATTGACCTTTGACTCCAATGATCTGTTGAGGGCCACCTTTCTCTAGGGACTCTTTCCTCCCCTGGGAGGGGTGGGGGTGGGGAGGAGGGGGCTCTGAAGGCTAAAGTTCAGGGTCCTGGTTTGGGAGCCTCAGATTTGAGAGGTGAGGAAAACGAATGTGGTTCTGGGCTCCAGAGGGTGAGCACAGGACAGGGAGAATGCGCGTCAGGGCCCCCTCACCGGGGTGGTGGAGCCGGGTGGGATGTAGAAGAGAGGCACTCCGCTCTTGGTGCTGTCGGGCAGTGTGAAGTGTTCTGGGACGGAGGAGAAGGACTGCAGGTGGGCAAGCATCTGGTCCGTCTGGTTAATGCTGCAGAGCAAGGGCCACCCTGAGCCTCCCTGGGCTCTGGGGAGTCAGGGGCAGAGAGCCCCAGGGGCACATGGGAGTCTGGATACAAGCCCCTAGTGCTCAGGGTGACTCTCTCCAACCCCCGCTTTCATATCCGTCCCCCCCACACAAGTGGGACCTCTGTCACTGAGTGGTGACCTTGCTTACCTCTGCAGCGTGTTCCAGAACCGCCGGATAACGTGGGTCCGATACAGTGAGCGAATGGGCTGTCTCAGCGCACAGGACACGTCATGCAGGATGTCATAACCGCCTTCCATTGTCACTTCCACCCGGGTACCTCGAGGGCCCTCAGGCTCCAGGGGCCAGGGTGCAGTAGCCACGTACTCAATGCGCATGTTGTGTTTCCACAGCAGCACCAGCTTCACCTCCAGCTGGGACCCGCCTTCAGGGGAAGCAGGAGGGGAGGAGGGCCTGGGACTGAGTCCTGTCCGCAACCTCCACCTACCGCATGGAACTCTAGCCTGGCCAAAGGTTCCAAGCCTGGTTCCACAGAGTGCAGGGCCACAGCCTGCCAACTGACACAAACTGAGGTTTGCAGGCAAAATCTGAAAACAAAGCTAAGTCCAGGACACTACACCACTCTCAGCTGACTCACCTGGAACAGAAGGAGATGGAACTGGGAAGCTAAATGCTAAGAGCAGGAAGCCCCGCTCAACGGACAGGCAGAGTCTGCCACGCGTGGTACACGGGGTCTCCCGCTCTGCTTAGATGAGTGGGACAAGCAGGGCCTACCCCTCACCTTTGGCCAGGGTGACCTCCCGGACACTGTAGCCCTCTCGAAGCCGCACAGACACGGTGCTGACCAAGTCAGCTGGCACTTCCTTCTCAGTGTGCTTTTTCCGGCGCAGGGCCAAGGCAGGGTTGCTGCTTGCGGAGACCAGGTGCTCATTAAACAGGCGGTGCTGAGAGCCTAGGGGCCGGGTGAGGACGGGGCAGGGGACAGTGTTATCTGTCAGCTGACGGAGGGACGGGGGACGTTCCACACTGAATCACGGGAGAGAACGGGGCAAAGTCGTCAGCCCAGCTACACTGCCTGGGGACCCCAGCCCGAGACAGATCCCTGTATCATCTCTGGGTCCACACTAGGGTCCCCCAGTTCCCACGCCTGCCCCAGTCTGCCCCTCACCGCAGTAATATTCAGGGTTCAGGGCTTCCCCGCTGCGCAGGAAGGAGTAGAGGAGAAATGCCCGGTGGTAGACAGTCAGACCCAGGTTGCCTGGTTCGGGCTCAGGACAAGTGGATAGGTAGGAGCCGAATGTTGCCATGGCGATAAACTTCATCAATTCCACGTTGGGTACGTGGCCAAAACTGCAGTCGTAAGAGTAAACTCCTCCCACCTGAAGAAAGTGAGCAAGTAGAGACCTAGCTCCAAGAGAGGCAACGGAGAAGAAAGTACAAGAAGAGACTGGGCTGGGTGGCAGCTCCTGTCCCTGGCCCGCATAGCTGCAGCTTTCCTTCTCTGAGCCCTTCTGTGTGAAGCCAATGCCAGCTGGCCACACCCCTCTCGCCCCACATCAAATACCAGCCTGACCCCATTCACTAAGATTTTGGCCAATGGTTCACCAAATTCCTATCATCATCTCAAGACTGCAGTGCCTGACAAGGCACTTCTCAAACTTTAGGGTGCACACAAAACACCTGAGGTCTGGGGTGAGGGGGCCTAAGATTTTGCATTTCTAACAAGCTCCCTGGCAAGACCAAGGCTGCTGGTCTGTGGACCGTAGTTTGAGCACTAAACCCATAGATCAGAGATTGGCAAACCATATACAACCTGTGGTCAAATCTAGCCTAGCATCTATTTTTGTAAATAAACTTTTATTGGAACACAGCATGCCCATTCATCTTCCTACTGTCCATGCCTGCTTTCAGGCTAGAGAGGACAGCTGAATACCTGGGACAACCATATGGCCCACAAAGCTTAAAATGTTTACTAGTTGGTCCCTTGGAGGTATACTCTAGAATTCAGCAGTCCCCAACATTTTTGGCATCAGTGACCACTTTGTGGAAGACAATTATCCCGTGAACCAGGGTTTACAGGGATGGTTTCAGGATGATTCAACTGTATTACATTTTCTGTGCAAGTTATTTCTATTATTATTACATCAGCTCCACCTCAGATCATCAGGCTTTAGAGATCAGAGGAGGGGATACCTACAGATGGTTCATTCAATTCCCTGGCCACTCAGCTCCTTAACCCTCATCTCCAAGAACTTTACTCCACTCACCTGCCCCCTACCTACACACTGGCCCCTGGCTTCATCTTGAACTACTTCCTCTTTGTGAACTCAATTGCCACATCCCTGATTACACATAACTCTGTCCCATTTTTAAGTTCCTTTCATCCTCCTCCTCCTGCTGCTCTCTGATCCCATTAATACTCCCAGGCCTTGAACCTTTGCTCTTTTCAAATCTATCCACGTCCTCCTGGCCCTCTTTTCTCAACCCAGCCTGGATCCCATGTTCAAGCAACTTCTTATGCAACATTCTCAACTCCCAGGCCCTCCTTACCTTTTTTCTGCTTCCACCTGGAAACCCCAACTAGGATCACAAGCTCTATACCCAGAACCCAAATGAGATCTTAGTGGATCCCAAATGGAAGAAAAACTGCATAGTTGTGTAGGGTGATGCCACATCAAAACGTATGACACCCAATCTAGCTGGTCCTTCAGGCCAGTCTTCAGCGTCACTCCTCCTTCCCAACTCTGCCTCCCTCCCTCCCAGTACAGGTCTTCACTTCTATCCCCATCTCAGAGAAGGAAGGACACTCTTCTGTTCCAAGAATCCCTCAGCTTGTTTTTTGAGCCAACGCCCTCCTGTTAATTTAAGGGACTTCACTCCATCCAGCTTCCTTTCCTTTATTTTCAAACTCTGCTTCATGGCCTTTTGGAAACATGAAGTCTCTAGCTTAAAACACAAATCAGAACACCCTTCTCTTTCCACCCTATCCTCCCCTCAGGCTGCCATACTCTCTCTTGAGTACGCTTGCTCCTCCCTTGATCTGAACAACCAGATTCCACCTGTCAACACTTGTCTCTACATCCTTCCCTTCTATCCACTCTTCCATGCACTGCAATCATTTCTCTCACCGCCTCTTGACTGTAATAGCCTCAAAAAAAAAAAAAATTTCCATAACCTCCTAATCGCCAAACCCAAAGGGCACTTTTCATTTCTCACTATACATGATCTCTCTACTGCCTCTCATGCTGTGAAGTACTCCTTTTCCCCCCAAAACCCTGAAATTCTTGACACCAGAGCCTTCTGGTTTTTGTCTGATTATTTCCTCTTCATTCTTTGCTGGGCCCCCCTTTCTGTGAAAGATCTTTAAACCCCAGTAGCCCCCAAGTTTTTTGGGGACCCTCATCTATTCTCAAATGCCATGTGTAGGCTGCCCAAATCCTAACTATCTCTCAGTTACTGTGGACTCCTGAGTATCTGATCTGCATGTCTGATTGCCAACTGCTACGAATAGCAGTCATTTACTATGTAATTCTGCACTATGCTAAACCCTTCAAATGCATCACCTCACCCACTGAGGAAGGTGCTATTACAATCTCCGTTTACAAATGAATCCACCCAAGAAGTGAAGTGATGTGTCCACATCACACAGCCAGTAAGTGGAGCCAGGATTCCGGCCAGGCATGCCTAATCCCAAAGGTGATACAGAGGCACCTGGAACAATGTGCACACGCCTGGATTCATCGTCCTGTCCTCACCCCACCCCAACTGCTGCTCTCTGCTGACTCTGCCGGCTCCCACTCATCAGTGAAGTCAGAAACCTGGAGACACCCTTAGCCCCTCTTTCTTATTCACCCCTCACATCTTGCTAATCATAAGTCATGTTGATGCCGCCCATTCATTTCCTTAATGCTACCCCCTTTCTCTCTTACCCTGAATTCCCCTAATGTAAGTCCTGATCCGCTCACCTGAGCACTGCAATTAATCGCCTCCCTGCCTCCACTCTTGTCCTGCCCCCAGCAATGGGTGACATTTATAAAACATAAACCCAGTAAGTGACTTTCCTTCCCTCTATCAGCATCACTCACACAACTATGCTGGAACTCCTAACACAGCAGAAGCACCTTTCCACTCTCTGGCCTGTGCCTACCCTCCAGCTTTGTTTTCCACAGCTCTCTGCCTGTCAATCCAAACTGGCTGCAGGCCCCTAAATATACTCCCTCCCTCCTCTGCTTAATCTAGTTTGAGCTGGGTTTTCTGACCCTTGCAACCGAAACAGGAATAACTAATCTAATGAGGAAGGTGGGACTGGAATTGACTGCCAGACAGCAAATTCTGCATTCTTCTTACTATAACATGCTGTCTCTCACATCCTAAGGAAAGAACAAAGATGAGAATCCTCTCCCACCACTTTACTATCCTGTTCTAGACATGATGCTCCCTCCCCATCCCTACCATCCCTCCAGAACTATGTTATTGGCTTTACCTGGGAAACCAGTGCCTACAAGAAAGTAACCAGCCACATTCCACCTTGTAAGGTTTGATACTTTCCTCTCCTCCTTCCCAGAAAGTCCTTACCTGCACAAAAGAACAGGCCACAGTGCCACTGCGAAGCTGATTCAGCAGCGTCTCACAAACAGCAACATCGGGAACACTGGTCACTCCATCCGTGATTACAATGATACCTAGAGCAGGAAGCATCAGACTCAGACCTGGAGGCCCTCCAGATCAGAGTCACAGGGAGGCACCTGAGGGACAGGACCTCGGTGTCCACCAACCACTGTGTTTTATAATCTTCCAAGGCCTTTCTTTCTCCCCTTCCCTCCTGCTCCAACCTCTCAAGGGCTGGGTCCCAACCTCCTTCCAAGTGGTGATCTTGGAGCCCTACTCCTTCCCACCAGGGTCCCTGCTGGTTGTCAGAGCTGGGGGTACTCGAGATACATACTACTGAACACTTACCTTTCACAAACAAGGAAACAGGCACGCTTCCCTGGGGCCCACCAATCCTCTGGAACATCTACCTTTGCTGATAATACCACCCACCCTTCCTGTACCCTACTTTCCCCAATCTCACCAACATTCCTCCCACTGACCTGCACTGGAGTTGGAGGGCAGCAGCTGCAGCGCCAGGATGCCCTGACGAATCATACTGACCAGTCCAAGATCAGCTGTCACCATGGAAACGCCCACTTTCCGGCCTGAGGGCTCCCCTGAGTCTGGGGACTGGTCCTCTGTCTGGCCCAAGTTACAGAAAAGATTGAATGGGACAGATGGCACTGCTGCCCCATCCACAGCAAAGCCAGAATTGATAGCCCAGCACTGCCCAGGCCAGACAGGCCCAATCCTATGAGCATTCCAATTCCCCTACTGCGTGGCCAAGTCCTAACTGTGCTCCTTCCCTGCTGTGTGCTCGGAGGCCGAGCCTCAGATGGGCAGGGCGTCCAGCACCAAGTGAAGCACCACACTGTCCTGGAGCAGGCCTTCCCCACCTTTTGCCAGTCGAGGCCCCCTTTCCATAATCTTCCATTGCCATTATGAGATACATTAATACATCAATCAGATTAAGTCTTCAGACAGACAGACCTACCATCTGCCTGGCTACTTCTCAGATATCTAAAAGAACAAGAGAGTGCACTGTGGTGAACCCAAGCAGCTTTATCCCAGATTATACAAAATAGTATAAGGCAAAGTCACCCATGATCACCTTCTCAGATCCACTGGGGGAGAAGATTCAGGACTGAAAAAACACAAGCAAACAGCCTCCACATTTTCTCCCAGCAACAACATGTGTCTTGGGGAGTCTATCTAAGCCCTCTTCCAACAGGGAACCTGTTGTGTGCACTCACTAGCACTTCTTTCCTTGGTGCCCTCTGCCCCTGGCTTTCAGCCCCTTTTTTCTGCTGTCTTTTCCCTCTAGGACATTTGGGCTTGTCCTTCCTCTGTCCCCTCTGTCCCTTAACAGCACCTCCTTCTAGGCGGCCTCTACCTGCTTTCTCTCCCACATACCTGGCTCTGGGGGTCGTACTGCTGCTGTAGCATGGTGGCCACCTTATCCTCAAAGAGACAGAGCTGCGCATACACCTGCTGCAAGAACACCTCCCGCTGGGAAGGGTCCAAAAGGCAGCCCTGCACCAGCACCTGAGAAGCACAAGGGAAAGGGCGAGACATGAAGGGCAGGGGGACACTGGGCAGTACCCCTCTGGTCTCCCTATTTATTCGCCACACTGGGCTGCCCCAAGCTCCCGCATGGGGGCGCCACTAACATCTTCCAGTTTCCTCCATCTTGGCCTCCAGGACATTGTCTACAAGCTGCCCTATCTGGCCAGGAAAAGCCTTTTGACTCATGTGTTCTTATTCTTGTTGATTTCCTAGCACTGCACACAGAAGCTGCTCTGGATCTTTTCTCTTTCTTAAGCTTAGACTCTTATTCCCCCAACACGTGTTCCTCTTTCTCTTTACCTTAGGCAGATAACTCCCAGCCACCATTTTCACAGAGAAAAGAAACTAGTCAACAGGAACTCCCCACTCACCCTAACCTTCAGGGTGTACTACTCTCTAACCCACCGAAAATGCCCTCAGCATTTGGCAGTCATTTGGATCTACCTGCATTCTTGTTCTTCCTTTCAGGCTCTGAAGAAAAGATTCCTCTTCCTCTTTTTTCTCCCCAAAGCTAATATTTCCATCTAATCTTGGGTCTTTTGTCTCTAACATCTTGGTTCTCTCTCCATGGGGTTTCCTTCCTTCTACTTTCAACATGAGTAAGTTCTCCCATCCTAAAAATTTTATACAGACCTGGTAGCCCCTGTGGTGGCCCTTGGGATCTCTCCTCTCTCCCTGTTCTCATCAGACTCCTACAATCTGCCCACTTCTCCCCAACCCCTGCCCTCCCCGCCCAACAGCTACTTCACTCTCAATTCAGAACTGGGCCAGTGGGTGGGGACAGCCAGAAGAGGGCAGAGCGGGACTTTGGACTACTAAAGGCCTGACTGAGAAGAGGAAGACTGGGAACCGGGGCTGTGAAAAGATGAGAAGGATGTTCAGAGCTGTATTGTTCAGAAGAGGGAAAACTGGGTCAACCTAAGGGTCCAACAATAAAGGTTTGGCTAAATATATAATGACAAAAACACAAAATGACAAAAATATTAAGAGAATAAGTCATTTAAAACTGTGTTTTCAAAAAATATTTAGTGATGTGGAAAAAATGCCCATATCATATGTTAAAAGAGCAGAAGGTAGGACTGGCTGTTTGGAATAAGTTTGATGTTTCTTCTGTCTCTGGACTGAGGAGTGGTGATGAGGGAAATAAACGCATACTCAAAGAGAAGAAAGACATTCCATAACATGTCAAAAATAGCTATTTCTGGGAGGTATATTATGAGCAAGTTCTTTAGTTGTTTTTTTTTTTTTAAATATTTTATATATTTCCCAATCTCCTTCAAAGGGCATATAGTATAAACGTGACAACTTTTTGTTTTGAAAAACAGCAGGATGCATCTTGAGGAAGTTGTCTCACTTCTTAGCTTACTTAGCGACAAGTAGCCCTGGAGGCTTACCTAAGTTCTCAGTCCTGTCTCCTCCACAGTGGCTGTCCTTGTTCAGAACTCACCTCCTCTGCCATGCTGCAATAATCTTCCACCTATTCTCCCTAGTCCAGGATTTGCCCCCAGTTCTTCTCACTGGCCACAAACAACTGTCATCTTCCTAATGTATACCTCTGATCCTGTCACTGACATTCCAAACCCCCAACAGTTCTCTACTACCTGTGACTAATAATTTCAGTAGCTAACATTTGCACGTTTTCCATGTGACAGGCACTGTTTTATTAATAAATGCTTGACATGTATTAATTCAATCACCACGTAATACTGGTGACATCCCCATTTTGGAGAAAAGACCCAGATGCACAGAGAGGTTAAGTAACTTGCATAAGAGCATAAAGCTGGTAAGGGGTATAGTCGGGAAGCACATGAGGCACTTGCAGATACAGATGTTCTTTACCACTAAACTCCCCTGCAGAATAAAGTGCAAGTTCTTAGCCATGACATCCAAGGTGTTTCGTAATTCTGTCCCCGCTTATCTCTCTAGTCTCCCCTTTACTACCCTCCTAACCCTCCCATCAGAGAAGGCAATGGCACCCCACTCCAGTACTCTTGCCTGGAAAATCCCATGGGCAGAGGAGCCTGGTGGGCTGCAGTCCATGCGGTCTCGAAGAGTCAGACACGACTGAGCGACTTCACTTTCACTTTTCACTTTCATGCATTGGAGAAGGAAACGGCAACCCACTCCAGAGCTCTTGCCTGGAGAATCCCAGGGACGGCGGAGCCTGGTGGGCTGCCGTCTATGGGTCACACAGAGTCGGACACGACGGAAGCGACTTAGCAGCAGCAGCAACCCTCCCATCACTCAATCTTCATTGTGTCCAGCTGAGTAACATGCAGCTCCCTAGAACCCCTGTGACTGACAGCACAGTTTCACAGCTCTATGTCTTTGCTTCTGCCGGCCACTCTGCCTGGAAAGCCCATTTCCTCTGTTTTAAATAATTAACATCAATTCATCCTTCAAGACTCAGTTCAAATGTCTTGGTCCAAAAGTTTCTCCTGCTGCTACTCCAGGTTGGCTAGGTGCTCCCACAGCACCTGAGTCATAACTTATCAGTGCCCTTATCACTTTCAACTGAAATTACCTCCTTCAATATCTGTCTCCCCCACTAAGCTCTCAACCCCTCCCAGTAGGACAGGAACAGTGTCTGATTCATCCAGGACCTAGCCCAGGCCTGGCATCGATCCGGCTTCACTAAGTGTTTGTCGAAGTGAACCAAGTGTTGTGCGATTACCTAACATCTAAACTTTTCTCACCTTGACCGTGAGCACCTGCAAAGCCTGATCTCTGTCTGGGGATGTAGTCTACCACCAGCAGTCCTAACACCAGCACTAGGAGAACACTTTAATCTTGGGAAGAGGGTTGGGATCCGGGCATGTACCAAATGCCATGTGCATATTTCAGCCCCTCAGATGCTGTTTCTTGCATCCCCCTCTCTCAAAGCCAGTTTGATAGCTAAGTCAACAATGCAGCCATCAGGGACTGTTTCAGGGTAAGCCCCTACCAATGAGTTAAGGGTGGTTACAAGCAGATGAGGGGAAACTGGGCCAATACTTATCTAAGCCCAAAACAGATATTCCAGTAACAGACTTGGCCATTCTCCAAAAGGAGTGCCTTCTGACAGCCTGCCTGGGTGTTGGATAAGCCTGTAATTATCTGTATGGTCAGCATTAACACCCGACAGTTCTCAGGGCTCCAGGAGAAAAATGACCCTCCTCTCTCCTTGGAAGAAATTATGTTTCTGGGTCTTTGTTATATTTCAAAACCACAAAACTGTCCCAAAAGACCGTCTCCTAGAGACAGTGCAAGGAGTTAGGACAGTATCAAGCCTTCTGATGGAACTAAAAGGGGCAGGGGAGAGAAGAAAGACATTCAGGAGCAGAACCAGAGACTTATAGGAGCAATGAGAGAGGCATTTGTCCAGTCAGTGCCAACTCACCTGATGCTTATGGGAAGGCCCTTTAAGGCTAGAGCAATAGACACTTTAAAGAGGAGAGAGACTTGCAGAGATGACTAGGAACAGGTTTGAGAAGAGCTGGGGACTTTGAGCATGGAGAGTAGAGATAGGATAAGGACTTGGTCAGTGGACTACCCAAAATTAGGTCTGAGGATACAGACATGGAGAAAGGATGCAATACCTGATGGGACTGCAGGCCAATGATGGAGGAGTAGGCCTGGATAGTGACGTAGATCTCAGGCTGGAAGTCGATACAAGATCCAGGCACTCGGAAAGGCCGGAGCAGCCCGCCTAGGCAGCGGGAGAGGGCATGGAAAACTTCATCAAACAAGATCTCCCCTGTGGAATCATCCTGAGGGCAATGCAAAGAAAGGTGTCTCAAGGGTAACCAAACACAGCCCCGAGCAGAGGGCAGGTATAAGCAGCTTCCGCGGTTGAGATTCTTAAGGTTGATCATACCCCCCAACACAGTGCACAGATGAGATGGGCTCTGTCTTCAAACACCCACCATTCCTTCACAAACCTGTCTCCTTTCCACAGTGGTACCACTGTGGGATCATTCTTCACTTATCTCAGGCTGCCTCTTCTTACTCCTCACTTCCTACCCAATCCTTTCTTCCCACTGCCTCCCCTCAACCAACCCCTTACCACAATGCCAGTAGACGGGCTGAGGTCCAGCTCAATGACAAACCGATACTGCCAGGCCAGGAAGGTGACCCGGGTGGATGGTACAAGGAGGAAGGGCCTGGGGACCACTGGCTCATCTGGCTGCCACCCAGGAGGCAGGACGCTGAGGACTTCCAGCTCCTGCTCAGACTGAAGCTGATGATGGAGAGGAGAGGGAAGAGTAAGGGAAGTCACCCCTTTCTCTCCAGGACCTGACTTCCAGACCCAGAATGACACACCACTGGCTCTACTTCCCACAACCCACCCAAGTACTTATCCAAGATGGAAAAATGACTAGACAAAATTTCCCCTGTGAAATATTGTGGGCAAAGTCACTTGCCCTTCCTAGAACTGGACCCCTCAAAGTTAGTCTCCCCTCCTGTTTCCAGCACTCTCCTAAAAAAAAACAGGTCCTTGGGGGTCAGCCCTCATGTTGTGCATGTTTCTGGGCCTCACCAGCATCTCTTGGGGTGTGGCCTGCACAGTCTGGTGCAGGTGATTGAGGAACCAAGCCAGGCGAACATTTCGGGAGATTCGATAATCCTTTTTCATCAACAGGAACACCTGCCCGGCTTCTTCCACCTAGGGACAAAGAGATATTTAATAAATCTATAAAATTTCGCTAGTCCCAGGGACTTCCCTGGTGGTCCAGCAGCTAAGACTCCATGCTCCCCATGCAGGCGGCCTGGGTTTGATCCCTGGTCAGGAACTAGGGGCTTGCCAGGTGGCTCTGTGGGTAAAGAATCTGCCTGCAATGCAGGAGACACAAGTTTGATTCCTGGGCCAGGAAGATCCCCTGGAGGAGGACATTGCAACCCTCTCCAGTGTTCTTGCCAGGAGAATCCCATGGACAGAGGAGTCTGGTAGGCTACAGTCCATGGGGTCACAAAGAGTCCGACATGACTGAAGCGACTTAGCATGCACGCAGGGAACTGGATCCCACGCGCCTCAACTAAGGGTTCACGTGCTGTAACTAAATATTCATGTGGCCGCAAATGAGATCTGGCACAGCCAAGTAAGTATTTTTTTAAATCCACTAGTTCCTAGTACATATAGATCACAGTGCAAGTAACTTGTCCAAAAAGCTCAGAATCCATTACCGAGAGGCAAGGCAGCAGAGGTGAAATGGTTACCCCCACTTCAGGGCAATGGGCTTCCCAAGGATTCAATTCTCATCTCTTGGTTCCCATTTCTCATCTAAAGACCTCTATGTGGATCAAGTGACCTTTGTACATTTCAATGGATATGTGAGTTTCTCCTATAAATTCTAAGTCCTTTGAGGGCCGGGATTGCATCTTGCTCTATTTTTTTTTTCCCGTGCTTAGCAAATTGCTTAAAACAGAATAGATACTCAATAATGCCTGGCAGTTCCTCCTATTAAGTCTTGACAACAGCAAGTACTGAAAAGCTCTTCACTGGATGAATGGCAAGCCTACTGAAGACCTCAAAGCCCAGCTTCTGTGGGTCACTGTCTCCCTCCCCACCGTTCTCAGCTGTCAACGCTCCAGTTCCTTCCTTCCATTGCCTCATAGGCAGTCGGTTCAACTGTGTCCTAACGACCATCTGTTCCCTTGCCCGTGTCCTCACCTGTCATGACAAAAGCCCGGCCAACTCTTGACTCAGGATGAATTTAACTTTCTTCCTTATCCACACATACACTGCACAAGCTGTATACTCTGATGGAAAGAAACTTCTCACCTTGCCAGTGGTGCCACTTCTAGTGAACATTACCAATCATTTTACCTTTCCCTGGTCAGTAACCTTTCCTTATTCCCCTCAGGTTTTCTAATCTGTCAACTCCCATGGTCCCAGCAGATAAACCTGCCTACTGTTTTGCAGGGAAATAAGGGTCAGCTGGCCTGAACTCCCCGATGTTTCCTCAAGGTTAACCCTTATCAGTAACATCCTTTACTCCCTTACTCTTGCCTCAGATGAAAAGATTTCTCTCCTCCTACTTAGACAAACTGTAAATTTCTCTTCCCATGTTCTTCGCGAGGGGGGAAATGCCAGGCTGCGAGGAAGTGAGCAGAAGTCAGTGACATCCTGTTGAGAAATGGGATGTTGAAATGAAGATTTTTTTTTCCTCCAATAATGGGGAAATATCCATGGAGAAGAGATGGGAAAAGTCCTAGAAAAGCAATAATGATGGGTACCTGATGTTGGAGAAGAGTTTGGAGAGCAGAGATGCAACGACTAATGATGAAGAAAGACCTTTCTCTCCAATACAGAAGGCAAGCATAAAGAGATATAGAAACAACGATACACGTACAGGTAAGGCTGAGTACTTTCACGGTTCACCTGAAACTACCACATTCTAAATCGGCTATATCCCAACACAAAATAAAAAGTTTAAAGTTTGGGAAAAGAGATACAAAAAGAGACACCAGAAAATGGCAGGGATGGGAGCAGAAGGAAGAAAGGAGAAGAAACACATATTTGTTGAGTACCTAAAATACATTCAATAGAACACTGTAGAGGTTAAGTATAAGAACTTCAGATTCAGTTCAGCCTCCTATTAGCAGTGAGATTGGGGGAAAAGTACTTAACCTTTGAGTCTCAGTGTCCTCATTTGTAAAATGGAGATAGTACTGGTATTAGATCCTAATACCAGTATCAATCCTAATATCAATTGAATTGTGCTGTTCTGCAGATGAAGGGGAAACTACACATATGAAGTGCTCAGCATAGTGCATGGCACTTAGTTAGAACACAATAGAAGTTAACTATTACAGGTTATGACCAAGCTCAAAGCTAGGCTGTTTATGTAGGTAACCACATTCAGTCTTCACACAAAACATTTAACAGAAGTAAACGGAGGTTCAAAAAAGTTAGGCGGCTTAGCAGAATTTGTAGTTCAGTTCAGTCACTCAGTCGTGTCCACCTCTTTATGACTCTATGAACTGTAGCATGCCAGGCTTCCCTGTCCATCACCAACTCCCAGAGCTTTCTCAAACTCATGTCCATCAAGTCAGTGAAGCTATCCAACCATCTCATCCTCTGTTGTCCCCTTCTCCTCCTGCCTTCAATCCTTTCAAGCATCAGGGTCTCTTCCAATGATCAGTTCTTCATATCAGGTGGCCAAAGTATTGGAGTTTCAGCATCACTCCTTCCAATGAATATTCAGAGTTGATTTTCTTTAGGATTGACTGGTTTGATCTCCTTGCAGTCCAAGGGACTCTCAAGAGTCTTCTCCAACACCACAGTTCAAAAGCATCAATTCTTTGGTGCTCAGCTTTCTTTATAGTCCACTCTCACATCCACACATGACTACTGGAAAAAGCTTTGACTAAACAGACCTTTGTCAGCAAAGTAATGTCTCTGCTTTTTAATATGCTGTCTAGGTTGGTCATAGCTTTTCTTCTAAGGAGCAAGCGTCTTTTAATTTCATGGCTGCGGTCACCATCTACAGTGATTTTGGAACCCCCCAAAAATAGACTCTCACTCTTTCTATTGTTTCTCCATCTACTTTCCATGAAGTGATGGGACCGGATGCCATGATCTTAGTTTTCTGAATTTTTAAAAAATATTTATTTTTAAATAAATATTAGTTGCAGCACACAGGATCTTCAGTCTTCATGGCAGCATGTGGGGTCTAGTTCCTTGACCAGGAATTGAACCCCATGCCCCCTGCATTGGGAGCTCAGAGTCTTAGCCACTCGACCACAGGGAAGTCCCTAGTTTTTTAAATGTTGACCTTCAAGCTAGCTTTTTCACTTTCATCAAGAGGCTCTTTAGTTCTTCTTTGCTTTCTGCCATAAGGGTGGTGTCATCTTCGTATCTGAGGTTATTGACATTTCTCCCAGCAATTTTGATTCCAGCTTGTGCTTTATCCAGCCCAGCATTTTGCATGATGTACTCTGCATATCCCAAAGAAAGGCAGTGCCAAAGAATGCTTAAACTACTGCACAATTGCACTCATTTCACATGCTAGTAAAGTAATGCTCAAAATTCTCCAAGCCAGGCTTCAGCAATACATGAACCGTGAACTTCCAAATGTTCAAGCTGGATTTAGAAAAGGCAGAGGGACCAGAGATCAAATTGCCAACATCCGCTGGATCATTAAAAAAGCAACAGAGTTCCAGAAAAACATCTGTTTCTGCTTTATTGACTATGCCAAAACCTTTGACTGTGTGGATCACAATAAACGGTGGAAAATTCTGAAACAGATGGGAATACCAGACCACCCGACCTGCCTCTTGAGAAATCTGTATGCAGGTCAGGAAGCAACAGTTAGAACTGGACATGGAACAACAGACTGGTTCCAAATAGGAAAAGGAGTACGTCAAGGCTGTATATTGTCACCCTGCTTATTTAACTTCTATGCAGAGTACATCATGAGAAACGCTGGGCTGGAGGAAGCACAGGTTGGAATCAAGATTGCCAGGAGAAATATCAATAACCTCAGATATGCAGATTATACCACCCTTATGGCAGAAAGTGAAGAAGAACTAAAGAGCCTCTTTATGAAAGTAAAAGAGGAAAGTGAAAAAGTTGGCTTAAAGCTCAACATTCAGAAAACTAGGATCATGGCATCCAGCCCATCATTTCATGGCAAATAGATGGGGAAACAGTGGCTGACTTTATTTCTCTGGGCTCCAAAATCACTGCAGATGGTGACTGCAGCCATAAAATTAAAAGACGCATACTCCTTGGAAGGAAAGTTATGACCAACCTAGACAGCACATTAAAAAGCAGAGACATTATCTTGTCAACAAAGGTCTGTCTAGTCGAGGCTATGGTTTTTCCAGTAGTCATGGATGGATGTGAGAGTTGGACTATAAAGAAAGCTGAGCACTGAAGAATTGATGCTTTTGAACTGTGGTGTTGGAGAAGACTCTTGAGAGTCCCTTGGACTGCAAGGAGATCCAACCGGTCCATCCTAAAGGAGATCAGTCCTGGGTGTTCATTGGAAGGACTGATATTGAAGCTGAAACTCCAATACTTTGGCCACCTGATGGGAAGAGCTGACTCATTTGAAAAGACCCTGATGCTGGGAAAGACTGAGGGCAGGAGGAGAAGGGGACGACAGAGAATAAGATGGTTGGATGGCATCACTGACTTGATGGACATGGATTTGGGTGGACTCCAGGAGTTGGTGATGGACAGGGAGGCCTGGCACGCTGTGGTTCATGGGGTCGCAAAGAGTCGGACACAACTGAGACTTAACTGAACTCTGCATATAAGTTAAATAAGCAGGGTGACAATATACAGCCTTGACATACTCCTTTTCCTATTTGGAACCAGTCTGTTGTTCCATGTCCAGTTCTAACTGTTGCTTCTTGACCTGCATACAGATTTCTCAGGGGGCAGGTCAGGTGGTCTGGTATTTCCATCTGTTTCAGAATTTTCCACAGTTTGTTGTAATCCACACAATCAAAGGCTTTGGCATAGTCAATAAAGCAGATGTTTTTCTGGAACTCTGCTGCTTTTTTAATGATCCAGTGGATGTTGGCAATTTGATCTCTGGTTCCTCTGCCTTTTCTAAATCCAGCTTGAACATCTGGAAGTTCATGGTTCACGTGTTGCTGAAGCCTGGCTTGGAGAATTTTGAGCATTACTTTGCTAGCATGTGAGATGAGCGCAATTGTGCAGTAGTTTGAACATTCTTTGGCATTGCCTTTCTTTGGAATTGGAATTAAAACTGACCTTTTCCAGTCCTGTGGCCACTGTTGCATTTTCCAAATTTGCTGGCATAATGAGTGCAGTGCTTTCACAACATCATCTTTTAGGATTTGAAATAGCTCAGCTAGAATTCCATCACCTCCACTAGCTTTGTTCGTAGTGGTGCTTCCAAAGGCCCACTTGACTCCACATTCCAGAATGTCTGGCTCTAGATGAGTGATTACATCATCATGACTATCTGGGTCATGAAGATATTTTTGTATAGTTCTTCTGTGTATTCTTGCCACCTCTTCTTAATGTCTTCTGCTGTTGTTAGGTCCATACCATTTCTGTCCTTTATTGAGCCCATCTTTGCATGAAATGTTCCCTTGGTATCTCAATTTTCTTGAAGAGCTCTCTAGTCTTTCCCATTCCATTGTTTTCCCCTATTTCTTTGCATTGATCACTGAGGAAGGCTTTCTTAGCTCTCCTTGCTATTCGTTGGAACTCTTCATTCAAATGGGTATATCTTTCCTGTTCTTTGCCTTTAGCTTCTCTTCTTTTCTCAGCTATTTTTAAGCCCTCTTCAGACAACCATTTTGCCTTTTTGCATTTCTTTTTCTTGGGGATGGTCTTGATCCCTGTCTCCTGTACAATGTCACAAACCTCCATCTATAGTTCTTCAGGCAGTCTATCAGATCTAATCCCTTGAATCTATTTGTCACTTCCACTGTATAAACGGAAGGGATTTGATTTAGGTCATACCGGAACGGTCTCGTGGTCTAGAATTTGTAGGCACAGGGTCAGAAGTCAAGCCCACGCCTGATGAGCTGAAAGCCTATCTACTGAGTTTAACATATGGATCAAACTGGGGACTTGGGAGCAGAAAAGTTTTAAAATGGTTACAAGAAGGAACATGATGGAGGTTTATAAAGGATGCTGTGACATAATTCAAAAAGACAATTTAAACATCAATGTGATGTGATTCAGTATTACTTTGTGTTGTCTCTATACCGTCTAAAATCACACTTTGGGAAATACTACTGTTATACTGTTATCCTGCACTGGCCTGAGATAGGCCCTGGCTAGGATTCTGGATTTTATCCAAGAATTAGGTCAAGCTACCTAAATCTTTTTTCAGCAGGGCAGTATTATTGTATCTGTATTAAAAAAAAAAAAAAAATCCCCCCCTGGCTACCACAGGATTTAGAAAGCTCCCCTAACAACCAGGGGAGATGACAATGGCCTACAGCACAGCTACTCAAAGTAGCCATTCTGTGAGCTGTTTGTGCCTATTCCCTGCTGAGTCAAGGAGTTGTATTAGAATGTAAAACCACCACTGCCTTTCACTGACGGTCTTGGGAAAAGTCAGCTGAACTAACCTTTAAGACAAGTGAGCTCAGTTGCACTTTAAGGAATCTTTAAAATAAGATGGACAAGAACTGATAATTAATCAAAGTAGGGAAGAAAAGTGAAGTCGCTCAGTCGGCTCCAACTCTCTGCAACCCCATGGACTGTAGCCCGCCAGGCTCCTCCATCCATGAGATATTCTAGGCAAGAATACTGGAGTGGGTTGCCATTTCCTTCTCCAGGAGATCTTCCCAACCCAGGGATCGAACCCGGGTCTCCCACACTGAGGGCAGACTCTTTACCGTCCGAGCCACCAGAGAAGCCCAAAGTAACAAAACAAAACAAAACAAAACAAAAAAGGTGTCAAGTATGCTTAAGGTAACACCAAAAACCAGTAGGTTGCAGGATGATTTCTGGTAGTTAGAGAAATCAGGTATAGTTATTTCCTATCATTTCTAACCATCATTCCCCTCAAAAGGTCCCATCAAATTGAATGCTCTTATTGCCAAACTCCTAAAAAGACACAAAGGATGTAATTGGCTTGAAAGGAAACGGCAGCAATTACATGCCCTCTTCTTCTGATCCCTGGTCTCATAATGAGTTATTCTTATAAATTAGGCAAGCTCTCCCTCTGGACTGGCAGTGTGGCCTTAGTGACCTCTCTTGTCTACATGTTGACTGTGCCACGGTTCTTATCTTGAAGAAGGCTGAGATGGGTTCAGTATTATCAGAGTAAGAAGGATACCCCAGGTCAGCAGCCCTTTCTGTTTATCACTCTATCCCCAGAGTCTGGGGCACCGCCTGGCCATAGGGTGCTCTATACAATAAGTGAATAAGTGAATTCACGCTATGTTCTAAGCAAAGCAAATGCAACATTTAAAACCAGTCATAGACAGTATAACTCTTCTCAAGGTGAGGTCATCACAACACTAGTCTCCATGTTATTTTCCTTTTGTTCTTCTTTGGTGGTTAGTAAAGACTTTTTAAAAAAAAAAAAGTCAGTTTGTTTCAGTTGTGCAAGGAAATAGCCAGGAAAGGAGTTTTTTGGCCCATACTGAGCCAGGGTTAAAGGAGGGAGAGCATAGGTCTACATGTCGGCACCATAAGGAGAGTTGGGGACACCTGGTCACTTCATCTTCTAGGACTAAAATCTTGGCCACTCTGGGTTTAATAAATGTACCTTTCCATGATTCCCTGTACTGTTTGGTATCTTGTTAGGCATTCGCAAAGCAGTCTGAATTTCTTCATAGCACCCACCACAGTTCATACTGAAAAATCTGTGTACTTTTTAAAGTTGATTTCCCCAACAAGTGTAGATACCGCAGGGAGGCAGGGGCAGTCTACGTTGTGCTGTTCTTTGCTGTATCTCTGGCAACCAGCACAGTGCCAAGACACACTAAGGAATGGAGTATTTGTTGAATGATTGCATGAATGAGAAAAATAGCTCCCACAAGTTACATTCACTCTCTTCTCTGTTTTAAGCTATGTTCTTAGTATCTTACCAGTGATTCCAAAATTTTCACTTTTATCAACATCTGGTTTTTGTTGTTCAAGAACCCCTATCCTTCCTCATCTGCTTTGTGGAAAAACTACTGTTTGGATTTTTCCTTTGCCTCCAGGAAAGTTGTTTTTACCAAGTTTCCACCTCCCCCGCCCCCGCCCCCACTAGTATGTTCTTTACTGATATTATCTTCTCTACAGTTCTGGAAGCGGGGGGAGGGTGGTTCTGGTGTAGACTCTTAATAGATTTGCTTTAGATAGAATGACAGTATTACAGAAAGAAAATGTGATGTGACAGCTGAGACTCTGGCCTTGACCTTTAGTTTCCTCCTCTATAAAATATCACCACCTACCCCAATGATGGGTGAAAGCACATTGAAAAGTTAAAAGTGCCACATAAATGCATGTATCAATAGTAACAAGGGGCTGCTGCTTTGAGTCTGGGGGAAGGCCTGCACAGCCATTCACTTCAGCTTTTTGTGCTCACCCTCACTTGGTTGGCAGAATTAGAAATTTCTTCACACTGAGCCAGAATCTGTCTTCTTGATATTACACGACCTGCTCTTGAAATCTGCTCTCTTGAAAATATGTAACTTACTTTGGGTTTTACCTCCTGAGGCCACAGAGGGAAAATCTGACCCTCTGCCAAAGGAGAATCTATCCGATAACTGATGATGGTTCTGAGTCTTTGCTGCTCCACAATAAACGTCTTCAGGTTCCTTAAGTGTATCTCTAACAGCATGGTTTGAGTTCCCTGTTTTATATCTTAGATCACAAGCCCATGAACGAACTCTGGCTGGTCTACTTTTCAACTTAAAATGTGGAAGCCAGAATGGAGTATAAGACCCAGGTGAGGTCACAGATTCAGAGTATCCCACAGTCTATTTACTTTGGGGAAAGCTTTACCATGCTGTTGACCCGAGAAATCTCTATGACTTTCTCGCTTCTACTACTTAGACACATCCCCCATTCTGTCCTAATGCAGCTGGCTTTTTTTGGACACATACAATTATTCAATTCGTCCTATTACATTGGATAAACCCAGCCTATTATTCTATTGTGAAGCTTAGGCCGCTGTTTTTTCTTCTAGTAAATCTCTTTACAGCTTAATTTCCCTGTTGATTCAATCACAATGCCATCAAGTCCTCATCCAAGTCCAAAGAGGGCAAAGGTAAGGTGAGTATGCATTCATTTGTCACTCAACAAATTTACAGAGAGTTTGCTATGTGCCAACACAGGGCTAGGTCCTAAGGATATGATGGAAAGCAAAAACTGGCATTCTCTGCTCTCATAGAATACCGTATAATGAAAAAAAACCAATCATATAATCACTCTAATTATTATATTAGTACAAACTAGCTGTGCCTAAGGATAAGAATGTGGTTTTATGAGAGCATGTAACAAAGTAACCTGACTCAGAGGTGGGTCTTAAGAGAAAGTGACCCTGAAGGTTGAGCAGAGTTGACTAAGTGAGGAGGGAAAGGGGGATACACCAGATGGAGAGTACAGACAAGCACTGTCCTATTAGAAGACTTTCTTCAGACTATTTGTTAGTAGGCTGCTTAATTCCACTACTGTGTAGCTTGCATTTCTCCATCTTGTCTCAAAGGTTATTCTGAATGACGGACTAACTCTTCAAGGCCAAACTGAAGTCTAGTTCATCAATCGGTTCTTACAGAATCCACACTCCTGAAACCAGGAACACTTCCTAACTCGAGCCTTCTCACAACATTCCCCCTTCTATGTATCCTTCAAAGTCAACAACTACACTTTCACAAACATCAGCTCTAAGTTTTCTTCATATTCAAGATGCAATTTATCGAAACCAAGACTCAAGAATTAATTCAGGCAGCTAGAGTGGTATTTTTCCAAGTGTGATCCAAGGACCCAGTGGCATCAGAACCAGGTGCTTGTTAAACTGCAGAAACCTGAGACCAACTGAATTGAGAGGGCTCAGGAGTCTACACTTGATGAGCTCCCCCAAGTCACTCTTCCACTGCACTGGTTGAGAATTCCTGAGTTAGCTGTGTTCTCAGAGCACTGACACTTACGTGGAGATTTAATCCCTGATACTGAATCCTCCTGAGTTTGAAGTACACTGGAGTTGTCTGGCAAAGAGTTGTCTGTCAAAGAGACAGCAGGGTTTTGAAGGCAGAGACCTGGATTCAAATATGCTCTATTACTTGGTATCCAACTGAGCTTGGACAAGTCAGTTTTTCCAGGCCTCAGTTTCATCTCTAATATGTGAATAAGAATGTCTACTTCAGAAGGATGTTGTGGCAATTAACCAGGAGAATCAGACAATGATAGAGAAAGCCTATCATTCTCTGGAACATTCATTGAGGCCTACATACCATTCATAGCAAGCTGAATAAGACATGAGGCATATGCTGCATACTATGTATGCCAGGATGAAGGAAACAATGTTCATCTCATTAATTTGCTTTTTGTTTGTTGCCCCTGTCCCTTGGTGGTTAAGGTACAAATTATTCTTGAAGCCTTTTCCAACCCCTGTGCTGTTTTCTGTTAACAGAGTCCCACAAAAGAGTTTTCACCTGCCCTTGAACCACTGTACATATGCCAAAGTCCTGAACCTCAAGCATGGCTTCAACCTGAATCTTCTTCACCAGTCTTATCTCTCATCCACCTCCTCGAGTCTGAGTGCCTAAGATCACACACTGGTTCCACTGCTTATTAGAATAAGGCCTTGGTGAAGTTACTTAAATTCTCTGTGCCTGAGTTTTCTCACCTGTGAAAGAAGGATAATAACTGTGCCTATTTCATGGGGATTTCCCAAGTATTAGATGATAACTCAGGAAGCACTCATGTTAGCTATTCTCACTGTCACTGAGCCCACAGGAGCTGCTGCTTCCTCTAAGTTCTCTGAAGGCTCACAGCTTCTCCTTCCCTCTGGATTGTCAATTTCCCTTTGCCTGCAATGTATTCCGCCTCTCCTTACTGCCACCCTCCACTCCTCCATGCTTGAATGTCATTCCTCTGAGAAGGCTTTAGGATCCATCCCCTTCACTTAACAATTAGGTTAAGAACCCTTGTTAAACACTCACTCGCTCTGTACTTTTCCTTTGAGGCACTTATTATAATTCAATGTTTGTTCACGCCATTAAAATAGGGAGTGTCTTACACTGCTCCCTATCCACCCTGATACATAGCACAATTCCAAGTCCATAACAGCACACATCATTTAAGTATCTGAGGAATGATGACTTCTTAAATCTGACTAGGCCCAATCTTTCTTCTTGGGATTATAATAACCTCTAACAGTCACTTTTCTGCCAAGGGGCAGGACTTTTCACTCCCTTTACCTTCTGGGGTAAGATTTTCACAAATGCAAATCAAGAATTTAACAAATGAACTTGTGGCTGAGTGAGACTGCCAGGAATGTGTGTTGATTCAAGTTATTTTAGATTTGCACTGCTCAGTATGGTAGCCATTACCATCTGTGGCTACTAAGCACTTGAGATATTGCTAGCCCAAAGTGACATATGCCTAAGTGTAAAATACACTCTGGATTTTAAAGACTTGGTACAAAAGAAGAACGTTAAATATCTCATAATTTTTAATATTCATTACATGTTGAAATGACACTATTTTGGAAATATGGGGTTAAAGAAAATATATTATTATAAATTAATTTTACCTATTTTTTTAAAATCTCTTTAAGCGGCTACTAGAAAACTGGCACATATGGTTTGCATTGGATTTCTATTGGATAATGCTGTTTTAGTCTATCCCTCCACGTCTTCTCATTTTAATTCACAAAACATGCTCCAAATTCCTTGAGTATTCCTCAGTAATGGTATTTCTGATGCACAGGCTACTCCACCAGCCCTGTGAGCACATCTGATCCTTTTTAATAGGGTAGTTTCCTACAATTGTATTTAATCTTGGGTCTCCTTACATCAAATCCTAACACTGGAGATTTACCATCCTGTGGCTACTTTCTTTTTGCATTGTAAACATTATGGCTAAGAACACAAGATCTACAAGGGACCATTTGTTTTGGAGTTCTGGCTCTGCCACTTACTAGCTGTGCAACTTTGTTACTCTTAATATCTCTGTGCCTCAGTTTCCTCAACTGAAAAATGGGGATAACAGTGTCTACTTCATAGGGTTGAGAGTAATCTTTGATATTGCTAAGATGGTCTCTGGCACACAGTAAGCATTCAATAGGTAAGGACTCAGTGCATGATTATACACCTCTCACCCTTTCCATCCACTCACATGTTCTCCTGTAACGCTGGGCACCTCTCCTAGTGATGTTTTCTTTCCAAAGCTGACATTTTACACTCTAATTCCAAAACTCTGCTACTCCCCAGCTGAGAGTAGCACTTGGGTAAGGTACTTCACTTCTCTCGATTTTTAGTTTGTCTGTAAATGAAAATGGCTATTGTCACCTTCCTTGCACAAGTCTGAACCACACAATGTATACAAAAGTTCCTTGCATGGTCCTTAGTATTTAAAGGATGCTTCATTTGCATTTTCCGATTTAAAACGTGTGATCCTCACAATAGACCAGAAGGTAGGCATTTTAAGAAGGAAACAGGATCCGGGAAGTCAAGACTTGCCAGAAGTTGCACAGACAGCTACAGGGCAGCCGATACTAGAACGAGGTTTCACTCTGAATCCAACGTTTTTTCATGAAATCTAAACTGCTCTCCAATAGCATGAGCGCTAGAACCTAATTAATTTATGCTGTTTATGGCGTTCCAATAATATTTGAAAGATGCAGCAACCGGCAAACCTGCCCACTGAACCTGCAACAGAAAATCAAAATACAGATTTTCTGAACGCCATTACGAGGTCAAAGAACCCAAGAGCCCTAGAGTTGAGAGTCGTGGATTAAATCTCGGCAAACAAAACTGAGCCACGAGTTCCTCCTCTAGCCCCCCCGAGGAAAGTAGGGGTTAGGAGATGCTAACCACATAATTGTTGGGCCTTCGGGATGGCCAGGCGGCGCCCAGACCCGGAGGAGGCCAAGGCCGCACCTGGCCGCCGGACCCTCCCCCTCGGATCTCCAGGCCCAGCGCTGCGCCCGCCCGCCCCTCACCTCCGGCTCCGGGCGCTCCGAGGCCATCACACAGCCCTCCCGCGCCGGCCCGGGCCAGAGACGATGCTCCGCTCCTGACCCCTGACCCGAAGGTCTCGCGACTGGTGGGGCCGGAAGTCAGTGGGAGGGTCGAGTTCTGCGCTTTCTAATTGGCTGACTTGGGAACCGGAAGAGGAAGTGATTGACACCGCCCCCGCCGCCGCAATGCAGGTGAGGACCGGTTTGTTGCTAATGACCGGTAGCTAGTTTCGGGTAACGAGACCGAAAGTGGGCTGGCCGAGGAGAGAGTGAGGAGCTGGGGCTGAGAGAACGGGGTCGAGCCCGCGACTGTGAGATAAGGGGACGCGCGATGGGTGCGAGGACCTCTGGAGAGGGATGGGGGTGGAGCCCGGCTGACAGGAGACAGAAACTGCGGTTAAGTTGGGACGGAGAAGGCAGCACTGTCTTGCTAGGGTGTGGAAAAGGATCAAGTTGTAATTTGGGAAGGGGCAGTCCAAGGAAGATGGCTCAAGAAAGAGGTGGACTGGGCTCGGGCTCAGGCCCCGGCCTAGGCTGTTGGATGTCGACAGAAGAGAGAATCTGTAGTTGGAGAGAAGCCCGAGGGTGGAAGGACTTGTGGGACCGTGGTGGCCAGAAGCCAGACTAAATAATCTGAGGCCGTGGGTGGAACCCAGCTCCTGTCCAGCACTTTCGGGGTTTTGCAGTTTTGCTTCATTCTTCCTAGTCTGTGCCCTAGTAGTTAAGGATGAAATGAGATAAAACTGGAGATCGTAGACGTAAAGGAAATGCTATGGAGACCCTTCAGCTTTTAATATAGTTTGCCTAGTGCTTGGGTGCATGTGCGGTTTTGTTGTTTTGTTTTTCATTTGTCACTGTTTGTTACACAAGGGTAGTTGTCAGTACATATTTATAGGTTGACTAAGCTTGCGAGACGGGCACAGGAATATTGGCACAGCAATAAAGTGAGTGCAGATTAATTTAGCAAGGAAGAGGTTGAAACAGCAAATGCTGAGGGAAGAGGAAGGTGGGGGTGGTGGCGGTGGCAGTATTCAGAGGAGCCTTCCTGTGTAGGTAGGTTTTCCAGAGATTATGTCATTGCCAAGAACAGCCAGGTTCACAAGGCAGGTTCTAGAACAGAAGACGTATGCTGCTGAGGTGTCCCAAACATAATAAATCCCAGGCATTACGTCTGGTGAAAATTGTCCAATGAGGGAGAACAGAGAAAAACCAAGCCTAATATAGAGAAACAATCACGCCTGGATTAAAAGCAACGAGAGGAAGCAATCAGTAGGTAGGAGGAATTGAGGTCAGATGAATGGGTTTAAAGGTCTAAGGGTTGATGCTGTCTGTGATCCTAATACCAAAGATGGTAAACAACCTGACTCTCCCTGTGCCAATGAGATTCTGTGTCACTGTACTGGTGTTGCACACTGTCACCCTGGCTTTTCAGCCGTCCTCTGTATGCATCATTCTTACACTCATCTGAGTAACCAACCCATTCCTATTGGCTCAGAGGGAGGAAAAACAGCTTGAGGCATCATTAGATGCATTGCTGAGTCAAGTGGCTGATCTGAAGAACTCACTGGGGAGTTTCATTTACAAGCTGGAGAACGAGTATGACCGGCTGACCTGGTAAGAGTTGCCAGGGCAAGCTGGGGAGGGCTCCATGGGTGGGGACTAGACCACTTGCTGGATAGGGTATCTCCAGCATTTATCACTTTGCGAACATCTTTTGATTTAGAAAGAGCTGGGTTTCCTAACATTTAACACTGAAGTTGGCCTTAGGCCCCAGTTGTAAGGGAAGTAGTGAAATGCCCAATTTCTCAACCCAGGTTCTTTCTAGCTTTTCATTCTCCCTGTTTGACTTCTCCGGAATGAGGTCCTCCTGCAGCGGGTCCTTCCACCACAGTATTCATACTGGATTTCTTGCCACGGGTGTTGCCAAGTCTTTTAGGTCCAATCTACTCAGAAAGTTTGGATCTGGAAGGGGATCTTTTACCCAGTTTCTGAAGTTCTAGTGATAATAGTGTAGCCATCGTTCCTATTTTGCCATTGTCTTCACCCCATTCAAATATAGTAGTTCCCCATAATCTAGTACTGAATCCTATTCTGTATATACTGTGGGTTTTTTTGCTATACTACTTGTGTGGGTAGTGTATACAGCATGGATATGCTGGACAAAGGCATGATTAACATCCCAGGTGGGACAGAGTGGGATGAAGCAAGATTTCATCATGTTCCTCAGAACACCTCCCAATTTAAAAACATGGATTGTTTATTTCCTGGATTTGTCGTTTATTATTTATTGACCACGGGTAGATGAAACCTCAGAAAGTGAAACTTAGGATAAGTGGGACTGCTATAATGACCTGTCTTTTTTCTCTATCTGTGTCAGGAACTCAAAGTGTATCCCTCTTTCTTAACCCCATAATCCCTGTGAGCCAGTCTAGTTCCTGCCCAGGCCAACATAGGGCTGTGAGTCTTTTGGGGGTGAGTCTGTTTATTCCTAGTCTGAGGGACCCCTTTGAGGCTCCTTTACCAGGAACATTCTGACGTCTTCTTATCACCACCAGGCCATCTGTCCTGGACAGCTTTGCCTTGCTTTCTGGACAGCTGAACACTTTGAACAAGGTCTTGAAGCATGAAAAGACACCACTGTTCCGCAACCAAGTCATCATCCCTCTGGTGTTGTCCCCAGACCGAGATGAAGATCTCATGGTAAGAGGAGGAGAGGGATGCAGCTTAGGAAACAAAGTTCTTAAATGAGGACTGACAGCACAGTGGTTGGTTTCTATTCTAGAAATTTTGAATATACAGTAGTGTGTGGCAATAAGTGGGGGCTACATTTTGGAGGCCTTGCTTGTTGTCCTTCTGGAGTTGGGAGAACCACTCCCAAAGAGTGCTAAATTAACCTGAGGCCTCCGGCACCAAGATAAAGACCTTTTTTCCTCTTTCCTCTAACACCTGTCTCAAGCAAAGAGTTTGTTTTTTTGTAACCTTTCCTGTTTCAATCTTTGGTTAAAATGTGGCAGAGAGGGGTTTATCCTTAGATCTGGTAGAGATAGGGGTGAGGAGATAGAACTGAAGGATGGATTGAGAGGGATGGTGTCTTAGGAAGCCAGATATTATTAGTCTTAGGTTGTGTTTTCCCTGAAAATGCACTGTTTGCCTGTGAAAGGAACTATGTGTATATCAGGCCAGAATTGAATCTTCTTGGAGTGCACAGTAGGATCGATAAAATCTGTGTGTTACAGAGGCAGACTGAAGGACGGGTACCTGTTTTCAGCCATGAGGTGGTCCCTGACCATCTGAGAACCAAGCCTGACCCTGAGGTCGAAGAGCAAGAGAAGCAGCTGACCACGGATGCTGCTCGCATTGGTGCTGATGCAGCACAGGTTGGACTGAGTCACTGCCCTGCTGCCCCACACCCCCGAGTTTTACCTGGAGAAGCTGAGTATTCCCACTCCTCTATTGTAGGGTATGGCAGTGGTTATGCCTCCATTGCCCCTGGAATAGCTCAAGGAAGAAACTTTCCTGTAATCATTTCTTGCTTGCCCTAATTTCTGCACAAACTTACATGTGTTACAGAAACAGATCCAGAGCTTGAACAAAATGTGCTCAAACCTTCTGGAGAAAATCAACAAAGAGGAACGAGAATCAGAGAGTGGAGGTATGGAGGGATTGGTGGAAAAGTGGTGGGGGAAAGAGGGATAAGATCACCGAAATAGGAAGGGTGGTGTTGGTAGTGGTGAAATGAGGATGCAGGGATGTGCTGTTTAGCCAAGGGTATGCATCTGTTCTTTTGGCCTTCTATATTTCAGGCCAGCTCTGGGGCAGGTGGAGAAAGGCGCAAAGGGAGAAGGGAGAATTCTGAGATAGTCATGGAGGTCCTCTGGCTCTTCCTCTGGGTTTCCAGGAAGTCTGGATGCTACTGAAGTCAGAACTCCAAGCCCTGGCACTCATACTGGTCTTCCTGGTGCTAGATGCAGTCCAGGGCCAGAGGCATACCTTAGGGTCTCCACTTCCCTTGCCCTTCAGGTCTCCGGCCGAACAAGCAGACCTTTAATCCAGCAGACACCAATGCCTTAGTGGCAGCTGTTGCCTTTGGAAAGGGGCTGTCTAACTGGAGGCCTTCAGGCAGCAGTGGTCCTAGCCAGCCAGGCCAGCCGGGAGCTGGAACAGTCCTCGCAGGAGCCTCAGGATTACAGCAGGTGCAGATGGCAGGAGCTCCAAGTCAGCAGCAGCCAATGCTCAGTGGGGTGCAGATGGCCCAAGCAGGTCAGCCAGGTAAGGTGACAAGGATTGGCTTGGTGACAGACCTTGAGCAGGGATGTGAAAATAAACTGGGTTATCTGCCACACTTCCCCCTCACCCCATCCCCAGAACTGGAGACATTCTCCTTTTCTCCCTTGGACTGTGACCCGGAAAAAAACTCTTGAGAGTGAAAGCCTCATTTGAGACTCTGTTAATAGGCACCAGACAATGAGAAAGAACTTTGACTAAAGTTGCCCTTAGCTACCCTTCTGTCCCCTTTAACTTTGGGTAGGTGTGTTGTCAGTGTCTCACACTAAGTATTAGGATCACTGGGTAGATGTGTTGGGAATTGACAAGCAGGCAGGTTTTCCAGTGCTACGCGTATTCCTTGCTCTGTATCCTGTCTCTTCTGCTCACTCTTAGTAATGATAAGAACAGTCTGGAGGAGTTCGGATATAAGCAGCTGGGAGAAGTATTTTCTTCCAAGCTGTCTAGACAAAGGGACAAGCTCTCTTTTTCCATTAGGGGAGGAGCAGGAGCCTGCAGGGATATGTTCCAGCCCTTCCCACTATTCCTCCTCCTGACCACCTTCAGGTAGAGGGCTGAGCGGGGAGCCATACCTCTGATCCTTGTCACCCAAGGTCAGATGCCACAGATTCTGAGCTGATGGAGGAGGTGACAGAAGGGAACCTGGGAGATAACACTTCTGATTTATGATGAATATCTGACTGTGCTTCAGGTGTGTTTCTTCATGTTCTTTTTAGGGAAAATGCCAAGTGGGATAAAAACCAACATCAAGTCGGCTTCCATGCATCCCTACCAGCGGTGAGTGCGGGTGGCAACCTCCACTCCCAGGTGCTCTTTTCAGAGTTGGGAAGTGAAACTGCCTTTTGCCCAAAGCTGATGTGGATGGGTACAATGAAAAGAACACAGGCTTTCAGCCACAGACAGATCCCATCTCCACTGCCAACTAGCTGTGTGACCTTGGGCAAGTGACCTGCTTTTTCTGAGCCTGTTTTTTGGTTTATAAATGATGATAATACCTACCTCATAGGGTTGTTGTGAGGATTAAAATGGGAAAACGATGTAAAACACTTAGCACAATCTATGAAATAATGAGTATTCAATAAATGAGAGTTTCTTCAGCCACTTCTCCCCACTGCCCCCTCCTTGATTTTCGATCCAGAACTTGCCCTGATCTGAGACTGCTTCATGTCTGGTGAGCTGATGGACACAAGATCGTGGACCGCTCAGCTTTGTTTGAAAGCCTGTGCTTATTTTGTGCCACCAGAGCCGGTGACAGCTTCTGTCCTTAGAGGCCCGCTGCCTCCGCAGGCCTTGCTTCCCAGATTCCAGCCTGGCCATCTCTCCAGATGCAGGTGATGAGGCCTCCGGGCCGAGACAGACCATCCACTTACAACTCTGGAGAAGCCTGGGCCTGCTCTGCTCTCCATCCTGTCAGAAGCCAGTTCAGCTCTCATCTGGGAACTAGTCAGAGTCCCCCATCCTTTACCCCACCCTGGGCACATGAGGGAAGATGTGGAAGTCCCAGTAGGTGGGGGCTTCCTCAGGAAGTGGCTCTGCCAGGCAGGACTACATGAAAAAGGGTTTTGTGAGCACGTGAAAATGTCCCTTGTTCTCCAGACGTTCCCCCCCCCCCCCCCCGTATTTTGGAGGGAGACGGGAATTGCACCTCACACTGTCTCTCCTTATGGTTGAGTCATCCTCAAAGTGTGCCTGGTTCCTGGGCTCAGTTAGCATGACTTTTCTCCAGTCCACTGAGCTGGTAGTTCCAATAAGGGTCAAGTGGATGGTGGGAGGTGGTAGCTGCCAGCACTTTTGCCTGCTTCTATAAAGCTGGAGAGGAGAGTGGGCTTGGGTCACCAGCTTAAGCTGCCTTTCTTGGCTCTCTTGCAAGCAAGGGCCGGAGTTGAGTCAGCAGAAGAGGACCAAAGGATTGCTCTGAATAAAGTTATTTAAGTTGATGGCCACTGTGTCAGGGTTATCTGACAGCAGGTAAATTGAGATAGCTATGTGGGGATTGGAGACTACATGTCAGAGACTTTGAGGGTTGCTGCAAGGCAATATTTTTAAAAATTTTACTTATTTATTTGGCTGTGCTGGGTCTTAGTTGCAGGATGCAGGATTTTTGGTTGCGACAGGTGAACTCTTAATTGCAGCATATGGGATCTAGTTCCCCAACCAGGGATCAAACCCAGACCCCTTACAGTGGGAGCCCAAAGTCTTAACCACTGGACCACCAAGTCCCAAGGCAATTCTTGTTTCTTCTCCAATAAAAAGTTTGCTTAGGTTTTTTGTTTTTTTTCTCTTATCTGTAGGTTTGATCTAAAAGTCTTGAGAGGTAATAAGAGGGCATGCTCATCCTTCCCAGCTGCCTTTCTTCTGTTCTCTTCTGTCACACATTAGTACTTCGGTATTTGTCCAGTGCCAGGCAGGACTCTGCCAGGCTGTGGCAGCAAAGGACTGGAAAAGTAGTCACAGATGTCACATCCATTTCAGTTCCATCACGACCAGACACGTATCCACACAGCTCACTGATCACAGCACACAGAGCAAGGCGAGTCCTGCCGTCAGCTCTGAGGCAGCGTCAGACGTTCTCCCCGCTACAGCAGGGCTGCCTTACCCGTCTGGCAGCCCACTCACTCGTCCTTCACTTCTCTTCCCTTTGCACTGGAAATATCCGAGCTCACTGTCACATTGGATAGAATTCAAGGTGTGCGTCTCCAAAACCCCTGGAGTATCTTGGTGACCACTCTCCTTTATTCCACCCAAAGATTCTTCCTGTTGAAAGTTTCTTGAAAACGTTTTAAACCTGTTGAAACCAACCCCAAGTGTCTTTGTTGTCTCAGACTAATAGCAATGTCATCCCCAAAGTACTATTTGAAATGGATTCCTTGTCCTCCCAGAGTGGAAGTGCCCTCCAGTTCAGTCCTCCCCAGTGGAAGTGCCTTCCAGTATGTCCCAAGAGGAGCATACTCGGGACCCCACTTCTATCTCGTGCCCTTAAGCAAACTGTCTTTACATCTGTATTCACTCTGAGAGGACATGCTCTCATTCCCAACCTCCCAACCCCAGATCCTCTGGAGTGTACAAACCTAGCAGCATCACCAACTTAGGGGCTCATACAGCCCAGCAAGTGCCTCAATGGAGAGTATCTCCCATCCCTAACACACTCATCCCCAAAGGAGGGAATAGAGATGATAATAAAGAGTTTCGAGAAGAGGATATTGACCTGCTGCTCCCTTGCTCAGATTTAAGATAAAAAGATGGCACTCTTGCTTCCCTCTGGTAGTGTTGTCCAGTTTCTAATGGCTCTGTTTTGCCTGGGGCCTGTGCTTTCTTCTACTCTCGGGGACCGGGGAAAATGAGATTAGGCCATTGTCTCCCAGGTGTGTGTCTGGGATGGCGAAAGAAGCAGCAGCTGTGAAATTTAACTACAGCACAGAGGTCATCCTGTTGAAGGTGGAAGCTTACTACATCAGTATTTGCATGACACCCATTGCTAGGACTGCCCCTCTCCAGCTCTGCCCTGAGACTGGGACTCTGTCATTGCTGAACCTCTCTTTTGCACATTGCCCAAGTCACCCTGTTTTCTTCCTCTGTTGGTGTCTATTGCTGCCCTACCTACTTAGTCATTTAACTTGACCTTGCACTTTCTTGGGAAACAGTCAAGGTAGATAGGTTTTGGCTAAGTGCTCCTTCAAACTCCACAATCAGTCCTGGTGTTTGGACTGAACTGGAGCCGATAGAGTGCCCACCTCCTGTCCTGCTGTTGAAGGGAAGACGCTGATCTCTGCAGGAATGCCCTAGTGCAAGGCCAGTCCCTTTCCCACCCCCTTCTCACCTCCCCCAGGCAGCTGGGAACAACCTCTCCCTTTGTCTGAACTTCTTGTACAGAATAATCCTCCTTATGGACAATGTATTCTCTGTGCCTTGTGGACACAGGAGCCGTGTGAGCTGATCCCAGCACCAGGCAGGACGGGGGCGGAATCCTTCCAAAGGCCCATGCTAGATCAGCTCCTAATTACTGTCTAGAGAAACCACCAAGGGATGTACATTTTCTTCCATCTGTTCCAGGTTGTGGGGGCTGGCCTATTGAAGTTTAGCAATGGGCCAGGAGCAGGGCTGGGGGCTGTGGTCCCTTTGTGATTCAGTCTGGAGGGTTCACTGTACCAACCTATGGAGGCTCAGTGTGGCTCTGGCCTGACAGCCTTGAACACACAGGGGCTAACATTTGGAAAGAGTTTGCCACCCTGCAGGTGAGGCTTTCTAACTGAAACTCCAGTCATTGCTTCAAGATGTATTTTGTCCTATGGGACAAATTTCCTGTCTTCCCTTTAACTTCTGTCTCTTATTTTCTATTGAGGCAGGTTCTGGCTGTCTGTTGTCACCTCTTGATCAGTTCACATGCTCTCAAAATATCATCTTCCCCCAAGTACACAATGGACAAGGCCCCTGAGTTCCCTGGGCCTCCATTTTCTCACCTGGGTGCTCCCAGTGAGCCTTCCTAGCTTTCAAGTCTCTGACAATATTCTGAAGCCTGTATATCCCCAGGCATTTTTCATTTTCCTCATTGCATGACTATGTTATGATAGGCAAAGTTTTTCTTAGACTGGCCTGCCAATCCCTTGAACTCCTCCAAACTGTTCCTAAATTTCCCTGTCACCTGCAGCTTAAAATACAGACCTCCCTCTAGACCACTTCCCTAAAATTGTTTCCTAACTTTCACTAGTTCTTTAGTAAAAGTTACAACAGAGATAAATACATTGAATGCCAGAAGTCACCTTTCCACTCAGGCATCTCCTTCTCTCTGGGCAAGAGACTCCGCCCACCCCACCCCTCCAAAGGCAGCAAATTATACTTTTCCACATGATGATAACCTTCCCCATGGAATCGATATATGCACTCAGGCATCTCCTCTCTGGACAAGATATATCTCTGGGCAAGAGATAAATACATTGAATGCCAGAAGTCACCTTCCCACTCAGGCATCTCCTTCTCTCTGGGCAAGAGACTCCATACCCACTAAAGGCAGCAAATTATACTTTCCCACATGATGATAACCTTCCCCATGGAATCGAATCCAAGGTACCAGGGGCTGCTCCCCTTCCTGTGTTTCCTCTGCCATTTCACTCCCTTCCCTGCTGTCACCCAAATTTCCCTCCTTCATGGTCATTTTGATAATTAATCTTCCCTGACCCACAGCCCACGTGTAGACCATCCTTGTTTTGTACTCATTTCTCTGGGCTGCACCCATTTTCACGACCCTGGTTAGTATCCTTCCGTGTTAATCCTTGAGCCCACATCACCACTCACTTGACTCTCGGCCATGCTCTTGAAATACGGAGCCTACCATCACCATCTTCCTTCACGCCCCACACTCACTCTTTAGCCCCACTTCCAGTCTTCCTCAGGAACTAGCCTGTCTCCGATTACTGTTGACCTGATAGCTAAATCCAGACTTTTTTCAGTCTTTCTGTCTCTTACTTATCTCCATGGTTTTAAACAGGGCTGGCCGTTGCTTTTCCGCCTTTTTTCCTTTACTGGCTCCCACTTCTCTGACCTTCCCTTCTCTGCAGCTTTTGGCCTTCTGTCCCTCTGCCTGCTTCTTAAATGTTGTTATTCTCCAGGACTCTGTCATTAACCTGCTTTTCTTATTCTACCTGCTGTCTCTGTGACCACCACTTTTATGTACATAATTCAAACAAGTTTTATCAGATAGCCCAGACCTCTTTGCTGACATGCAGATGCCTATTGGGTATTTCTGCCCCTATGATCCACAGGCACCTCAGGTTCTGAATGTGCCAGTCCAATCATCTTTCCCTCCAAACCTGTTTCTTTTCTAGTATCCTAGGTGTGACCTAAGCCAGGTCTATGGAAACTGTCCTAAACACTTGCACACTCAGTCAGATAAAAATCCTGTCAGTTCTGCCTCCCCAGGATCCATCCATCCTGGATGGCCAGCTGATGTGAAGAGCCAATTCATTGGAAAAGACCCTGATGCTGGGAAAGATTGAGAGCAGGAAGAGAAGGGGGCCTGGAGCCTCACCTTAAAAGTGATGTTTGGACGCCCTGCATCCAGGCTTGCCCACTCCAACTCATCTTCCATGTGGCTGCCAGATAGATTTCTGCAGATCTGATCACATTATTCCCTTGATTAAAGTCCTTTTGATAGTTTCCTTCCTATGGTTCTCAAGCTGGGGTCCATTCTGGGCAGGTTGGTAGGGGCAGTGTGCTGGGCATACTGAAAGTTACAAGGTAAAGCTCATCCTAGACTGCCCATTTTACTCAAGGGTAAGTAACTTAAACAAAATGCAGAACTATCAGGCATGCAGTAAAGAGTAAGTAGACTTTAGAAAATTCCTACTAGTCTGAAGGATTTCATACTAAGTCACTAAATTCTCTCGGGATATTTATTCTTTTTTTTTTTTTTTATTTCAGTGGACAAGTTTGAAAAACAGCGCAAATTTCCTGGAAAAGCAAGTCTAGTTTTTTGTGATCTAGCTCCCTGACTTCTCCTAACTTAATTTCTGTACTGTCCTACTGCCCACTCTGTTCCCACATTGTACAAACTGCTTGATGTTTCCTGAGTGTAATTCTCTTTGGCCTCCCATTCCTTTATTCCCACTTTTCCCTCTGCACAGAACATTTTGTCCCATCATTCTGTGATGAATATCCAATTGTCTTTCAAAATTCAGCTCACAGGTCACACTCTGAAGCTTTCCAAGAAACCTGTCTGTCCACAGCCCAGTGCCATTCCCACTAGGTGCGGTCAATGACCTGCTCTTTTATGCTCTACATATGTACCTTGTACAAACTTATTCTAGCTCCTGCTGTTCTTTATTGCCCCCCAAGTTCAAGCACCCTGCACTGTCAAAGTTTGAATCCAATTATTCTATCTGAGAGCTATAGTTTCTTTGGCAAGAAATGTGCATGCCTGGCATACATGGCATCTGGCCCATTATAAACACTGTAAGTGGTAGCTGCTGCTATTACTGTTATTATTTGGTTGACCTTGGAAAGAGAGTATAGTCTAGCATTTTGGTTAAAAGAGCATTTAACTGGATTGTTGTCCAGTTGCTCAGTCGTGTCTGACTCTTTGCAACCCCATGGACTGCAGCACGCCAGGCTTCTGTGTCCTTCAATATCTCCTGGAGTTTGCTCAAATTCATGTCCATTGAGTTAGTGATGCTATCTAACCATCTCATCTTCTACCGCCCCCTTCTCTTCCTGCTGTCAATCCCAGAATCAGGGTCTTTTCCAATGAATTGGCTCTTCACATCAGCTGGCCAAAGTGTTGGAGCTTCAGCTTCAGCATCAGTCCTTCCAATGAATACTCAGGGTTGATTTCCTTTAGGTTCAAATTCTAGCTGTGCCACCTACTAGCTGTGTGGCCTTCAGTGAGTTACTTTCCCTCTCTCTGCCTCAGATTCCTTATTTCTAGGGATGATAATACTAGTGGCTATTTCGCAAGGCTTCTGTGAAGTTTAAATATATTGATACATACGAAGCGCTTAGGATAGTGTGCCTGACAATAGTAGAAGCTCAGTAAATATTAACTATCCTCAGGGTAGTGTCTGAAAGTCTGCTGTCAGCAATTGTTGCTTCAATCAATCATTGACCAGTCCCTCTGTGCGGAGGTAACTCTTCCTCCCTCTGTAGCTCATCTGTGCTCACAGCTACGTTCACACTAGGAGAGACTCTCCATGCACATTTAATCCCCCCCTGTGTGCAGAGCAGACACTGGAGCATTTCTGCATTGACTTGCCTAGTGTAACGAGTCCTTTCCACATCTAGTTGTGTGAACTTTCTTTCTCCCACTTAGTTGTCACCTACAGTCTTCTATTAAAGCCCAGTTTGGTCTCCTAAACTGTGATTTTGAGTTGAGGCCATATGACAGGCTTCCTCCCTGGCAGTGTTCCTTTTCACCCCTTCTAAGCTCTATCTGTTCGCTGTCCACACCATTTGGGGACTCAATTCCAGTCTGCCCACATCTCATCTGAAGGGGGCCCTTCACCACTCAGAGGTCTCCCTGTGCACCTGGGGTGTGTCCTCTGTCCCCGCTCACTCAGTCCAGACGCAGGTCTTCACCAGTGGCTGTGTGATCCACTGGTTATCACACACCAGAGCGCTATGCTTGCTCTCTTCCCTTCACAGTCACCACCAGTCCTTTAGGCCTTGTTTTGCCACGGCAACTCCATGGTTCTTGTCACTATCCTCTAAGCTGTAGCCAGTACCTGCGGACCAGGTGCTGCCTCACACCTCCATGCCTTAAACATGCTTTGCCCTCTCCCTGGTGTGTCTGCCCTCTCTTTCTCTTGCTCCAACCTCCTGTTCACCTAGTGAACAATTCGTCCTCCCAATAGCACCTACTCCTGTGAAGTCTTTATCACTTCCTCCCTTTTACAGTTGACCATTCTTAGATTATACCTGACCTGGAGATGGTGACTGCAGCCATGAAATTAAAAGATACTTACTCCTTGGAAGGAAAGTTATGACCAACCTAGACAGCATATTAAAAAGCAGAGACGTTACTTTGCCAACTAAGGTCCGTCTAGTCAGGGCTATGGTTTTTCCAGTAGTCATGTATGGATGTGAGAGTTGGACCATAAAGAAAGCTGAGTGCTGAAGAATTGATGCTTTTGAACTGTGGTGTTGGAGAAGACTCTTGAGAGTCCCTTGGACTCCTGGGAGATCCAACCAATCCATCCTGAAGGAGATCAGTTCTGAGTGTTCATTGGAAGGACTGATGTTGAAGCTGGAACTCCAATACTTGGGCCACCTGATGGGAAGAGCTGACTCATTTGAAAAGACCCTGATGCTGGGAAAGATTGAAGGCAGGAGGAGAAGGTGATGATAGGATGAGATGGTTGGATGGCATCACCAACTCAATGGACATGAGTTTGGGTAAACTCTGGGGGTTGGTGATGGACAGGGAGGCCTGGTGTGCTGCGGTTCATGGGGTCACAAAGAGTTGGACATGACTAAGCGACTGAACTGAACTGGACACTTATCCATTATGTGACCTTAGGCAGATTACTTTAGTTCCAAGACCCTCGATTTCCACCTCCTAAATCAATGCTATAATCCCATAATATGCTCAGTGAAAGGTACCTTCTACTTAGCATATTTAAAATTCAACTTAAGTAGCTCTTACTTTACTATAGGATAAAGTCCAAGCTTCTTAGAAGGGCATACAAGGCCCGCCAGGCATATAGTCAGCACTGAAATGCCAATACTGTTCTCCTTCCCCTGAGCAATCCCTTACTCTCTCCTGAGCAATCTCGTCTTTATCACATAGCATATTAGACTATTTTGATTATAACATATTACAATTAAACTAGCTTAACTGAAAAAAAAGACCCAATGGATTTGGGTTATACAGATGGGGAGTTGGAGGGTGACTGGCTCCAGGCAGGTCAGGGGCTCGGTGTTGTCTGGGTTTGGGCTCTGTCTCTGCATTTCTCCTCTCTACTACATATAGCTCATCTCATGGAAGAACTCTCTTGTTGCTTGGATTCTGCGCCATTAGGAGCACTGAGGGAAATGGAGAGAACACCAGTGGGGTTGGGCAGAAATTCCATAAAGGAAATGAAAGCAGGGGGATGGGAAAGGATCTGAATGCAACCAGACTTAAAGCTACAACAGTCTACTGTGTGTGGTTTTATCTCTGCAGACAATTTGCAGATACTGTCCCCCGCACCACCACCACCTTCCCCCCACCCATGACCCAACCCCATCCTTTCTCCTAAACTTATAGTACTGTGTTTCAGATTGCCTGTGGAAGGGGCCATCTTTCCTCAAACTCAGAATATCCCAAACTGCATTCACTTCCTCCATCCTGCTCCACGGTGTTATCCAGCTTGCCAGTCTGGCTATCAGTTCTGGTCCCATCCCCTCATCTTCCTTCTTGCTCCGTTATTCTAGGTTAGGCCTTCACTGTGTCTCACCTGTGCCTCTGAGCTGGTCTCCCACCTGGCCTCCCTTCCTCTGCCTTCCTCTTGATAATCTCGCTGTCACCAGGTTTTTCTTTGTAAATCACGATGGGGATCATACCAACCCCTTACAAATCTCCAGGGACATCTCAGTACAAACAAAACTCCTCTTTCTTTCATTCAAAACACTGTATGATTTGGGGCCAACCTACTTTTTAACCTTCCAGCATATGAAGGCCTTTCATTCACTGGATCCTGTAGCCAAATAGAATCACTTGCAGTTCCTGCTCCTGTCCTAGTCTTCCCTCCAGCCACCCCTTTGTCCATGCTTTTTCCTCAGCTTGAATCATCTATGTTACTTCCACCTCACTTGCTGTGTCACCTTGAGAAAAAATCCTTCACCCGTTCTGGTTCCATTGTTTCCCCATCTGTTAAGCAATGATCACAGCACTTACCTCACAGGACCGAACCGTAAGGGCACGCGGGAAGCAGCTGGCCCCATGCTTGCCAGAGAAAGTGTTGCATTTTCTCTTTCCCCCTTTTGGCCTTTCTCCCACATCTTCCAGATCTTGCTAACTCTCTTTGTTCCATCTTGATAACCTCCCCTGGTTTGTCACCTCACCAGAAGCCTTCCCTTTTCTCTCTCCAGAACTCTTCCAGCACATTTTATTACAGCCCTTTCCCCCAAACTGAATTTTTTTTTTTAACCTCAGTTCAGTGAACACTGAACAATACTCATAGGGTGTTGGCACTGGCTACGTACAACAGATCAGGCCTTGTCCCCCTGACCTCTCAAGGGTTCAGGCAGCCCCTCAGTTCAAATGGTATGATGAGTGTTTGCATGCAGCCTCTCTCTTCTGCTGGCTGGATGTCCTTCCTTCAGCCAAGGTCCCAACCTTAGGCAGAGGACACCAGCGAGCTGAGTGAGGCCCATGGACATGCAGAATCATTAACCGACAAGACCTTCCCCTCATCTTCACTCCTCTGTCCTCACGGACACAGCCCTCCCCTCAACTCCTCTGTGCGGATACAGTTAGAAAGTGCCCTTTGTCCTTTATAGGTGGGGAAGGGAGAAGCTCGACATAGGCCCCAGGAGGCTGCTTCCATTTCTACCTGCCGCTCCTGTTGCCTCTCAGCCTCTGACCCTCAGTACCTGTTCTCAGCCAGTTCTCCGGTCGCCTCCACACTGTTCCCTCCACTGCTCTACTGGCTCCCTTGCAGGCACATACTGATAATACCTTTTCCCATTTTTTCCCCCTGCTTCTTTGATCCCATTTCCCTTCAGATTTTTTTTTTTTTTTCCAGAAACACATAAAACCGCATAATTATGGAAATAGAGTTGTTAGAGTTCAGTTCATACAGATGGTGGTTTTCAGACTGAACCCTGGAGAAGGTAAATCAGTAGTTTATCTTCTGGGGAGGGACGATGGAGAAAGACCCATGTGAGTGAGGTGTGAGTCAGAGAGGGTGGGGCCCAGGGGAAGTAGTCACCTCACTTCCCTTTAGTCAGGAAGGCTCCATGAATTTCAGGGGGAGTTTCAGCTGTTGGACTTGGTATTCTTCCCTGCCCACACACACATCTGGCCTTTATCCTTATCAAGAATGACTTCCTGGACTTTTTCAGTTTCTCCAGTTTATCAGCCTGCCCCCAGTGTAGGTAGCGTTCCATGGACCATCTTACCTCCAAGACCTTCCACCCAGCTTCCCTGCAGATTCTAAATGGTCCCATTTCCTTCCCGTCCGTTGACAAACTTACCCTTCTTTTCTGTATATTTCAGCCTAAAAGGTGTTTTCCTGAGCCAAAGTCTAAACTGCGCCCCCCACCCCTGCCCTGTGTGTGCTGTATCTCATTGTCTTCCACACAGCACATAAACACGCTTAAGCCTCTTCCCATTAAAAACAACCCTTAGGGGATCAGTGGATTACCCTTAACCCAGCAAAATGGAGCTTGAGGCCCTGAGTAGATATACCAGTCCAGTGAACCCAGCTATCTTTCCCCATGTGACTGTGGTACTGTTGGCCGTTGACATGTTCTTCACCTCCTGGTTCTTTGTTTATAAGGTCACCTCCACCAAGTACACTTGGGATATCTACAAAGAGCTCCTCATCTCATTGGAGGCCTCACTCTTCATTGACTTTCGAGTCCTCTGCCTGCTGCTCTGGGTCAGTGTCTATGTCTGAGCTCCCAGGGGTTCCAACCAAGGGTCCTTACTGAATCCTTCCTTTGGTAAATTAATTTTTGGTTTTTGTTTCTGCTGTTGCTGGAAGTGTCCTACCTGCTGCTCACAGTAAAGGCATATATGTGAAAAATCAAAACCAAAACATTTAGAATCAATCTGGAGGTGAGAGTCAGGCACTGATATTTTAAAAACTCACCAGGTGATTCTGGTGTGCAGCCAGGGCTAAAAAAGATAAACAGCTAAATCCAGACCTCGTACCAGGCCATACAGAGCTCTTCATGACTGACTCCTGCCAACGTTCCCCCCTTACCCACATGCCCTCTGGACTGGAGACTCCCCAGAACTCCCCACACCAGCCGTATCTCCTGCTTGCATACCTTCACACACATGCTTCCGTCCGCCTGAAAATGTTTCCCTGCCTTCTTTAATACTCAGCTTTGGTGTCATTTCTGTGAAGCCTTCAAGAACTAACCCCCAGCTTGGGGTAAGGTGCCCCCCCCCCCACTCCCTTGCTGCTCTCTTAGCCCTCTCAGTTTAACTCACCACTTGCTATTGTAACAGTTAATTTATCTATCTGTCTTCTTCTCTAGACTGTGAATATTTTTCAGGAACCCCAGTGCCTTGGAGATGCCATTTGGTAGGACCTGGTTTGGTGGTCTATATCAGATATTTGAAGGTGCTTTCTCCTAGGACTAGGACTGGAACTGAAGGAAGTGAGTCTTTGAGCATGTTCATGTAGTCAGTGGGCCTTTACTGAGGGCTTGCTGTGGTCATTTATTAATACCACCGTGGTCCAGTTGACTAATGGATAGTTGAAGATCTCTATCTCTTCCAGGTGGCACAGTGGTAAAAAATCCTCCTGCCAAGGCAAGAGATGTGAGAGATGTGGGTTTGACTCCTGGGTTGGGGAGATCCCCTGGAGTGGGAAAGGGCAGCCCACTCCAGTTTTTTTATCTAGAAAGTTCCATGGACAGAGGAGGCTGGCGAGTGACAGTCCCTGGGGTCGGAAAGAGTTGGATAGAATTGAGCACAGCACCCACACATATATCTCTACCATATTTAACCTCAGGAACTGTTTCATCACTTATAACAGTCTGCTTTCTTTGTTTCTAGATGGATACTTAGTCCAAACCTCTCAATAGTGCTCTCCAAACAGTGCTTTGCAGTTTATTTAGGAAGTATTTGTTGAACGAATGCTCATTAATCGACATACAAGCATATACCTTCTTGCTTCACCCCTTGGCTATGAAATATCAAGGTAGAAACAGTGCTGAGTACTTTACCTGGGTCATCTCCTTTAATCTTCACAATCCTATGAGACAGGTGCTATTGGAGGTTCAGGCACTTACATTAAGTCATATAAGTACTAACTGGAGATTTAAAATCAGGTCTTTGGAGTTAGGTGTGACCCCCAGGGCTACTGAAGTATACCTAACACAATAAATATTTATTGACTCAACAGATACTGCCATCCCAAGGCAAGTAGAAAAGCTTTTGAATTCTTACTGTCTTCCCCACTTGACTCGGGGTCCCTTAACTTCTCTTCCCCTTCTCACATTTCTCATTCACCCTAATACTCTGCAAACACTGTGAAGGAGCAGATGAGTCCAACATTGGTCAGATACTAGAGGTACAGAGACAACTAAAATATTGGTCCTTGCTGAAAAAAACTTACAGTGAGGGGGTATGCAGATAATTGAATTGCAGTGAGATTGTGAAAGCAAAGGGAGGGACTGTTTTATTGCCTGGAAAAGCTGCTTTTATCTTGAGTTAGGAGACAGGGCTTGGAGGTGTGGGGGTATATGAAAGATGCTGATATCCTTGGGGAACAGTTAAAGCATAGGGTGTGGCCAAGAGAATGGGGGGAGGCTGAGGACCAGATCAGGTCAGCCTTCAGGTACAATGCTAATGAGTCTGAGCCTTTTGAATTCTTTTACCATTTCCTTTCAAGGGTAGGTGGTCATAGGTACCCGTGGGCTGGATCAGAACTGTACTTTGGCTCTGACCTCTTAACTCTAAGACTAAACTTTCACATAGCTTGTTGTTTAGTGGCTAAGTGTCTGACTCTTGCGACCCCATGGACTGTAGCCCACCAGGCTTCTCTGTGCATGGGATTTTCCAGGCAGGAATACTGGAGTGGGTTGCCATTTCCTTCTCCAGGAGATCTTTCCTAACCCAGGATCGAACCTGAATCTCCTGCATTGGCAGGCAGGTTCTTTACCAGCTGCAGCACCGAGGAAGCCCCTCCACAAAGCTACATTCCACCACTGATGAACACATTGTTTGTCCGAAACTGCCACCTCCTCTGAATTCCACATGTACATCATACAGTCCTGTGCACAGTTACTGGATCACCGTGTGCAGTTATCAGCACTGTTCCAGGAGCTGCTGGAGATACAGATTTCATTTTGCTGAAACCTAGTGCTCAACCCAGTGGTTCTGTCTAGTTAGTTGGTGAGTGTATGGCGTGGGGAGGTACAGTGAGCCAGATAAAGACAACTAAGTGTACAGAGTGAGACCAGCTGTCTCGGGGAAACCTCCAGTGTCTATTTTTCCAAGCCTGTCAGTTTCCAGACCTTCTTGGGTGAGGGTGGTCTGTCACCTGGTCCCCCACAGCACCCTCTCTCACTGGCTGCCAGTGTGAAGTGATTTGGCTAGACAGTAAACCCCATCTGAGGACAGCATCTGCCTTGTTCATTGATGTGCCACCAGCAATTAACCCCGTCTTGCACGTGGTAGGTGGTCAGTAATATGTGGGTATTTACTAACACAGGTCTGATTGTAGCCTCCTCAAAACTCTTTGGTTTCTCCTCTGCTTCCAGAATAAACCAAACTGCTCCATTTGGCCTTCCACATTCAGCCACAGCTGGCTTCACTTCCCCTTTTTCCTTCCACAGCCTTGAAGAGGCCAGCTAGCCAGTGATTCATTAATTTCCCCTGCCCCGGGCTACTTGTATTCTCCCACCTCCGGCCCACACGGTCGTCTCAACAACTCCTAATGCTGGGCTCACCCAAGTTTATAGGCTGGTAAGGAAGGCTTCCCTACACAGCGGCTCCCTGGGCTGAGACCTTCCAGCCTACCGAGTCCACTCTCCAGGCACAGACAGAGAGGCTGCCTGCAGCCCACCCCTCCGGTCCCACTCTCTGGAGAGGGAGCTCTATGAGGGGACGGCTGACCCTGGAACTTGCTCCAAGGTCCCAGGTGGGGTGGGTCGGCTACGAACAGAAGCTGTGTTGGTCGTGCTGGTGGACGAATCCCAGAGGGTCCAGAAGGAGGCCACGCAGGGGCTAAACACTAGGAAGGCGCAGGGTGCAGTTTCGGCGGGCGAGGGCCCGGGCCAGGCCGCGCGAGCTGACCGAGGCTGGAGGAGATGCGGCGGGAAGGGGTGGGGAGCCGGGGCTGGGCGCGCTTCCTGCCAGGGGCCCGGCGGCCCGCCCCTGCCTCCGCCCTGCGGGCCCAGCAGAGCCGGGGCTGGCCGGCCCCTCCTGCCTTGACCAGAGGCCCAATCAGCGGGCGCCCCCTACCCGGCCCGCCCTCTCCCCCTCTGGTGACAGAAAGTCGGCCCAGCAGATGAGGAAGTGGCAGGCAGGCTGGCCCTGGGGACTCCTCTCCAGCCCTGCTGCATCCCAGCCCTCCACGACTGCCCGCCTGGCCCCCACTGGTGAGTCGGGACCTCCCAGGGCGGGCTCGCCACGTGCCCAGGCCCCTGACCCGCGGGGCCACCCGGCCCGGCCCGGCCCTGCCCAGGCAGTGGGCGAGGCTGTGCCTGTGGAGAGTGGGTGGGAGGTCCCAGCTCTCCGGGGCTGGGCCTCCCCAGCAGCCTCCCTCGCGCCTGGCCCCCATTTGCTTGAACCTGGGCTTTCCTCCACCACCTCCTACTCTGGCCCCTGTCCGTCTCTTACTCCTCCCTCCCCTTGGCGCCCTTTTGCACCCCCGCTGCTCCCTTCGCCTGTCTCCTTTTCCCTTCCATCCATCTTAAAGGAAGGAAGGACCAGACCGAGTTTCCCCACTGGGGACACACCCGGACTCTCCTCAAACTTGGGGAGAGGGCCTTCCAGAAGCCTGGAAGCCACCCCTGACCTCCAGGGTGCCTGTCTGTGGGGGGTGGGGGAGGTGAACTTGGGGATGGTGGCAGAGAGAGACTGGGAGATAACAAGCTGGCAAGCTCACACGGGTCGAGGAGGAGCTGTGTGTTAGAGCACATGCTTCTGGGCAGGCCCTACCCCAGAATAAGCAGCCAGCAACACTCTGACTGTGAATGAATGAATGATGACTGCCGTCGGTGAAAAGAGTTGTGGGTGTGCGTCACCCAGGGCAGGTGTATGTCTCCACATGGCGTGGGTGGTGTTGGCTTCATTCACCTGCAGGTGGGCTGTGTGAGTTTATGTCTGTGACCGCGCTCGTCTGAGACTCACAGACGTGAGAGGAAACCTGCATGTGAGCACAAGCACTTGCACATGGTAATGCGGCTCCTGTATGTGTGTTTAGGTGTGTTTGCCAGCTGTGTGCGTAGCTAGGAGCAGGCCTGAGTATTAGAGACCGTGCATGTCAAAGTCCACAAAGACTTGTCCGGGTAGTTTGTCAGACAAGGGCAGTTGCAGCCGGCAGGAGGCAGGTGGGCTCTCTGTGTGCATGCGTGTGCCTGCCACTGGCGAGTTGTTGCGGGGCAGAGGGAGAGCTGTGGCAGGGGCGGTGTGTATGGGAGGGCTGGGGGCCTGACTGTGGTGGGGCAGTTGTGGGTGGGCGTGGAGGTTGGAGGAGCGTCTGTGAGATGTGTGTGCAGCCCCCGTGACTGTCAGAAGTTGTGCTCTTTACTTAGACCTGCAGGGTTGCTTCTCTGGGTGGAGGGAACCTGGCCAACCCGAGTGCAGGCAGCTCGTGGAACACCTGCTGTGCTGGCTGTTTGGGGAGCGCCTTGCCTCTTGGGGGCTGCCTGTCTGCAGTCCCAGGCTCTCCTCCCGGCCAAGGCTTTTGTGTCCCTTCGAGCCCTCCCCCGACATTCCTTCAGGCTCAGAGAGGGAGAGGGCCTAGTCAATTATGACCCCTCCTTGAGGGAGGGGAAGATTCCTGAGACCTCCCCCACTCCCCACCTCCTCACATGCCAGTGGCTCCCGGCCCCTCCCTGGGAGAGAGGGGTGATGGTACCCATTCTGAAGTAGGACAGCCTGAGAATTTATGGCTCATTTAGGAGAGGATGCCCTGGTAAGGGTTTTCAGCAGTTCTCTTTGGGCTGAGGCTAGGCCTGGGGCTGGAGTCCAGGTTTTTGGCTCAAAACCTAGAGCTCATCTGACTGGCCCGAGGTGGCTGGGTGGGTGGTGAGTCCTGTGCTTACTTGGCTTTCTCAATCCTGGTGGGTCCTCCAGGCACTGACCTGTGGCCTGGACCCACCCTCCACCTCTGACGCTGTGCAGTGGGGGTGGGCAGAGGGCGGGGCTGCTGCCAGATCTAGTCAGACAGGTGGAGCCGCCAGGGCAGGAGTCTCAAAGAGCCAGGCTCCTGGAGAGGAAAGGTGAGAGGAGAGCGTCTGAGACAGAGGAGAGGCTGGAGGTGAGAGCCCAGGAGGGCAGAGGAGAGCGCGAGGGAGTGTCTCAGCAGGGGAGAGGAGGAGGGACAGTTCCCGAGAGGACAGGAGGGACTATCCCGGGAGATGTGCATCCTGAAATGGGGCAAGAGAAATTAAAGGGGAGGACCTCTGGAGAGAAGGAAGACCCAGGTCTGGAGAGGTGAGAGACTGGCGAGGAAGGGAGAGGAGGTTCGTTCTGGAGATGAGTTCCCTGGTGGTAGGAGGTAAGCCTCTCTGGAAGGAGACCAGAAATTGATAGTCCTCTTGTGGAAGAAGGGAGGGGGAAGTCAGAAAGTAGAAATCCCTGGAGAGGAGCAGAGTGTGAGGATAGGAGAGGAAGGTGTGGAGAGGAAGGGCAGAACAGCCCTTCCCAGGCATGCAGGATGTGTGGGAAGCAGATCCCCCACCCACCCCACCCCCGCCTGCCCTTGCCTCCTCCTTGCTCTGGTCCCTAGCAATTCCTTCCTCTCACTGCTGTGTCCTTTCTGTGGCAAGGTGTCTGGAACTGTCCTGTCTGGTCTGTGTCCTGTCTGTGGGTCAAGGGTGAAATTGGGGGGGGGGGGGCGTTGGGGGAACAGTCAGCCCTCTCTGACACCTATCCACCTGACCTCACCAGAGTCCTTAGCCAGGATGGAGGCTGTTGTGAACCTGTACCAGGAGATGATGAAGCATGCAGGTGAGATGCTGTCTGCTAGCCCTTCCTCCTTATAGACCCCTTGACCCTTTGTGACCTGACCTCATGTCAGCAAACCTGGTGGGGACCATTTGGACTCTGTGACCCTTCCTTACTTCTTTTACCCTTATTCATAGATCCGCGGGTCCAGGGCTACCCTCTGATGGGGTCCCCCCTGCTAATGACCTCCATCCTCCTGACCTATGTATACTTCGTTCTCTCACTGGGGCCTCGCATCATGGCCAACCGGAAGCCCTTCCAGCTCCGTGGCTTCATGGTTGTCTACAACTTCTCACTGGTGGCACTTTCTCTCTACATTGTCTATGAGGTAGGCCCCTGGGGTGCCTCAGCTTTATTCCTATAGGATAATGGGTGGGCCCTCGGGCTAGAGGAGGCATCTTCTTTCCAGAGAGGCTCAGCTCTGTTTCTCCATCTAGAGCAGGGGTGCCCAACCTCCAGGCCATGCTTGGGGACCGCTAGTCTAGACAACAGAAGAGATCTGGGGGAGGGATGTCTGGCTCTCTAATCCACACTTCTTCATAGTTCCTGATGTCTGGCTGGCTAAGTTCCTACACCTGGCGCTGCGACCCAGTGGACTTTTCCAACAACCCGGAGGCACTTAGGGTAAGTGGCGGCGGAGGCCAGGCCCCAAACAACCAGGGGTAAGAGCACTTTGGATGTGCCATCTTATAGGCCCGTTTAGAGAGGCTCTTGGCAGTCCTAAAGATGTCCTGACTTCTTACAGATGGTTCGAGTGGCCTGGCTCTTCCTCTTCTCCAAGTTCATTGAGCTGATAGACACAGTGAGTAACTACATGAGATTTGGGAACATGTGGGGAGAAAGAAGTGAGAGGCCTTGGCTCTGAAGCCCCTTCCCCCCACACTTCTCTCAGGTGATCTTTGTTCTCCGGAAGAAAGATGGACAGGTGACCTTCCTACATGTCTTCCATCACTCAGTGCTTCCCTGGAGCTGGTGGTGGGGGGTAAAAATAGCCCCAGGTGAGTGGCGAAGGCCACTGGGGGAGGGACAGGTCCTTGGGCACCAGAGGCTTGACTCTCCTGACCCTGTTTGTTGTCCACTCACAGGAGGAATGGGCTCTTTCCATGCCATGATAAACTCCTCCGTGCACGTCATCATGTACCTGTACTATGGATTGTCTGCCCTTGGCCCTGTGGCTCAGCCCTACCTTTGGTGGAAAAAGCACATGACAGCCATCCAGCTGGTAAGGGGCCTGAGCTTGACCCACAATCATCCCCCCAGCATTCTGGTTTGGACCCTACCTTTACCCAACCTACCTCACCTTTGACTCCAGCCCTCCCCACTCAGTGTTCTATCCCCTTGCCCTCCAGTCCTCTCTCCCTGTGCCCTCTGACCCATGCCTTTTGGTCCCAGATCCAGTTTGTCCTGGTCTCGCTGCACATCTCCCAGTACTACTTCCTGCCCAGTTGTAACTACCAGTACCCAGTCATCATCCACCTCATCTGGATGTACGGCACCATCTTCTTCGTGCTCTTCTCCAATTTCTGGTATCAGTCTTACACTAAAGGCAAGCGGCTGCCCCGTGTACTTCAGCAAAACGGAGTTCCAGGTACCACCAAAGTCAAGGCCAACTAAGAAACATGGCCTAGCTAGGTGCCCACCTAAGTGCCTCAGGACTGCACCTTGGGCAGCAGCTGTCATTGTCCTCCCCAGCTACACCTGTGACCAGGGCTTATGTGGTCAGGACTGAGCAGCAGACAGCTCTCTGCTCCCCACAGCTGGTACACAGAGACCACCGCTTCCGTTCCTCCCTGACTTCTCCCGGCCAGCCCCAGGGATGTGGCCTCATTGCCCTCTGCCACTCCAGAGCCGGGGGCTGAAAGGGCTGGACACTTACTTCCCCCTCCCTGCCTTACACTTGGGAGAGGAGCACTCAGGGCTGGCCCCCACCAGGGTCTTGTGGCCTTTTTCCTCACACTGAAGAGGTCAGCAATAATCTGTCACTGTGGACCCAGGCTCCCCCTTTCTCCACCCCACAATGAAGTAGGAGATTCTTGGCCAAAGGTCAGGGTGGGTGGGGGGCCTGGGAATATAGCCTGCAGAGGCTGCTCACTCCTTTATGTCTTTATTAAAAGTGACAGAGGAAAGCACGGTGGCTGTGTGTGTACATGTGTCAACGGAAGAAGTGGGTACAAAGCCTGCCAGCCTGTCTGCAAACAGGATGGGTGGTCAAGGTGCCCGCAGGATCGATGTTTCTAGCTCTCTGATTACAGTAGAGAGGCGCCTCTGGGAAGGCTGCTGGGACAGAGGTCGTGCCAGAAGAGAGGGAGACGTGACTTTATTAGAAAAGTAAAAAAACAAAACAAAGCAAAACAAAAACCAAACCCCACAAAACACTGCGAGGAGTTGGTCCTCAGCGGATGCCTTGGTGGATGAGGCTACTTTTGGCCGCACTGGCCTTCTCCCGCTCCCGCCGCCGGGCAGGGTCCAGCTCAAAGCAGCGCCACAGCCGCAGGGTCTCATCTGCTGCTGCGGACGCCACTGTAGCCCCATCTGGGCTCATAGTCAGACTGAGCACCCGGGCTGTGTGACCTGGGATGTGAGGAGGAAAAAAAGGAGAGCAATACTTAGGATGGTAGGTACCTATACCCTTCCAATTTTGAGAGTTTTTGTAACAGTTTAATTGAGCTAATTAACAAGTCACATACTATAAAATTGACCCTTTTAAAGCATACAATTCATTGGTTTCTAAAATTGTGCAACCATCACAATGATAATTCATCACTCCATAAAGACAGTCACTCCTCAGTACTCTCTCCTCCCAGCCTCTGGCAACCATTAATCTGTTTTCTGTCTCTCTGCATTTGCCTCTACTGGACATTTCATACAAATAGTCATATAATATGTGCCCTTTTGTGCCTGTCACTTAGCACCTACCTTTCAGCTCAGCCACCTTGGCCATGGTTGGGTACTTCCAAATAACCAGCTGGTTCTGGGCAAAGCCGTGGCCTGAGATGAGCTCCTTGTAGTGGGGAGACCAGAGGATGGAGCACACCTGTGGAGAGGAGATGGCATGGGCATGACATACATAGAGCCAACACTACTCAAATTGGAACCACGTCCACCGTGGTGTCAGGCACTCTGCCAGAGGCTACAGACTCAGACTTGAGTAACTGTAGTCCTTACAAAACCCTTTTGAGAGTTAGACCTGTTAACCATTTTTCAGATGAGAAATCAGTTGGAAGATTCAGTAAGTTGTCTAAGCTCACATGCAAATTAAATTAGTTAAGTTAGTAGGTGACAGAGCCAGAATTTGAACTCTGGCTCCAGAGTCTGAGGCTAGAATAAAGCAAAGTCTGCATGTACTGGGCAGGGGGGTGTCGGGAGAGGAAGCTGCAGTGCCTGCAGGGAGACCCACCTTTGAGCTAGGACCTCAAATATCATTCTAAAACATTTGGATTATACACTGTAGGTAATTGGGAGCCCTTGCAGGGCTTGAGGAGGACAGAAACAGACTACCCAGACCAATATAGAGCGCAGACTGGAAGCAACAAAAGACCAGTGCTGTGAGTCTCCACAGGAAGAAGGATGAGGCCGAGGGGAGGGGACACATGTGAATGATACTCTGAGGGTAAACTGATATATCTTGGTGAGTAGGTGAGGAAGATGAAAGAGTCTTGTTCAGATTTCTTACTATCCCTCTCAAATAGCAGAGGAGGAACACACATTTCAGGGAGGCAAGGGGAAGCAACAAGTTTAATTTGGGACATACTAGGGTGGTGCCACCTTACAGAATGTGGGGTTAGAGACAGGCTGGCTGTGGACTGTTGAAAATGTGTGTCTGGAATTGAAGGGTGACATCTGAGCTTGGCGATCATGCCAGTATTGCCTCGGTGAAGCCATTGGAGGGGAGGAGGCTGCCCAGGAAACTACACAGAATAAGAGCACGTCTAGGAGTGAGACTGGAATAAGGACTACCTGGGAATGGGCATCCACGGCACTCAGACAGGCCCCAGAGCAGACGTTCCAGATCCGAATGTGTCGATCACTCGTGCCCCCGCCAGTTGCCAGGACGTTGGACTGCCAGGGACACCAAGCTACAGCCTAGATGGGACAAAGGTGAAGTCAGCAGGTGCTGGAGCAAGACAAGGAGTTACCGGGCACACAGATTAACTCGGTCCAATTCCATCATCCCACGTCCTCTTACTAGTCCCCAGGTTGTTCTAGGTGAGAGTCTTCAGAGGCCCAGCCTAGCCCTACTCTCACCTTGACAGCGCCTTGATGCTGGGTGAAGGTCTGCAGAGGAACCCAGCCACCCTCTCCAGGAGCACTAGGCCACACGTTGACCAAGTTGTCGTTGCCGCCACTGGCTAAATGTCGTCCATCTGGGGCCCAGCGCAAGCCACACACTTCTTGGCTGTGGCCACTCAGTGTGGCCACATGGTGTTCTGCTACCCGAACATCATGGTGGTGGATGTGGCCAGAGCGTGAGCCACTGCAGGAGGGGAGAAGGGAAGCAAGTGCTATAGCAGTGCCAAACAGGCGGCAGGCCAGAGCTGCTTCTGTTCAGAGGTGTACAGTCCAGGGAGAGGGGGGCCAAAATCTGATTTTGTAACAGATTAGTAAAGCCACTGACCTGGACAGGATATAGCTATTCCAACAGAGGGAGCCCACTCGGGCAGAATGACTGGTCATGTTTCGAAGCCGTTTCTGCTGTTGCACATCCCATAGCTACAGAGAGAGAAGACTGTGAGGATCGGGACTTGGCATCAGCATCGTCCTGCTGGGCAAGCCCTCTGGGTCTGGGGACAGTAGAGCTACAGCACCAGGACAAGTCTCACCTGCACCTCGGCACTGCTGGTGCCCACAGCCAGGTAGTTGCCCTCTTTGATCCAGGCCACAGAAGATATATAGTCCCCAGGCTGCTCCATTTGCAGCAGCTGCAAAATGTCACCAGTGCTAGCACTCCACAAGTATACACTGTTGTCCAAAGCCACAGCCAGTACATTCCCAGAGCTCCAATCCACAAGGTTCAGGTCTGCCAGAGGGGAAAGGGAAGAGCATGAGCTGTCCTGTTTGCCTTGTCCCTCTCTCTCCCTCTTTCTCCATCCGCTGGACAAGGAGAACACTGCACTTACAGTAGTCATTCCGGATTTCAGGGGCATCCAGGATGCGGTCTGGCAGGGAAGGAATGTAGCGGCAAGTCTTCCTACTGGAGCCCGGCGTGGCCTTCTGGCTATAGAGTACTTTTAGCCTGTTCTGGTAACCTGTGGCAACAGAATGGATCTAGACTGGGAGGACTGACACTTCCACAAGCCTTTAGACAGGAAGGCCAGATAAGCACTTCCCTCCCCTCAGTCTTAGGTGGAAAAGGCAGACAGCCATCTCATCCACCCGGAGCCCTGGGGATAGACTGACATCTTACCCTCTGGGGCATTTTGTGGTTTTCCACTGAGCCGAAGGATCTTGGCTTCTTCCATGTCAAAACCGTTCAGATTCAAAGCCCATGCTTTCTGATGTTCCTGGCACATAAGGGTGGGGATGAGGTGGCGGTATTATCTAGATTTCACAGACCAGTTTCCTGCTAGAAGTCCCCTGGGATACATACCTTCTTGGTGGGCGTCTCACTGTTGTCGGGCTGGTTCTCCTTGCTCAGGAGGAAGCTAGCCACCTCCATCTGGGAAGCATTGCGATGGGGGATATAGCGGTCACCGCCAGGTTTGCTGGGAGTGGTCTGAAGCTTGGAGCTGGATTTGCCTGGGACAGGGACAGGGAAGCCACACTGTCAGACCCGGCTCAGGGGGAGGAGGTGTGAAGGCTGCTTCAAGCACTTGCCCTTTCCTCCCCGCGACCCGCCACACCCTACTGACCGGGAGTTCGGCCTGGGGTCCTGCCGGCGCTGTGGGATCGGTTGGCTGCCCGCATAGGCGACGGGGCCGGCCCCGCGGCTTCCTTCGCTTTGCGCTGCCAGCGCGCAGGGGGTGCATTGGGGATGGGTGTATCTAGCTGCAGCAGCGAGTGCAAGTCACTCTCGAACACGAACTGGGCCATGGGAGCGTCTGGAGGGAGAGGGTTCCTTGCAGTGGCTGCCCGCTGAGCCCCAGAGTAAGAGAGGCGACCGTGCTCTGGGGCGGCCGGCCACAGTCAGGACCACCCTTGCCGCAGCCCTTCCCGGCCCAGCACCCTCGGCCGCGGTCCCAGACCGGTTCGCTCAGTCCAGCCGTCTCTCACCGTCAATTTAGAGGAGGTTCCGATCCTAGACCGGCTTTAGCAGTGAGGACTTGGACGACTTAAACTCTCCGCTCCAAGCACTCATTGGCTCCTTCAAAATCCAACCGTCGCAACCGTCGCCCTAGCCCATTGGCCTCCACGGCACAGGGGGCGGGTCTTCCGGGGGAAGCTCCCGATCTCACGGGAGTCCAGCAAGCGAGCGGGATTTGAAGGGTGGGAGAAAGGCAAAGGCGGCCTCTACGCCACCAGGTGTCGGGAAACGGGGAGGGGCGGGGCGCGGCGGGGCCTGCGCTGGCTGCCTTCCCTTATTGGTTTCATTCATTCCTCAGGCCCCCCTGCACCCGTCCTTCACGCTTCATGCTTGAGGACCGTTTTTATGATACGAGGTGCAGAACAAGGTGGAATGACCTAAACACTTAAGCCTGTTTAGAGAAGGCAGTGTAAGGCAGTGGCCGACCAGCCGGACCGAAGGCAGGCAGGAAGGTTGGGAGTGGGGTGCTGCAGGAGGTGACTGAGAAACTTAGAAGCAGAAGAGAGAAGGCCGGAGCGTCCACTGTTAGCTTAGTGCTTGCGGGAACACTGCTGGGAAGGAAGAAGTGCCTGTGTTTGTTTTCAAAAACTGTTTTGTGTGTTGTTGTTTTAGAAACAAGGAAAATGAAGCGGAAAGAGGGGTGAATTCCTTATGGTCAAGAAAAAAGATCAGGATTCAGACCTGCCTGTCTGGGAGATAAGATTGGATAGCCCTGTGAGGGAAACTGGGGCTGACCCCCATTGAGCTTAAGAGATGTCAGGATTTTTAGAGATCCACGAGTCTAATCTGCACGTGGTGCATCTCCGCATCCCAGCAACACACCCGTATTTTACAGATGAAGAATCCGCAGCCCAGAGAGGGATTTGTGCAAGGTCGCATGCTGGTGGGAGTACAGATCTGACTTCTGTTCAATAGAGTGCTCTAATAGCGACTTCAGTGAATTGTATGATATACTTAGAGGTGAAACAGCAATCATAAAAATGATAACGGGCACCATTACTGACCATCTGCTAACTATGATGTTTAAAAGAGTTTACGGGAGAAGGCAATGGCACCCACTCCAGTGCTCTTGCCTGGAAAATCCCATGGACAGAGGAGCCTGGTGGGCTGCAGTCCATGGGATTGCTAAGAGTAAAAAAAAAAAAAAATTTTGTATTTTAGCTGTTTAAGTATGGTATACCCATGTCAATCTGTTTTTATTTCACCTGTATTGGTTCTATTGATGTTTGATCTATAATTTGACATATGTCTAAAAACTTGGTATTTTTAACAACTTTTCTATAAAATATATATTTTTTTAATGAAAAAAAAAAATAAAAGAGTTTACGTACATTACTGCAGGTAATTCTTAATCCCATAAGGCAGAAACTTTATTCCCTTTTTACAAAAAAAAAAGAAAGAAAGAAAGAAACCAGGTCAGGGAAAGTCTAGAAACTTGCCCAAAGGCACACAGCCAATAATAATTAGTGGAGCCAAACTATCTAACTAACCTCAGCAATCTAACCATATTCTACACTGTCCCAGAGAGAGGCTAGGGGAGAAAAAAAAAAAAAAAAAAAAAAAATCATTAGCCTAAAATCAATTCTGATGATGACAGAGAAAATTTTGGAGTTTTCACCCAAATGATATTGTTATTATCTTTAATTTTGAAGCATTCATGTTATCTCTTTCCAATTACGTCGGGAAACAAGGATTTAGGTGTCCTAGGGTTGGAAATGGGGAGTCCCTGAACCCTAGAGGACATAAAGGAGTCAAGCTCGTCAGGGCCATAAATTTTAAGCTAAGGAGTTTGGACTTTTATCTGCTAGGCATTGTGGAGTCAATGAGAGTCTCCATTCAGGGGAGAGCCAAGCAAAACATTTCTGAGGACAAGGCATGGCCAGCAATTTGCAGTTTCTGGAGTAAGGGTCACCGTAGAGGAAGAGAACAACAGGGTAAATAAGGGTACAACTTCAGGGAGTTTGAACCTTGAAAAGTAAAGGAATGACAGGGCTTCTTTGGTGGCTCCGTGGTAAAGACTCGGCCTGCTAGTACAGGAGACACCGGTTTGATCCCTGATTCAGGAAGATCTCACATGCCATGGAACAACTAAGCCTGTGCAGCACAACTACTGAGGCTGTGCTCCAGAACCCAGGAGCGGCAGCTACTGAGCCCACACGCCACACTGCTGAAACCTGAGTGTCCTAGAGCCCATGCTCTGCAACAAGAGGAGCCACCACAATGAGCAGCCTGTGTACTGCAGCTAGAGAGTGGCCTCTCTGTGCAACTACAGAAAAGCCCCCACAGCAACAAAGACCCACCACAGCCCACACATTAAATAAATAAAATAATTTTTTTAAAGACCATTAAAAAAAGACCTTTAATTTTAAAAATTTTTTAAAAAAAGAATAAAGGAATGGCAGAAGCCAGTGGAGATTGTACTGACTTGGACCTTGAAGTGGGAGGAATTCTAATATGCAAAATAGTCGAGTGATGACAGAAAAGGTCAGAGTTGGCTATTGAGAAACAAATCATGGGTGACCTTGGAGAGAAAGGGATCAGGGGAGGGGGTGCTCAGGTTTCCTTTGGAAGGGGTTGCAGAAAGGAGGGTGGGGAGAATATGGAGGCAGCAAGCATGGGCTACTTGTGTAAGAAATTTGAGAGTGAGAAAGAGGGAGCTGGAGGGAAGGCCAGCACTAAGATCCTATGCATCTTTTATTTAAAATTTTTATTTCTGGCTATGCCAGGTCTTTGTTGTTTCCCTAGTTGCGGAGGAGGCTACCCTTCATTGGGTCGCCCGAGCTTCTCGTTGTGGTGGCTTCTCTTGCTGCAGAGCAGGGACTCTAGGGTGCTTGGACTCTAGCAGTTGTGGTGCACAGGCTTAGTTGCCTCGAGGCATGTGGGATCTTCCTGGACCAGGAATCAAATCAGTGTTAACTGCATTGGCAGGTGGGTTCTTATCCACTGGACTTCCAGGGAAGTCCTGCCTATGCATCTTTGAAGATGAAGGCAAAAGAGCCTGAGGAGATAGAAGAGGGCAGGCAATGGCCTGTTGGTAGAGCAAGGTGTCTGGATACCTGATGAGCTGCTTAGATAAGGGAACTGTCACCTGAAGGACCTGAAGGAGAAGGTATAGAAGGAATAAAATATAGGTAATATTCAGGGGGTGGAACAGTCCAGTTGGGATAATAATAAAGATAACTCTGTAAATACTGAGTATTTACTATGTGCTTGGCATTGTATTAACACTTTTAATCCTCACATAGCAAAATAGCAGAAGAGAATGAGATCAGTTCTGAAGAGCCAAACTAAAGATTCAGAAGTAAAGAGTGAGCAAGGAGTAAGATGAACAGAAAGATCAGTCTGGAGGCAACATACAGGTTGGATTTAGGGAGAAAGACTGGAGGCAGAGGTAGTTGGTAGAGGCTGCAATAATAGCTCAGTGAAGATGGAGAAGAGGAGACAGAATTTGGTAAGTAAAAGGGGTAAGGACATGATGGCTGAATCAGTATAGAGGTGAGAGTTTCAGTGGTTTGGTTCTCAACCCTAGTTTTGAGTCCCTAGGAGTCAAGTTGGAGCCTTGAACATGGCGTGGGGAAGGAAGTATGGAAAGTGAGTATACTAGATGTCATCCATTTGTCCCATCCAGGTCCACATTTCATCCTTCTCTACTCTGCTCTGTGCCCTGTGAGGCTGACTCATATGGCCTGCGTCAGTAGATTCCCTTGGGCTCTGGTTTCTGTTTGTATTTCACCAATGGGAGGATGTTATGGGTTAAATTGTGTCCCTCACCCCCAAATTTATATGTTGGATACTTAAGTCCCAGTACTTCAGTTCAGTTCAGTTCAGTCGCTCAGTCGTGTCCAACTCTTTGCGACTCCATGAATCGCAGCACTCCAGGCCTCCCTATCCATCACCAACTCCTCAAACTCATGTCCATCAAGTCGGTGATGCCATCCAGCCATCTCATCCTGTGTCATCCCCTTCTCCTCCTGCCTCCGATCCCTCCCAGCATCAGGGTCTTTTCCAATGAGTAAACTCTTCGCATGAGGTACTTCAGAGTGTGACCTTATTTAGAAATAGAGTCACTCCAGAATATAATTAGTTAAGATGAAGTCATTTGGGTGGGCCCTAATCTAATATGCAGAGAAGGCAATGGCAACCCACTCCAGTATTCTTGCCTGGAAAATCCCATGGATGGAGGAACCTGGTAGGCTGCAGTCCATGGGGTCGCTAAGAGTCGGATGCGACTGAGCAACTTCACTTTCACTTTTCACTTTCATGCATTGGAGAAGGAAATGGCAACCCACTCCAGTATTCTTGCCTGGAGAATCCCAGGGACATAGGAGCCTAGTGGGCTGCCATCTATGGGGTCGCACAGAGTTGGACACGACTGAAGCAACTTAGCGGCAGCGGCAGCAATCCAATATGACCTGTGTCCTTATAAAATGGGGAAGTTTGGACACACACATATGTAAAGAGAGAATGCCATATGAAGATGAAGGCAGAGGAGAGGAGGAGAGGCCTAGAAACAAGTCTAGGAACACCAGGAAAGCCCCAGAAGCGAGGGGAGAGGAATGGAACAGATTCTTTCTTACCACTCTCAGAGGCAACCAACCCTGCTGAAACCTTGAATTTCTAGCCTCCAAAACTATCAGACAATAAATGTCTGTTGTTTGTGGTATTCTGTTAGGGCAGTGCTTGCAAACTAATACAGAGGGGGTCAAAGGGTGGTGTTGGAGGGAGTCGGGGAACAGGCAGGAGCTATTTGTTCCCCTGGCTCCATTACTGTTACATCCCCACAGGTTGGCTGCAGCTCTCTGCCACAGCTCCTGCCAGGCAGCCCTCTCTGTAACCACTCTCTCCTGTGACTCCTTGATAACCAGGGTGGGGAGGGGTGAACACAACCTCCCAGTTGTTGTTAGCCCCAGGATGCTGCACTATTCCTTGATCTTTTTCCTAAATCCTGCCCCATCTTTGTAAATATGCCCTGTATTAAACTCTCATCCAGATACCCAGATTGAGTGTGTGTATGTCATTTATTTCTGCCAAGACTCTGACTGATACAGTGGGTATGTTTGGAGTCAGCAAAAAATACCATTTGTTTGAGAATTTGAATGGGTCAGGGAATCCATAATCAGAATGGCCTAAGCATATTTACCACTGTATATGAATGGTGTAGAGGATGAGAGAGGTTGGCATGGAATGAGGTGGCATTGTCCAGAAAGATTTCCTTCATTTAGAAAACATTTATTGGAGGCCTGCTAACGTGAATCAAGCACTACTCTAGGTGCTTAGGGGGTGGGGGAGCGGGAAGGCAAATGAATCACAGCCCTTGCCCTCAAGGAGCTCACAATCTAGTAATGGAAGACAGACATGTAAACAGTTATTTGCATAAAGCATTTCAGGTGCTATAGTAAAAGTCTGGGCTGTAGATAAGAGCTTTAGAGTGGTCAGCATGTTAGAAAGGCTATGAGAGCAGATGGGTCGGAGACTGTTGAGAATTGACTCTTAAGTGACTGCAATAATTAAGGAGTGGAAGATAAGCCAAGATAAGAGATTAGGAGGGAAAAATTACTATAGTCTAGTCTAGATATCTCAAACATTTTGTCCTAGTCGGCACTATGTCGGCAATAATGCTGACATTAACCCGGGAACCTCTTTCACTGTGCTTTACTTAGAATATCTCACTAAATGCTCTTTACAACTCTATAGCATTCTGTATTATCCCTATTTTATAGATGAGAAAATTAAGGCTCAAAGATTTTGAGTTATTTATTCAAGGTCACACAGCTAGCAAGTGGGAAAGATAGGAATTGAACTTAGCTCTGACTCCACAGAGTTTATGCTGTCAACTATCAGTATACTCAGAGAAGCCCAAGTAGAACCAGGAGAGATGGTGATGCATCCAAGCCATGGAGGAGAGAATTTAAAGGAGAAATAAGTAGTCACCATGACAAATGCCAACAGAGAGATTAAACAGGTTGAGGATTAATAAGATCTGATTGGATCTTGTGATGAGAAAGCTTGAGGTGAGCTTTGCCTTAGTAGTTTCATTAGCAGAGTGGTAGCAGGAGAATAAATTGCAGCAGTCTGAGGAGCAAATGGGAGCTGGGAAGTGGAGACTCCTTTTCAAGGACTTTGCCAATAAAGAGCAGAGAGAAAGGAGGTGAAAGCTAGAGGAGCTTAGTCAAATGAACCTTGCCTGAGGAGAAAGGACCCCAGATTGATGCCAGCAGCAGTGGTGAAAGGTCAGTGTTATGAAGTCCAGCCAGAAGGGTAGACAACAGGGAAGAACGTGAGATCTGAGACGGTTGCTGTTGGGACGGGATGGGTTAGGAAGTTCAGGAGGGAGGACTAGAGAGTTTGGATCTGTCCAGGGTACTGGGAGCGAGGGACCTGCCAGCAGCTGAGTGGTAAGTAGGAATGGTTGGCGATGTGAGTGGTACAGTAGGACCCTGGCTCAGCCATTGGTGGGCACACAGACAGGGGCATGGTCCCCAGGCAAGAAGGCTGCAATCCTCGGTAGTCCAATTGGGCCTGGGAGGAACACAGGGGCAAGGGAGCCTTCTCTGAGGATCTAGGTAGAATTTCAAGGAGGCTGGGTTCCACTTCCTCATAGACATCTGAGACTGCAGCCTTGGGCTGGGAGAGATGGGGGGAAAGGGGTCTGGATTAGAGCAGGTCCTGTGGGAGCAAGACCTGGACTGTGCAGGAAGGAGGGCTGGGCTGGAGGTAGGGCCCAGGGATGGTATACTTGTGGGGCAAGAAGTTGTGTGATGGGGCAAGGAGCTCTAAGCAGGGCTGGTGGCAGGGGGAGGTGCACTCACCGGACTCAGGGCTGCAGTATCCCTAAGGTACTGGCCAAGGACCCGGTGTAGGTCTGGAAGTGAGGGCCACAGAGCATGCCTCAGGCTCCTTGAGGAGAAGGAAGAGAAGGAGATTGAGCTGTGGGAGTGAATTAGGGGGGCGAGAGCACTGAGGTGTGTGTGGGGAGGCAGTGAGGTGGGGGAGTAAGCTTGAAGAGGTAAGAGTAAAGTAGGGGAGCATGGGTGGAAAGAAAACCTCAGGTGGTGGGGGGAAGTCAGGGGTGTGGAGCCTCAAAAAAGCAGTCTGAGTGTCCTCAAACATTCTTGCCTCAGGGTCTTTGCACTTTCTATTCTCTCTGCCTGGATCATCGACTCATTTCCTCATTTAACTTAGGTTTCTGCTCAGATGTCATCCCGACAAGAGAGGCCTTCCCTGACTACCCTGTCTAAAATAGAACCACCTCCCTTCCCCATCACTCTTTGTCTCCTGCTCTACTTATTATTCTTTATAGTACTTGACTTATTGTATATTTATTAGAATCTTATTTTATATATATAATGTAAATCCCCAAGAGCAAAGGGTTTGTCTATTTGCTCACTCTTGGATCTCCAGGGTATAGAACAGTATCTGACCCATAATAGAGTCTCAAGAAATTAGTTGAATGAAGAGAACTCGTGGGGCTTTTATTAAGTTACTGGGGAAGATGGTATCCCTGGGAAGAATGTGGATTAAGGTATGTCGGGGGACCCTCCAGTTCCTTAGGCTCTTATTTCCGCAAGGAAGGACTTTAGCTGAATGACCCTTTGGGCCTCTTCTTTGTTCTTTTTTTTTTCCAGTCGAGCCTCTTCTGTGACGACACGTATATCTCTCCAGGGGAGGAGGAGTGATGTATCTGATAAATTGTGGGAAAGGGACTGAGTACATCTGGGTCAGCAGCACAGCCTCCCTCTTCTCCCTCAACCTTTTTGCTGGATCTAGATACAGGCTACATCCCAGTCTGCTCATACATTAGAGAGGATTAAAAGCTCAAAGACATGTTCAAGGAGAGATGTGAGCCCAAAAGAGGGGTATCCTAATCCAGCCTAGGGCCATCAAAAGAGGCCACCTGGAGGAGTCACCTTCTGAACTGAGTCCTCAAGAATAAAGAGATGTTACCAGTCAAAGGACTGAGGTGGTATGGAATCTATCCTTTATGTTTATAACTTCCAGTGACATTTATCCTCAGACTTAGTCTCCCCTCATAAACAACTCATTCATTAACAGCATTTATTTAAGGGTGTGCTATTTGGCAGGCACTGTGCTGAAGATTTAAGGATGACCATGTAAGGCACAGGGAAGACATATAAAGAAATGAATGCAGTAAAATGCTTCCTGCACTATGAAAGAAGTCTGTATTGGAGCACAAAAAGAGTAGCCAATAGGGGAGGGTCAGGAAAGGTTTCCTAGGAGTTGGTGAAGAAAGTTATTTAAAGATAAATGGATATTAGTCATCCAGGGAGGATATTCCTGGCAGAGGGGACATTATGTTCAAAGACACTGAGAAGTAAAACCACTGGATTTGTGGAGGAAATCACCGACAGTGTGGCAAGGCTGATGCACAGGGCGGGAGGTGGGAACACCGGCAGGGGCACAGCCTCGCTTGTTATTCTAGAGCCTGGACTTTATCCTGGGGAGCTAATAGTGAAACTTAAGGAGGTGGAGTGACAAGTTCATGTGCGCCGTTTTAGAAAGATTATTCTGGTGGCTGTGGGAGGCTAGACTGGAGGGAGAAGGGGCTCCGTTTTTGGTGAGTCAGGTCGTGCCTGTAGGGCTAGAGAAAGTGTGCTGGTTTTGAGTGAAGTTTAGGAGGTGGAATGACAGGACCAGACTGGATAATGGGGAGGGAGGCGCCCAAGTGGTCTGGCTTGGGTGACAGGTGGACTTGTTACTGAGATGAGGAGCCAGAAGGTGGGGCTGTTTGAGGTGTCCCGCACGGTAGACCTGTCCGAGTGTAAGGGGGCGGTGGGACTCCCAGGGAAGACGTGCGGGGGCGGCAGATGCCACAGGTCTGGATGTGAGATTGTCTGGAGAGCGGGCGGCATAGAGTGACCCGAGGATGCTTCTTTAGGGGCCGCCGGCCTTGCCCGGATCACAGCCCCGTCTCCCACCTGGCCGGAGCGGTACCTGTAGTGCGCAGGGAATTGCCACCTCAGCAGCAGCAGGCCCAGGAGGGCGCTGACGCCCAGGACCAGCAGCAGAGCAGTCACCAGGAAGATCCAGACTAAGGGACAAAAAGCAGTCAGCCCTCAGGAGGAGGCGCCTGGCCAGAACCTTGCTGGCAGGTCCACCAGCCCCACCCCACTCGCTGTCCGGGGGCGCCGGGTGTGTCTGCGCAGCCGCAGCCTGCTGCGGTCGGAGCCCCGCCCCCCCCACTCGCGCAGGCGCAGAGAGCTTTTGCCCCTGCCCAGCCCTCACCCGTCTCGGAGGCTGTCTCCACCCTCACTGGGTCGGACCAGGAGCTCCAGGGACCTTGGAAGGTGGGGCCATGGAGCCTGGCGCGCAGCTGTACGCGGTAGCGGGAGCGCGGGCGCAGCTCCAAGGTCTCTCCCTGGGCTCCAAGAGGTGGCTCCAGCACCTACGCAAAGGTGCAAGCGGGTGGTCAGGCTCCCGGTCCCTGTGGGACGGCGTTGGGCCCTCGAGAACTCGGCCTCTGTTCGACCCCAATCCTACCGCCTTGAATCCCGGGGGATTCCTCCAAAGCGCCTCACTGGCAGAAAACACGCATCCCTGGCGGAAACTGGCTGGAGAGAACACTCGGACAGAGAGCCTCGCCCTGCCTGGCGTGATACACCCCCGGCACACTGACTCATCTACACACAGAACTACTCATCCTGACACACATACATATGATAACATCGGCAGAGATCCTGTACACACACACTGACCAGGTTGGGCGATGGAAACCCCGGACACACTCAGATACTCATAGCCATGTAAGTGAAGTTTCTCAGTCGTGTCCGACTCTTTGCGAGCCCATGGACTGTAGCCTACCAGGCTCCTCGGTCCATGGGGTTTTCCCGGCAACAGTACTAGGGTGGGGATCTCCAGGGGATCTCCCGACCTAGGGATTGAACCCGGGTCTCCTACCTTGCAGGCAGACGCTTTAACGCCTGAGCCACCAGGGAAGCCTATAGCCATGTAAACCAGGCTACAAATAACATCCTCTCAGTAGAGGATGCCAGAACTGTGCTAGGTGCTGGGGATACCAGGAGAGTCCAAGAAGAAGGAACAAACATCGTGTATACCAGCAGGGAGACATTATTAACTTGATCAGTAGTAAACATTTATGAACTGCTTGTGACAAGCCAAGCCCTGGGGTAGGCATTGGGGAAAAAGAAAAACAAGGCCTCACATGTCTTATGAAGAAGACATCCAAACAAGTAAATAGTTACAAGAAGTAATGAGTGCAGTAATAACAATATAAGTAAGGTACCACAGAGCCCTCAAAAGAGGGTTACCCTGAGTGAGTTGCTTGATTGCGGGTTATCGAGTGTTCTGTGTACTAAAAGCATGCATGGGTGGGCTAGAGGGTCAAAGATAAGACTAAAACAGTGGTACTAGAGACTTGAGGCCTATTAGTACAATAAACTTAACTAAGTTGTTGATAAAGGGAAGGGACAAGGGAAAAGGAGAGATGAGTCAAGGATAATTCCAGGCTGAAGTAACTGGGTTAAGTGTTGGTGCCATTGTCAGAGACAAGGAACAGGAGAAGTAAGTTTGAAGAAGAAATGCTGTATTTTTTTTTATTTTATTAAGTTCAACAATAGCCAGAACTTATGAATGGTAATGTCAGAATTGTAGTTACCTTGGAGGGTGTGTGTGTGTGTGACCAGAGGGCATGAGACACTTCTGGGGTACCAGAAACAACCTTTATCTTCATCTGGGTAATGGTTACATGGATGTATGCACATGTACAAATTAACCAATTGTATGTTTAAGATTTGTGTTACTTTATGTCATGTATACCTCAATAAAAAAGTAAAAAAGTCTGGGGAAGAAAATAAGTTCAGTTTTGGTTATACTGAGTCTGAAATGTCCTAGGGGGTTTTTAGGTAGAACTGTCTGGTAAGAAGTCATATATACATGTGGCAAATGAGAATAAAAGTAGAGAAAGAAACTAATATTTAATGTCTATTGAGTGCCTTCTATCCCAGGCAATATGCTAAATATCTATATATTTAATTTTCACTATAACTCTGGAAAGTACATAGCTTTATCCCCATTTCGCCAGTGAGGAAACTGAGACTCTTCAGAAGTTTAGGTAATTCACCTATGGTATAGAAGTTATTTTCCACATAGGTGTTGGAATAAGTTTGGGATGGTTAATGTATAGTCATTGAAAATATGGAATTGAAGCACTCACCAAGGAGAACATTTAGATGTTGGTAAAGAATCTGCCTTCAATGAGGGAGACCTGGGTTCTATCCCTGGGTCAGGAAGATCCCCTGGAGAAGGGAACGGCTACCTACTCCAGTATTATTGCCTGGAGAACTCCATGGACAGAGGAGCCTGTCGGGCTACCGTCCTTGGGGTTGCAGAGTCAGATATGACTGAGCAACTAACACTTTCACTTTCAGAGAAGAAAAGAGTCTAGGATGAGAATGCAAGAAGCACAACCTATTAAGGAAGCGTGGAAAGGAAGAGCCCGGGAAAGAGTGAGGAGGTTCAGTCAGAGAAGTGGTAGGAGAATCAGGAGAGAATGATATCCCAAAAGCAAAGGGAAGAGAACATTTTAAATAGGCATAGTCTGCATTGTCACATGCCAAAGAGAGATTAAGATGCCAGTTGAATCAGACAGAACAGAGATAAACAAGCCCAGACACGGATATATATGAGTATACAGTGATATCTTGGTTATCACTCCTGATAACAGACATCCTGAAACTCAGAAATACCCTGAGTATGAGGTCTGGGGTCATTTGTTCCTTGACTGTACCTTCCAGTCCTGATGGCCTTCTCCTGTGTATCGGAGCTGATAGCAGGTCTCTTGGGCTGCCCAGGCTGATGGATGCTGCCATTCCAATTCCAGCTGCCCACTGGAGACCTCCCTCCAGTGCAAGTTTGGAGTGGGGATGAGCACTACAGGGATGTCACCAGGGACTGGCCTAAGCCCTTCTGTGCATGAGACATCATGTCACCAGGGCCATGGGTCAGAAGTATCAGAGTTGGTGATCCTGGGCATGGGGTCAGACATGGTAGGGGTGGGAAATGTGTGGGAGGAGAAGGGAAGAAAGTCCTTACCAGCCTGGTGGATCCAGAAAGGGGAGCCCAGGTAGCTGTGAACAGCACCCTGGGCTGTGGTCACCTCCACAAGGATGTGAATAGCACTGTCATTTTGTGACTTGAAGTGACAGCGGGAGAACTGGGAGGACTGTGATCCTGAGTTTTTCTCCTCTTCACACTTCTCCCAGACGGGGTCCCTACAAATCAGGCAAATAGAGTCATTTGATTCAATGCCTGCTTCAGAGACTAATCTAGTCTCACAGGGAATTAGATTCTAATCTAACTTGCTCCTTGGACAGGCCTCCAGGGCTTTCTCTCTCATGCCATGTATTTTTTTCTGAGGTTTGCTTTGGGGTTCAGCCTCTTCTTCTTAATAACAAGGGAGGGACTTCCCTGGTGGCCCAGTGGTTAAGAATCTGCTTTCCAATGCAGGGGATGGGGGGTTGATCCCTGGTTGGGGAACTAAGATCCCACACGCCACAGGGCAACTAAGCCTGTGAGGAGGAACTAGAGAAAAAGCCCATGTGCTACAACAGAGACCCAGTGCAGCCAAAAAAAAGCTAGATGAGATAGGGAAATAACATGGGCTATAGAATTCAGGTCTTGGCTTATCGGCGTAAAACTCTGGGCAAATTACTTGATTTTCATCTCTGCCTCAGTTTCCTCATTTGTGAAATGGGTCAATAATACCTACTTTGAATGGGATTGTTTCAAAGAGTAAAGCAAAACATATGTTTCTGTAGCAAAACGTATTTATGTTCTTAATCTATTCTCATTAGGGAGCTTTCTTAGTCACCTCTAAGTGTTATTTTACTAACAGATTATTGTGACAGTCTCCTAACTGGCTTTTCTGCCGCTGTTTCTGTTACTCCCTTCAATTTGTTCTCCACACAGCAATCAGAATTTAGACCCAAAATGTTGATCTGATAATGTCCAGAATATATGTCAAAGCTATGCCTTTATTTTGACCTGTATTCCTGTCACATTAGATGAAACTATTATCTGTTGCCTGGATTAAGGCATATTTCTAAATGGTGATCCTGCTTCCACTCGTACTTCTTTTTAATTGCACAGAGAAACATCTTTTAAAAATATAAATGCTTTAGCAGCACATATGCTAAAATGGGAATGATACAGAGAAGATTAGCATGGCCTCTGGGCAAGGATGACTTGCAAATTCATGAAGCATTTCATACTTTTTAAAACGAATTTATGGCTGCCGGGGCGAGGGATTGTTAGGGAGTTTGGGATGGTCATGTATACACTGCTGTATTTAAAATGGATAACCAACAAGGAACTGTAGTATATAGCACATGGAACTCTGCTCAGTGTTATGGGGCAGCCTGGATGGGAGCAGGGTTTGGGGGAGAATGGATACTTGGATATATGTATGGCTGAGTCCCTTTGCTGTTCACTCATTTCTTCTCGCCATTTGGGTCTCAGCTCACCTGTCACCTCCTTGGCAAGGCTTTCTCCACCCACTCATGAAATTAACACCCATCCCCACGCTTCCATGTAGTCTCTATCATTTAGCTCCTTTCTTTCTTGTTGGTCTCCCCACAATGCTGGAAGATTCTCTGTTTTGTCACTCTATCCCTGGAGCCTGGTACATAGTCACCTTCAACAGTTGTTTATTGAACAAATAAATCCTGTCTCCTTCCTGGTTATAACCCCTAAATAGCTACCTATTACTAAAATCATTTACCATTTTATGTATTTTTATGTTTACTAGGTTATTCAACAGGTAATTTATACTATGTGCTAGGTACTATGAGGAAAATTTTTCAAGGAGCTGTCATTTCATTGGGAAAGGGAGAAAAACAAACAGATGGTATTTTTCTGTGATATGCACAGGTTGGCTTGGGAGTAGCAAGGAAGGTCATCTGACCCAAGTGGGGAGGGTCAGAAAATAGTTCTTGTACAAGGCAGTGCTTAAAATGAGTCTTGGACTATAAATAGGAAAGCAAAGTGTACAAACAGGCACCCCAGGCACATGCTTGTGCACAGATAAGAGAGATGGCATTTGGGGGAAACTCTAAGTGGTGCAGAAAATTTTTAGGCCAGAGGGCTTGGTGGGGAGTGGTAAGTGTGGGCAGATCAAGGCCACAGGTGGTCTTATTGCCTTGCTAAGGAGCTTGAGCTTAATATTGCAGCAACAATGGAGACATTCAAGGAATTTAAGCAGAGAGTTGTCATCACTAGCTTTGTACTTTAGGAAAGTCTAACTGCAGTTTGTGAGAAAGGATCTGTGAGGGTGGACTAGAAGCTGAGAAATTTATTAGGACAATGTCATGGTATTTTACCTACAAAGTGATGAGGATCTGAAAGTAGGATTTTGGCAGTGGGAGTAGAGAGAAACAGATGGATTCAAAGGGGATACTGAAAAGATTGAAATAACCAGTGTTTCTGATTGGATGTGGAGGGTGTAGAAAAGGCAGAAGTTCAGGGTGGAAAATGGAGTTGATGGCAGGATGTACAAGGAGAGGAGAAGCAGGTTTTGACAGAGAGTATGTGAATTTGGTTTTGCCACCCGTTCATTCATGGCCCTCTTCATACTATGGAAATCTATACAGCTATTAGAAAGAATGAGTTACATCATTACAGATGTCCAAGACACATTTTCAAGTAAAAAAGTAAGTTAAAATAAATCATACAGGGCTTCCCTGGTGGCTCAGTGGTAAAGACCTCACCTGCCAACGCAGGAGACACAGGTTCCACCCCTGGTCCAGGAAGATCCCACATGCTGTGGAGCAACAATGCCTGAGTGTCACAACTACTGAGCCTGTGCTCTAGAGCCCACGTGCTGCAACTACTGAAGCCTGCCTGCCCTGGAGCTCATGCCCCAAACAAAACAAGAGAAGCCACTGCAATGAGAAGCCTGAGCACGGCAATGAAGAGCAGCCCCCAGTTGGCACAACTAGAGAAAAGCCCAAGCAGCCACAAAGACCCAGAGCAGCTAAAAATAAATAAATAAAATTATTTAAAAAAAATCATACATATAATGTGATCCAATTTATATTGAAAATTAAATAGTATGTTTGCTGCTGCTAAGTCACTTCGTTAGATATGTGTAAATGCATAGAAAACTGGAAGAATACACTAAAACTGTTAATAGTGTTTTTTTTCATTATTCAATATTTTTTTTTTTAACTGAGCACCTACTCTGTTCTAGGCACCATGGTAAGTGAGAATACATTGGTGAGTAAAAGCAGACACTGACTTTGCCCTCATGGATCATGTTAAGATCAGCCTTTCTCAATGGAGCTCTGAGAGAGAATTTTGTTATCAATCAAATAACCATGTAAGGTATAAATGTAAAATTATAACTATGTTAAGTATTTAAGAAGGAGAGGTACATGGTGCAACAAGGATATATAATAGTGCCACTGTACCTAAGAAGGAAGGTCAGGGATGGTGACATTTGAGTTGAGATCTGAAGGATAAGTAGAGGTTAAGTAAAGACAAACAAGCTGGGTAAACAGCATGTACAAAGATCCAGAGGCAGGAGGGATTGTGGCAGGTAGGAGGGGATGAAAGTAGGCCTTGGAGCAAAGAGCACAGAAGGCAGCATTAATTCAGTTCAGTTCAGTCACTCAGTCGTGTCCGACTCTTTGCGACCCCGTGAATCGCAGCAGGCCAGGCCTCCCTCTGAATAAGATAAAGTTGAAGGCACAGATAGAGGCTGAGTCTTTTAGACCTTTACACGGTCACAATAGAATTCTTTTCTTTGTCCTAAGATCAGTGAAAGCTATGGATCTTGGAAGAGTTTTAAGCAGAGAATGTTGCATTTATTTTCCTGCTTTTAAAAACTCACTTCAGCTCCTGTGTAGAGAATGTTTTGGAGGATCCAAGAGGTGATCAGTTAGCAAGTCTTCTCAGTAACCTAACTGAGAGATGAAGATGGCTTGTGCTAGGGTGATAGCTGTGATGGACAAACATGGAAAGACTCTAGAGATGTTTAATAGGTAAAATCAACAAGGTTTGGTTATATATTAGATATGAAGGAGGTGACAGATCAGTGAGGTGTTTGGTTGAAATGCTTGAAAACCAGGTGAAGTTTTGATTGGACCCAATAAATAGTGAAAAGTTGCAGTACATTTTTGAGTAGGAGAAGGCCATGCAAATTTTAAGAAAGGTCAGTTTGTCAACAGCATGCAGGGGTGGGTAAATTGGAAGTGATTGAGAATGTAGGCTGTTGTAATGGTCCAGGTGACATGATTGCTGTTACTACTGCTACTGCTAAGTCACTTCAGTCATGCCCGACTCTGTGCGACGCCATAGACGGCAGCCCACCAGGCTCCCCCGTCCCTGGGATTCTCCAGGCAAGAACACTGGAGTGGGTTGCCATTTCCTTCTTCAATGCATGAAAGTGAAAAGTGAAAGTGAAGTCACTCAGTCGTGTCCGACTCTTAGCGACCCCATGGACTGCAGCCTACCAGGCTCCTCCTTCCATGGGATTTTCCAGGCAAGAGTACTGGAGTGGGTTGCCATTGCCTTCTCCAGGTGACATGATTACATGGAATTAAACCAACACATTCCCAGGGGGTATAAAGAGAGGCTGAAAGGATACAATAACCATTGGTGGATGAGAGTATGGAGGGCCTTTGGTTTGGGGAATAAGGGAGGGGACTGAAGAGGATCAAGGACAATCTCTCCCTTCTTTCTGCAGAGTTGTGCTTCTCTCCCATGACATCAAACTCAATCAGCGGTTCACTTCTCACCTGTCTCTGGGACAGCACCGTGCCCCACTGTGGTAGAAGAAGCCTTGGGAGCTGGCATGGTCCAGTTGTTGCCACTGACAGGTAACATTCATCAGGTCCAAGGTAAAGCATTGCAGTCCAATTTCCCCTGGGGTCAGAGAAGGAGCGATCCCTTGGAGGAGGGTATGGCAACCCACTCCAATATTCTTGCCTGGAGAATCCCATGGACAGAGGAGCCGGATGGGCTACAGTCCATGGGGTCGCAAAGACTGAGCACGGATGTGGAGAAAGAAGCCCTATCAGAGCCCACGTGCTCCGACTCCATAGGGTATCCAGATCATCTTTACACACGTAACTTGAACATTTTCTCCTATCCTTTCTTCTTTCCCTGAATATAATTCATCCTGTGCAGTAGCAAGTTTGAGATCATCAGGAAGGACCATGGTTCTCTGAGCTTCCATATCTAGCCCATGCATCGCTAGAGATCTTTTCTATCTCCTCCTCCACTCCCCTGTTGACTCACCTGCGTCGCCAGGCAGGTCCACAGTCACAGGGAGGGACCAAGATCCCCAGGAACCACGGAGAGAGACTCCGTCAGGTTGGCTGCGTAGCTGGAGCCAGTAGGAGTTACCAGGCTGGAGTCCTGAGATGAGGCAGCTGCCACCCTTCATTGTCAGAGATGGAGCCTTGGGAGAAGAATCCCAGCCTCACAATCTAGGTCTTCCTCTCAGCCAAGAGAGCCTACATCTCTTATATTTGAAGCCCCACAACATGCCTGTGGAGAGACACTCAGTTCTTCACTGGATAAATACGTGCACAGACTGGGGGCCAGGTCGGTGGGTTTCAGGTGGAGTTCAGGGCTTTTTAGGTTTCCCTGGTGGCCCAGACGGCAAAGAATCTGCCTGCAATGTGGGAGACTCGAGTTTGATCCCTGGGTCGGGGAAGATCCCCTGGAGAGGAAAATGGCAACCCACTCCAGTATTCTTGCCTGGAGAATCCCACGGACAGAGGAGCCTGTGGGCTACAGCCCACAGGGTCACAGAGTCAGAGACGACTGAGTGACTGATACTTTCACTTTCACTTTCAGGGCTTTATAGGGAAACCCCCACTAACTTGGGGACCTGAAGTGCTCAGCTGTGTTGGTCTGAATGACGCAAAGTGGGAGATTCCTAAATAAACATGGCTTCTGAGAACTAATCAGGCTCTATGCTAACTCTCCAAGGACCAACCCAGTCTGGAATCCCCAAAGCATGGCCTGTCCTTTCTTGGGGCAAAATTGAGGGTAAGAGATAGGAGGGGAGCAGAAGAAGGCCAGGATACTTCTCTAGTTGGGGAGGTCTGCTCTGGTCCCATCTGTTGAGGCATCATGGGCTGTGTACATGGAGACTGGTCCAGGGTTGCAGCTAGGTTTGGTCTCCGCCGAGCTGGGCAGCAGGTCTCTGCGGACAGCAGCTGTGTGACTGTGGGGCGAGTGGAGTTCCTGGGGTCCTTGGGGCCATAGCGGAGTTCATGCCTCAGAAATTCATTGATTTCGGGAGCTGGGGCCTCCCAGCTGATCTGAAGTTCCCCTGGCTGGCTCCCACCCATGGCCTTGATGAGACTGGGGGGAGCTGGCAGGCCTAAGGGCGAGACAGGGCACATCAGAACTCTTTGGCTGCTATAGTCTACAGCTCGGGCCATGGACTGTGGAGAGGGGTACTCGAGGCTTGGTTGAGGGCAGCCCCTGGGGCAGGGGCAGGGAGGCTCCTTATCCTGTTCTGTCCTCGGATGAGCAGTGACCTCACCACAGGTTGTTAGGCTCAGTGCTCCTCAAGAGCAGGGACCTCTTCTCGTCTGTGCATCCTTGTCCTGAAGCCCAGGGCCTAGCATAGGGTAGGTATTCTGTAACTGATGAATGAGTGAGTCAATGAATAGGTTAATGATGGGAAGGTTGGGGTGTCTCTGATGCGAAACGAAGTCTAGCTCTGGACGCTGAGGCTAAGAGGAATGAGAAAGGGGTCTCGAGGTGCCTCTGGGAGTCTGGTAGTGGGGGTGCACCCACGTCGTCTTGAAAGAGCACAGCTCGGTCTGATTCTAGGAGCTGGCCCAAGGGTGGCAAACAGAGGGGCCAGGATGACAGGAGGATGATCCTTACCCACAGCATCCACAGAGAGCACCCGCTGGGTCAGATTCTGGTTCAGAAACACATTGTTCACCCAGAGGTGCAGTTGAGAGAAGAGGCGAACTTCAGCCTGGGCCGGAAACTGGCACACGTATCGGGTTCTAAAGGGCGTCACGTGCTGGGAACTCAGGGGGCAGGTGCGGGGCTGCTCCCTGTGGGCACAGAAGTCTGGGCTACCTACATGCTCACCTGTCCAACTCTGAGGACCCAGGTCTGGGCCCAAGCCCAACTTCTGTTTCCATTACCGCCATTTTTCTTCTCAGTGCCTGGGATGGGTGGGATTAGGGGGTACGTAGGGGCTGGAGCTGGCTGTATCCAAAGCACCTCTGTTCAGTAAGTGGCTACTTCGGTCTTGTTACTTGGACTAGTCCTCTGACAGGGCCAAAGGCAAGGAAGCTGCTAGAATAGGGCTCAGCTGCAGCACGCACAGGACAGATACGGGGAGTGATATATACACACGATACATATATAGGATACATACGATGCAACACATACCCCGGGTAGGCATACAGCAGCTGATACATTTCACTGGGTGCTCCCTCTTCCTCATCCCAGAAGCAAGTGAGGTCCTCAAAGGTTCGAGAGAAACAGTTCAGGGACTCTGAGTCCGAGGCCAGCAAGGAGGCATCTGAGGAACAGCTGGTGAGTTGGGCTCCCAGTCCTCCCCAGCATGTTTGTGGGCAAGAGTAGGGGACCAGTGGGGGCCTCCCACTTTGCACTTCCCTCCCCTCCTCCACCCGCCCAGGGCTCCATCTTCCTGGGTATGGGTGTTTGCTACCCTCCACACAGCTCACCTTGGCTGGTGACTTGTGCCAGGTTTTGGGGGGCCGGGAGGAGGTAGGAGATGACCGCCAAGAGGGCCCAGGAGGGCATCTTCTCCGGCACTGGGTGCCTGCCTCAGCCCATCCTCCCTTCAGGAAGCTGGGCCCCAGTCCCCTCCCGGGCCAGCCCCTCAGGTTCCTGTCAGATACAGCCCCACGTCCTGTCCTGTCCCTGCCCCTGTGGGGCCCATCCAGACCACACTGGGGCTGGGGGCCAGGGGAGGGGGTGTGGGAGTGGGCAGGAGGGGAGGAGGAATTTGAAAGGGAGGATACAGGCCTTTCAGTAAGAGAAAGATGGGGGGTTGCATTTTTTTTTTTCCTAACCATGTACCAGAAGCAGAGTAAGCCTCTGTGCGGGTCCACATTCACTGCTGGAGAAGGCATATTATGAACAGCACACACTTACTGAGTGCTGTTCACTGTGCTGCCACGTGTTAGGCACTTTTTATCCGCTGACTCAGCCAATCCTCATAATAGTCTTATTATTTCCATCATGTGATGGGGAAACTGGAGACGCAGACAAATTGAAGATTTGCCTAAGACGACACACCTCCTAAGAGGTAACACTCAGGACATCAAGCTTTAGAACCTAAGTGTTTAACAACCATGCCAGTGCCTCTGGAAGGTGAAATCCACCAAGAGATGACTGTCTGCCTTGCAGTGGTGGCTATTTCCACTTTAATACGTTCTGTCTCTTTGTGCACAAATAAACACGTTCTCCTTGGAACTGGACAGCCCCCTCCACTGTGGGGAGCTTCCACAGCCACCTTTCATCCTTTGTGGTCCAAGGACCATCAGCAAAAGCACTACCTGGGAGTTTATTAAAATGCAGACTCTTAGGCCCCGCCCCAGACCTTCTAAAGCAGAATTTGCACTGTCCCCAAATCCCCAGATAATGTGAATACATATTAAAGTTTGAGAAGCTCTGGGCTTCAGTGCTTTTATCTGGTTGGCTCAGAATCAAGGGATGGTAGGTCTCAGCTCTCCAGCTCTGGCTCATCTTCACATTAGTGGTGGAAGAATTGGTGCAATCCCTTCTCTGAAACCCAAGTCCTCTCCTGAGACTGTTGTAACTGTAGTGGCTTTTGTGCCAACTCTTAGGAGCTTTGACTCTGGCAGGGCGTGGGGCCAGGGCAGGCCATGGTAACTTCCCACATTTAGCCCCTCCGACCTCACTTGGGGCTCCCCTCACTGGCTTTACAGACTGAGTATCCTTCTTTCTTCCTCCTGAATTAATGTTATTAACAGAGTGTTGTAGGGAGGGGTAGGAGGACTGTAGGATGTGAAACCTTCAGCATCACCTGTGAGGTCTTAGCTTCTCTTGCATCACTTCTCTGCAAGAAGTCCCTGAGGCCAGGGTTGCCCTGATTCCTGTCCAGCTCTCAGGTTCCATGGGACCAGCTTCCTCTGCCCAATGGAGATGACATTGGATGCCTCTCCCAGCCCCTAAGCAAGGGGCACCAAATTTGTCAGGTCAAGTGAGAGGGGAAATCAACATTAGAGTTGATGATTTCAAAATTAATGTCTCTAGCTGCGACTCCCCTTCCTGGGATCCAGATTTGGATCACCAATTGCTTACTTAGAATCTCTACTTCCATGTCTAATGGGCATCTTATACTTAGGATGGCCAAAATAAAACTCTTGAGTCTGGCTTCCTCCCTACACTTTTTTTGTTTCCTCTAGTCTTACCTACTCTGTAAGTGGCATCACCATCTACTCAGTTGATCAAGCACCAAATCTCAGTACTCATTGATTCCTATCTTCCTCTTACCTTACATTCAAGTCATTAGCAACTCTTGCCAGAAAGTCTTTCAAAATGTACCCTGAACCAGAATGCTTTTTACCACCTGCACTCCTACCACTCTAGTCCCAGTTTGAGTCACTGACAAGCTTCCTAACTGCCTCCACTCTTAATCCCTCCAGCAAATCTTCCCCAGAACGGAGTGAGATGTTCAAAATGCAAATCACATTTCTTTGCTCCCTTGCCTAAAACCCCTAATGCTTCCTACTGCACTTAGATTACTTCCTAAAGATAAGGTCCTGTCTGATCTGATCTCGGCCTACTTAGATCCTACCTCCTACCACTGTCTCCTTCTCTCTGTGTCGGTCACATACCGACATAACCTCATTGTGTCTCTCATTTTAATTCTCATCATGCTCAACCTTTCTGCAATGCTTGGTACTCCCTTCCTTCCTTGGGTTCTGCAGTGTGCCACAATCACCTGGTTTCTTCCCACTCCTGTAATGTTCCCTTCCAGTTTCTTTCTTTGCTCCTTCTCTTAAATGTTACTGTTCTAAAGATCTCCTTGCTTCCCCCTTTGTGTTACTAGTTTCTGAGTAGCCTCATGGCTTCAGTTCCATTTATAAAATCTACCAGGAACTCCCCAAATCTTAACACTCTTGAACTTCAAGTTTTCAGTTACTTATTAGACATCTTGAGTTGTTCTTCCGTGGGTGCTTCAAGCTCGCTGGGTCCCAAACAGAACTATTCCTACCTGCCTCCTATCTTCCCTTCATAGTTTTACATCTCCCCCTAGGCAACCTGGTTATATAAGCTTGGAGCCTGAATGTTACCCTTAAATTTTCATTCTGCCTCCACTCCTGCATGCAGGTCTTACCAAGTCCTGTGAGAGTTAGGGGTGCAGAGCCCAGAGGACAAGGGGCTTGTTTATGACCATCAGAGAGTGGAGTTGGGGCCTGTTTGCTCCTGCATGGAAGGGGGTCCGGTTATCTGTCCCTGTCATCTTCCCATTTTTTCCTACTTCCACATTGCTGGAGAGAGATGCCTTCCTGGGTCCTTGCTTTTGTAGAATATCCAACAAGGACTGGGATAGCCCTTGGGGAAAGATCATTTAGGTCTGCGACTCTCTGGTCACAGTCCAGTGGGTCCAGCCCAGATCAGCAGGCCTAGACTTTTCTGTTGGGATATCAAGCCAAAGCCCTGGCCTACAAAAGTCTGTATTTATTATCTGTGCAGCCGTTGCTGAGGGAACTCAAAGGGTTGCTGGTGAGGACTGGCTCAGGCAGGTATGCGCTGTTGATCTACTCTTTGGCGGGTGGTGGTGGAGGGGAGTCGGGGGCATGGGAGTCCTGTTGTGTAGCATTTGCTGACCTTTGTAGTATAAATGGGCTTCTCAGGTGGTGCTAATGGTAAAGAACCTGCCTGCCAATGCAGGAGATATAAGAGACTCACGTTTAACCCCTGGGTTGGGAAGATCCCCTGGAGGAGGGCACAGCAATCCATTCCAGTATTCTTGCCTGAAGAATCCTATGGACAGAGGAGCCTGGTGGGCTGCAGTCCAGTGGGTCACAAAGAGTTGGAGAAGACTGAAGCGACTTAGCACGCATGCACATGGTATAAATACTCCAGGAATTTCCCTGGTGGTCCAGTGGTTACTTCCAATGCAGAGAGTGCAAGTTCAATCCCTGGTCGGGGAAATAAGATCCCATGAGCCACACGGTAAAAAAAAAACAAAACACACACACACACAAAACAAAAGAACCCAAGACCTGCACAATAGCCAATTTCAAGCTACTCATGTGATGTGCTCCTTCCCTGTCCCTCCCAGATTTCCCAATGTTGTCATTTTAATCCGGTCAGAAAGCCTGGGGGAGACAGCTTTGGGCACTTGGTTTCTCCATCTCCCCGCCTCTTTCCCAACTTTGCCAAGCTTCTCTCTAGAATCCTTGTTGCATTGACACCTGGGGCAGTGTGTGGGAACACTGTGTTTCCCTCATATCTTCTTCCGTGCCAATGTTTGCCATTGCTATTGTTGACAAATGGTATCTCCTTATTTAGAACTTTTTCTGAAGCTCAGATTTGCTTTTATTCTTTCCCTGCTTAAAACCCTTTCATGATACTTTGGACCAAGGCTCACCTCTTGATGCTGAAGTAGAAGCCCTTTGTCTCTCTTTGTCCCATTCCTGACCCTCTCCCTCACTTCCTCTTTCCCAAATGCGATCCCCTTCCCTGAACACAAAACCCTCCAGAACCTCTCAACTGTCTTTGTGATTCAAGACTTGTCCCGAATCATTACTCTTTGGGACTCTTCTCTGCCAACTAAATGTAATGGGCTTTTGGGAGGTGGGGGGAGTCTAACTTTAAAAGAAAAATACAGTGTCACATTCCTTTCAGAGTCCTTGATCAGAAACAACTGGGCGAGCCTTTGGGCCTAGGAAGGATTTAGAGAACTAATTTGCCAAATATGAGATTCATGAGAATTTTGAAACATATAGTGGTAACTCTAGAGAAGAAGAAGGAGGGCTAGTAAATGAAAGATAGCAGCCGGAGGAAAAGATGTCTTCACCAGGGGAATTTTCAGTAGAAGGGCTATTGGAGGAAAATTTTAGAACAATGAAGCCTAATACTCAGTTTTAAGTTTACTCCCTCTTTTGTGAAAGCTTAGCTTCCCTAAAGCATACTATTGGTACAGGCATTCTATCCACAAAAACTCACATGGTGTTTTAGAAACAAAGGGAAAAAGGTGACAATATCTGAGGAATCAAGAGACAATGGCAGCCACAGAAAGTGAGCAAGAAAGTGATGAAAAATTTAGCAAGAGCAGGAATTCAGGCTGAGAGGCAATCATGAGGATGTACTGAAGTCCTAGTCAAAATAGAGATGGGTATGGACTTTCCAGAGGATGTGGAGTAGGGACAGGGCTGTTCTGATTGAATATAAAGGGAAAAGATGGCCTCAAAGGGTTGAAAGCCTTGAGGATGTTTGGGTTACACACACATTCTTTCCTTCCTTTGAGTCCCCCCAGAATTTTGCACCTCTACTGGGGTGTTTTACATATAAACAGCCATGCATACCTTTGCCTTTGCTAGACAAGATGTCAACCCCGCTTAGAGGGCACCATCATTTTATACTCATGCTTCCTGGGGTAAAAGCTAGATGGGGTGGGCCAGCCTCTTCCTCTCTAATTCCGTCTCACCAGCTACCACTAAAGAATATTTGCTGTTTGCTAGCCCTGTGCTAACGCACTGTCTCATTACATCACATGAGGAATTGATTATATGCCCTTCTTCTGGGACTTCCCTGATAGCTCAGCTGGTAAAGAATCCACCTGCAATGCAGGAGATCCTGGTTCAATTCCTGGGTTGGGAAGATCCGCTGAAGATGGAATAGGCTACCCACTCTGGTGTTCTTGGGATTCCCTGGTGGCTCAGCTGGTAAAGAATCTGTCTGCAATGTGGGAGACCTGGGTTTAATCCTTGGTTTGGGAAGATCCCCTGGAGAAGGGAAATGCTACCCACTCCAGTATTTTGGCCTGAATAATTCCATGGACTGTATAGTCCATGGGGTCACAAAGAGTCAGACACGACTGAGCGATTTTCACTTTCACACTTTCTTACCTGGCAGGAGAAAACCAAGACTGAAATGGATTAACTGAGTTGTCCAAAGTCACGATTCAGGGGTAGAGCTGAGATTTGAATTCAGGTCTGTCTGACTCCAAAGCCTGTTCTTATAACTTCTACTGGACACCTCTGATGTGGACTACTGTTTCCATCACTACATTCGCTTACAGTAAGTCCCCTACATATGAAACTTCAACTTGAGGACTTTCAATGATGCAAACATGCATCTGGTTCCAGCAAGGGACTAGAACCTGTGTCATCAATGTCAGCTGTAAGTGAAAGTGCAGCTTGCCCTCCGTCTCCTGTGGCTGACAGTCCTTCAGCTCTGCCATCTCCCACCTCCACTCCCTCCTCCAGTCAGTAACTCTTCTGGCCTGTTCACTCGATGCAAATCACTGTATGTTAGCTGTTGTACTGTACTATTGCACTTTTCAAGGAACTGTGTTGTAAGATTAAAAATGTTTATTTTTTGTGTTTTTATGTATTATTTGTGTGAAAAGTATTATAAACCTATTCTAGTACAGTGCTATATAGCTGATTGCTTTAGTTGGGCACCTTGGCTAACTCTGTTGGACTTTACAAACAAATTGGACTTCTGAATGTGTTCTCGGAAAGGAATTTGCTCGTATGCAGGGGACTTACGGTATTTAATATTGTGTGCCTGGCACAGGGCCACACTAAGCCAGGATCTCCCACAGGATGAGGCTGGGTTGAAAATAGGCATCAGGAGAGACTTAATTCAAGTGAAAGGGCAAAGGATCCCTAGGTACCCACCAGTGACTCCAAGCGAGAGAGCTTCCGGAGACCCAGTTTGCTTAGCCCTCTGTTCTCCTGAGCTGCTGGGCTCTTTCTGAATCCATGTTTCCTGCTCAGGAAACATGAGGACCAGACCACTCTGGCCAGACTCTGGGAGAGGGCCTGGGGTGAGATAAGAGATGCACAACCCATGACAGGAGCCTGAGCTGCCCAGAGGCCCAGGCAGGAAATCACCCTTTCCTTGGGGCTGAGAGGGGAATGACTCAGGGCTGATGGGTGGGAGTTCGGTTTTTGCAGCCCAGGCAGGCTGCAGCGAAGCCTCTTGGGCCAAGCGCTTGGGTTTGCCTTCCCCATAGCTGCCAGCTAATGAGGCTTTAAGAGGCATGCCTTGGCCTTCCTTCTTCCGCTTTCCATCATTTCCCTGGAAACAAGTTTGTGCTGTTGGTCTGGTCTCTTGCTCTAATGCTTATCCAACCCAGGTCAGCCCCTGTGGGAATGCAGCTGCTGAAAGACACAGTGAAGACCACAGCTACACAGGACTGGGGCAGGTGGGGCTGAGAGGCCAGGCGCTTTGGCTTGAAGTTCTTATTTGCAGTGGCATCCTGGGTCCTATGGTGCCAAGTGGACATGTGAGCTCTTCTGTTGGGGAGGGTACCCTTGGGGCCTGCCCTTAGCCCAGGACCTGGCATGCAGTATGCGATCAAAGTATTGGTGTTGGATTTGCAAGCTTGTATTGGGGGATAGGGAAGGCTGGCATGCTGCATGTGGTCCATGGGATTGCAAAGAGTTGGACATGACTTAGCGGCTGAACAACAACAACAATCATACCTCAGCTGGGCCCTTTCTCCTGTGCCGGAGAAGCACCATAGCACTGTGGCTAACAGAAAGATTCTGGATCCAAAATTCTCAGTTTGAATCCCAACTCTGCCATTTAATAACTATCAGACTCTAGTTAAGTTACTTAACCTCTCAGACTTGCTGTCTCTTCTGTTAAATGGGAATGATAATAATAGTACCAACCTAATAGGGTTGTTGAAGATTAAAGGAATTAATATATGCCAAGTTCTTGGGACAGTGCTTGGCAACTAAGTATCATGTAAGTTGTTGTTCAGTCACTAAGTTGTGTTCAACTCTTTGCGACCCCATGGACTGCAGCATGCTGGGCTCCCCTGTCCTCCACTGTCTCCCAGAGTTTGCTCAAATTCATGTCCATTGAGTCAGTGATGTTATCTAACCATCTCATCCTCTGCCAGCCCCTTCTCCTTCTGCTTTCTATCTTTCCCAGCATTAGGGCCTTTTCCAATGAGTTGCCTCTTCGCATCAAACAGTCAAAGTATTGGAGTTTCAGCTTCAACATCAGTCCCTCCAATGAACACCCAGGACTGATCTCCTTTAGGATGGACTGGTTGAATCTCCTTGCAGTCCAAGGGACTCCCAAGAGTCTTCTCCAACACCACAGTTCAAAAGCACCAATTCTTTGACACTCAGCCTTCTTTACGTTTCAACTCTCACATCTGTACATGACTACCAGGAAAAACATAGTTTTGACTATACGGACCTTTGCTGGCAAAGTCATATCTCTGCTTTTTTAAAATTTCTTTCTTTTAAAAAAATTTAATTTATTTTTTAATTGAAGGATACTTGCTTTACAGAATTGTGTTGGTTTCTGTCAAACATCAATATCAGTATATATATGTCCCCTCCCTCTTGAACCTTCATCCCATCTCCCTTACCATCACACCCCTCTAGGTTGTTACAGAGCTCTGGTATCAGTTCCTTGAGTCATCCAGCAAATTCCCATTAGCTGTCTATTTTACATATGGTAATGTAAGTTTCCATGTTACTCTCTCCATATATCCCACCCTATCCCTCCTTGCTCCCCCTGTGTGTCCATAAGTCTGTTCTCTATGTCCATGTCTCCATTACTGCCCTGCAAATAATTTCATCAGTACCATCTTTCTAGATTCCATATATATGTGTTAGTATACAATATTTGTTTTTCTCTGTCTGACTTACTTTAATCTGTATAATAAGATCCACCTTATAAGAACTGACTCAAATGTGTTTCTTTTTATGGCTGAGTAATATTCCATCATATATATACACATCACAGCTTCCTTATCCATTCATCTGTTAATGGACATGTAGGTTGCTTCCATGTTCTAGCTATTGTAAATAGTGCTGTGATGTACATTGGGGTACATGTGCCTTTTTCAATTTTGGTTTCCTCAGGGTATATGCCTAGTAGTGGGATTGCTGGGTCATATGGTGGTTTTATTCCTGGTTTTTTAAGGAATCTCCATACTGTCTTCCATAGTAGCTATATCAGTTTACATTCCTACCAACCATGCAAGAGAGTTCCCTTTTCACCACACCCTCTCCAGCATTTATTGTTTGTAGACTTTTAGGTGATAGCCATTCTGATTGGGTGTGAGGTGATATCTCATTGTAGTTTTGATTTGCATTTCTCTAATAATTAGTGATGTTGAGCATCTTTTCATGTGTTTGTTAGCCATCTGTATGTCTTCTTTGGAAAAAAGTCTGTTTAGGTCTTTCCCCCACTTTTTGATTGGGTGTACCTCTGCTTTTTAATATGCTGTCTAGGTTTATTCTAGCTTTCCTTCTAAGCAGCAAATGGCTTTTAATTTCATGGCTGCAGTCATCATCCACAGTGATTTTGGAGCCCAGGAAAATAAAATCTGTTGCTGCTTTTACTTTTCCCCCTTCTATTTGCCATAAAGTGAAGGACTGGATGCCATGATCTTAGTTATTTTTTAATGTTGAGTTTAAAGCTGTTTTTTGTTCTTTTAGTGACTGGCACTTCCAGTAACCCAGTCATCCAAACAGAAGTGTGGCAATCATCCTAGACGCCTTCCTTTTCCTTCCACACCCTTATTCAACCCCTGCCGGGTCTTTCACCCAAGTATTTCTTCCAGCTCATCACCACACCATCACATCTTCACTCTCTCTCTCTCTCTTTTTAATAGCTTTATTGGGATATAATTCACATACCATAAAATTTGCCCAACTAAGTGTGTAATTCAATGGCTTTTAGTATACTTTAGTGTTTATATGAAATTACAGTCAATTTTAGATAATTGTTATCTCCTCAAAGAGAAATTCTGTATCTTTTAGCTCTTGCCTTTATATCCTTCCATCTTTCTCCCAGTCCTAAGCAACTTGCAATTTACTGACTGTCTCTAAAGACTTGTCCGTTCTGGACTCTTCAAATAAGTGAAATACAAACAAGTACAATATTAGTCTGTTTGTGACTGGTTTCTCTTATGTGGTATTTTCAAGGTTCATGCATGTTATAGAGTACATCAGTACTTCATTCCCTTTTAATGGTTGAATAATATTCAACTGTATGGATATACCATGTTTTGTTTACCCATTCATCAGCTGATAGACATTTGGATTGTTTCTACTTTGGGTCTAATACGAATAATGCTTCTACAACCATTCATGCACAGTTTCATGTAGGCCTATGTGTCATTTCTCTTGGGTATATACCTAGAAATGGAAGTGTGAGGTGCTATGGGAATTTTATGCTTAATTATTTGAGGAACTACTATTTTCCAAAGAGGCTATGCCATTTTACATTTCCACCAGCAATGTATGAGGGTTCGGATTTCTTCTTGCCAACTCATTATTATTTGCCTTTTGGTTATAGCCATCATAGTAGATATGAAGTGGTATCTCCTTATAGTTTTTTTAAAAAGTTTTATTGTAGCGTAGTTGATTTATGATGTTGTATTAATTTCTGCTGTAAAGTGACTCAGTTACACATATTCTTTTTCGTATTTTTCCATTATGGTTTTCACAGGGTATTGAATATAGTTCCTTGTGCTATACAGAAGACTTTGTTGTTTATTTATCCTATATATTTATAATAGTTTACATCTTCTAATCCCAAACTCCTAATCCTTCTCTCCCCCTCACAACTCTCCTTTTAGTTTTGCTTTGAATTTTCCTGATGACTAATACTGTTGAATATATTTTCATGTGCAAATGTCCATTCAGAGCCTTTGCTCACTTAAAAAATTGAAATATTTGCCTTTATTGTTGAGTTGCAATACTTCTCTATGGGGTTTCCCAGGTGGCAGTGGTAAAGAAACTGCCTGCCAATGCAGGAGACACAGAAGACATGGGTTCGGTCCCCGAGTCAGGGAGATTCCCTGAAGCAGGAAACAGCAACCCACTCCAGTGTTCTTGCCTGGAAAATGCCATGGAGAGAGCAGCCTGGTGGGCTACAGTCCGTGGGGTCACAAAGAGTCAGACATGACTGAGCGACTGAGCAGTCCACACTTCTTCATATTGGGTTGGCCAAAAAGTTCATTTGGGTTTTTCTGTAAGATCTTATGGAAAAATCTGAGCGAACTTTTTGACCAAGTCAATGTATCTTAGATACAAGTCCCTTATCAGTTATGTGCTTTGCAAATATTTTTTTACCATTGTGTGTGTTGTCCTCTTGATAATGTCCTTTGATACACCAAGGTTTTCAACTTTGATAAAGTCTAATCTATTTATTTTTAATTTTGTTACTTGTACTTTTTGAGGTAATGAAGATTTACCCCTATGTTTTCTTTTAAGGGTTTTATAGTTTCAGCTCTTGCATTTAGGTATTTGATCCAGTTTAAGTTTGTTTATGGTATTTAGGTATAGGTCCAATTCATTCTTTTGCATGTGGCTATTCAGTGTCCCAATGGCATTTGTTGAAGATTTTTCTTTCCCCGTTAAATGGTTTCAGCACCTTTGTTAAAAACTAGTTGAGAAAAAAAAAAAAAAAAAAACAAAGAAGAAAAACCCCAAAAACTAGTTAACCATAGACACCTGAGTTACTTTCTGGACTCTCAATTCTATTCTGTTGATCTATCTGTATATCCTTACGTCAGTACCATTAATTTTTATTGCTTTGTAGTAAGTTTTAGAAATTAGGAAGAATCATTCCTCCAAATTTGTTCTTTTTCAGCATTGTTTTTGCTAATCTGTGTCCCTTGAAGTTCTCATATGAATTTTAGAATCAGCTTGTCAATTTCTACTAAGAAGCCAGTTAGTATTCTGATAGGGATTACATTGAATCTATAGATCAATTTGGGCAGTACTATTATCTTAACAATACTAAGTCTTCTAATTCATGAACATGAGATGTTTTTCCATTTATTTAGCAGTGGTTTAATTTCTTTAAGTGATGTTTTATAGTTTTCAGACTATGTTTTGCATGCCAAATTTATTCCTAAGTATTTTATTCTTTTTAGTGCCATTATAGGTGGAATTGTTTTCTTATTTTCATTTTCAGTTTGTTCATTGCAAGTGGATAAAAGAAAACTGCTTTTTGTATATAAATCTCATGTTCTGCAACTTGCTGAACTCATTTATCAGTTCTAATAGTTTTTTAGTGGATTCCTTAGAATTTCCTGGATACATGATCATGTTATTCTCAAATAGGGACAGGTTTACTTCATCCTTTACAATTTGGATGCTGTTTATTTTTCTTGCACATCTGCTCTAGCTAGAACCTCCAGTACAGTGTTGAATAGAAGTGGGAAAACAGATATCTTTGTCTTGTTTCTTCCTTTTCTTAGACGGAAAGCATTCATTAAGCATGACGTGGATTTTTGTAAATACCCTGTATTAGGTTGATGAAGTTTCCGTTTACTCTTAGTTTTAGTTTCTTTTTTTAAACATGAAAGTGTGTTGGATTTTGTCTAATGCTTTTTCTGTGCCTTTAAGATGATCATGCATTCATATTATACTAACTTGTTTTTGGATGCTAAACCAACCTTGTACACCTGGGATAAATCCCACTTGGTTATGTTATATAATCCTTTTTATATCTTGTTGGATTCTGTTTGCTAGTATTTTCTTGATAATTTTTGTGTCCATATTCATAGGCTATATTGGCTCACTGTTTTCTTGTGATATCTTTGTCTGCTTTGGATATCAGGGTAATACTGGTCTTACAGATGAATTGGGAGCTATTCTTTCTTCTATTTTTGAAGAGTTTGTGAATAGTTTGTACTTATTTTTTAAGCATTTGGTAGAATTTACCAGTGAAGTCATCTGGGCACGGGCTTTTCTCTGTAGGTTGCTTTCTTTTTTTTTTTTTCTTTTTTTCTTTTTTAATTTTTATTATTATTATTTTTTTTTCCCAGTGGGTTTTGTCATACATTGATATGAATCAGCCATGGATTTACATGTATTCCCAATCCTGATCCCCCCTCCCACCTCCCTAGGTTGCTTTCTTATTAGTAATTTAATCTCTTTACTTGTCCTAAGTCTATTCAAAATGCCTATTTCTTCTTGAGTCAATTTTGGTAGTTCCTGTCTTTCTAGGAGTTTGTTTATTTTTTAAAAATTATTTATTTGTTTATGGCCTAGCTGGTTCTTGATGCTGTGCACACAGGCTTTCTCTAGTTGTGGTGAGTGGGGGCTACTCTCTAGTTGCGGCGTGGACTTCTCACTGCGGCGGCTTCTCTTGCTGTGAAGCACAGGCTCTAGGTGAGCAGGCTTCAGTAGGTGTGGCTCTCAGGCTTAGTCGCCCCACAAGTGTGATCTTCCCAGACCAGGGATTGAACCTGTGTCCCCTACAGAGGAAACCTGGAATCTTAACCACTGGACCACAAGGGAAGTTTCAGGTATTTGTCTGTTTTATTGAAGGTTTCTAATTTATAGGCATGTCCTCACCTTGTTCGTCTATAATCCATTCTCTACATATTGGCTAGTGATATTTAAAAAAATGCAAAACTGATCATGACATACCCCTACATACAGTTCTTTTATGGCTGACCTTTGCCCTAAGGATAAAGACCCATATCCTTAATAGTGCCTAAGGTTCAGCACAGGCTGGCCTGTGTCATCTCTCTGGGGTCATTACCCTCACAGAGCTATGTTCTCCCTTTGTTCCAGCCACAGGGAACTGTTTGCAGCTCTTGAACGTACCAAATATTACAGGTGTTGTTTCCTCTGCCAGAGGTTTCCTTCTGTCAAGTTCCTGCTTCTTCTTCACAGCCCATACTAAAATGTCACTTTTCCTGGAAAAGCTTTCCTGACTGTGTCTCCTTTCTATGTATCCCCCAGGTCCCCCTCCTGCTCCTATAGCATACACCACTGTATTTTAGTTTGTTTACATATCTGTCATCCCACAAGGGCATCTTTGTTTATATGTTGGTCCCTATCAGAGATAACTTTTTAATCCTTCCATCCTGGACCTGGCAATAGCCCTGCAATAGATCAGAAATGGAATTTCATCCAAGTAAATGCCACCCCCCCTAGCCTGCATAGCTTCCCATTTACTCCAGTTAATTTCTTCTTCTTAAAGTCAGCTCCACTCTCTTAGCACTCAAGTCTTTTTGGAGGACACCCCTCCCCCAACCTCCTGTATTTGTATATAATGTTATCAGCTGACACTTACTGAATACTACTTCCAAGGTTCAGTGCTGTGATCCCATTCAGTGCTAACAACAGGGAGGTACCTATTATGAACTCCATTTTTCAGAGGACAGAGCTGAAGCTCAGAGAGGTTAAGTGAGTTGACCAAGGTCACACAGATAGTAAGTGACAAAGCCAGGCTTGGACATGGTCTATGTGATTCCACAAACTATGCTCTTAACCACAATGTTATGCTATGCTATGGCTTTTTTGATTTTATCTGATTCTCTGAAAAAAATGTGAGAAGCAAGATGTCTTGTTTTTTAAGGAGCAGTGGGAGAGAAAGCTGAGGCCAGCAGTGACAAATCAAAAGGATGGGCAAACCTGAAGGCCACACAGCAGGGGGTAGTGATGTGGGACTAGCTTTCAGGACAGGGAGCACCTCCCCAAACACTGAGAGACTCTGAAGAAGCACAGGTATCCTGCTGTGACTGACTGAAGTTGGAAATGACTTCTGCCTTCTTCCTTTGGGGCCCACAAGCTGGGCAGTACCAAGCCAGGGAAGGTTGCCTAGAGACAAAAGGAAATTGGGAGCTCCAGACAGGCCAGACTCTGTCTGGTGCTCAGGTGTCAGTCTGAACTGAGGCTGGGCTAGAGCCGATGCTGGGAGGGACTGTTTGCACAGAGCAAAGAACCCTAGACTGGCAGCTATCTAGGGAGACATACTGGTAGTAGAGGCTGGAGAACAGGTAAGAGACTAGGGGAAAACCGGGCTTCTCATTATGATGGTGATGTGGGGGAGTGATTATGAAGTGAAGGTCGCTCAGTCGTGTCTGACTCTTTGTGACCCCATGGAGTATACAGTCCATGGAATTCTCCAGGCCAGAATACTGGAGTGGGTAGCCTTTCTCTTCTCCAGAGGATTTTCCCAATCCAGGGATTGAACCGGGGTCTCCTGCATTGCAGGCAGATTCTTTATCAACTGAGCTATCAGGGAAGCCCGATGTGGGAGAGGCGTATGTGTAAAATGGGTCTTTCAGGATGTCTCCCATCAGGGAGGGCTTGAAATAATGACAGTGTAACAAGGGAAAGAATTTATTTTCTTGGAAAGTCCAGTTTCTTCTTCTTGGTTTAACTTTTCCCTGGGGATGACCAGCAGTAAAAGGTAGACATTGGATGGAACTTCTCAGAGCATTTATTTTTCCTGATTATGAGACTGGGAGTAGGGTGCAGCTGAAAACGGCACGTTAGTGGTATGAGTGCTGGCTTCAATGGAGGGGTTGAAGCAGGGGTTTGAGTGGAGGGAGCAGAAGAGTGCAAACGTGGAGCAGCTAAGCCAGAAGGAAGGATGTGAGGGTAGCCATCAGTGATGCAGGAGGCACTGGGAGCAACTGCGAGGGATGAGGACCCACCCCCCTGAGCCCACCCCATCCCTGGATCCCCATTTTTCTTCCTTAAGTTAAAAACCAGTTCCTTGAGGCAGCTCAGGCGACAAGGATCAGCAGTCACAGGTTGGAGAGCCGAGTGTGCTCTGGCCAGCAGAGCCAGGATCTGGTCGGACAGTAGCTCAGGCCTCCTCGGCTGTAGCGTCAATGCCCGCGTATGTGAAGTTCTCAAAGAGCGACATGTTCACATAGGCCTGGGGAGCAGAGCAAGCTTTAGTGGGGGGCCAGGGACTGGGGTATGCCTGCCCTGGAGGTTCTTGACTTCCATGTGGTTGGGGTACTGATCCGTACTGGAGATTCAGGATGACCCCATGGTCAAGGGTGGTCCTCACCAGCCCAGAGCAGCAAGAATATCAGACCACAGCTGGGAAGCTAACATGAGAGACCCTTGACACAATGTTAGGTGTTTTTTCATGCCCTTATCTAATGAATTGATGGCTAATGCATTCATCCATTCATTTACTTATTCTTCTATTCATAAGGCTATTTCTGCTGATTTACCCATTTTGATGGTTGCTTGACTATTCCTTCCTTCTTAAGATAGTTTAATAATTTCTATAACTACTTAGCTCAGTTGGTAAAGAATCCGACTGCAATACAGGAGACCCCAGTTCGATTCCTGGCTCAGGAAGATCCCCTGGAGAAGGGATAGGCCACCCACTCCAGTATTCTTGGGCTTCCCTGATGGCTCAGCTGGTAAAGAATCCACCTGCAATGTGGGAGACCTGGTTTGATCCCTGGGTTGGGAAGATCCCCTGGCGAAGGAAATGGCTACTCACTCCAGTATTCTAGCTAGCCTTGAGAATTCCATGGACTGTATAGTCCATGGGATTGCAAAGAGTCGGACATGACTGAGCAACTTTGGCTTTCATGGTTATTTGATTATTCCTTCATTCTTAAGATAGTTTAATAATTCCTATAACTATTTTGTCATTAATTCATATTTCAGAACTCTTTTCACATTACTCATTTTCATGTACTTCTTCACTTAGATTTATTTGATAATTCATTTACTTATATGGTTATTAGATTCAGTTATTTAATTACATGTTTTTTTGTCATGTGGCTTACAGGATCTTAGTTTCCAGATGAGGGATCAAACCTGTGCCTCCTGCAGTGGAATCGTGGAGTCCTAACCACTGCACTACCAAGGAATTAAGGAGTTCCCTTAATTAGTTTATTTGTATAATTATTATATCATTCATCTACTAATTCTATACATTCATCCATTCAGTTACTGTGTTACTCATCCATCCATCCATTTGGTGAGCTGACCATTCATGCATTCCACTCAGCTCTGTGCCAGGTGAGAAGAGGTGTCCATGGTAAGAAAGGACTGATGACTCCAGCAGAGGAAAGCAGGGAGTCCTGGACATGGGATCTGGGACAAGGACTTGCTGCTGAGGCTAATCAGTGGCCTTGGAAGGCTTAGAAGGGCCTAGTGTCCAACGCAGTGAGAGCTAGAAAGGGCGCTACACCCCAGGGCCCGGTTTAGTTGTGGTGCAGCTGGTGGTGGGGACAGGGCCAGGAGACTGCTGCCTGCTGGTTCCTGTTCGAGGGCACTCCTGTGAGCTCAGTAAGCCCAGCTCTCCCCACTCTGGTGCTCGCCTCACCTTCCTAGCTTCCAGCATTCGGCCCAGCTGCAGCGCGATCTGGGCAAAGGGGGGTCGCTCGTATGGACGGTCCCGCCAGCACTGCCGCATTAGCTCATACCTGCGGGTGGGGATCGATGAGATGAGGGTCAGGGCCCGCTGGGGTGACTGACAGGGGGCCCAGGGCTCGAGGCTGAGGGACTCACACTTCATCGTCACAGTTGCGAGGCTGCTCCATGCGGTAGCCCTGCGGCAGCTTCTCATATAGCTCGGCACACGTCATGCCGCAGTATGGGGTGCCCCCTGTGGGAGGACAATGCTCTCTTAGCCCGGGGCCCAGGAGGAGGGGAGTGGGGGTCAGGGAGAGATGGGGGCCCTCTGGGGAACAGGGCTCACGGACTCACCAAGGCTCACGATCTCCCAGAGGAGGACCCCAAAAGACCAACTGAAACAAGGAGGATGAACTGAGTTACCTTCTAGGCCCTGGGGCCCAGCAGCTTAAAGTCTACCTACCCCATGTGTGCAGCCTCTCCTGGTCCCTACCTATGTCTACTTTGCAAGGGTCTGGCCTTGGCCAGGTGTGGTCTCTGCTACTGAAATTCCTTCACAGCCTCCCAGGCTCAACATAATCACAGCTAACATTTTTACTGTGCACTTGCTGTGGGCCAGGCACTCATCATTTAATGTATATGTTAATTCATCTACCCCTCACATCAACCCTATGATCTAGGTACTATTATCATCCCCATTTTACAGATAGAGACACTGCGGCACTGAGAGGTTAGCTAGCTCACCAAGGTCACACAGCTAGTAAGTGGCAGAGCTGGGATTCAAATTCTGGCAGTCTGGCTCCAAAGCCCTTGCTCTTAGCTGCCTCTGATAACAGCAGCTGGGCAGGTAAGAGGTGGCTGAGGCCAGGGTGGGAGTTCTAGTTGGGGGAGTCATCTCAGGGGTCCTGGGGCAGAAGTAGGAAGTAGGGGAGTAGTGGTCAGAGGGGTGTTGGTGTGGTAGACAGTGAGCTGGGCAGGCCAGGCCAAAGAGCATGGGGAAGGGCCAGGACCAGGGCTAGAGTGCTGGGCAGGCCAGGTTGAAGAGAGGGACAAGGGTGTGTCAGGATGGCTGTCTGGAGGAGGGAGCGCAGAAGTGGCATCTTGGGGGTCATGCTCTGGTTAGGTCCTCTGGTGGGGATGACCTGCCTACAGAGAGGAAGGTCAGAGCATTCTTTGAGTGGTCTCTCCATTTACCCAGGCGTTATCCGCCAGCAGCCCCATACCTCTCCAAGGCATCCTCCAGTCTCTTAGTCAAACACAGCCCTAAACCACCCCTACTCCAATGCTACCCCTGAAACACCTTCCAAGATGAAGCTTCCTTCCAGCTTTATTCTCCCCTGCCCAACCCTGCCTTCCCATTAAGATGCTGGGCATGGCCAAGGCATGCTTAAGACACATCCGTGTCACATCTGTGTCATACCTGGAATACACCTTAGGGATAGGCAAGTCATGCCTTGGACAACATGAGACATCTCTGAGGTGCGCTCAGGTCACACCTACACGCATCCTTAGGGGACCAAACCCTCCTGCCTGTCCGCGCTCCCACACTCACACATCACTCTTGGTGGTGTAGACGCTGTAGTTCAGAGACTCAATGGCCATCCAGCGTACCGGGAGACGCCCCTGGGAGGGAGTGGGTTTGAGGGGTTGGGTAAGGAGAAAGGGCTGTTCAGCAGGTTCTGGGAGGCAGGGCCAGGCACGGCCCCAAAGGGGAGGACTGAAGGAGACTCACCATAGTCTTCTTCACATAAACCTCCTCCCCCCGAGAAAGGCCAAAGTCTGCAATCTTGGAGGCCAGGTTCTCTCCGACCAGCACGTTTCGGGCAGCCAAGTCCCTGTGGATGAACTGCAGGCATGGTCAGAAGTCAGGGACGACGGAGGATGATGGCACCTCGGGCTCCAGGGCCAGGGAGGGCGTCTGACTCACGGCTGGCTTCCTGGGCCCCTCTGTGCCTTTAGTAGCCCTTTACTCTTCTGCCCACCCACCCCAGGCCTCAACCTGGATCAGAGACTCGTGCCTGGGAAAAGCCACAGTGGGGGCTGTCATCCCTTCCTACTTGAGATCTGGGCCATGGCCAAGTTCAGGCTGTATCCTTCTCCTGGGACGACAGCTGACTTTTCCCCAGTGACCACACTGCATCTTCTCCTCTTTGAATGCTCCCTGACCCCATCTCTCCAACCCCTGCTCCACTGATGAGAATGGAAAGGCCCTTCTCTTGCCCAAAGCGATCTCTCCCTTGAGTTCCAGATCCTCCCCACTGGGCCCTCCACCTTCCTCAGAGACCTTGCTCTATCACCCCTTCCTCTGCCTTGGCCCCCTGCCCTCTACTTTCAAAGATACTCAGTACATTAACAACTTCAAAGTGCCTCCCTTCAGTCTCACATCCCCTCCTCCAACTGTCTCCTCCCTCCTTTCATTCAAGCAGGGTGTCCTTGGACTTGGGCTCAGGTTTCCTGTCTGTTCCACTCTTCTCCTGGTGAGTCTCACCCACTCCCTGGCCACCAGCACCCTGATCTCTGAAGTGACAGCTTCCAGACTGTTGTCCCTGGTCCAGGTCTCCCTCCTTGGTTCTAGGCTGACAGTTGCAAAATGCTAAACCACACCCCCAAACACAGACCTGCTTTGGGGGTGTTCTCACCCACTCACCCAGGCCAGCAACTTGGGGTCACATCCTCTCTAGTCCTCAATCCCATATCCAATTAGAGCCTGCTGATTTGATCTCCTGAAGTTCACTTGATGGTCTCCCCTCATCCCTCTAGCCCAACTTCCCCAAAGACACACACACACCCACACACACACACCTGCTTCTCACTCAGATACTGCATGCCATTGGCGGCATCACTGGCAAAACGCAGCAGCTGCCGGGAGCTGAGGGTGGAGGCTGTTCCGTGTTCTCGGGCAAAAGCTGGGTCAGTTTCCAGGACCCGGCTCTTGCGCAGAAAATCCAGCAGGTTCCCATAGGGGGCATATTCAATGGCGATATACAAGTAACCTGGGAGATGAGGCATACAGGGTGGTGATTTACACTCAGACAACCTGGGATGGCAGCAGGCACCTTATGGTACTATATGGAGAACCTGGTGCATGAAGGAGAACCAGCAGTGATGTTTTGGTGTCCTGAAGCTTCCTACAAGGTACTAGAGGTATTGGCTGATGATGTGGGTGTGGAAGAAGGGGTAGGTGATGAGTTGGGGGCTCACCTCGGTTCTCACAGGCCCCCAAGAGGTTGATGATGTTGGGATGATGCCCCAATTTGCACAGAACTTCCAGTTCTCCCGCAAAGTCACGATGGTCATTTTCAGAGGCATACTCTGTGTAAAGAATCCAATATCACTTTTGCCAGAAATAACAAGGGTGTGGGCTGTTGAGGGCTGGGGTCAGTTGCTGGTGGAAGCTAGGTGGGGCCTGGGGTTGAGGGAGAAAGGAGAGGGTCAGGGCTGGGGCAGGGGTTGCTCTCAGCGGACCTTTCAGCATCTTGATGGCGGCGTTCATCTTGAGTCCATCCTTCTTGATCATGGCCCGGATGACCTGGCCGAAGTTCCCCTCTCCAATGAGATCCTCAAAGGTGATGTCCTCCCACTCCAGCACTGGGTAATTTAGGGGCTCGGGCTGAGGTTTTGGCCGCCGGGTCAGTGTCAAGGTGCCTGAGCTGAACTGCAGGATGGTCTCCTCGCCCTTCACAGGATGGGACAAGTAGGCAGACAGTCCACACAAGAGACAGGGGCAGCAAGAGGCAGAGACAGGCAGACAAAACAGTCATCAGACAAACAAACACAGACCCAGACAGAGGGCACCCTAGTGGCCAGCCAGGCATGGACAGACAGAGGACACATACTGAGACAGAATCATATGAGATGGAGCCACAGATGGGACATTGGGTGGACAGATGTCCAGAGAGAAATGCAGAGACCACAGGCTGGAGATCTAGTATGTGGGTTCTGAAGGAACAAGGAGTAGGTAAAATTGCTGGAAGCCATGACATGAGTCAATGGAAGGTTGATACTCCTAACACCAAAACCAAGAGGAATTGGAATGAGCTGTGATGGGAGCAATGAGCTTCCCCTTATTGTGCCAATCCCACAACCAGGCTCTGTTGTCACCAGGGATGCTCTGGAGTGGATTCTGGCCTTGGGCAGTGGATTGGGGTATGTTTAGTGAGTACCTACTCCATGCTGAGCCTAGAGCAGCGGGCAGCCAGTGGAATGGTTTTCTTCTCCATAGCAGAGAAGCAGAGATGACCCCTGTCCACCCACTTGGCAGCTCCCATAGCTCTCAAACCACCCAGGACCTGAAGACAGAAAGAACATAACAGAGAAGACCATCCATTTGTCCTAGCCAAGTAGGACCTGGGCCACCTGGGCAGGGCTGAGAGCAGGGAAAGAAAACAGCTGAATGGGACCATGGGCACCGCCAATATGAGAACAGAAAGAACGGTTAAGATAGACCTGTTGGGGCGTGGGGTCCCTGTATGAGCCGCAGCCCAGCTTGATGGGAGATGTCTGAGGACACAGGTCACATGGGTTCACACGAAACATAGGCAACTGAAAGCGCACACCTGCATGCACACACACATGTTCTAGTGGAGGCCAGTAGGCAGGGCATCCATGAGAGGTACATGAGCTTGTACAGGAGAACAAGTGGAGGGCCACACATGTCAGGGATATAGGTGCATACAGATGGGGGCATTCACAGACGGGCACACTCACACCCAGCACACGCGTTCATGCACAGATACCCGCACATAGGCGCCTGGGGCAGGGGTATGTCTTGATATACGTTAGGATGCTACATCCATTTAAGGCTACTTTCCCACTCCTTCCCTTCACATTCATACCCCTGACCCTCCCCCACCACAGCCAGGCCGCTTTTTGCACACACTGACCTCAGAGGGAGGCCAACGCAGCCTGGAACAAAGAAGCCGATTGAATCTCTGAAGGGAGTATTTTAGAGGCATGGCAGAGACAACAGCCTTGGACACTAGGCTTTCTATCACAAGGATCAGCCCTTGAGAGAGAAGAGGGCTTTTTTTTTTTTTTTTAAAATGCCAAAACTTCTCTGTAAATACCAAGTCCAGGCACGGAGGACCCAGGGCAGAGTTCAGATCATAAGTGACAACAGTGGGGAAGATCCCAGAGGAGAGAGAGGTGGAGGGGGGGTGACAGACGAGGCGATGCTGGGGTCCCTGAAGGGGAGTTAGCACCCTCTCCCAGTCCTTACCCCCTCAGTGGGGGCCTGCTGCTCAGGTTTACAGGGAAGACAAGAAGAGTAGGGAGGCCTGTGCTTCTTGAAAGGAGTGACAGGTGAGGCTGCAGGCCCAGATCAACTTGAGAGTGGTACAAACAGTTGGAGGAGGAGCTGCAGCAATGGGCCTGAGGGCTGCAGAATATGCTGCCCTCTGCAGGGGACAGGGAAGGACCTTGGAGTTCTTACGTGCAAGGAGGCCCTGGGATTTGCAAAGGTGGAGACTGGGATGAGGAACTCAAAGTGCAAGTGCCCTTCTGGCCCGAAGGAGGTCACAGAAGGGCTGAGCACACAGGCCACGAATGCGTGCAGGAGGGCCTGGCCAGAGAGAACTCCTCATGGAGCCCAGGCATTCTCCACGTTCTCATCAGGCTTCCCAAGCTTCCATCACCCCTCATGGGAAGGGGGAGAGCACCGAATTGACCATGGTGCAACATGGACATAACCGAATGATTCTGAACTGGGAATATTAAATATTTCATCACTAATATACCTGGGCTCATGAGCTGAGTTCAATTCTATAGAAATGGAGAAAATTACAGATTGCACCCTTGTATGCTGTTGAGTGTAGTCTTATACCTAAACATCCATGCATACACACACACACACACACACACACACACTCACAGTGTACAAATACTTGTGTGTATACAGGTAGACACATATACACTCAGGGTCTGCACATGTGTGCCCGGCGGCAGGTACAGGTGACTGACCGATCCCGACTGGTAGGTGAAGGTGCGTCTGCGATGCAGGCAGCTTTTGCGGATGCATGCCAAGGTGAGGAGGGCAGCTAGGATGGTGAGGCAGGTGGCGGACACAGAGCCCACCACAGCCAGGACCAGCTGTTGATCCAGGTCCTCTTCAGCTGCATGGATCTCTTGGACTGGGCCCTCAATCTGCAGCCCTGGACACAAGAAGAGGGGCAGATCACAGAGATGCCTGGGTCAGGGAACCCAGAGGCCACCACGGGGTCACACAGAGGTGGAGGTCAGAGATCCCAGTACCAGGGAGGGAGCGGGGATGTCAGGCCTAGGACCAGCGGGTTGCTGGAATGTCATGATTTTCCCAGCACTCAGACAATGGGTCATTAAGAAGGGAAGGGTGAGACTCCCCTGGTTATCCAGTGGTTAAGAATCCACCTGCCAATGCAGGGGACAGGGGTTTGATCCCTGGTTCTGGAAGATTCCACATACCTCAGGGCAACTAAGTCTGTGTGCTACATCACAGCCCTCGAACCACAACTACTAAAGCCTGAGCTCTGCAACAAGAGAGAAGCCACTGCAATAAGAAGCCTGAACAAGGCAACTAAAGAGTAGTCCCCCTCACCACAACTAGAGGAAGCCTGCACACAGCAAAGATGACCCAGCGCAGTCAAAAATAAGCAATTAAAAAAAAAAAAAAAAAGAGCCACACCAAAGAAAAACCGAAAAAATGAAAGGAGGGAAGAGTCGGGGCCCCTACTGCCAGGGGGCCCCATTCCCCTATCACTTGTTGGGAGGGGCCTAGGAGGCCCTAGATCCAAGGCAGGGGATCACGTGCCGGGAAGAGCACCGAGACCGACCCCAGGGCCTGGGCATCCCCTCATCTCACCGTTGCCCAAGGTGGACTGTTCTACCACGTTGCTCCAGTCGCCGGGGCCCTGGACACTGGCCCGCACGCGGAAGAGGTAGCGTGTGCTGGCGTTAAGGCCGCGGACGATGGTGCTCGTCTCCTCGGGCCTGTCCACGTCCATCCACAGCGGGTCTCCGGAGCCCCCCGCCACCTGCACCTCTACGATGTACTTGGATATAGGCCCGGCTGGAGCCTCGGGGCGCTGCCACATCAGCTGGATCTCAGAGTCTGAAAGCGCCTGGGCATGGAGGTGTCGGGGGGCAGGGGGCCCTGGGGAGATCGGGGTGGGATGGTGGGGCTCAGATGGGACCAGGCTGTGTGACTGTGGGGTCAGACAGATCCGCTCTAGCTGTGTCCCCAGCTCTACCGACCCCAGGATGGGAGATCTGCTGCCAACTTCCCAATTCCTTCCTGGGCTGAATATTCCTCTCGCTGTGGCCTCCTTCACCAACGACCTTCTGCTTCCCCTTACATCCCAAGTCTTCCTCGCAGTGTCCCCACGTCCCCCAAGTCCCATGTCCTCCTCACGCCCAACCCCCTCCCATGACCCCCCGGGCTCTCCTCTGACCCAGTTACTCCTGGAGGCCCACATCCTCCCGGCATCCTGGATCCTCCCCTGTCCTGTCCTCCCTGTCTGCCTGACATCCAGATCCTCCCTGAGCCCCTGTTTCCACGTCCTGTGGTCTCTGCCTATCCATCCAGGCTCCTGTAACCTCCACGTCCTTTCGGGCCCCGTGTGTTCCTGGCATGCCCGGCCCACCCTCCTTAGGAGCCCGCCACCCCCTCCCGAGCGTACCGCTGGGGGGCAGAAGCACGCGCGCGGCGGGAGAGGCCGGGCCCAGGAGGGTGCAGTGGTAGAGCCGCACGTCCAGCTGGTAGTGGGTGCCAGGCGTGAGTCCGGTCAGGAGGGCGGTGCGGGCCTGGGGGGACGAGACATTCTCCCGCCGCTCCTGTCCCCGGGCCCCGTCCCACAGACGCAGCAGGAAGCCATCGCCCACCAGCGGCCCCGGCACCGGGGGTAAGGACCAGCTCACTCGCAACCGGTCGGGGCCCTCCACATGCCAGCCCTCCAGCCACGGCTTCAACAAGGGCTCTGGGGCCAGAGGTAGAGGTCAGAACTGTCTGGTAGGTCCTGGGGGCCGGCTGGGATGGTGAACACCCAGGGACAACCTCCAGTGGGAAAGGCAGGGACCCCCGGGGCTGACAGGCCGAGACAACCCCGGAGCGTGTGGGACAGTGACCCCTGGGGAACAGAAAGGGGTGACTCTGGGCCTCTCACCAGGACAGTCTGTGGTCATGAGGGTGGGAGGCCCCCAGGTCCCCTCCCCGCCTTCCCCCGGCCGGCTCAGCTGCACACGGACACTGTATCCCGTCTTCGGCCTCAGGTTCATCAACGTCACGTTCTCACTGGGGTCCACTGGGGGCGGGGTGCACAGCACACAGCATTCAGGGCCAACCCCTTCCAGAAGCCTCCACTCCCCCTTCAACCCCTCTCTTCTCCACACACTTACCCCTCCCTTCCCCCCCTCCATGACTGCCTGACACCCCATCCTGCCCTTAGCTCTTGCCCCCCTCACCCACGATGGTGGACCAGGCCATGGTGCTGTCCTGGGGCCTGTAGTGCAGGCGAACGGAGGCGATGGGTCCGTCCCCAGAGAAGGAGACCAGCGGGGAGACCACGAGCTGGCGGCTCTGCTTGGCCAGAAGCCTTGGGGCGGTCAGCGGCACTGGCGGGACTGCCAGGAGACTCAGGGTGAGGCGTGGCCCACACAGCCCACCCAGCCCTTGGACACAGGGGCAGACTCTGCGCTCTGGGCATCAAAGATAACTCTGGGTCTCAGTGTGGACCTGGGGATGCCCCTGGGCTGGGGAGAGACCAGGTGCAACAGATGATCAGAGTGGCCAGGGCCTAGGGAGGACAGCTCGGGGCATAGGGACTCGGCAACAAGGAGATGAGGGTGTCCCAGAAGATGTTAAGTGAGGGAGTGAGATGGCCAGACAGGGGTTTGGGGGCCATACAATGTGGGGAAGACAGAGAAAGCTAAAGCCCAAGGCAGTGTCACCCTGCTCTCTGCCCCTCCCCCATCATTCATCACGCTCGTAATTAAAAAAACAAAAGTAGCAGGTGATGAAGCACCTGCTCTATCCAGATGCTTCACATGCACGGTCTCTAATTCTGACAACTGCCTTCAAGCAGGGCTCATCATCCCTATCTTAAGAATGAAGAAACTGAGGCTCAGAGATATGGAACGACCTGCTTAAGACATGCAGCCAGGGTTTAAACAAAGTCTGTCTGACCAGGCCATCTAAAATCTGCCCATCTTATCCCAAACAGCTTTTGTGCTCCTGCTTAGCTTCCTCACCCCATGGTCACTGTCTTTCCTGCCTTAGCTCTTCTGTCCAGATTATTGCATTAATGTCTCAACTGGTTCCCTTGCTTCGTCCAAACATTTTCCAGATGGATTTTCTAAGAAAACTGGATGTATGTATGGGTGAATACATGCATGGATAAATGGATGGATGGGGGAAGGGGGGAGAGTCAAGGAGGATGGAAGGGTGTGGTAGAAGGGGTGGGAAGGAACAATGTTGTCAGGCAGAAACACACATGTCAGGAAGAAGTGCTGGCCTGGAGGGAGAGGAAGGTCCAGTTTGGATCCTATGGAGCCCTTGGGCCTGCGGCTCACGCAGAGGGTTAGGTGACCTGGAGTAGGGCCCCTGAGTTGTGCACCAGGTGACTTCCCCACTGACCTCAGAACCAGACCCCGACTACACAGAGGTCTGGAGCCCAGGAGAGGGGTCCAGGCTGCAGACCGTTATCTGGGAGTTGCCAGGGAACGGTTGAAATCTTAGGAATAGGTGACATTATAACTACTAATAGCAATAAATGTCAACATACATTGAGCACATACCCTCTGTCAGGCACTGTGCCAAACGCTTAAACGCATCATCTCATTTAATCTTCACAGCAATCCTATCAAGGGAGGGCTGATATCCTCATTTTACAGAGAGAGAAACAAGCTATGAGGGGCAAGGTAACTCACTTAGATAGATGATGGAGCTAGAATTTGTCGTGAAGATTCAAAGCCAAGTGGGCCTGGGGAGAGTAAGAAGAGGAAGGCGGGAGGTGGGACCCTGAGGTGGTGGAGGGGGCGACAGAGAAGTAGAGAGGATGGGAAGCAGAGCCTGACAGTGAGAAAGAGGGAGAGGGACAAGAGGTCTGGGCTCATGTCAGGGGAGGTGGTGGCGGGGGTCAGGAGCACAGGAAAAGAGCACCAGGGGGTGGGAGGGGCCGTGAACGTCTGATGCTTATGGTGCTGGAGAAGGTGGGGGACATCTAGACCGGGGTGGGGTGCTAGGCTCCGAGCAATCCTGGGCACTGGCAGCTGCCTCCTTATTCACCAGGAAGCACTTCTGGGAAAAGAAACAGGTCCACAGCCCCACGCACTCCCGTGTTGTAGCACTGGGTGCCTGGTGGTGTGACTTGGGGTTGGAGGGAACATAGCATCCCAGAAGTGGATCTGGGATGCAGATCCGTGTATCTGTGGGGCAGGGGAGATAGAAAGGTAGCATTTCCCAGGGCAAGGCTGGAGAGTGTCCCACTTCTGGGGCATGGGTTCCCTTCCCAGGTGGGACTGAGCTATGCTCCAGCCTGGGGAGTGCCCGGCCCAGGCCTCAGGCTGACGACAAGCCCTCTTCTCTGCCTGGTGCTGGGCTGTGACCTTAGACATGCTCTTGCCCTTCCTGCTCCTATCTGAGCAGCCTCGGCTAGGGCCCACTCTATCTGCCATCCATCCTCCATGAATCCGGGACATCACTGACCTTTGACATTGATCCTGAAGCGTCGACTATCCTGGCCACCAGACGTAGACACGCGGCATTCCCAGAGTCCACTGTCCCCAAGAGCCAAGCGGGGCACCTCGAACTCGGCTGTGGTTCTATCTGGCTCCACAATGGCCTTGGTGGACTGAAAGAGGCAGGGGAGAGGGACAGGCCTCAGAGAAGGTGGCAGAGGCTTGTGTGTTTGTCCAGGTTGATGAGGGGACAGAGATGTGGAGGCGGTCCCTCAACAATCAGCCTGACCCAATTTGAGCTGTGGTCAGGCCAGTGGGCAGAGCCTGCAGAAAGCCCTGAGGGGTGGAGGAGCCTGTGGGTGGGCAGAGGCCCTGGACCTCCAGAGGCCCAGAGGTCATGGGGCTCACCAGGAGCACCGTGCCATCCGGCTTGCGAAGCTCCATGCTGCCCCGGACTGGGAAGGGGTTCCCCGCCGCGGCACAGTTGATCCGGGGCGTTGTGTCTAAGTTGAACTCCAGTTCTGAGACCATGTCCAAGATCTGGGGGATCCGGTCTGGGGAGAGAGGGAACACTCATCCCGGAGGCCCTGTAAGGGCAGACACACGACTGCCACAGAGCCACCACCCCGAGTCTTTCGTCTTAGTGGAGGCACCGCCAGCATCCCAGTCACACAGGCCTGCAAGCCAGCAAAGTCCCGGCAACATCTCCAGGCCCTCACACCCACCTCTACCGGCCCCCGAATCTGCCTCCTGCACCCTCTGCCTCCTCAGACCCCTCACCAGCCTCACCACCAGAACCCTGGTTCAGGCCTCTATCATTTCTGGGCCCCGTGACAGATCCTCTGGGCTCTCCTGCTCCTGTTCCTCCCCAGCAGCTGGGGTCCTTTCTCAAACCCATGCCTGACAGCACACCTGATGGACCTCTTCAACCCTTCCCTGCGGGGCTATCATATTCAGTGCAAACCCTACAGCCTGTCATTCAAATGCCCCGAGAGCTGACCTCCTCTGACCACTTCCAGAGCCCTTCCTCATGCCACTGTCCCAGTGTTAAAGCTTGAGTCCTCAATCCCCCGGCCTTTGCCCTGCTCTCTCCCTGGCCATCTTTCTCCCATCCTCCATACCCCATCTGAGATCACGCCTCTTTCCAGAGGCCCTCCCTGACTCTCTCGGGTTGGTCAGGGCCCCCTCGGGGCTCCCACCCACCCTGGGCTGCTGCCCATCCCCAGGGGGAGGAGGGGCTTTGAGCCAGGGGGATGCATCTGGTGAAGCTGATCTGTTCCTCAGAGCCACCCCCCGTGCTCCTACCTGACTTCTCACAGTGCATCCCATGCCACCCGGAGGGGCAGACGCAACCGCTGAAGCGATCACAAGTCCCACCATTCTGACACTGGCACTGGAGGTGGCAGTCAGCTCCAAAACGACCTGGGGCGCAGGCTGGGCACCAAGGGGGTGTAGTTAGAGGGGCACAGGTAGGAGGCAACAAGGGCACAATGGGGGCCTGGGGAATGCCAGGCTTGGCGGAGAGGGCACTGGTCAAGTGAGCAGGGGATGGTGGAGGGCTCGGTGTGTGAGGCAGGGCCGGAAGGAAGAGCTGGGGCCAGGCTTGCAGCCGGCTGTCTGGTCAGAGACTATGGAGGGTGGGTTAGTCCGTACCTTCCTGGCACTGGCTTCCTCTCCAGCCAGATCCACAGGAACAGCCATAGGGGTCCGGGAGGCAGAAGGTGAGGCCCCGGCAGCCTGATGTGCCTGGGCACTGCTCCTGGCAGCTCTGCCCAAAACGGCCTTCTCTGCAGGCTAGAAAGAGGGCATGTGGGTACAGAAGCCTCTGTTGGGTCTCAGCGTTCAAGACCTACTGGAACATGCTCACCCTCTAAGTCCATTCTTGTGGTTTGAGAGTCTTCTCCCAGCAAGGCCTCCTCTCTTGCCCAGGTCTTGGTGCTCCCTCCTCCTTACCCTGCTCACAGCGGGTCCCAGTGAATCCAGGGGGGCACACACACTCGCCATCCTGGTCATGGCAGACACCTCCATGCAGGCAGCCTGGGCATTCCTTGGTACAGTCTTGTCCCCAGTGCCCCGCCTCACAGCCTGCAGGAATGTACTCTCAGCAGCGGACCCTCACCCACTCGACCACTGCCTCTGATGACTGGGGCACGCCTGGGGGCTGAGGGGGGTCCACAGGAAGTATGCACAGGGCTCCCAACCTCCCATATCACCCACCACCTCTGCCCTCTGCTCCTGACCCCGCACGATGAGTCGAAAGAAGGCGCTGCCCAGTGGGCTGACTTCCAGGTACGTGGCACTGTAGATGCCGCTCGATGATGGCTGCACATTTGGGAACTGCAGCAAGAACTGCCCGTCCTGGGCCTCGTGCCAGTCCAGGGTGTAGAAATAGGATCCTGGGGGGCATAAACAGGATAGGGGCCTCAGCATCACACAAGAGCTGGGGTCGCCTCCCTCTGCCCACCTTATCCTGAGTCACATTAGCATGGGTCAGGCAGAGTGAGCAGACCGGGAGAAGGCACCAGCGAGTGTCTGGACCTGAGCCAGAAATGTAGGAGGCAGCCTCTTTTCCACGCTCCACCAACCACTCAGTAAATCACCAAGTCCTGTTCAGTCCCCCTCCTCCTTGTCTCCTAAAGCTGCCCTCTTCTCTCCAGGCTCACTGCCACTACCCTGCTCCCAGCCTCCCACAGCCTTCCAAGCTGTCTGTCTGCCTTCAGTCCCCCTGCTTCCTGTCCATCCTCCACTCAGGGTGATCAGTGAGATTTTTCTCCAGTAGACCCCACCGTAGCTCCCCTGCTTAAGCTCTTCAATAGTTCTTCACTGCCCAAGGGACAGCATCGGACTCCTCAACACATCATTTTCACCAGTTTGGCTACCATGCAGCTCTCGAGCCCCAGGAAAGTGAAGTGAAAGTGAAGTTGCTCAGTCGTATCTGACTCTTAGCGACCTCATGGACTGCAGCCTACCAGGCTCCTCCGTCCATGGGATTTTCCAGGCAAGAGTACTGGAGTGGGATGCCATTGCCTTCTCTGACACATATGCTACTGCCACCCATTTCCCTTGTTTTCTACAGAACCGGTCTAATTGTAAAACAGTATTATACTTAAAAGACCCTCCAACTGGCCACCGTTCGCCGTCCTCCAGTGGGTACCGCGGCCATGCAGTATCACATAGGAAGACCAGGTGTGTCTTCTTTAAGCCCTGGGGATCAAATCTATCCCAGTTTTTCAGGATACAGTTCAAAGGAGTGAGGCTGGAATTGTTAGCTCCCATCTTGTCCTGAAGGACATACCCCCATACCTCTCCACAACCTTGCATTCCTGAATTGCTTTTATCTCTTCTAGAAACAATGTGGTATCTCACAGCTTCCTGCCTTTGCTCTTATCAATCCTTCTCCTGGAATGCTTCTCCCCTCTTCTTTTTTTCCATTTATTTTTATTACTTGGAGGCTAATTACTTTACGATATTATAGTGGTTTTTGCCATACATTGACATGAATCAGCCATGGATTTACATGTATTCCCCATCCCGATCCCCCCTCCCACCTCCCTCTCCACCCAATCCCTCTGGGTCTTCCCAGTGCACCAGCCCTGAGCACTTGTCTCATGCATCCAACCTAGTTCTCCCCTCTTGTTTGTGCAGTTAATTCCCAGGAGCCTCTCCCTCCAGGGTCTGTGGACACTAATATTAGGGTTCTCGTCCCTGCACCCCTCCCTCTTTCCTCTTTGCTCAGGATGGAAGAGAGATTCTAGAGAACACAGGTCTACCTGACTCCGCGTCTCTTATTAGTTCAGGGGCCCTGGAGCTCAGGAGGCAAAACCTTTGGCTCAAGAGTCCAGGGACACAAGAGTCAGCCAATGGTCTGTGGGTGGGAGAGCTGAGGCAGGAATCTTTGGGGCCATACAGAAAAATGGCTTCCTCCTCTGTGGTGACCAGAGGGCCTGACAGGGCCAGGTGGGAGCAGGCCCGGGCTGAGATCCCCAGGCTGGCCCAGGCCCCTGCTCCTGTCTGGACAGATCTCTGGAAGAGGCCAAATGTCCCTTGCCTGTGCTGAGACTTTGTTACCCCTTCTCTTCTTCAGCAGGGGGGATTCTGCTCCCTGCCAGACCTGCTATGTGATAGTACTTGCTAACTTCTGAGAGAGCCCAACTTGGAGGGGTTAACACAGCTAACTAGGGGGTGACAGGGAAGGAGGCAGCTGACCAGGAGGCTGTGGTCCTCCTGGCGCAGAAGGAGGACATCTCACAGCCAGAGATGAGTTGGATGCAGGTGCTTCCCATGGATCTGGTGCAGGAGAGAGGATGCGCCCCGGAGGCTGGCCAGAGCTGGTAACAGGTGTATGGAGCCACGGCTGTGTCAGGGGCCAGCCCTGGGAGCTTCCAGGGCCATGGAGGTGCCGGGGTGTCAGTACTATGGGTTTACCTGCCCACCCAGTTCAGACTCCTCCCCCCTTACCGTTGCTCTTCCAGATCACATCTGTCTGTTTCTCCTTGCGCACCAGCGCGGAAAGCACAGCCGTGTCGCCCTTGTTCACTGTGTGTGTGACCTTGTCCGGGAGCAGGTGGGCTGCGAGGCGGATGGAGGGAGGGGTCAGGGGTCAAGGGCAGCCCCCTCCTCCCCGCTCCCACCCCAGCCCCACCCTCGCCGGCGGCCGGACTCACCCCCGGGGCTGTTGTGCACATAGAGGACGCGCGTGCGCCGCGCCCCCGCGCCGCCCACGCACGAGAAGACGCCCACCAGGTCGGAGGGCTGAGAGAAGCCGCGCGCCGTCACTTGGCGCGAGCCGTTGCGGGCGAGGTGCTGGGGCTGCCAGGGCCGGGGCGTGCGCACGATGCGGTCGTCCTTCTCCAGCAGCAGCGGGGGCCCCCAGGCGTCCGAGCCCCTGCCCGCCCCCGCCTCCCCGGACACGCAGGTCAGGAAGAAGCTCTGGGGCTCGGTCAGACGCAGGTCGGCCAGCAGCGTCAGGTCCACCGCCGCCCCTGGGCCGGGACACCGGGCTCCGATCTGGCAGGGTCCCGGCCCTCCCCCTGCCCCGCCCTCCACCTCTCGCCCCTCTCCTCGCAGCCTCTCCCCTCTCCTCCCCTCCCCGCCAGGCACTGCACTTCAGCAGGCACGTCCATCCGCCTCCCTTCCTGTCTCTATCCCCTTCCCGGTGCACTGGCCCCTTTCCCTCGAGCTTCTTCATCCTAACAGAACAAAAACAAAAACAAAGACCCTTCCCTAGCCTCCCCATCCCCTCCCTTCTCCAGCCAGATGGCTTCCCTTTACAGCCCAGCCTTCGGAAAGAAAGAATGATCTATGCGCCCCATCACCGTTTCCTCACTCTATTCCCGGCAGTCCCCTTTCCTGACCTGTCTCTACAGCTGCTCCGCAAAAGGGAGCCGCTCTCCCTGCCCCCCTCCACTCCCCCCCGCCCCCACACCAGATTGCCGGCCAGGAGAGCGCTAAAGATCACAAGTGTCTTGGAGGGACCCCTCCCGTTGCTCTGGTCCCCAGGTCGCTCCGGAATCTGGACCGGTTTGCTGTGCTGGGACTGAAGGCGGGAGAGGCTGGATTCTGCAGCCAGGTGGTTATGGGGCAGAAAGGAAGAGAGCTCTGGTCCCAGCAAAAGGCCAGAAGCAGGGAGGGCAGGCCCTAGGACCCACTTGGGGCTGAAACATGCACAGACACCAAGTGGGCCTTGGTCTTTGCCTTCTACAGAGCTTCCTCCAGGGTGGGGAGACAGACGTAGAGATGCCTATCAAATGCACGGAGCTGTAGAGAGCAGAGAAGGGACACCTAACCCAGCATGGGGGACAGAGGGGCTGAAGAGGTGCCTCCTGGAAGATACAGCTTGAGGGTCTTAAAGCTGAGCAGGATACAGGGTGGGGATTGCAAATGAGGACAGGGAGAGGTCATCGGTGGGAAGGACATTCTAGGCAGAGGACATGCCATGGTGCCTGCTAAATCACTTCAGTCGTGTCCTACTCTTTGCAACCCTGTGGACTGTAGCCGGCCAGGCTCCTCTGTCCATGGGGATTTTCCAGCAAAAATACTGGAGTGGGCTGCCATTTCCTTCTCCAGGGGATCTTCCTGACACAGGGATCGAACCCACGTATCTTATGTCTCCAGCATTGGCAGGTGGGTTCTTTGTCACTAGCGCCACCTGGGAAGTCCCAGGGCCTGAGTAAATGTGTGGAATGAAAAATATCATGGTGTGGACAGGGGGCTGTCCAAGTTCAAAGTGGCTGGGGCACATGGTGTGAAGCCAGAGCCAGGAGGGACCTCGTAGAGCTGGAGTCTCAGCTCAGCTGAGCCTCCTCAGCCCTGGGACCCCATGCCTTCCCAAGCCCCTCCTACTCTGTCCCTGTCTGTTCACTGCCAAGTGGTTAGTTGGTTTAGATGCTACTTTGCTTATCAATGGATATTCTTTGAAAGCCTGCCACAAGTAAATGAAGCTGACTGTCTGTCCTGTGCCGACCACCTGCTTTCCTTTGGATCCTCCCACTCTGCAGAAGTTGGTGTCTTTCCATCCACAGAGGAGGGTCATAAAAATTATTCTCCAGGCTTGCTCTAGCAAGCCCATGCCCTCTCAGGCTTTCACCATCACTTCCAAGTCAATAACCCTGGGCAGGCCTCTCGGCTCTCCCCAAACTTGTTCTTCTCTGGACTTGCTGCCTCAGCAGACTGCAAAACCCACTTGAGATACAAACTTCGAGACATCTCATACTGCTGCTACGATAATGAATGTCTATCAGAGATCAGTTATATGCCACATACTTTACTTATGTTCTCTCGTTTTATCATCCCAGCTCTCCTGGGAGGTGGGTATTATTACCCCATTTTTATAACTGGCAAATTAAGGCTCAGATAAATAACTTACCCAAGGGCATACAATTAGTAACTGGCAAAGCCTGATTGTCTGACTCTAAAGTCCACACCTTGAAGCACTATCCTGACTGCCCCAATGAGTCACAAAATTCTGTTTCCTCAAAAACTCTAGACTTCATCCCCATCCTCAAGTCTGCCCTTGCTAACCCTCATCCTTGCTTCACTGGACCATCCGGATAGCCACACTCTTCCCTCAGCTTGTCCTCCAAAATGACCTATCTGAGACCTTGTGACACTCTGGCCTACAACCTTCTATGGCTCCCTATTGCCCTTCAGGATGCAAAGCTTGCTGTAGAGCTCCCTTGCTGTTCCCACTGCCCCTCCTACTGTGCGTTCCCTCCAGGATCCCTCAACCGCCCCCCGTGTACTTCCAAGCCTCTGAGACTTGTGTCTGTTGTTCTGCTTGCCCTGGAATGAAGACCACCCGTCTGAGTGAAGTCTGTCCTGATCCCCTTTCATCTCCCACCCTGAAGTAGAGTAGGCTGACCCTTCAGTGCTCCTCTTTGTCTGTTCCGTGCTCACCCGGTGTCCCGGGCCCCCCACTGGACCGCAGACCTCTCGAGGTGGCCTTTGCGTTCTCATCCTCTTTGGGCAGCACGCTGAAGGAATTGGCTACCACATATTCAGAAGCTCTTAGCAGTGCTCTGTGTGAATTACCTCATTGAAACCCAGTTACAGCTATAGGAGGTCAGCATCATTCAATCTGTTGTACAGCTGTAGAAGCTCTCTGCCTCTCACAGCTCTTGGAATGTTGTTGGTGCTCGATAAATGTTTGTCAAATGAATAACTGAGTGAGTCCCACACACTGACCGTATGAGCACCCCCTGAAAACTTCAGGGGGCCCAGAGGCTCTGCTGCTCTCCACTGACTTCAAATCCAACACAGTCTGTGGCTGCTCCCCTCCCCCAGTCCCTAGCTTCTGCCTGGGTTTTCCAGGCCCGGATCCCACTTTCTAGAGAATCAGGGTGTGGAGGAAAGAGATAGCAATGCTGATAGGGTTTTCGGGGGCGGGGGTCGTCAAGGCCCTGGGCAGGGAGGTTCAGGGGAGACTTACCAACATGAGAAGCCAGGAAGAAGATTGGGAGCAGCAAAGGGGGCTCCAGCCAGACCATACTCCGGAGGCTGACTGCGCCAGCCAGCACAAGCGGGGCCCAGGGTCAGTCACTCTGGGTCTGGCTGCTTGGCTTGTGTTGTCAGTGTGTTGGTGTTAGGGAGGAAGAGGAAGTGAGTTAGCTTGGGTGGGAGGGGTGGCAGGGGAGAGGGGTGGGGAGGACTTACCCTGCTTCTGGGCCTCTAGGCCCCCCTGGTCTGGGGCTGGGTGTGGCCTGGAAGGTCCTGGAATGGGGTCACTGAGGGTGGGAGGAGGGTTGTGGTAAGGACAGACCTGGGGACTGTTGGACCGTTTCCCTTCCCCTCCTCTCCGCGTGGGCCTCAGTCTTGCCAGCGGGCAGGAGGCAGGAGACAGGAAAGGGAGGAAGTCGGTGGCTTCCTCCTATTGAGAGGGGATGGGGAGGATATTGTTCTGGGGTCTCTCCTCCCCCAGCACAAACACAAGATTCCTCATGTTTGCACCCCAGGACACAGTTCCATGGGTGTCCTAGAGAGCGGTTCATGTATGTAACACAAGGATCCGGAATGTACACAAAGGAACAAACAACACACTCAGGGCAAAAGCCCTTTGATTCAGTCTTGTGTTATTCTCTCAGTTTACAGGTAGCAAAACTGAGGCCTGAGCCTGCAGGGCTTGAAGGCTCTCTAAGGTCACAGCGAGGCTGGGACCTGAGCTTCTGACTTAGCTGTTCCTCAGGGCTCATGCTAAGCCAAGCTACAGAGTGCACAGGGGTTGAGTCTCCTGCATTTGCAATCCTTGGCTTAAGCCACTAACAGAGGCTTCAGCACACTGTCTGCCTGATGTCATTATCCCTGGACACTGGGGCAGCAGAAGCCCCACCCAGGGAGTGCCTGCACTCTTGAGGGCTGACAGCAGCCTGGAAGCAGTCCTAGCCCTTGACAAAGGCTCTGAAGTCCCACGGTGGATTTGCTGTGCCCCTCATCTCTCCCTGCCCTGGTGCCACCTCTCCACTGGCAGTTGCCGGAGCAGAACATCGTCCATGGGCACAGAATGCCCGCCGGGCTGGGAGTGGGGTCTATCCTTGCAGGGAACAGAGGGAAGTGTGTTGGAGCCATCAGATGGCTGGGCTTGCTTGTAAAATCTGTGACTCCTCTGGCCTCAAATGGAGTGGTTGAGGTGGGGTGAGACCTGGTGCTAGGTTAGGGGACTGATTTGGAAGTCCACACCCTCCCTTTGGGGCTGGGACATCAACCTTCCCTTTGGGGCTGGGACATCTTCCAGAGTCTGTTGCCAGGTGAAAGCTGGACTCTCTTTTTGGACCCACGAGGCTCTAATTCACTGGGGGAATCTGGGCCTCGGCAATCTAGCTGAGCTGATTTAGGCATGGGGCTCTTCTGAAAATCCCTGAAAAGTCCCAGGAGAGATGTTGACTCCTGGTGTAGTTTGAAAAATGGATCAGGGAAGACCTCCCCACCCCACCCCCACCATGTTGGCCCCCAGATTACTTATTCCTAGGTATGAGGCTGGGAAGAGCTTTTTATGGATAAGACTCTGGTGGGAATGGGGGTGGCTGATGCTTTAGTCTTCAGCTTTTCTTGGTGCCAAGACCTTTGACTCTGGCATAAGAAAGGAGCTGGGAAATGCTGGGGCAGTTTGTCTGACAGGGTTGTAGGCAGAACTTTCCCCTTGTTTCTGGGAAAACCTGGAAGGCCTAATGTCATTTTGTGTGTATACAGAGAGCACTTGGGCAGCATCTGTTGTGGAAAATGACAGCTACTGGCACAGGTGTTTGCTCTGAATGAAGTTTAAGGCTCTGTGACTCTGTAACATGGCAAAGACTACAGGTCCATCTGGCCGCCCCACTTTCAACTGGGAAACAGAACTCAGTAGTAATGATCTGTAGATGAACACAATGCACATCTTGCAGAGTTTGTACACAAGAATTTGTATTATAAAACAATGTCCTATAAGTGTAAAAATGTATTTTTAATGTGTTGAGATTAGGTTGCAAGCAATTTAAATACCATCTGTTTACAAACAGGATGTCACTAATGAACTATCTGTGCACCAACAAATTTTGAGTGGGTTGTGTGTACATCTGCTCTTGCAATAGGAATGCTTAAACCATAATGCATGCTTTAAAGTCTCAGTCACTGGAAAGTTACAGACCAAGAATAATGTTAATGCAGATACGCAGTTCTACACATTGTGAGGTCAACCTTCCAATCCAAAACAAAGCTGATAATGATAAAGCTAAAGATAACTTAGTTTTTAAAAAAACAAGAATAGCAGCATGACCAACTCCACACAAGGCTGATGATTCACTGCTACAAAAGCCACCTTCCTGCAAATAGTGGGAATGCCAGCTCTTGTCACATGGTCACATATAGGGGTTTTGCCAGGTCACTGGGGGTTAAGGGCAACCAGGCCTCCTGTTGAACTCTGAAGCAGAGATTTTTAGTAAACAATCCATGCCAATTTACTTTCCCAATGCCAGATTTTACTCACCTTCAGTTAGAATGTTGCTAGTAAGAAGCCTGCAGTTGGACCTGAAAAGGTAATGAAAGTAGTTATCCTTTGCCCATAAGAACTGAAAAAGGACTGAAATTGTGGAACTGTCCAATGCCCATGGGGGCAGCCTCGTGTTCCACTAGTGGGGCCATGGAGCTAAAGAGTTCTGTGTTTGCATGATTGTGTCAACTGTTGGTATCAACTGAGTGCTACTGAAAATGGTCGTGTATTTTTTCATAGCTAATCTGAGCTTTGGGGCTGCTGTTTTTGGAGAAGTAGTCTGTTGTGGTCCTTTTGGGATGCCATAACAGAATACCACAGACTGGCTAGCTTCTAAACAGTAAACATTTATTTCTCACAGTTCTGGAGGCTAGAAGTCCGAGACCAGGATGGATCCAAGATCATAGTCCAGTGAGGACCCTCTTCCAGGTGACAGGTCCTCACAGGGTGAAAAGGCAAAGGAGCTCTGTCGGTTCTCTTTTATAAATGTATTACAAGCATCCCTAAGAGATAATGCAGGCTTGATTCTAATGTCTCCAATAAAGCGAATAACAATAAAGCAAGTCACATATTTTGGGGTTTTCCAGTGTATATAAAAGTTAGGCTTACTGTACTGTATCTATTAGGTTTACAATACCATCATGTCTAAAAAATATATGTACTTTAGTTTAAAAATACAGAGGACTTCCCTGGTGGTCCAGTGACTAAGATTTTTCACTCCCAGGGCAAGGAGCCCAGGTTTAATCCCTGGTCAGGGAACTAGATCCCGCATGCAACTAAGACCTGATGCAGCCAAATAAATAAATAAATAAATAAATAAATATACATATTAAAAATATTTTATTGCTAAAAATGCTAACCGTTATCCGAACCTTCGGCAAGTTGTAATTTTTTGCTGTTGGAGGGTCTTGCCTTGATGTTGGTGGTTGCTACAGGAGGGGGTGGCTGTGGCAATTTCTTAAAATAAGACAACAGTTAAGTCTGTATCAATTAACTCTGTCTTTCCCTTGAACACTTAGAGGCCATTGTAGGGTTATTAACTGACCTAATTTCAATATTATTGTGTCTCAGGGAAACCCGAGGAGATGGGGAGAGACAGGGGACTGACCAATTGCTGGAGCAGTCAGAACACACATTTATCGTTTAATTTTGCTATGTTATGTGGACACCTGCTCCCAAACAATTACAGTAACATCAAAGGTCACTGATCACAGACCATCATAACAAATGTAATAATAATAAAAAAGTTTGAAATATGAGAATTACCAAAATGCAACACAGAGGCAGGAAGTGAGCAAATGCTGTTGGAAAAATGGCACTGATAGCTTTGCTCAATGCAGAATTGCCACAAACCTTCAATCTGTAAAAAAAGTATCATCTGCAAAGCATGATAAAGCAAAGCACCATAAAATGAAGTATGCCCATAATTTCACCCTCATGATCTAATCACCCAAAGGCCTCCACCTCCTAAGACCGTCACACTGGGCATTAAGATTTCAATGTATGAATTTTGGAGGGGGACAAACATTCAGACCATACAGTCATCCTTTGCTAGGAGCAGATTAATGAGACTAAGGTTTTAGCCCTTGTCTCTGTAACAATTGGCAGACTTCTGGGCCACTGGCCACATTTTGAGTAGCATTAGTCTAATGGGTAACAGACAAAGAGGGTCGAGGGATAGATGGCTGAAGTCATAAATGTCTGAATTTGAGAGTTACAGGGATCTCCCACTTTTTCTCTTTTATGAGAGACCTGCCTTAGTACCTGTTTTTGCTGACCAAAAGAGATCCGAGGAGCATTTTCAATTTTATGAAAAAAGGTGAAAAGTGATAGCATTCATAGTTTGTTTTGCAGGGAGTTTTTACAGAGGCAGCTTGCACCTTGAACTGCTAGAGAGGTAGACCTCCAAGCTCCTTCCCCAGAAACTATACTCAGCATCTCAGCGTCAAGCCCCCAGAGCTTTGAATTGTGTCTGTGAACATCTGTGCCTAATCTTGATTTATTTTGTGCAACCGTTAGTTAAAAAGATGTGTCCTAAGGTAATTGCTTCTTTGCTTTATGCCATCTTGGCTTAAAGGTTTCATGGGGATGCTCTGATAGTGGGAGACCCATAGAGCGTTTCCGGCCTATGGTGGAGTCTGTGGTGCTGTAGGAGTGGCAAGGAGGTGATGGCCGCAGGAGATGAAGAAGTCCAAGTGGGGTTTGGAAAGGTCATCTGTAAGGATATGCTCCTTTTCACCCTTGTCATTAGAACACACTGTATTTTTACATAGATGCAGGCATGTAATAACCCTGCACTGAACATTTCCAATACAGGCCTTCTTGATTTGCGTACCATCTGCACATTTTTTGTAATGCATCAATTCTGTTTTTCCTACAAGTGGTTCTAAACTCTTTGGGGGTGGTGATGGGAAAGACAGATCTCCTCTAAAATAATGGGACAGGACAGACCAATCACAAACTCTGAAATTGAAACCATGGTTAAAAATCTCCCAACAAGCAAATGTTCAGGATCTGACAGCTTCACAAGTGAATTTTATCAAACATTTAGAGAAGAGTTAACACCTGTCCTGAAACTGTTCCCAAAAAATTGCAGGGGAAAGAACACTTCCAAACTCATTTTATGGGGCTTCCCTGGTGACTCAGACAGTAAAGAATCTGCCTGCAATGTGGGAGGCCCCAGGTTTGACCCCTGGGTTAGGAAGATACCCTAGAGAAGGGAATAGCAACCCACTCCAGTATTCTTGTCTAAAAAATTCCATGGATAGAGGAACCTGGCAGGCTACAGTCCATGGGGTTGCAAACAAACAAAAGTTCAGGACCTGATGGCTTCATAGGCTAATTTTATCAAATATTTTGAGAAGTTAACACCTATCCTGAAACTGTTCCAAAACATTGCAGAGGAAGGAAAACTTCCAATCTCATTTTATGAGGCAACCATCATCCTGATATCCCAAATCAGACAAAGATAGCACCAAAAAAGAAACATACAGGCCAATATCAACTGATGAACATAGATGCATAAATCTTCAACAAAATACCAGCAATCTATATCCAACAGTACATTAAAAAGGTCATCCACTGTGACCAAGTGGGATTCATCCCAGGGAAGCAAGGATTTTTCAACATCCACAAACCAATCAATGTGACACACAATATCAACAAGTTGAAGAATAAAATAATGGGACAGAATTAGGGTTGAAGAAGGAGATGGCAACCCAGTCCAGTATTCTTGCCTGGAGAATCCTATGGACTGTAGCCTGCCAGGCTCCTCTGTCCATGGGGTCGCAAGAGTTGGACACGACTTAGTGACTAAATCACAGAATTAGGGTGGTGTGCTGGCCTCCTCTGACCAATGGGTGTCCTACTTGATCCCAGGGTGTTCCGAGGAACCCAGACCATGGAAGACCTGCTGTACTGCTTATTTGGGTCTGGGGACTGCTTTTCTCCATGTTGAACTATCCCCCATCTCCGTCTATCCTCTACCATTCTCTTCCATGAGTGGAGGCTCAGGATGGGGAAGGAGAAGAATTGGGGGACTAGGGAGCATCAGACCATGTGGGTAGAGGGCTTGAGGCTAGGTGGCAACTTACTCTTACGGATGAGCTCTGACTTGCCAAGGCCCCGTTTAGTTTGTGCTTTGGATGGAGGTGGTCCTGGGGGAAACATCCCTTTCTGTCATCTTAGGGACTGCTTGATTTTTCACTTTGAGTCTATAGAAAAGTCTGGAATGGGGCTGGAGGTGCCTGGCTGGGTTTCCTCAGTCCCTGGGCTTTGGTGGGGGAGGGGTAGGGAGAGGGCAATAGCTGGTACTGCTTACAGTTCCAGCTCAAGGGGACCTGTGAATCTTTTCTCCTGAGCTGGAGGGGGCAGTGTTTTTTGTTTTTGATTTTCACTTTGGGATTTTTGTTTGTTTGTTTTATTTTTTGTGATTTTATTTCTTAGAACAGTTTTAGATTTATAGGAAAATTGAGATGATAGTGCTCAGAGTTCCCATATACCCCATAGCCAGTTTCCCCTCTTATTAACATCTTAAATTAATAGGGTATATTAGCCATAACTAATGAACCTTACTTAGTACATTATTATTAACTAAAGACTATGGTTTATTTAGAAATCTTCAGTTTTTCCCTGTTTTTGCTTTTCTGCTCCAGCATCCCATCCATAATATTATATTACATTTAGTTTTGTGTCTCCTTAGGCTCTTCTTGGTATGATAATTTCTCAGTCTTTTCTTCTTTTTTGTGACCTTGACAATTTTGAGAAGTCTATTGGTGAAGTATTTTGTGGGATGCCCCTCTATTGGAATTTGTCTGACGTTTTCTTACTATTAGACTGAGGTTCTAGGTGTTAGGGAGGAAGACCAAAGAGGTCTTAACAAGGATACATACCACCAGTATGTTCTGTCACTGTTGATATTGAACTTGATCACCTACCTGAGGTGGTATTTGTCACATTTTTCCACTGTAAAGTCACTGTTTCCCCCCTGTTTTATAGCCACACTGCGTGGAATGTGAGTTTTTAGTTCCTTGACCAGAGATTGAACCTGTGTCCCCTGAAGTGGAAGCATGATGTGTTAACCTCTGGACTGTCAGGGAAGTCCCAGAAGTTACTACTTTTTCCCTCCCTTTACAGACTCTCCTCTTTGAAGTCATTATATATAGCTCACACTTAAGGAGAAGGACTCTGCCCCTCTGGGAGACTTTATCTACATAAATTAATTAGAATTCTTCTGAAATGGAGATATGTCCCTTTTCTCTTCCGCTTCTCTGTCTAGTCAATTATTTGTTTACAACAACATGCCCTCATGGGTATTTATTTCATATTTTGGGTTATTATAATCCAATTCTACTTTATTTTGTTGCTCAGTTGTTTCAGCTTTGACTGTTGGCAGTGCTTCCAGTTGTCTCCTATGTTCCTTTGATATATTCCCACCAATGTAGGGCTTTGTATTTTTTTGGTTGTTATTTGTTTGCTGTCTTCCACTTCCTTACTTCCTGGCTCTAACAAGATGCTTCAGGCTCATCTCATATTTTTCCTGCTCCAGTTCTAGAATGAGTCACCACTCTTTTTAATTTTTTTTTTTGATATTTTATTTGAGAACGACATTAGAAAACAAAATCTGGGTGCCAGGTGTGCATTTTACTACTGGTATATCTAGGCCCTCTCAGCTGGCAGAGCAAGGAAATATATGTGTTTATACCAGTAAAGGCATATATATATATATCTACAAATATTTCTATATTTAGCAATTTGTATTTATATTAAACTAAGCATCAGGAGAAGACTCTTGAGAGCCCCTTGGACTGCAAGGAGACCCAACCAGTCCATCCTAAAAGAGATCAGTCCTGGGTGTTCACTGGAAGGACTGATGTTGAAGCTGAAACTCCAATACTTTGGCCACCTGATGTGAAGAGCTGACTCATTTGAAAAGACCCTGATGCTGGGAAAGATTGAGGGCAGGAGGTGAAGGGGATGACAGAGGATGAGATGGTTGGATGGCATCATTGACTCATTGGACATGGGTTTGGGTAAACTCTGGGAGTTGGTGATGGACAGGGAGGCCTGGCGTGCTGTGGTCCATGGGGTTACAAAGAGTCAGACATGAGTGAGCGATTGAACTGAACTGAAGCATCAGTTCATAAGGATGTCTCCAATTCTCCATTATTACATGAGTCAAGAGCAGTCCTTTTTATTTTAGACCCACCCTGTCTCTGACCAAACACAATATTCATCTCCATTATTTAATTTTTTAAAAGCGTATTTTCAGAGAACTTATTCATAGTTAGAACTAAATGTATATTATGAAAATGATAAAACATTAAGACATGATTGTCAGTGTATTCACTTCAGGTATCAGATTTCTAAAAACACTCCTTAGGGACTTCCCTGGGGGTCCAGTGGTTATGATTCCCGCACTTCCATTGCAGAGGGCCAGGGTTTGATCCCTGGTCGAGAGCGAGGTTCCCACAAGCTGTATGGTGGCACAGCCTGGTAAGAATAGCCAGAAAAACTCTGAAATAGAAGATTAATGAAGGGTATTCAAGTCCTATCAGAAAGTAAATTGGGGTAGATTGTGTTTTCCCCAATTGACCACAGTATTTTCTCCCACTCCATCTATTTTTCTTACAGTGTGAACTTGACATTTGTCCCACTGAGAGATGGGGTCATTTCACCTCCCTTTGGATTTGGATGAGATTGACCCACTTGTAATAAAATGATTGCAGAGAATATGGTGCTGCCTGGGTCAGAAAGTTGAGGCAGCTTCTAGTTTGTTCTTGGAGGCACTTCACTATAATTCTAGTTGCCATGTAAACAGCCTGTCTTCTCTTCTCTGAAGCCACCATGCTGTGAGGAAGATTGAACTAGCTCTCACAGAAAGACCACATAAAGAATGCTTGAATGAAAAAAAAAGAAAGTTTGAATGAATGGGTAAAGAAGCGGTGATACATATATACATGAAATATTACTGAGCTATAAAAACGAATGCATTGAGTCAGTTCTATTGAGGTGGATGAACATAGAGCCTATTATACAGAGTGAAGTTAGTCAGAAACACAAAAACAAATATCATATGTTAACGAAAGATAGTACTGATAAACCTATTTGCAGGGCATCAATGGAGACACAGACATAGAGAATAAACTTGTGGACACGGGCTGGGGGTAGGAAGGAGACAGTGGGATGAATAGAGAGAATAGCATGGGAGCATATACACTACCATGTGTAAAATAGATAACCAATGGCAATTTGCTCTTTGACTCAGGGAACTGCAACCAGGGCCCTGTAACAACCTAGAGCGGTGGGAAGGGGTGGGATGTGGGAGGCAGTTTCAAGAGGGAGCAGACATGTATACCTATGACTGATTCATGTTGAGGTATGGCAGAAACCAAGGCAATATTGTAAAGCAATTATCCTTCCATTAAAAATAAATATATTACATTTTTTGTTTAAACAAAAGAGAAGGCTTGAAGCCGCATGAGAAAAGGATAGCTGACCAGCTCCCAGTTGCTCCAGATCCTCCCCTCTAACACTTCCAGTTCTGGCTCCTTTCTGATAACTGAATGAGCCAGAACCACCCAGTCAACACTCTTCTAAATTCCTAACTTATAGACTGTGAGATATAATAAAACAATTGTTTTAAATGACTAAGTTTAGGGATGACTTGTTTCACATCAATATTTTCTAATATTTTCTATTTATATGTAATATATAATATATTGTTGTTTTCTGTCCAGTTGCTCAGTCATGTCTGTTTCTTTGCGACCCCATGGACTGCAGCACACCAGGCTTCCCTGCCCTTCACCAACTCCTGGAGCTTGCGCAAACTCATGTCCATCGAGTCGGTGTTGCCATCAAACCATCTTGTCCTCTGTCGTCCCCTTCTCCTCCTGCCTTCTATCTTTCCCAGCATCAGGGTCTTTTCCAATGAGTCGGCTCTTTGCAGCAGGTGGCCAAAGTATTGGAGCTTCAGCTTCAGCATCAGTCCTTTCAATGAAAATTCAGGACTGATTTCCTTTGGGATTAACTGGTTTGATCTTGCAGTTCAAGGGACCTTCAAGAGTCTTCTCCAACACCACAGTTCAAAAGCATCAGTTCTTCCGCGCTCAGCCGTCTTTATGGTTCAGTGGTCTTTATGGTCTCACATCCATACATGACTAGTGGAAAAATTATAGGTTTGACTAAACAAACCTTTGTTATATATATAAGTCTCAGTAATTAAAACAATGTGTTGTCAGCACACAAATAGACCAAAAGAAGAGAAAATTCAGAAATGACCCAAATACAAACAGGAAATTAGTATGCATAAAAAGTGGCATTTCAAAAAGAAGTGCAGTTATGGGGAATTCTCTGCTGGCCTAGAGTTTAGGACACTGTGTGCCCACTGTAGGGGGCACAGGTTCAATCCCTGGTCAGGGAACTAAGATCCCCCATGCTGAGCAGTGCAGCCAAAATAAATAAATTTTAAGAAGTGGAATTTTGAATCAGTGGGAAAACTTGTTTCTTTTTAATAAATGATGTTGCAATAACAGATAACTGTCTGGAAAAATAAAGTTGGATTTATAGTTAATATCACATATCAAAATAAACTCTAAATAGGCCTAAGATTTAAACATAAAAAATCAAACCCACGAAATAACTAGAAGAAAATATGGGCAAATTCTCTTATAACTTTGGATTGGGTAACCTTTGTAACTAAGCTTTAAAAATCTGCAGACCTTAACAGAAAACATTAATCAAACTGACTAAATGTAAAATAAACTGAAAAGCAAAAATAAGACAAATGTCCAAACTATTTAAAACTCATTATTAAAGATTAGAAATCAATAAAGACACATAAAATACAATATATAAATGGGCAGAGATTATGAAAAAGATAACAGGTTAACACACAATTTCATGATTATGAAAGTTTATAGAGAAGTAAATACAAATGGCCCTTTAACTTATGAGGGCATGCTCAACCTCATTCATAGTAAGAGTAATACAAAATAAAACTCTCCCTAACTACTATTTTCTTTGGCACTCAGCTTTCTTTATAGTCCAACTCTCACATCCATACATGACTACTGGAAAAACCATAGCCTTGACTAGAGAGACCTTTGTTGGCAAAGTAATGCCTCTGCTTTTTAATATGCTGTCTAGGTTGGTCATAACTTGCTTCCAAGGAGTAAGTGTCTTTTAATTTCATGGCTACAGTCACCATCTCCAGTGATTTTGGAGCCCTCCAAAATAAAGTCAGCCACTGCTTCCCCATCTATTTGCCATGAAGTGATGGGACTGGGTGCCATGATCTTGGTTTTCTGACTGTTGAGCTTTAAGCCAACTTTTTCACTCTCCTCTTTCACTTTCATCAAGAGGCTCTTTGGTTCTTTGCTTTCTGCCATAAGGGTGGTATAATCTGCATATCTGAGGTTATTGATATTTCTCCTGGCAATCTTGAGTCCAGCTTGTTCTTCTTCCAGCCCAGCGTTTCTCATGATGTACTCTGCATATAAGTTAAATAAGCAGGGTGACAATATACAGCCTTGACATACTCCTTTCCTGATTTGCAACCAGTCTGTTGTTCCATGTCCAGTTCTAACTGTTGCTTACTGACCTGCATACAGGTTTCTCAAGAGGCAGGTCAGGTGGTCTGGTATTCCCATCTCTTTCAGGATTTTCCAACATTTATTGTGATCCACACAGTCAAAGGCTTTGACATAGTCAATAAAGCAGAAATAGATGTTTTTCTGGAACTCTCTTGCTTTTTCCATGGCCCCCCAGCGGATGTTGGCAATTTGACCTCTGGTTCCTCTGCCTTTTCTAAAACCAGCTTGAACATCTGGAAGTTCACGTTTCATGTATTGTTGAAGCCTGGCTTGTAGAATTTTGAGCATTACTTTGCTAGTGTGAGATGAATACAATTATATGATAGTTTGAACATTGTTTGGCATTGCCTTTCTTTGGGATTGGACTGAAAACTGACCTTTCCCAGTCCTGTGGCCACTGCTGAGTTTTCCAAATTTGGTGGCATATTGAGTGCAGCACTTTCACAGCATCATCTTTTAGGATTTGAAATAGCTCAAGTGGAATTCCATCATCTCCACTAGCTTTGTTCGTAGTGATGCTTTCTAAGGCCCACTTGACTTCACATTCCAGGATGTCTGGCTCTAGGTGAGTGATCACACCATCGTGATTATCTGGGTCATGAAGATCTTTTTTGTATAGTTCTTCTGGGTATTCTTGCCATCTCTTCTTAATATCTTCTGCTTCTGTTAGGTCCCTACCATTTCTGTCCTTTATTGAGCCCATCTTTGCATGAAATGTTCCCTTGGTATCTCTAATTTTCTTGAAGAGATCTCTAGTCTTTCCCATTTTATTGCTTTCCTCTATTTCTTTGCATTGATCAGTGAGGAAGGCTTTCTTATCTTTCCTTGCTATCCTTTGGAACTCTGCATTCAAATGGGTATATCTTTCCTTTTCTCCTTTGCTTTCTGCTTCTCTTCTTTTCACAGCTATTTGTAAGGCCTCCTCAGACAGCCATTTTGCTTTTTTGCATTTCTTTTTCTTCGGGATGGTCTTGATCCCTGTCTTGTGTACAATGTCACGAACCCCTGTCCATAGTTCATCAGGCACTCTGTCTATCAGGTCTAGTCCCTTAAATCTATTTCTCACTTCCACTGTATAATCATAAGGGATTTGATTTAGGTCATACCTGAATGGTCTAGTAGTTTCCCCTACTTTCTTCAATTTAAGTCTGAATTTGGCAATAAGGAGTTCATGATGCTTTTGAACTGTGGTGTTGGAGAAGACTCTTGAGAGTCCCTTGGACTGCAAGATCAAACCAGTTAATCCCAAAGGAAATCAGTCCTGAATTTTCACTGAAAGGACTGATGCTGAAGCTGAAGCTCCAATACTTTGGCCACCTGATGTGAAGAGCTGACTCATTTGAAAAGACCCTGATGCTAGGAAAGATTGAAGGCAGGAGGAGAAGGGGACAACAGAGGATTAGATGGTTGGATGGCATCACCAACTCAATGGACATGAGTTTTAGTAAACTCCGGGAGTTGATGATGGACAGGGAGGCCTGGCATGCTGCAGTCCATGGGGTCACAAAGAGTTGGTCATGACTGAGCGACTGAACTGAACTGAACTACTATTTTCACCCATTACTTGGCAAAAAAATCCACAAATTTTACAACACACATTCTTGATGGAATTGTGGGGAAACAGGTATGCTCACATATAATGCATATTAGTCTAGCTCCCATGAAGGGCAATTTGGGAATATTGTCAAATTCACAAATACATTTATTCTTTGACTCACATTCGTGGGAATTTATCCTTTAGATATACCTGCACAGCATAAAATGTTTCCCTGCAGCACTGTATCTTGCGGTAGAAGATTGGAAATAACCCAAGTGTCAATCAACACAGGACTGCTTACATAAATTTTGATGTAACCACATAAGGGAATACTGTGCAACCATAAAAATGATTGGAGAAAATCTCTAAGTCTATATATTTATTTTAAAAAGCTCTTTAAGACACACTAATTAGTAAGTGGAAGAAACATGATGCAGAACAGTACGTTGGCTTTTGCTTAAGAAAGGAGAAAATAAAAATATATATTGATAGCACTTGTATTTGCATAAGGAAACTTGAAAGATACAACAGGAATTAATACAAGTATGTTATTACTTGGGGTGAGAAGAATAAGGTAGATAGGAATGGGACTGTGAGAGTGAGAACTTTCGCTGTATATCTTCTTTCTGTTCTCTGACTCATATTATCTTTTTGAGAATAAAACAAAATAAATTTGAAATAATGGTAATTCAGCTCCTCATATTTATTTCCTTGCTGTAAAAAAGGCAAGTAAGGGCTTCCCTGGTGGCCCCGTGGATAAGAATCCACCTGCCAATGCAGGGGACACGAACTCAGTCCCTGGTCCAGGAAGATTCCACAAGCCATGGAGCAACTAAGGCCGTGGGCCACAACTACTGAGCCAGCCCTCTAGGGCCCATATGCTGCAACTACAGAAACCCATTTGCTTAGAGCCTGTACTCTGCAACAAGAGAGGCTATTGCAATGAGAAGCCTGTGCACAGCAACGAAGCGGAGGATCCCACGTGCCACAACTAGAGAAAGCCCTCACAAAGCAAGGAAGACCCAGTGCAGCCAAAAATAAATAAATAATCTTTTTTTAGAGGCAGGGGACTTCCCAGTGGTTAAGAATCCGCCTTTCAATGCAGGGGACGCAGGTGTGTTCCCTGGTCGGGGAACTAAGATCCCACGTGCCACTGGGAGGTAAGGCCATGTGTAGCCATACTGAGCCTGAGCAACACTGCAAGAGAAACACCGTCCCCCACCTCCACCCGCCCCTGCACTGCAACAAAGCCCCAGCACAGTCAGAAAGAAAAAAAAGGCAAAAAACACTCTACTGCCCCTAAGAGAGGGCTTCCCAGGTTGCTCAGTGGTAAAGAATTCACCTGCCAATGCAGGAGACGCAAGAGACTTGGGTTCAATCCCTGAGTCAGGAAGATCCCTTGGAGTAAGAAATGGCAACCCATCCCAGTACTCTTGCCTGGAGAATTCCATGGACAGAGGAGCCAGGCGGGCTCCTCTTGGGGTCACCAAGAGCCAGACATGACTGAGCATACACACACCTGTGAGAAAACTCAGGAGCATGAATGTCTGGTTGTGGTATTAAGTACTGCTTTGGAGGGAGTACTCAGCTGCAAATCAGCCCAAACACTGTTTTCTTGATTATTCTTTTGTTTTACGAAAGTAAAGTCCCATTTTCTGTGGTGGTCCTACTGGGCCTGTGTTCACCTTTATCCTAGTGATTCTCACATTTAAGAGGATCAGAAAAGCTAGACTCTCCAAGCTGCATCAGTCTTCCTGGATAAGTGGCTCAGACAGTGAACTGAGTTATACCCCTTCCGTGGTCTTCTATGATCTTAGCTTGCAGGTAAATATTTGTGGAAACACTTGAAAGGCTCTTTTGAAAATGCCCATGGATTTGATTTAATGTTTTATGTAGACAAGTTCCACTCTCTTCTTGCAGAAATGGTGGCAGAGTTGAGACCCATCTGGGTGAAATTGTTCTGTAAATTATGTGTACACACACACACACACACACACACACACACACAATTGCTTGAGAAATTTAGGGATGGATCAACAGAGAGGGAAGAAAATGAATCTCTTCAGTTTGCCTCTCAAAATTGATTCTTTATCGTCTAAGCTACCAGGGAAACCCTAGTCAAAATTGATACCAAGGTCATCTAAATAGGGGTGCTAAATTGGTACTTTTCTAAGTAACAGAGACAGACTTCTCCCAAGAAAAGCTGTCAGACAAGGGAGGATAACCTGAGTGTCCATGCAATTATTTTTCAAAATAAACAGAGCACTCCATCTTTGCTTCTTGGATTAAAGTCAAACTATTATATATAAACTGTGTCAAGTCAGTATGTGAGGCTGAATGCTGATGTCTTCCTCATTGATTTGAAAGGAAACGGGTAGTTCCAATATGCAGCCCCCCGCCCCCCGGCCACATTCCTATGTTCTCTTAAAGCATGCCCTTGTGTCTTGGCTTCTAGAATATTTTGATAAATATTTAAGATATTTCTTTGTTGTGTGCAACCCCAAATGCTGGTGTCTATCTATTCCATAAATGCTTTAACTCTCTCTACTATTCATCACAATTGCTTTTGGAAACAGCAAGTAAACTGGTGCCCAACCAACATTATGAAATTTCCTTTTTTTGGAATAAGTAACACATTAACCCAATTCCTAAGTCCTGTCTTTGCTTGAAAATGACTTACCAGTAAATCATTCTTCATATTGATCAGTAAAGAAAAGAAAGAAAGTAATTCTTGTAAGGTTTTTTTTTTTTAGGTAAATAATTGGTAACAATGGTAATTTCACTTAGCTTCTGCAGCAACTAAAGCCATACTGTTAATTCAAAACCAGGTTTTGCTATTCTTCCAGGAAATAACTTTGTAGTGAGCGGAAGTTTGTCAGCAAATGCTTTTGGGACAGGCTGGGGCTAGGTTCCTGAAGTCAGTAAGTGAGGGAGCGTGTGTATTTGCACTCTGGGCTGAAAAGATGTGCCAGGTGTTTGTGACAAGCTGTGATGAGGACTGTAGATTACTTCGAATCCATTGTGTTCTTTTCCCTGTTGGAAAAAAGAAACCTTCTGAAAACAAGCCCTTATTTAAAGGAAGTCCCAGTTAATCCAACAAGGTTTGAATGAAGTCCCTTTTACACAAACTGCTTGACAAAGGCCATTTGGCCCTGAGGAACCCTGGGAGAATAGAAGCTGGAATCAACACCCCATACAGGGTTCAGATAGTTCAAAACTCAGGACCTTCTTAAAGCATATCTGACCTTGGTTAGAACAAAATTTATCTAGTACTGCAAGCAGAGGTCTTATGTAAGACAGCAACAAACCTCCATTGGAGTGACAGATGGTTATTGAACATTTACAAGTGCCAAGAAAATACACTGACACCTCCCCATTTGCTCCTTACCTGTTGAATCAGGTTTAATTATAATTATCCCCATTTACAAGGCGAAGAAACTGAGGCTTCCTAAGGGTGTCATGTGTTGGAGCTCAGCTCTGACCCCAGACAATTTGATCTAGAACCAGAGAGCTTAACTCTGGATCAGGTCTGTTAAATGGTCCCATCCAGATGGCAAGCAGGGTAAAAGTAAGTCTCTGCCAGCATTTACAGGGAGGTGGCTACCATCTGCATGCATCATCTCCAAAGTCTTACAAATGATTTTAAAAAGTCAACCCTTATGTACTCAGACAGGCCTCCCAGGTGGCGCTAGTGGTAAAGAACCTGACTGCACCGCAGGAGACACAAGAGATTCAGGTTCCATCCTGGGTCAGGAAGATCCTCTGGAGGAAGGCATGGCAACCCACTCCAGTATTCTTGCCTGGAGAATCCCATGGACAGAGGGGCCTGGCGGGCTACAGTCCATAGGGTCGCAAAGAGTCGGACACAGTTGAAATGACTTGGCACTCACGCACACATTTACTCAGAAAGCATTAGAGGTTTTACTCCAGAAAAATAATTTGTCTTCTCTGTGCTGTGTCACGATTGAGCAGGGGCCCTTTAAAAGGCAAGTGTGACCGGTAGAGCTGGGCAGGCATGAATTTTCAGGGCATTTTGCCTTTAAGGTACACCAGGTCCTTACTTCATCTCAGGTCACCCTGAAATCCTACAACCATTGGCTCGGGACACAAATGACTCATTGTCCTTGGCCTCAAACAACAGCAAGGCTACTTAGAATACAAAGCACATTTCATGCGAGATAGCTGCCACCACCGGCCACAGTCACACTTTCCTGCAGGATCCACAGCCTGGCTGAAGCATGGGGATGGCTTCCTGGCTGTTCAATCTCACTTCGAATGTTATTTGAGAATAAGGAGTAGTGATGGCACAGCCCATTCATTCACCATGTCACAGGGACACCCCCTGCTTTTTTAAACGCTTTTCCCCTGAAGGCATGTTGGTGCTCCATCCTTGCCCCCACCCTGAGGAAGGGACACTTGTTCTGGGGGTGGGTGTGAGTGCAGCAGCAGGCAGGAGTGGGCTTCATGCCATCGTGGGAAGAGTTGCCTTTCCCCAGGCATGAGCGGTGTCGACCACCAGAGGATTTCCACTTGGGAATGCCCCAATACTCCCGGGGGCTCGGATGGGACCAACTCTCCTCCTTTCCAGCCCCCAGGAGAAAGCGAGAATGTGGAAGAGATGACTATTCCGGTTGCGGGGAGCCCACGGAGGTGGGGCTGGGAGGTGCAGCCTGTGGGGACGCTCTGTCCAGCTGTCCTGTCACCTCTGGCCACTTGCCTGGGTGTGACATCCCTCAGGAGAGGGAATAGTTGTCCTCTGGCAGGTCTGCTGAGTTCTATTTCTCCCATTCAGTTGCTCGAGAGATAGGTGATCACAGGGGACCCCAGACTGCTGCTTCATTGTTCTGGACACCTGTGATGTCTAATTTATAAATCCAGCCTGGCAAGATGGAGCTGGTGGTTTGGGAAGAAGCTGTCCTGTGAACCTGGACATTGGCTGTGGCAACCATCTGAGGTAATTACACTGGAGTTTCATGGTGGTGTGGTTGGGATAGAGGAGGTTTAGTAAGCCCTTGATCAGGGCTTTGCAGAACACGGTGGCCCCAGACAGGCTGGTCCACCTTGAGAAAGTGGGGAAAGCCAAGAAGCTGTGATCTCTGGGTGTTGCTGGGATGCACCACTGGGGACACATCTTTTGACCGCACTTTACTGATGACCAGGTCAGAGAGCTCGTTTTTGCCAAGTTTGAAGCCCAGTCCCTGCTGGGACCACATCAGGGATGCTCTGAATGCTAGGGCATGTCCAGAAAGTCAGCCCTGGCTGGGCAGGAATGGGGAGGGGTCAGCCTCCAGGGAAGATGAGGGTTGAATGAAGGAGGAAGAGTGCAGGGTGGGGCTGCCACCCCCTCTGGAAGCAGAAAATGGGCAGTCACCCTCCAGAGGCGTACAAAGAAGAAGAGGTTCTCTGCCTAGTCAAAGGCGGTACCTGTTTATAATAGAATAGAGGTTCCTGCACACTCTGTGTTAGCACCAGCCCTTCACCCCAAGACAGCAAGTGAGCTCCCCGAATTCTGACCATTCAGTCATTTGACAAGTTTTTACTGAACAATTCCTACCCGTCAGGCCTGTGAGCATATTTGTGACTGGGTGTGCACGTGCATTTTCTTGCTTTCATCATCCTCATCATCTTTTTATTTTTTAAAGAGACAGTTTTTACTTTAAGGATTTTTATGTTGAAGAATTCAAAAAGTGGTAGGTTTTTGGAACTTATTGATTTGTATTTAAAAGGAACTATTGGTTGTTAATCGGCTATACCCCAGTGCAAAATAAAAAGTTTAAAGTGTGGAAAAAAATAAAAGGAACTGTTGACAAAGATTCACTGGAAATAATATGATGAACAAGTGGGAAAATACAGTTAATACTACTGAAACCTACTAAAATAATTCCAGGATGTATGGTTTATCTGACATAATGATACCTCTACTTTTCTAAATACACAGTGGTACAATGGACAATGTTCTATCACTTATGTTCTTCCCTGAACATGTAAAAGTTAAAATACCAATTCAAAAACTAATAAATTATTTTCTTTAAATGTTTCTTACAGATACAACTTCAATATTTTCATTCAATAGTGGTACAGTTTAAGAGATTTTTTATTCATGAGTCAAACAACAATTAACCCAAAGGGAAATGATAGTTTACAGGCTCATAGTGCAAATAAAGAGTTCAGGAATGCAGTAACTAATATTTCTAAAATACAAAATAGATAAAATTCTTAGAAGATACATGCAATAATAAACTCTACTAAGCAGCTGGTCACAGAGCTAGAACATTTGATAATTTTACTGGTGATATCAATGGGACACTAGCTGTTTCCAAATTCAACTTGAACTCTCACCTTAGGCTTTGTATTTTGCTTTTCCAGTTTCACTAATGACACAAACATGATTCAAATCCCTGAAGTGTTCATTGTAGTCAAGGGCATATCCCACAACAAACTTGTCTGGAATTTCAAATCCAACAAAGTCCGGTCTATAGCCAACACTTCGAGGGGTCCTTTTCACAAGCAAGCTGGCAACCTTGACCATCTTTGGATTATACCGCTTGACCAGGGAAAGCAAGGCTTGCATCGTTTTGCCAGTGTCAATGATATCTTCAACAATCAAGACATTCTTTCCAGTCAAAGTCGAGAGATCATCTCCACCAATCACTTTTATGTCACCTGTTGACTGATCATTACAGTAGCTCTTCAGTCTGATAAAATCTACAGTCATAGGAATGGACCTGTCACTATTTCTGTTCAGTACTTTGATGTAATCCAGTAGGTCTGCAAAGAACTTATAGCCCCCCTTCAGCACACAGAGGGCTACGATGTGATGGCCTCCCATCGCCTGCATCACATCTCGAGCAAGCCGTTCAGTTCTATCCATAATTAGTCCATGAGGGATAAACACCTTTTCCAAATCCTCTGCATAATGATTAGGTATACAAAATAAATCCAGGTCATAACCTGGTTCATCATCACTAATCACGATGCTGGAGCTGCAGGTCGCCATAATGGAGCTGGTTGGTGTGCAGGCTGACAGCAGTCTGGGCTTTCATCAGTTTCTTAAAGGGGATGCAACTATCCCCAGGCTAAGAGCCCTGTGTCTGTCACAGAGAGGAGCTGGTTGAGATGGAGGAGGAAGTAGCCGTGGGCTGGGGACCAGGACACCAGGTTCTTTCGCCTGCTCAGCATCCGTTCCTGGTTCTTCTAATAGCAGCACTTTGAGTCTCCTTTGGAAAATATAAGTAAATCCTTGAAAAGCAGTGATCACTGACTGTCACTCCCAGTGACTATGAGGAATTGAACACCTTGATGGTAAGTGTTACTCACAGGAGCAGTTGGGATGTATCTGGAAATGTGTTGGACCTAGAGGCAAAAGACCTAGGTTCAATCCTGCCTCTGCCATTTACTCATTGAACTGTAGCACATAATCATTTGACCTCTGATTCAGGAGTTAATATGCTGCAGGCAATAGTAAAACCACCACCAGTCTGTAGATCCTACCTCAGGACCTCTCCATGGTTCATGTCCTAGGACTTGTCTGTATCAAGAACGGCATCCCCTGGGTAACCTCCACTTCTATATGCTCTAGCTAAAATCTATCAATTCTGCCACTTTTTCAGAGTCCCTCCCACCTCCTCAACTCTGTCCACACTTCCCTCTTTACCTGGCCCCACCTCAGGCCTTGTCTACAGCTCAGCCCCCTTTATCAGACTTGCCTGGTGTGTCTCCCAACCCTGATTAAGTTGTAGGCTCCATCTTCTTTCCACCTGCCCTTGGAGGGGCTAGAAAACAAAACACTCAGCCATCCTTATTGATCTCACTATAAATTCATGCTGCTCACCTCAAGGGGGTCCTGATGCTGCCTGGCAAGCCTGCCACATGCAGTTCTCTCTCCAAAACCCCAGGATGATAAACTCACGTCTTCTCTCCTCAAACCTCAGCACCCCTTCCCCACTCTCAGCTGAGGATACTGCTTCTTATTTCTCTGGAAAAGCAGAAGCCATGGGAAGAAAACCTCCTGACTCCCATCACTCACCTGACATTCCGCCTTCCTCTGCTCCTGCCCAAGGCCAGCCCTTCATCTGCCGCTCAACTCCCACACCCCTTGATTCTAGAAGGACGTCCCACCCCCTCACTGTCTCTTTTCTCTTCCTCCTGCATCATCACTTTCCTTCCTCTCCTGGATTATTCTGACCAGCATACACACATGGTCTAAAAGCTCCTAGCCCTGAAAAAAGTCTTGAAAATATCCTTCTACACCTGCTCCCATGTCTTCCCCATTTCTCTGCTCCTTTTATAGAAAATTCCTTGAAGGAGTTGTCCCTACCTCCTCTGCTCCCATGCCCAGGCATGGGTCCAGTTGGCATTTGTCCCTGACTTAGCAGTGAAACTGTGCTTGTCAAGGTCACCAGTGCCTCCACACGGCCAAGTTCAATGTCAGTTTTCAGTTCACATTCATCTTAGTGGACCTATCCTCAGCATTTGATGTAGCTAGTCAAGCTCTTGCCTTTGAAATACTTTCTTCTCTGACCTCCAGGACACTCTCCCATCATGCTGGTCACTCCCCAGTCCCTTTGCCTGCTTCTCCTCTGCTCCTTCACCTCTGCCCACTGAGGGCTCCAGGGTTCAGCCTTCAGCCCTCTTTTCTCTCTGCACTTCTCTATGGGGTCTCACCTAGATGACCAGCTTTAAAAAAAAGTCTGTTTTTTGCTGGTTCCCCAATTTATATTTCTAGCCCCTACCTTCTGCTGCCTTTAGGCTAGTTTATCTACTGCCTACTTAGCATGTTACTTGGATGAATCACGGGCATCTCACAAGTCACATGTCCAAAACTGAGGTCCAGATTGCCCTCCCAAATCTGTCCCCTCCAGAGTCTCCCCATAACTACATCCTCGTTGCTCACATCAATGGTTTGGAGCTATCCTTGCTCCCTTTCTTTTTTTCAACTCCCATATCCAATCAGCAAATTGTGTTGGCTTCACCTTCAAAAAACATCCGGAATCTAGTACTTTTCTCCATTTCTACCTAACTACCCTAATGCCACATTCCCTTCTCCTGGGTGATAGCCACAGCTCTCTAACTGGCCTCCCTACCTCTGCCATGGCCTCCTCTCATCCATTCTTCACACAGAAGCTGAAGAAGGTCAGTCCCTAGGTCCCCAACTCTGATCATCAACAGCTTCCCATTTCACAGATGGCACAGCATCTCAGCTTCTTCCATCTCCCCTGACTTAATGGACTCCATTAGCCCACCTTCTATCTGCTTCTTGAACAAGCCAGTCCTGCTTTTGCTTTGTCCTGGCTGTTCCCTTTTTCTGGAATGTTCTTCCCCCAGATATAGGCATGACTGCTGTCTCACTCTTATACAGATCTCAGCTCAAATGCCTCCCCTTCAGTCAGCCTCCCTTTCCCGACCATCTAATATAAAATAGGAGCCCCTTCCACAACTCCATCACTGGAAGCTATTTTACTTTCTTTATAGCACTAATCATTATCTGAAATGATCATATTCATGTCTTTACTTGTGTATTGTCTATCTTCACCACCAGAATGAAAGCTGTATGGCAGCGGGAACTCCCCCCAGTAGCTAGCACACAGCCGACCACACGGCTGCCAGGGCTGCCACAGAAGGTTGTAGAGGTTGTTCCCTGCACCAAAGTTTCTGGCTGACAGGCTGGTAGGTGCTAATATCCAGCCGGCTCTCTGCTCTTCACGCTGTGGGAGCATTTAGCAGGTTGCCTTCTGCTATTTTACAATGCTTGCCTATGGGCTGGCTGTGGCTCTGTGGTGGGCATTTAGGAAGTATTCATTGAATAAATGGCTGACTGATGGATGGGTAGACTTTTACTTGTTTTCTTCTGTGGGACTTCATGGAAATTACCTTCTTATGGCCTCATTTTATTCATCTGTTAAGAGGGTAATTAACATCAATTTCATAGTACAGCTAGGAGGATCAAATAAAGCAGTTCATTAAAAAGCTGGCACAAATATGATTACACTTGTAGGACATATCCAAAATGGGCAAATCCATAGAGACAGAGAAGATTAGAGGTTGCTGGAAGCTAGGGATTGGGAAACAAAGTGTGATTATTTAACAAGCAGGGGGAATCCTCTCGGTGTGATGAAAAGGTTTTATAATTACACTGCGTGATGGTTGCCCAACATTCTGAATGTACTAAAAGCCACTGAATTGTGTGCTGAAATGGATGAATAGAGTGATTTTTTTTTTTTTGCTATGTGAACTAAGTTATGCTATGTGAATACCTCAATGAAAACAACAACATCAAAACCATATGTACCATATGCTGGCACAGTGTCCAGCATATGTAGGTGTTCAATGAATATCTTTTGAATCCTATAAGATTTCCCTGCTTCAAAATCAACCCAAACTTCTAAACCTTCTTTGGATCTTCACTGCCTCATTCAGGATAATATTCACTTTCCTTTCATTTGTTTATTTCAGGGGTACTTATTGTTGTCATTTTAGATGTTAGGGATTCGAAGGGGAACAAGACAGACACAGACCCTATCCCCAGAGTTTATAGGCTCATAGGGAACTCTGCCAAGTGAGAAAATCACAATACTGTGTGCTCAGGGCCATGAGGGAGAAGGGCCAGGGTCTTGTAGGGGCAAAGAATGGGGAGGAGGGACCTAGGCTGAGGTGCATCTAGATCAAGAGGACCTCACCTGGGACCTACACGATGGGAGGCCTGGGAGGAACAGTCAGCCAGGTGGGAGGTGGATATGTTGGGGGAGAGGATGAAGGTTGGAGGAAAGCAGGGGTCCCAGGAATAGCACACACAAAGCCCAGGAGATGAGCACATGGTGAGTTCTAGGAATGGAAAATAGTTTGGCATGACTGCAGCAGAGAACATGAGGTGTGGGTGGGAGAGTGAGGAATGGGCCTCTGGCAGTAGGAGTTCAGACTCCGTGCCAAGATCTTCAACGTCCTGCATGCACTGGCCATCCGCTTTCCAGCCGCATTTCTAATCGTGCCCCATTCACAAACCCCGGCCGCAGCCCTTGCTCCCTCTCTGCCCTGTGGGTCCCCGTGAACTGCTATGCCCGCATGATATAGCTCATGGAACCCTTCCTCCCTTAGGTATTTACTGAGAGCCTGCCCTGTGTCAGGTGCTGGGAACCTAGAGACTGCCGAACTTGTTTCCACCCTGGGAGAGCTCCTCAACTAGTCTAGCTGGGGAGGGAGCAGAGGAAGAAATAAATGATTACAAAATAATGACGGATAGGCGGGGCTCTGGGCATAGAGAAGGAGGGGCTTTCCGGGTGGAGGCGGGGCCTGTCAAGGTGGAGGCGGCGCTTGCTACAGAAGACGGGGGACTCAGGGAAGGTGACTCCCTGAGGGTCTGAAAGGACAAGGAGGCACACGAAGCCTGGGGAGCCTAGCTTTGTGGGGTCACAGAACCCTTGAGATCCAGATAGAGGCTTGCACCCTCTGTCCAGGTAAACACACAAACACAGGATAACCCCCAAGGGCACATCACATTCCGAAAAGGCCTCTAAACTCACACTCTGCCACTCTGCATCGACTTCCACATCCGCCTCCACACACACACACACACACACACACACATACACGCACACGCACAAACGCTTACATCCACTTTTGCAGGCAGTTTTGAGTGTGCTTGGTCCGTCTGGCTTTGCCTGGAGAATGCCCACCCCTCTCCCCTTTGGTTCTGGCTCACCGCCTTCACAGCCCTGCAGAGCACCCTCTTCAACTCTGGACTTTGTACCTGTCACCGGAAATTCACTTGTTTTTCAGAGCCGCCAGCTTGAGCAGCCGCCCGCTGAAGACTGCCCCGTCTCTCGATCCCAGCTGCACCAGCCCCCCACCCGCCCAGCTCCGGGGGTGGGGGTGAGACCTGCGCCTGAAGGTGCTCCGCAAAAGCTTGGGAAGATGTAGGATTGGTCCTCCCTGTTGGCGGCGCTGCCCTCCACTCTCACCCGCGCCTCCGGCCCCGCCTGCCCGCTGCGTCCCCAGGTGAGTCGTGCGGCAGCTCGGGCCCGCCCACCTGGCCCGGTCCTGCTGGCTGTAACCGGAAGCTCCTCTGCGGACTGGGCACAGTTCCTACAGGTGGGGAGCAAATGGGAAGGCATTGGGGGGCCTGGGCGGGGAAATCACAGATCCCTGAAGGCTCCTGGGAGCAGGAAAGGAGTTACAAATTGGGGTGGAGTGTGTTTGTTGGTGGAAGAAATGTGACCAGAAGGGGTGGGGTGAGAGCCTGAGGGTGTGTGTGTGTCCCTGGGACAGGGCAGGAAGGAAAGGAATAGGAGTGAAGTCTTAGAAACGTCAGGTCGAATTTAACTCATTTCAGTTTTTTTTTAAATTTATTTTTAATTGGAGGCTAATTCCTTTACAATGTTGTGTTGATCTCTGCCATAATCAACATGACTTAGCCATATTTGTGCATATGTTCCCTCCCTCTTGAACAACTCATTTCAACTGAACAAAACCTTTTTTTTTGAGAACCCAAGGCTTAGTATGGGGCCCAGATAGGCACCCAGTGGTCGTTTGCTGGTGAATGGATGAGTGAATGATTTACTTCTCCTTTCTAATGACTCCCCCACTCCACCCCCTATATCCACTCATCTCGCAAACAAGCACTCAGCCGCTGACTGCCAAGCTCTCTCTCTGCCTACGGCAGGGTGCACATTTGTCAGCTTAGTCCCCGCCTAGGGAGCTGCATGTTTAGTAACTGGCGAATTCTGACTGGTGGTCTAGTGGGCAGGGCAGTGAGGGGGGTGATGAGGGGAGTCTTGGGACAACCTCACAGGAAGGTATGGTCTGATTTGGCCTTGAGGGATGAGGGAATTGAAAAACTGAGGAGGGAGTGAGTGAGAAACCAGAGTGCAAGGCAGGATGTGTGTGTGTGTGTGTGTGTGTGTGTGTGTAGCATGTGGAGGGAATTGAGGACTGTGTGCTGAATTGCAAAGCCTTGAAGGATCTGCACGAAGCCCTAGGAGCCTAGGGAGCTCGTGCAGGACTTTTAAGTAGGAGGGTAGTGGGGTCAGATTTGGTCCATGGGCCCATCACTCTGACGTGGATGAGAGGTGAGGAGAGATCTCAGTTAGGAGGTTATTGCAAGAGTTGAGGAACAAGATGAAGGTGACTCAAACTGGGGCAGAGGCGGGGTGTCAGCATTCTAGGGCTACTGAGAGGAGGAACTCACGGGGCCTGGTGACAGTGCGGTGGTGTTGAGGAGGGAAGGCATCGTTAAGGTATCGATATTAAAGAAGATGGCCGAGTACCCCCCTAAACCAGGTACTTCTCTCCTAGGTGCTCTTCTGCCTGGACACTCCTCCCAGGTCCTCTTCTGATTCAGACACCTCCAGCCCCAGGTACTTCTCTAACCCAGATGCTCTTCCCCTAGCTCCTCCCCTAGCTGCCCCCTCACCCCAGACATTCCTTTGGCCCAGATGCTCTCTCTCCAGGTATCCTGAGCCTAGATGATCTTGCTCCAGATATTCCCTTATTTCAGGTGCTCTTACTCCTCTAGACCCTTTCCAGCCTTAGAGAGTCTCAGCCGGGTAATTTCCTGATCCAGTTGATTTACATTTGGCTACTCCCCCAAAACAGCTCCCCACCCCCTGGGGCAGAGGTGAATGAACAAGGAATGTGCCTGAAGGGCTGAGGGTAGAGGTGGGGCTGGGGACACAGGACTCCTGACTCCGGAGCAGAGGGCCAGGGCTGTTCTGGCAGTATCTGGGGCCTCCTGACTCCGGAGCAGAGGGCCAGGGCTGTTCTGGCAGTATCTGGGGCCTCCTGTCCTGGGTGGGGACCAGCACCATCCTCCATCGTGGTCTCTGCTTTGCCCATTAGCTTCAAGGAATTGCTGTTGTCCATCCTCTGGAAGGTAGGACTGCCTCTGCCCCACCTCCCACCCTCAGCTTACGGAGCAGGGGAGCAGTCTGGGCTCTGGACCCTGGCATCTGAGACCTGGGTTCAAGTCCTGGGACTTTGGCTGAGTTAGTTCACCTTTCCGGGCTGCAGGGTCCTCACCTGTAGAGTGGGGATAATGTTTATGCTCACATTACAGGGATCATAAGTTGTGCTCAGTAAATTCCATCACTGAGTTATGTTTCCAGCCACTTCCTGGTGTTGCCTTACAAACAGTCCGTGTGCATGGCTCAGCTTGTTTTGCTCCTGTGGATAGCTAGTTATGGCCAGTTGTCCAGTCTCCAGAGTCTGCGCAGTGCCCTCCTGTGGCTGTGAGTGTGGCCTGGAATGTGTGCTCTGTGGCCGTCCCTGACCCCCATCTGTGTGTGTATATTCCAGGACTACTGTCCCAGGGCTGCCTGGCATCAGGGGGTCTCCTTAGAGCCAGGGCTCTTCTGGCAGAGGCTGAGGCTCACCAGTGTCTTCTGGCCCTTCCATGAGTGAGGCAAACCAAAGTGAGTGACAGTGGGAGGGAGACTGAGGAGGGGGTTGGGTTCCCCTTAGATTGTGGGGAGGACCTTGCGCTCATGTCTCTCAGTTTCCCCTGGGAGCCGATCCTGGGCCCCATCCATAACACTGTCCCTTTCTCTGCAGCCATTGTGGGGGCCTCCGAGGTCCCCACGACATCTACCTTGTCCCTTGGACTGGGCAGCGGGATCCGGGCATGGCCTATGCTGGTAGGGGTCGTCCTTGGGGCTGTGGTCCTCTCCCTCCTCATCGCACTTGCTGCCAAATGCCATCTCTGCCGCAAATACCGTGCCAGCTACCAGCACCGCCCACTGCCTGAAACAGGGAAGGGAGGTTGCCCCGAGGTGGGTGAAGATGAGGATGATGATGGCTTCATTGAGGACAATTACATTCAGCCTGGAGTTGGTGGGCTGGAGACAGAAGCAAGCAGGGACCGCTTCTCCCTTTGAGTCTTCATCTTTGGATTATCCCACCCCCCATCCCTATGCTTGACAGCTTAAGGAGAACTGATATTTCGTGGGAACCACAAGCCTCAGGGACTTGGTAGTTAGGGCTTAAGGGCTGGTCAGGGGTGGAGCAATCCTCCCTTCCTCGTCTCTAGTCACCAAAGTGATCATGACCTTCTTTTACTCAATAACTCTCAATGGCTCCCTCCTGTTCTCAGAATAAAGCTTACCAAGGGCCTGACTTTGAAATCATGCCTCTGTCAGCCTTTGGTTTCCCTTCTTGACTGTCCCTTCTTTACTTCCTGCTTAGCTAACTATTTGTTATTGCTCCCGCTCCTACCATGCTGTTTCTCCCTGGACCTTTGCTCACACTCCTCTGTTGCCTCGATTCCTTTTTCTTCTCCCAAGTCCTCTCTGATAGTGATGAAAATCCCCGGCCAGTAGACTCCAGGCAGCCTGCCTGCCTGCCAGCATTTCAGATGTGACCTGATGATAACCTTTTAGCAGAGGAAATTCAGTGTGCCAAATGTCTTACTGAGATTTTTTTCCTATCAATAAAGTGGTAATCTAAATAGTTCTATTATGTTTTTCACGGATATTAATGCATCTCTTTTCATTTTAAATAAAAATAAAGTCTCTCATTTTTTATTTTCCTGAACTGATGTTTGTCCATAAAAACGTCCCTTGACACTCAAAGCTATGGTAGTACTCAGACATCCCCTCCTTTGGACACCTGAGAGCTGCTGCCTCCCATAACACCTGTGAGTTTCCCTGCTGGTCTCTTACCATGTTTAATTTTCATCTTTGTTACAGTTTGCCCTTACCCTTACTGGGCCAGACTGTGTATTCTCTGAGGCCACAGTCTGCACCTCGTTCTGTGTACTCAGTCTTGTACATAGTAGATACTCAAAAAGTATTTATTGACTTTGTTGAATTATCATCGGCCTAGGGGTGAGTGGATGAGAGATGATGGAGTGGAGTTGACCGTGGAACCTTGATGGAGAGGAGAAAGACATGGTCATGATTGCTAGTGGGGAGTTTGGGGAAAGGGAGACAGTTTCAAGACGGCAGAGGCTTGAGTTAAGCTTCTTTTTGTTGCAAGCAATGGAAAGGAGTTTGGGGGGTGAATTAAAGAGGGGTAGCTAACTCAGGAGGGCAGGAAGCAGGTGGTCCCAGCTGTCTAAGGTCAGGCATGGGACCTCTAGTGCTCTGTCATTTATGGTACTTATGAGGTTCCATTGGAGAAGGAAATGGCAACCCACTCCATTGTTCTTGCCTGGAGAATCCCAAGGATGGCGGAGCCTGGTGCGCTGCCGTCTATGGGGTTGCACAGAGTCAGACACGACTGAAGCGACTTAGCAGCATGAGGTTCCATGCCTGAGACTCCGGAACTCTTCATTCTGGGTTTCAAGTATGCAGTTGATAGAATCTGGCCCAACTTGGGTCGAGTATCTACTACTGGTCTGATCAGCTCCGACCAGTAGGGGGCAGGCTCCTGTAGTCCTCTTGTGATTTGAGAAGCCCACCCATTCGTTCCAGTTCAGCCCCAGCCAAACAGAGGGAAGTGGGGAACCAGGCAGCTGCCCAGATGTATCCACCACATGCAGTGTTAGCCTTTGAGGAAAGAGCCAGAGGGGAGAGAAGGTGAGGGCTGACTAATGTGTGGGGTGCTCGAGGAGAAGGTCAGAAGTCAAGGATGGCTGTGGTAGAGGGTTGAGGGTGCCCATGCCAAGGATGAAGCTGAAGAGGGGATGCTGTGCAGGGATGGAGGGAAGGGGAGAGACCAAGATGTGACTAAAGTGTGGCACAGTGAACAGAGATCCCAGGGATGTGATAGAATGGGGGTTAGGTGGGGGGGATGGGGAGATGGTTGACAGGAATTTTGGCCACTGGACACGCGGAGCAGGGAGTCAGCGAAGCCGCCCTGGTTTCTGACTGACTGGCTGGGCACTTGAGGAAGAGCAGGTTTTCGGGGAGCAAGGATTCAATGCCGGACATGGGATTTCCAGGGGGTAGATGCCCGGGGTAGCTGCATTCACAGAGTGAAGTCCGGTCTGTAGATGTGGCCTTGGGAATCCTTGACAATAGGGTCTCTGAGCCCCTCGGGAGTGAATCAGCTCACCAGGGCTGGGGTGGGATAGAGGAGGCAGTGAGGACACAGCGGGGAAACACTGGCATCTAAGGGTTTGTCCGCAGAGGAGGAGGAGCTGGCAGATGTTGGGGAGGAGCCAGGGAGGAGGGGAGCCAAGCTTATTCATTGTTCCTCAGCCCCCAGGCCCTCGAAGCCTGGGGAAGGCCCTGTGTGGGGGACAGCAGCACGGGCTGCCCCAGCCCGAGACTCCGGAGAGGGTGCTGAGTAGCAGAGCATGTCCTGGCCTCCGGGGGAGGAGCCAGTGGGTCACTTCTGTGCCCCTCATATGTCCTCGGGGCCCACCCGGAGGGGCTGCCCTGGCTTGCACTTCTGGGCCAGGAAGCAGCTCAGCTTCTCAGGGCCTTGATTGAACCTCTGAGAAATGTGGGCAGAGATGAGCACCCAATCCCAGATTAGAAGTCTGGAGAAGGAAATGGCAACCCATTCCGGTATTGTTGCCTGGAGAACCTCATGGACAGAGGAGCCTGGCTGCTACAGTCCATGGGGTCACAAAGAGTTGGACACGACCGAAGTGACTTACCACACACATTTCTGAGCCCAGCACCAAGAAGGGTTGGTAGGGGAGACTTTCCCTGAGAACCTGCTGTTCAGTTCAGTCGCTCAGTCATGTCCGACTCTTTGCGACCCCATGGACTGCAGCACACCAGGCCTCCCTGTCCATCACCCACTCCTGGAGTTTACTCAGACTCATGTCCATTGAGTCAGTGATGCCATCCAACCATCCCATCCTCTGTTGTCCCCTTCTCCTCCTGCCTTTAATCTTTCCCAGCATCAGGATCTTTTCAAATGAGTCAGTTCTTCGAATCACGTGGCCAAAGTATTGGAGTTTCAGCTTCAGCATCAGTCGTTCCAATGAATAGTCAGGACTGATTACCTTTAGGATGAACTGGTTGGATCTCCTTGCAGTCCAAGGGACTCTCAAGAGTCTTCTCCAACACCACAGTTCAAAAGCATCAATTCTTTGGCACTCAGCTTTCTTTATAGTCCAACTCTCACACCCATACATGACCACTGGAAAAACCATGAACTACTGCACATTTGCACTCATCTCACAGGCTAGTAAAATGCATCGGGCTTCTCTGTCCATGGGGTTCTCCAGGCAAGAATACTGGAGTGGATTGCCATTCCCTTCTTCATAGGATCTTCCTGACCCAGGGATTGAACCCCAGACTCCTACATCGCAGGCAGATTCTTTGCCATCTAAGCCACCAGGAAGACCTGGATTCAAATCCCAGCTCTGCCATTTACCTGCTGTGTGACCTTGGGCAAGTTACTCACCCCCTCAGTGCTCCAATTTCTTCTCAGTAAAATAACGATCATAGTTACACTTGCCTCACATGGTTTTAGAAGGCTTAAATGAGTGACACATGTAAAGTGGAACAGAGCAAGCATCTGCAGGTATTAGCTGTATCTGTAGGGGCACCACCAGGGCAATCTCTCCCCATGACAGATCATCAGTCTTAAGCCTGGAGAAGGAGCTTGCCATGCCTCCTTCCTCCTCATTCGCTCTAGACTGGGATTTGAACGTGTCTGTTTCCCAGGACTCAGGTCAGAAGATCCAGTTCAGAGCAGCAAAACCCTAGAATTAGATGTTCTGATGCTCTCTCTTGGTAAATGTCACATTGCACTTAGATATACATGGGTTGTTTTCAAAAACCTTTTGATATTGATTTCTAACATAATTCCACAGTGACAAAGAGAACAGACTCAGTACAATTTCAGTACCTTTAGACCATGAAATATTTGTGACTTGTTTTATATCCCTGGATATATTCCAGTGTCTCTTGGTTTATAGTCTATGGAAACCTGAATAGAATCTGTATCCTGCTGTTTTAATTGTGTTGAATTGGTTCACAGTGCTTTTCATGTCTACTATATCCTTCTACTTTTCTGTCCATTCATTCTATTAATTTTTGAGAGTTTGATATTGAAACTGCAACTAAACATCTTAATTTATCCACTTAAAAATAATTCTAATATATAGTAGGACTATATGTAATTTTGTTCTGTATTTTCTGTTTCCTGTAAATGTGTTATAATACTGTCATAATTAAGAGTAAAAAGGGGGGGAAAAGTTCTGATGCTGAAGGATATAATGACAGCAACAATAATGACACTGATGTGTAAGCACTTCCTTACAACAGCCCTGCTGGACAGGCAGCCCATTTGATAGGCTGAGAAGCTGAGGCTCAAACAGGTTAACTACAACTTGCCTGCTTCACTCAGCAATAACACTATTATCTCACCTCTAAATCATGATCAAACAGACCCAGAGAAAGAATCTCCTGGTAGTTAAATTTGCCCCTATCATTCCTGGGTTGGCACCTCTTGCCCATGTGAATGAGGGCCAAGAAGTTCCAGGTTTGGGAGAGCAAGCTGGGAGGTAGAAGTGGTGGGTCCCATCCCTGACTGGGGAGGGGACCGGAGCAGGCTGTTCTCTGCTGTGCCCAGGGCAAGTCCTGGGCAACAGTCTAGGAGGCAGACTGGTCAGTGTGCAAACACGGAGCTTGTGTTGGTCCCCTGAGGCCCAGAGGAAGCTCCTCAAGGGGAGCCTGAGGTCTCCTGTGGGGTGTGACTGGATATGATGGGAGGACCACCTGAACTAGAACAGATTTGGAGGTTTCTGGAACATATTCTTCTAGGATCCAGGCATCCAGGAGACCCAGAAGGAACAGGGGCAAGTCTTTCTCTCTCTTCATCTTGCCTACTGCCAGTGGGAGCTTCTAGGAGGTCTTGACCACTCTATGCTGTCTTTATCAGCTCCCCTTGTCCCTGACACCTATTTAGTAATTACAAGGCCTTTATGTTAACCTCTCTCTTGCCAATACCTGCCCCATCATGTCACAATTGCCACCATGTCATCATGTCTCCAGGTGACACTCCAACCTGAGACCTGCATCTTAACCTCTGCATACTGTTGAAGATCCCTCCCTCCCACCCCCTCACCGCTACCTGCATCGCCCAGTCCATGCTTCTGTTCCTGCTCGTTATCCAGTTTCCCACGGGCTCTCAAAGCCTCCATTTTCCAGCCTCCCTCGGGCCCTCAAAGTCTTCATTCCCCAGCATTCTCCAGGTTCTCAAAGCCTCCGGCAACCTTTCCCTGTTTATTCTCCCTAGCAACTCTTTAAAATGGCCTCAATCTGCCTGCGATGCAGGAGACCTGGGTTCGATTGCTGGGTTGGGAAGATCCCCTGGAGAAGGAAATGGCAACCCACTCCAGTATTCTTGCCTGGAGAGTCCCATGGGCAGAGGAGCCTGGCAGGCTACAGTCCATGGAGTCACAAGAGTTGGACACAACTTAGCAACTAAACCACCATCGCCGCTGCCTCAGAGAGAGTGGGTGTTGGTCAGTTTCCTGCTACAAAACTCACAAACCTACATGTGTCCACATTCTTCCTTCTTCCTATTAAAATAGCATCATGAGCCCAATCACTCCACTGTGGGCTCCAGTCACTCCACTGTGGGCTCTGATCCACTCTCCCTACCTTCCTGCTCAGGGACTTAAAGACCTACTTCTTCTCTATCAATGTGGACCCATCACATCTGTCTGGTCCTAAAGAAGCTCCTCCAGGTAGATAGTCACGAAGACCCGTGAGTCCTACCTTCTGAGCATCCATAGAACCTATCCTATAAGACTGTCCTAGCAGATACCTCCCTGTCCAAGCCCTGTCATCTGGAGATGGCATCAGTCTACCACTGGAGTCTGGCCCTCCACCCAGCTGATACCATCCTTCCCATGTTACAGTTGGGTATATAGATGATGATGTCCACTCCCTTTGGAACAAGTCCTCTGTGAGCAGAGACTGAGGCTTTCCCTGCCTCCATTTTTGCCTCTTCCTGTGAATTCTAAAATACAGTTTCAGCCAGGCCATTGCTTTCCTTATAGTCCATCACTGGATTCCTCTTGACCTCAAGAAACTGTGCTACCTGCTAAGGAGACTCTGAAGCCTGGGAGGGGCCCAGGGCTCCCCTCAGGTACGCCCTTGCCTCTTGCCTGCTAATGCTCCATGTTTCCACCACTAACAATCTCTGTGGTTCCTCAAAGGACCAGTTCTCTCGTCTCTGGGCACTTCTGCTCTTTCTTCTTTCTGGGATTCTCTTCCCAACCTCCTTAGTTTGGCCAGCTGCTTCTCATCCCTCAGAAGCTTGCTGAAATGGCACTTCTGGGGCTGGTTGGTCATTTTTTCTTACTCCTTTTCTCCTTAGACCAATCTGGCCTTCAGAGGGCAGCCAGGCGAGTCCCTAATCCCATTCTGGTTAGGTTACCACCCTAATTAAAACCTTCCCAGGTTTCTCAGTGTCCTGAGGACAAAGTCCAAATTCCTTAGCTTGGCTGACAAGACCATTTGACAGACAGGAGTTAAGAAGGAGCGATTTCGTGGGAGCAAGGTGGAGGTTTCCTGCCCCACGACTTTCATTTTCTCACGATGAGGGAGGCCAAGTTGTTTGCAGAGAGCAGTGCTGGGGGCTGCGGGGGGAGTGATGCTGGGGTGTGAAGGGACTGGAGGGAACTTGAGGGCCGTGTGGGAGCAGGAGCTGGCCTGGGAAACAGTGTAAATTGTGAACTGAGTTTCAGACCGGGCTGAGATTGGTGATGGGGAATCACGCTGACACCAGGCTGCCTGGCTCTTCAGATTTCTCTAGTAGCCACTTGCTGTGAGTGTTCATCCACAGAGGGGATTTTTGCTGGGAGGGAGGGACCAAAGGTCAGGCAGCTAGGTTGTTGGGGAGTCTGTCAAGGAGTGGGTGAGAGGATGAGTCACAGACTCTTAACCAGATGGAATGAGAAGACAGAATGGACTGTTTTAAGAGAGAGAGAGAGAGAGCGGAGGTGGTCAGTGGATAGCTGGTTGTGATGAAGACCAAGATGGGCTTTAGTGAGATGCTTTGAGCCACAACCTGGAAGCGGGAGGTTATGGGGTAGGCTTTAGTGAATGAGGAAGTATTAGCATTTTTACTGTGCCTGGGCCTCCGCCCAGCTGTTACCTTCCTTCCCATGTTATAATTGGGTGTATAGATGATGACTTCCACTGCCCTTTGGAATAGGTCCTCTGTGGGCAGGAGCCATGCTCCTCATGTAGCGTCCGTCCCAGGAGAGTCTGACACGGCCTGACCCATGGTAACTGCAAATCCAGACATTTTCATATGTAACTCTTCCCCCTCCTGATTTTCCATGTTTCTGTTTTCCTTTAGTTTCATGAAAGAAATTTTGTGAAAGAATCTAATCTCATCTCAGCTGAAAAAAAACCCAGGATGTAATCCCCATTTTACAGGATGGAGAGGCATTCAGTGGTTCTCTGATGGCCCAGGAGTTGGGTGAGAGTGAGAGTCCCCTCTCGGGAGCCCCGGAAGAATGAGTTACTGGGGCAGATGGTGTGGGGCCTCAGGAGGGAAAGATTCAGGGCCTACAGCAGACAGTGGTATAACCTCCCACCTTTCCCACTTCTAGGAGGGTCTCCATGAGCTGAGTCCTTAGTCCACCCATCCACACCCTACTACGTGCTGGGCTAGGAACACATGGATGAGCTGGACACAGACCCTGCCAGAAGGAGATCACCGTCTGGTTAAGGGGATAGATTCACAGAGAAAGAACTGCAGGCTGGTGTCTACAATGGAGGGTTTGGCCATAGCAAAGGGAACTTGCTAGTGTAGGGAAAGAGGGTCAGGGAAGACTCCCGAGAACATGGCTTCCTAGAGCCCAGGGTCTTGACAAGTGCCACGACAGGAGGAGGGAGCCATGAAGCCTGGGAAGATGGCGAGGAAATGGTGAGTCACGCTGATGCTGCGCCATGGCTGGCTCATGGGTGCGTTGAGGAGAGGGAGGCCAGTCCTGTCAGGGAGTCTGCACGTTAGCCTGCAAAAACAGGGGGGACTTTGGCACCTGAAGTCTTTAACCTGGATGCTGGGTGAAGGGTGAGACCGGGAGCTAGTTCAAAGTAGAGAGGAGAGGGGCTCACATTTGAATATGTGGAGTCTGAGATGCCCACGATATTCCCCGTGCTCCTCGACTTGCCTATTCTCTCTGCCCACGTTGTTCCCTGCCACGGCTGGCAACACCCTTCCCCTCATCCATCAGCTCAGCGTTTTCTCCAGGAAACTGCCTTGATCTTGGCAGCTGAAAGCGATTTTCCTGTCAGAGCTTCTGTAGCTCCACATTTAACACCTCTTAGGCAGCACATCTGCCCAGCTTTCCCACCGCTCCTGGTTTCCTCGGTAGGGGTATCCCATGGTCTTCACCTTGTGAAGCAGGAAGTGATGAAACAATAACTCAGGCAACGAGTGTCCCTGCACCCACAGAGGGACCACCCACAGCCCTTTCAGGGCTGACCTTAAGCAGGAAGAGACTTATGCTCCAGCGGGCATCCAACACTCCTCCCATGCCTGGGAACCCAGAGGTAGGCCAGCTGGTGCTGCGATTACACAGACCAGGATGTTCTGGTTTCAGAGGTGGGGTTGGGAGCTGCAGCCTCTGGAGAAGCCAGGTGATAAAACCTAAATACTCAGGCTTCATGTGAAACCAACACCTAAGCAGATGAGGACTCATCAGCCTCCCCGCCCACACCGCCTTCTCCCTGGGACCGAGGCCTGCCACCTTCCTGAGGGTGAGCATCCCCTCACTCTTCCCCTCTCCAGCTTTCTAGTACCTATGCGGAGAAGCCATAGGCCCAGCTGACGACAGCTTCAAGGTTCCTCTGTTAGCCTGAGAGAGGCACAAAGTGCTCCTTTTGGGTGGGATGGCTGGGGGTGGGGGGGGTGGGGGGGAAGGGGCAGGGCCAAGGGAAGGGATGGTTTCTAAGGGAGATGCTTAAAGGCAATACTAGTAATAGCAGCCACCACTTTTATTGCACACCTGCCATGTGCCTGGCCCTTCCACACATCATCTCATTTGATCCTAACAATTGATGACCATGACTGTTTCTCTTAAGAGACTGGGGCTCAGAGAGGTTAAGCCACTTGCCCAAAGCCCTCAGCTGGTGAGTGGTAGAGGGGGCTCTGTCCCCAGGCCTGTCACACCAGGGCCTGTGTTCTATCCACTTCACCACCACTCACTCTCCTGGACGAAGAGGGCTCACTTTGCAGTCTCTGGGGGTGAGCAGCGACCTCTCCTGGGGAAACAGGTGATGGGTGTTACAGGCAGGGCTGGCTCTCAGAGGTGTTAGGAACAGGGGTCAAGAATCTTCAGGGATCCCAGACCCTTCTCTGCCGAGAGGCTCGGAACACCGACAGACAACTCCATGAGCTCCAAGGAGAAGCAGTCCTCTCCTTGTGATGTGATGTGTGGGTGCATGCCGGCTTCTCATCACACAGTCACGCAGTCCCTCAGTGGGCTGCGCAGTCCTGGGGACACACGTGCTGTCACTATCCCCTCGGTATGCGTGTGCACACACACTTGCACACACACTCACTCATGCTCGGGCACGGTTCTGTGGAGCTGAGGGCAGGTCGGGGGAAGGAGAGCCCGGGCTAGGTCAGATGAGGCTGGCAATGCTGGACGTGGTCTCATGATGCTGACCGGCGGACAGCTGTCCTGAGATGCTGAAGATGCTGCCATTGCCGCTGCGGTCACTGCGGGTGGGGGGGGCGGCCATTCGGGTTGAGGGGCAGTGTCCGCTCACGGCCACCTGATAGAGCAGCAGGCCCAGCAGTAAGAGTGCACCAGAGGCAGCCAGGGTGATGCCCACGGACAGCATGGCAGCCAGCGGCCGGGCCGGGGCCGGGGCAGCAGCCAGCCCGGCCAGCGTCAGGCCGGTGACCAGCAACACCAGGCCGCTGAGCAGCACCACCAAGGCGTCCGCACCTCCTCCGCTGCGCAGCAGGGCCACGTGGTGGGGCTGGCGGATGCAGTTCATGTCCTGCAGGGCCGAGCTCATCAGCTGCTTAACCAGGACCACCAGGGCCAGCAGGCAGAGTGCCGTGCCCACTGCCAGGCGCCACTCCCCCGAGCGGCTGCTGGTGGAGGACAGCAGGGCCACGCCGCCAGCCCCACAGCCCGCCACGAGGCCCACGGCCACGGCGAAGCAGAGTGCCGAGCGCCGTGGCTGCTGGGACCACCACAGCTCCACCTGCTCCGCCACCACATCCGGGGGCAGCCCCCGGCCCTGTGGGGCCCGAACCTCTCCTTCAGACATGGCTTATCTGGCACGAGTGAGGGCGGAGGGCAGCGTCAGGGGGCAGAGATGCAGGTCATGGCCTGGAGCCCCCACCACCTGCGTGGCAGCTAGAGGCCCAGAGTCCCATTCCTTGCATGGTCCAGGGTCTGGTCACCATCACCTGCTGGGGAAGAATCACACTTACTATCTCCCCAGTCCACCTGCCCCTTATGGTCTCTCCTGGGAGCCTTGGGGATGCTCCCGTGTCCCCTGGGAATCCTCCCGCATCCCCTGCAATCCCCCCCCCCCCCCAGCCACCCAAGTCCCTTCCTAGCACTTTCCCTTGGGAATGCCTCTCCAGAGACCCCAGGAGAGCTCCCTCCACCCAAAGCACCCCCAGCCCTCTAGGGAACCCCCTGCCCAACCCCTGACCTCTCTGGCTCTGGCTGTCTCAGTTGCCTGTCCCATTCCGGCTGGCCAATGGAGCTGGTGTCACAGTGGACGATGGGACTGGATGAAGACTCGCAGATAAAGCCTCATTCAGGATCTGACTCACATGGCCTCAGCTGTCACCGCTGGCTCCTGGGGGAAGGGTTAAGGGGGGGGAGGGGGGCTTATGATTTAACCCTTCTGGAACCAGCAGCCCGACCCTGCATCTTCTCTCTTGGGGCTGCGGCTCCTTCTCTGCAAGTCAGGATCTGACCCCTAACACCCTCCTTCCCCTGAGGTCCCATCCAATCTCATAGCCACAGCTGCTGGTTCCTGAATCCCCCTCTCTGCCAAACCCAGATCTCCCTCCCAAGCTCCAGACCTGTACGGTAGTAGTCACTCTGACGTCCCATAGGCACCTCTGATACAACAGGTCCCAACCCAAGCTTGTCATCTTATCCTGAACCTGCTTCTCCTTTGCGCTCCTCCCTTGGGCACGTCCTGGGGACGCCACCTCTGAACATTTTCCCATCTCATCCCTGCCCTCATCCCCTTGCTCCTGTACTTCAACTTCTGTCCCCCCACAACTCCCTCACTGCTCTTCCTGCCTTCCCCACGCTTCTCCTCTCACCGGCCCCCATGCCACGATTTCTCTAACGTGGTACAAAGGGAAGGAGGGCTCTGGACTGGCCCCCCAACTGCAGTCCCTCCACCGTGGGTGTGTGGGCGAGGGATCTTGCAGTGGTTCCTCATTGAACACGTCCTCCAGAGGCCAGTCAGAGTGACTCCCACCAGGCAAAATACAGCATTCCAGGCCCTGCCACAAGGATCCCCAGTTCACAGCAGGGCTGCTGCTGTGATGAGGGCTGGGCTGTGGGTTAGTCAGAGAGGGGTCTGCAGGAGGTTAGAGAAGCCCCCATGAGTTCACCTCTTGGAGCTCATGCTCCTAATCTGAAAAGTGAGGCCAATAACATTTATCTGGGGGGAGGGGGCATTAAAAATCTCAGGTCAGAATTTCAGTGGGAATTCTAGGGCCCGCAAAGATGCAGAGTATTCTTTCTGAATAAAAGAACCCAGCATTCTTTCATTCAATTCAGGACGAAGATTCCTGCTCTATATGGAGGACGCAGGCTCTAGGTCATTCTGAGAACGTGACTTCATGACTGTACGTGGGTTACACCCCTGATGAGGCATCCCTTGTTCCAATCCCTCAGCAGGGGCTGCGAGGCACGTGAGGTAGGAGGGGCAGCTGCAGATGCCCCCAAGGGAGGTGGGGGAGGGGCCGAGGAGGGGCCCTGGAATCAGTCCCAGCTTCCCCAGGACTGTGACTTCTCTGGTCTGAAAGTGCTTGCACAGGTGTGCTGGGACCGCGGGCCCGGGGTTGGGGGTTCTCAAGGGAAGAGCCAGTGGGAGAAGGTGGGCTGGTAGGGGTAGGGGACCATGGGGCACTCACAAGAAGCCTGGAGTTGTTGGATCCGATCCCGAGCAGTCAGGGCGGGCAGGTGGGACACTCCAGCTCCGTTTCCGGGGAGGCGCTTCACCTGCCTAACCTGCACCTAGGTGAGCTGAGGTGGGGGAGGGGGAGGAGGATCAACAGGTGTTTCCAAGGCAGAGCCTGAGCCGATTGGCTGACGTGCACTGCTCCTTCTGCTGGGCTGAGGCATTCCAGGGAAGGGAGGGGCTTCTGTCTGCTGCTGTTAGGGCTCGAACACAATTCCTAGACCTGGATAGCAGGAAGGAATGTTGTCCATCTGCCCCAGAGCCTGAGCCTGAGCCCATCCCCCAGCTCCAACCTCTGTTTAGCTTTAACTCCAGCCTGCAACCCAACCCCAAAACCCAGCTGCAGTTTTAAACCCTACCTAGAACTCCTGGATCTAACTGAGGCCTCCACCTCACATCTCAGCCCCAACTCTGAATCTCAAATCCCAATCCTAACCCCAACCCCATTTCCAAATCCAGTTCCAGTCCCAGCCCCAGATCCCAACCCCAAATCTGAATTGAAACCTCAGTTCCAAATTCTGGAATTAGGTCTTGGACTGCAACCTCATCCTTGGCCTCAAACTTGACCCATTTCTGAATGTAGCCCCCAAATTCTAACTCCAAAGTCAAATCCTTCCTCTGCCCCAAATTCCAAAACCAGTTGTCCCACAAACCCAGCCCCACTACTTCCTTGTTACTTTCCCCTGAGCAGGAGCCCCCCAAGACCCTTGCCCATTTTCCTTCTAAGCCTCAAGGGCCTGACCGAGGTAGGTTTGTCCCACGTCTTGGTCCCACTGAGGAGGCAGGGTTTGAGTGGACAGGGAGAACTGGGTAATGGCTCTTCAGGGAGAAAGCAAGGGTTCCCTTGCTTAAAACACTTGCAGAATAAACACTTGGGGATAAATGCCTTTCTCCTTCACAGGCTTACAAAACCCCTGCCATCAATACCGGCCAGTCATTTTCCTCTGGCCCCTGCCTTGCAGCCAGAATGCCTTTCTTTCAGTTATGCATGCTCTGCATTGCTCTGTCCTTCTGCTTGGTTTTTGAACTGAGTTCCCTCTCCCTGGGATATTTACAACACCCTCAACCTCAGTATGACCAACTTGAATTCTTCAGCTGAGATGTCACCTCCTCCAGGAAGCCCTCCTTGACCTCCAGGCTGGTTCAGGTGCCTCTCTGGGGTGCCCATGGCCCTGGGGCTTCCCCCGCACTGCTCTTACTGCATGTGCTAAGACTGCTGTTATTTACTAACCTGTCACCCCTCACTAGAAAAGACCCTGATGCCGGGAAAGACAGAAGGCAGGAGGAGAAGGGGATGACAGAGGGCGAGATGGTTGGATGGCATCACTGACTCAATGGACATGAGTTTGAGCAAGCCCTGGGAAATGGTGAAGGACAGGGAAGCCTGGCATGCTGCAGTCCATGGGGTCACAAAGAGTCGGACACGACTCAGTGACTGAAAAACAGCAATATCCCTCAATAGTGAGGTTCCCAGTGCATACAGGTTTAGTGCCTGTTTTGATAACCATGGTGACCTCAGCAACCAGCCCTGTGCCTGGCATGTGGGAAGTAATCAGTAAATACTTGCTGAGTGAATGAATGTGCGAACCTCTGGATGTGGGGTTTTTACGCAGGGAGCTTGGGAGATGAAGCTGGAAAGACAAGTTTGGCTCAGGTGGCACAGGGCCTTGAATGCCCTGGCGAGGCATTTGGACTCACTGGAGGTACTCATGGAGGGTTCTGAAGTATAACAAGAACTTGGGCAGAGCTCTGCTTCTGATGGGCGAATCTGGCACCACACACTGCATAATGGGTGAGGGGGGCTGGTTGGAAGTGGCTCTAGGCTGGATCGAACCCCCTGTAATACTTCCTGCTCTCTCTTCCTTCTGGTGTGTATGAAACACACAAGAAAGACAAAATCAACATTTTCATTCCAGCGTCAGCTCACAAAGTCTTATGCTGGACCCGTTCATTGCTTTGTCTGCAGAGATCATTAGGGCCTGGTCATAACTCTAGAGCAGCGTTGTCTAGTAGAAATATAACACAAGCCACATATGTAATTTAAAATTATCTAGTAACCATGTGAAAAAAGTAAAAAGAAACAGGTGAAATGAACACATTAAAATTTTTATTGAAGCCCCAGATTATTTTCATTTTACTACACAAGTGATTGAGCTATTTTAATCTTTTATTTTGTCTGTGTATTTTATACTTATAGTGCATCTCAGCTCAGACTAGCCATCTGTCTAAAGCTTTCCAGGTATGGCTTGCAGATATTTTACTGGATGGCTTCCCTTCAACGAAAAAGGGAAAGAGGCAGGCCGGACCTTGGGACAGATGTGGTTTTACTACTTTGCAAAACATTACAAAGAGTTCCCTGCCCTGGAGTGGGCATGGAGCAAGGATCTGGCAGGCTCAGTGGCTGTGTATTCCTCTTGTTCCTCTGACATTCCTTTTCTTCCTGGTTCCAGGGAGGGGCCAGTTCCAGCCAGACCTATGGTCCGGCTGTCCTGAATAGAGCTGGACAGGGTAAGTCATGAGATTCGCCCCCCACCCCACCCACCCCCGCCCCCCACCCGCTTCCTCTGGGGGTTTGAAGGGAATTTTTCTGGGTGGAGGGAGCAAAGCCTAAAAGCTTCTTCAGTTTAAACATTGATCAGGTGACACTCTGTCCTCATTATGGGTCTATCGAATAACCTGGAGTTAAGATGGACAGGCAGGCTCCTCGCAGGGCTGTTGAACTCTGTCCCCAAAGCAAAGGCCGCTGGGACAGCTCAGATGGCTGGTACTGGAGGCAGGGGGAGGAAGCGACAGTGGGCAGAGAGTGTAAGGTGTGGATCCTAACTGATCCCTTAGCCGGTGGGAGGACCCAGGAGAAGGGAGAGGCCCTGCAGCCCAGCCTCCCTGCTTGGGCCAAGTTCCCACCTCAGACTATTCTCCACCCAGTAAGCTGCAGTGATCCTGTTACTTTTGGAGCAGATAATGTCACTGCTCTGCCTCCAATGTCACCCCTCCAATGGCCTATCTTACCCAGAGAAATAGCCAGGGTCCTTCCACTGTCTCGAACGCCTTCTCTGACTGCATCCCCTGCTGTCTCTCTTCTGCTTGTGATTGCTCAGAGCCTTTGCACTGACTGTTCCCTCTGCCTGGAATGCTTTCCTCCTTTGGGCTCCCTCCCTCACCTTTCTTCAGGAAGGTGCTCCAATGTCCCCTTCTCAGGGAGCCTTCCCCCGCCATCCTGTCTGACAGGGGACTGTCGTACTGAGGGAAGTAAGACAGAGAAGGAGAAATACGGTATGACACCCCTTACATGGGGAATCTAAAGTGAAGTGACACAAATAACTTATTTACAGAACACATGCACACTCACAGACTTAGAGGAGGAACTTACGGTTGCCAGGGGGAAAAAGATTGAGGGAAGAGAGAGTGAGGGAGTTATGAACCTTATGAACAGTTATATTTAAAGTGGATGATCAACAAGGACCTACTATACAGCACAGGGACCTCTGTTCAATGTCAGGGGGCAGCCAGGATGGGAGGGGAGTCTGGGGGAGAATGGACCCATGCACATGTTTGGTTGAGTCCCTTTGCTGTCCATTTGAAACTATCACAACATTGTTAATTGGCTATATTCCAATACAAAATTAAAAATTAAAAAAAAAAATCACAGCCTTCCACATACTTCCTATCTCCCTGCCCTTAGTTCTCTGATTTCCTTTATTCTCTCATGTTTCTCCTTAGCTTTTTGCTGTCTAATATGCCATATATTCTTCTTATCTGCTTGGAATAGTGTCTGTCTACCCCACTAGAAGATAAGTTTCATGAAGAGAGAGATTTGTGTAGAGAGATCCTAGCCCCTAGAACAGGCCTGGAAATAATGGGTGTTTAGAAAACACATGGACAGTAGAGAAAATTCTGGTTTTGAAATTAGATTGACCTTGAAGGTCCCATTCCCAGCTCTAGTTGTGCAACCTTAGAAAAACAGCTTAACCTGTGTCCCAATCTCTTCATTTGCAAAACGTGGACAATAGTACTTAGTCTAAATAGCTGGGGGCGAGAATGAAGAATATAATTCATCCAGCAAACATTTACTGTTTCCCTTCTCTGGATCAGGCATTGTGCAGGTGCTGGAGACAGCAGTGAGCAAAAGCAGTCCTGTCCCTGTTAAGCTGAAAGGCGGTTGGAGGACCAAGGGCTTAAAGCACAGGTGCAACAGTAGATCTTTGATGGCTCCATCCCCTCTGCCCCCACTCCAGATTCCAGGACTGACAGTTGCTCCAGACAGACATCTTTTGGAGTATCTACCCTGCTCACAATGACCAACTTCACTCTGGGAATGAACCCCAGTAACCAGGATTCCATTCTGTGACCCAGCACCACGGGTACAGTTGATTGGATAGAAGTGAACTCCAGACTCAAGCTGTGTGTGTGTGCTAGGTCGCTTCAGCTGTGTCCAGTTCTTTGTGACCCTATGGACATTTGCAACCCCATGGACTGCAGCCCGCCAGTCTCCTCTGTCCATGGGATTCTTCAGGCACGAATACTAGAGTGGGTTGCCATGTTCTCCTCCAGCGGATCTTCCCGGCCCAGGGATCAAACACTAGTCTCTTGCGTCTCCTGCATTGGCAGACGGGTTCTTTACCACTAGCACCACCTGGGAAACCAAACAGTTGCCTTTGGCAATTTGAAGTCAGACTAGGGACTCCATGTCAGCCTTATGGCATGTACTCATGTGATGCTAAGGGTTCCCTTCTGCCAGCTGAACTAGCAACAGGAGGCTGGTCTGCAGAGAGCCAAGAATAAGAGAGGGGGGTGGTTCCAGCCAAGTCCCAGGTCTTAGTTCAAGTCCTTCTCAAGACCTGATGGTATCTCAGCTCTGAGATTCCATGGCACACTCCTACTGCTGCTGCTGCTGCTAAGTCAGTTCAGTCGTGTCCGACTCTGTGCGACCCCATAGATGGCAGCCCACCAGGCTCCCCCATCCCTGGGATTCTCTAGGCAAGAACACTGGAGTGGGTTGCCATTTCCTTCTCCAATGCATGAAAGTGAAAAGTGAAAGTGAAGTCGCTCAGTCATGACACATCCCTAGGGCTAGAAACTAAACTCTCCTTTTTGCTTAAACTGGCTAGAGTTGGTTTCTGTTATTTGTAAATAAAGAAGTGTACCCATAAGTTCTCTGTTCAGAACTAGAATCTCATGGTGCCAATTTTACTACGTTTAATACATTAGGGCATACATTTTAATACATTAGCAATACTAGTCTACACTTGCTGCCCCTGCCAAATCCCACCATGTGACATATACTAGATGAGCAATAAATACAGATTCTTTTATGTGGCTGGTCATCATAGGTGATCAGGAATGCTAGCCCTTCCTGCTGCCTGGCACACAGCACATTTCCTTCCTTGAGAATCTGCTCCCCAGTTTTGCTCAGCTGTGGAGAGTCTGATGGCATCTCAGACATGCCCTGAGAATAAGCAGGCCCCAGAACCTCCAAGGCCTAGGAAAGCTCACCCCAACAGAGCTCAAGGAGAATGAGCCCCAGAATGCTTGGTCTTGACATGCCTTCTCTCTCACCTCTCACTCCAGATCCTGAACAGTGATTGTTGGGGGTCCAAGCTGGACATGCAGATATTCCCAGGCCCCCCGGTCCCCCTTCCACACTTGCTGGGACCTGCTGGTTGGTAATGGCTTGTTATGCTTTGTAAGAAGCAATGGAGAGTCTGTGCCTCCTCTCTTTGGATCTGAGTGGGTTCTAAGACTGCTTTGATCAACAACATGGTTCCTTGCTGAATTAAATCTACAATACCTTGAAAAGTACAGTAGTACAGTATAACACCTGGCACACAGAGGCTGGCACTGAGTCAAAAGGCAAGAAGAGTTACTGACTGGAGGAGGGAGAGGAGGTGGAGATCATAAAGCTGAAGGATCATCAGCAATAGGAGACAGAGGGCAAGCTGCACTTTCACTCACACTGATGTTGACTAACTGATAAAATGTTGTATTTAATAGCGAACCACTTTTTATTCTGTGGGGTCTCTATCTTTCAGTTCAGTTCAGTTCAGTCGCTCAGTCATGTCCGACTCTTTGCTACCCCATGGACTGCAGCACAACAGGCCTCCCTGTCCATCATCAACTCCCGGAGTTTACTAAAACTCATGTCCATTGAGTTGGTGATGCCATCCAACCATCTAATCCTCTGTTGTCCCCTTCTCCTCCTGCCTTCCATCTTTCCCAGCATCAGGGTCTTTTCAAATGAGTCAGCTCTTCACATCAGGTGGCCAAAGTATTGGAGTTTCAGCTTCAGCATCAGTCCTTCCAATGAATATTCAGGACTGATTTACTTTAGGATGGACTGGTTGCATCTCCTGGCAGTCCAAGGGACTCTCAAGAGTCTTCTCCAACACCACAGTTCAAAAGCATCAATTTTTCAGTGCTCAGCTTTCTTTATAGTCCAACTCTCACATCCATACATGACCACTGAAAAAACCATAGCCTTGACTAGATGGACCTTTGTTGGCCTCTGCTTTTTAATACGCTATCTAGGTAGGTCATAGCTTTTCTTCCAAGAACCAAGTGTCTTTTAATTTCTTGGCTACAGTCACCATCTCCAGTGATTCTGAAGCCCCCAAAAATAAAGTCTGCCACTCTTCCCACTGTTTCCCCATCTATTTGCCATGAAGTGATGGGACCTGATGCCACGATCTTAGTTTTCTGAATGTTGAGCTTTAAGCCAACTTTTTCACTCTCCTCTTTCACTTTCATCAAGAGGCTCTTTAGTTCTTCTTCACTGTCTGCCATAAGGGTGGTGTCATCTGCATATCTGAGGTTATTGATATTTCTCCCGGCAATTTTGATTCTAGCTTGTGCTTCATCCAGCCCAGCCTTTCTCATGATGTACTCTGCATATAAGTTAAATAAGCAGGGTGACAATATACAGCCTTGACATACTCCTTTTCCTATTTGCAACCAGTCTGTTGTTCCATGTCCAGTTCTATCTGTTGCTTACTGACCTGCATACAGGTTTCTCAAGAGGCAGGTCAGGTGGTCTGGTATTCCCATCCCTTTCAGAATTTTCCACAGTTTATAGTGATCCATACAGTCAAAAGCTTTGGCATAGTCAATGAAGCAGAAATAGCTGTTTTTCTGGAACTCTTGCTTTTTTGATGATCCAGCAGATGTTGGCAATTTGATCTCTGGTTCCTCTGCCTTTTCTAGAACCAGTTTGAACACCTGGAAGTTCATAGTTCATGTATTGTTGAAGCCTGGCTTGGAGAATTTTGAGCATTACTTTACTAGTGTGTGAGATGAGTGCAATTGGGTGGTAGTTTGAGCATTCTTTGGGATTGCCTTTCTTAGGGATTAGAATGAAAACTGACCTTTCCCAGTCCTGTGGCCACTGCTGAGTTTTCCAAATTTGCTGGTATATTGAGTGCAGCACTTTCACAGCATCATCTTTTAGGATTTGAAATAGTTCAACTGGAATTCCATCACCTCCACTATTGTAGATTAAAAATGTTTATCTTTCTTCTGTATTATTTGTGTGAAAACTGTTACAAACCTATTATAGCACAGTACTAGATAGTTGATTGTGTTAGTTGGACACCTAGGCTAACTTTGTAGGACTTAAAACAAATCGGACTTATGAACCCGCTCTCAGAATGGAACTTGTGTATTTGTAGGGGACTTATTATAGAAACACTTGCCAGCCATGTGAGCGAGCCATCTTCCAGCCTCAGTCACCTTCCCTAGCTGATACCACTTAGAGCAGAGATAAGATGTCAAGGGAAGTCCTTCTTGAACTTCTGACCCATAAAGTGATAAACAAAATAAAGCTGTTGCTTTAAGCTGCAAAGCTTTGGTATAGCTTTAGATATAATAATAAATAACCAAAACAACTGATGATCCAGAATTTTCTAAATAAGGTGAGGGAATTTCATTCTCACAAAGGAAGGGACTATTGAAAAGAGGAAAAAAAAATCAGACTAGAAAACTATTCTAGGCTGAAAACCAGTCACGACTCTCAAACACCTGCAAATATTTTATAGTACTTGTTATGAAATATTAATGATATTTATTAATAATTGATAAACAATAATGATTATAAATATCTAATATAATGCAACTTTTATGATTTTGGGAGTAATAATTTTAGAATATTTAATCCTACATTATAAGAGACAAATGCAAATAATTTAAATCTCATTCTTGTAAATCTGTTAAAAATTAAACATGGCAAGTAATAAACTGAAGCAATAAACTATGACTATTTGTGTTGCTAAGATGAATTTTAATAGAAGGGCAAAATAATAAATATTATCTTTGGGGGAATGTGGGAGGTTAAATTCAGCAAATCCTCATATTTTCCTACCTAAAAACCTTTTAGAAAACGGGTTTTTAATCACCAAAATAAATGTATTCCTTGAGTGGGAAACATGTATGAGGTCAGTTATTCCTTAATCACATCGGTCTTTTAATTTTGAGAATAACAACAGGGATTCTGAGAAGCCCATCCTTCCCCTTTGCTCTAAAGCAACATTTAGTTTCTCTGATGGCTCCATCCTTAATGGCAATCTTCCTCTCTCTGACTCTGGAAGAGTGACCCTGAGGTTTTTCCATTTTTCTCAAATACGTTTTTCTAGCAACTCCATGTTGCTGAAATATTTTTATGCTTCTAGGGTTGCATTTCCATTAATTGTCACATGTTTGTATGTCTTCTCTCAAGAGCAGGTTCAATGAATATAGAAGTTCCTATTAATGCTGCAGTGTATCTCTTGCCCCATCCCCACGCTGCCTGAGACTCTAATAAAACCTAATGTTAATTTGTAAAACAAGCAGACGAAGCCATAGGGAGAGGTAGACACTGACGTGTGAACTCCTACAGGGCAGTGTCTTCGGTGTTGGGAGAAGAGGATGGCAGAGGTGGCTCAGCTGAGCAGCTCACCCTGTCTGGCCACCACTGATGCTAAGACTCCAGAAGAAGGGGAAGAGAGCCAAAGGATGTCTGGGGTCCAGAACGAGGGGAGCCCCCAAAGGCACAGCTGTCACACCAGCACTGAGTGGATCCCCAGAATTTAACAATAGATTGTAGGCAGAAGAGCAGAAGCAGAGTCCATATGCTAATGCCTAGGCACTGGGGTGACCAGCAGAGGCGACCGCCAGGCCCGTTCCATCAGTGAGGGGTCAACTGGCTCAAGGGAGCCTGCGAAGGAGGCGGCGGCACCAGCCGGGCAGGCAGAGTGAAGGGAAGTCTCAGCAGCAGCAGACACTCAGCAATGCCACCTAACCAACGCCAGCCAACAGTCTGGCACAGAAGCATGGGATACAGAACATGGAGACATTGGAAACAACATCTGCCAACAGACGGAAGGATAAAGAGGATGTGGTGTGTATAGACACACAACAGAATACTACTCAACCAGAAATAAGAACGAAATAATGCAGTCTGCAGCAACATAGATGGGACTAGAGGTTATCATACTAAGTGAAGTATTTCAGGCAGAGAAAGACAAGTCTCATGTGATACCATTTATAGGTGGAATCTAAAATATGACACGAATGAACTTATTTACAAAACAGAAGTAGGCTCACGGGCATAGAAAATGAACTTATGGCTACCAAAGGGGAAAGAGTTTGGGGGAGGAATAAATTAGGAATTTGAGACTGGCTGATACAAACTGTTATATATAAAACAGATAAACAATGAGGTCCTACTGTACAGCACAATATCCTGTAATAAACTATAATGGAAAAGAATAATAATAAGAATATGTATATATATGGCTTCCCAGGTGGTACTAGTGGTAAAGAACATACCTGCCAATGCAGGAGACTTAAGAGATGTGGGTTTGATCCCTGGGTCGGGAATATCCCCTGGAGGAGGGCATGGCAACCCATTCCAATTTTCTTGCCTGGAGAATCCTGTGGACAGAGGAGCCTGGCGGGCTGTGGTCCATGGGGTTGCAAAGTCCCCAAGACTGAAGTGACTTGGCATGCACACACACATGTATAACTTAATCATTATGTTAAACAGTGGAAACTAACACAACACTTTAAATCGGCTATACGTCAATCAGAAAACAACATGGAGACATAAACAAGATTGTCCCTTTGGTCCCAGATTTGCCAGCAGGAAGCTGTGCAGCTGAGAAAGCACCCTGCTGACTTGGTGGCTGAGATGCCAGGCTCTGCCTGTGTGGGGGATGCTCCCTCGGCCTGGGATTTCCCCACCTAGTCCTTCCCCATTGGACCACAGTCAGCCACGGGCTTAGGTGAGTTTAGCATCAGAGTCGTCTGCTCCTTTGACTTCTGTGTTAGATGCTGTGGGCCTCAAACTCTGTAACCTCCACCACTTGGCCCAGTGTTCTGTTTGGGTACCTCTCCAATCCTGGGTTAAGAGCACGGGATGTGGATGCCACTGGGCAAACCAGGCTGCAATCCTGACCCCGTGCCAGCTACTTTACCTCTCCTTGGTTTCTTCATCAGTAACATAAGACCCATCTTGTAGGTGAAATGTGACATCTTCATCCTAACCCATTTTTTTTTTTCTAAGCCATTTTTAAGGTGAAAAAATTGTCACCTGAACGTTGCTGTACCCTAGTCAGTGAATTTCCTTCTGGCCCTCAGAAGAGCCCCAGTTACCCCTGCAGGGTCCTTCTCCCTCCTGCTTTGCCTGGATAACTCCCTTTAGTCCTCAGGTCAAAAGAACTCTCTTCTCTGAATGTCCATGGTCATCATATTGGTCCCAGCAGCTGTCCTTTTGTGTTTGGTGGGTCATGGAGTCCTCCTAATGGTCCCTGCCACCATAGTTGGGTCCCTCAGCCAATGCTCTGCTCTGGAGAGGACTTTGAAAACAGACAGCCCCTGCCCCATGAAAGGGAGAGCCTGGGAAAGGAAGCATCACACTTTTCATAGGGATATGTCATAGGGAGGGCTAGGGGCCCTTCCCTAGTGGCTCAAATGATCAAGAGTCTATCTGCAATGCAGGAGACTGGGTCAGGAGGATCCCCTGGAGAAGGGAATGGCAACGCACTCCAGTATTCTTGCCTGGAGAATTCCATGGACAGAGCAGCCTGGCAGGCTATAGTCCAAGGGGTCGCAAAGAGGACACATTGGAAGAGGACACTGCTGAGCAACTAACACTGTTTTCACTTTCACTAGGAGGGAAGACGATGAAGTGGGGGAAGAAGGGGTCAGGGAAGGTCTTTCTAAGGTGGTGCATTTCAGCTATGATCTGATAGATGAGGAGAGGTTCACTGAGTGAGGGGTGGAGGTGAGACTATGTCAGGCAGAGCAAACAGTATGTGGAAAGACCCAGAGGCAAGAAAGAATTTGGCAAGGAACTGAAAGGAGGCCTACTTGGCAAGAGCTTGGGACGCAGCGGGGAGTGAATCTCAGTGGCTCAGTGGTGGCCTCTGGACGGTTCCCTACCTGTCACGTGCCTTCATGATCCCACACCATCTGGCCCTGCTGACCTCCCCAACCTCATGCTGAGTCAGTTTCTTCTGCAGAGGGTAAATCTAGTTTGGGATGGAGAAGTCCGAGTTCCCAGAAGAGTCCATCTACTCGGCATGATAATGTTCTGGGCCTGGTCTCCCTGTGGGCAGGGGACATTGGGTGAACCCTGGTCTGGAGGGAATAAACTGGCCCCTGCAAAAGGGTGTGGGCTGGGGGTGGGGGTGGGGAGTTGCTCAGGAGAGAGAGAGATCCATGTAGACTCTGCTCTGCATCTCTTTTTGTTGTTCTCAGCCTTCGGGAGAGCCTCGGCAAGCATGACAGCTCTGTCTCAGCTCTTACTTAGAAAACTAACTCAAGAGCAGTGCCCAGAGTTGGGGTAAAGCAGATTGGGAAAGATGGGGAGACGCCTTGGAGATGCCAGGTTTAAGACAACCAGTGGGGCCAGCAGAGGCTGGGGGCTTAATATTTGTTATTTGGGTATTAGTAGGGTGTCTGACCTCTGCAGGTGGGAGAAAACAGGACATCTGGGTTCTTAGTGCATAAAAACCCACCTTTCAAAAAAAAAAAAAACCCACCTTTCCTGGTGCGTGTGGCTGGGCCAGCCAGTACAGGGGTCGTGGGGAAAAGGCACCCCCCAGAAATGGAGGAGTGGGGCAGGGCCCTGCAGACTGAGGATGACAAGTGCAGAGAGGCATGGAGGGTAAGAGAAGGAAGGGCAGAGCTCTGAGCATAGTCCTACCACCGGGGTCCACAGGTGATGGAAGACGTTGGGGAACGCTACCAACTGTGCCGTGTTCTTGATGGTACCCTCACTTTCACAGAGAAGTGAAAATCCTCAGAAAACCTCCCTAAGTTTCATAAGTGAGAAGAAAACGTAGGAAGGTTTGTCTGAGGCTGACACAGCTGGCAGAGGAAAAAGGTCAGAAGTGACAGACAGTCCTGCCCTTGAGGCCCGGTGTGGGCAGGGGCATGGGATCTCTGCAGGGGCGGGCAGCCGGGTGTCCAGACGGGGGTTGCCAGCGGTAGCTTTGGGTGAGCAGAAGCCACCTGGGCCAGAAGAAGCCACCTTCCTCTTTCCCTTCCCCTCTCCCCGGCTCCGTGGCTAAGCGGAGAGCTGGATGTGGTTGTGGGCCAACACCTTTATTCTGCCTGTGTCCCATGTTCCCCCGCGCCTGGGGGAGAGGCTTGTGTGGTCTGGGTTGCAGCCCAGAGACAGTCCAGGACAGGAGCATGGTGCACCTTCCGGAGAGGCTGGAGATGTCTCATCAGAGGGTGTCACTTGGTCTGGGCCTTTGAATCCGCTTCTACGCTGAGGGACGGCAGCTGCACCCCAGCCAGGGGGTGGAAGCCGGGGACCTGCTCTTGCTCTTGGATCTGGTCTCTCAGGCGCTGGATCTCCAGGCGCTGCATCTCGATGATTCTCCCAGTTTCCTCCTGCACATTCAACCTCATGGTGGGAGGGACACTGGGCAGGTCCTCGCTGGACACTGCAGGGGACAGGGCAGGGTTAGGCTTGGGAGATCTGTTCCCGGACTGCTGCAAAGGTTTTTGAAAGCGGCTTATCCTTCCTTCCCCCACCAGCCCCTACCCCCACCCCTGTACACGTTCATGGAGCATCTACTATGGGGTAGACACTCCATCCCAGACGCTAGGAATAAAGAGAGGCGCCGTTTCGCCGTCTAGCAGTGGAGAAGTGAAAAGACACACTTTGGAGTGAGAAGGCAAATGCAGAGCCTGACCTCAGCCCGGCCTGTCTTCTGATCCCCCTAGTCTGTCTGCCCCCGAGGCCCCTCCATGCGCGCTGTTCATCCCCCACACCCCCACACCGAGAGGGTGCCGCTCTCCCTGTTGACGCAGCTTGGCCTCCAGGCTGCCTGTCCTCACGTAAACCTGCTCCTGGAGACGCTTCCGGCTGTGGTCACTCACGCATGTTCCCTGAGGATGTCCCCTGAGACTCTCAGCCCTCCTCCTGGGCAATGCTGGTGCCCACGGCTCATTCCACTGCCTGGCCTCATAAGATCCAACTCTCGGCATTGACGTGCATGGCCTGCCCACCAGCTCTGCATCTTCCCTTCCCTCGTCATGTCCAGGGTGTTTCACTCCAGTGCTCCATTCACCTCTTCTTTGGCTGAATTGAGACTTCATCTTCTTGGACAACTCCATGTTTTACCCACCAAATGGGCTCCTCTTAGATTCACTCCCTTTTCTGTCCAGTTAGACCCATGGTGAATTTCTTCTATCATCATGACAGCAACTTTGGTATTCTAGATGCCCTGTTGCTCTGCCCCCAGGTACCCTGCCTAGCCCAAACCCGAGATAACCCGACCATCCAGGGTTTCCAATTTCACATCTGGCCTGCTGCACACTACCAGAAAAAGTAACACGTGAGAGTCGAATTCTTGGTTTCCAAAAGACGGACTTTATGTACATCAGCAAACTCTCATACCCCACAGTGGCTCTCAGGAACTTCAATCCCTACTCCAACTCCTTTCTCCCACTTAGAAACAAAATTGTGATAAAGTCTATACAACATCACATTTACTCTCTTAACCATTTTTAAGTGTACTTTTTAGTAGTGTTAAGTACATCCACACTGTTGTGCAATCAGTCTCCAAAATCCTTTTCATCTTGAAAAACTCAAACCTCATACCCATTATACAGCTCCACGGCTTCCTTGCCTGCAACCTCAGCAGCCACCATTCTGCTTTCTGCCTTTATGAGTCTGATGACCCTAGGTGCCTCAGATCAGTGGAATCATACGGTATTTGTTCTTTAGTGTCTGGCTTAGCATAATGTCCTCAGGTTCATCTACGTTACATGTCAGAATTTCCTTCCCTTTTAAGGCTGAATGATAGTTCATTGCATTCTATACCACAGTTTAGGGCTTCCCTGGTGGCTCAGCGGTAAAAAATCTGCCTGCCGTGTAGGAGCCGCAGGAGACTTGGGTTTGATCCCTGGGTTGGAAAGATCCCCTGGAGGAGGGCATGGCAACCCACTCAAGTATTTTTGCCTGGAGAGTCCCATGGACAGAGGAGCCTGGTGGGCTATAGTCCAAAGGGTTGCAGTGAGTCGGACACGACTGAAGTGACTTAGCATGCATGCACATTTTATTTATCCACTCATTGTTGATGGAAATTTGGGCTGCTTCCACCTTTTGGAAGTGAATAACACCGCTGTGAACATGAGCATACAAATATCTCTTTGAGACCCTGCTTTTACTTCTTCTGGGTATAAACCCAGAAGTGCAATTTCTGGTTCATATGGTAGTTCTATTTTTAATTTTCTGAGGAAAACACCTTATTATTTTCCATGGTGGCTGTACTGCTTTATGTTCAGACGAACAGGACACCAGTGTTTCAGTTTCTCTAGACCGTTGTCAACACTTAGTCTTTTCCGGGGTTTTTGTTTGTTTGTTTGTTTGTTTTTGTTCTTTTTGGTTTGGTTTGGCCTGGTTGATAGTAGCCATCCAAATGCGTGTGAGGCAGTGTCTCACTGTGGCTTTGATTTCATTTCCCTAATTGTTAGTAATACTGAGCATTTTTCATGTGCTTGTTGGCCATCTGTGTTTTTTCTCTGGGAAAAAATTGTTTAAGTCCTTTGCCCATTCTTCAGTCAGGTGGTTTTTCTTTTTCTTTTTTTTTTTGAGTTGTAGGAGTTCTTTATATATTCTGGACATTGACCCCTTATTAGACTTATGATTTGTAAATATCTTCTCTCATGCCATAGGTTGCCTATTCACTCTGTTGATTGTGTCCTCTGATGCCCAGAAGTTTTAAATTTTGACAGTCTCGTTTATTATATTTTTTTCTTTTTGTTGCCTGTGCTTTTGGCATCATATCCAAGAAATTGTCAAATCCACCCTCTCCTCTGCCCTTAATGAATGACTTTGCTACCTTCTACACTGAGAAACTATCTCTCCAGCTCCTGTACCACAGTCAAGCTTCTCTCTCAGTGGGAGAGGGGTCTCTTTCCTATCCACTGCAGACCCCTTCCCTGGATGAAAAAGTAGAAAAGAACAGATGATGATGGCCAAAGAAGAGAGAGATAGCCAACCAAAGAGGAAGTGGTCGGCAATGGCCAGTGGGCAGCCTTGCCTTGGACCTCTAGTTGGTCTGATGAGGCCAGCATTCAGCATTCAACCTTTCTAGGGGAAGTCTGGCTCCTTCTCTTTCTGCCTTTGCTCCTTCTGTCTTGTCTTTTGCTGTGGTTTCTAGGTTCTTGATCTTTCTAGGCTCTTGATTTCTTCTAGACTCTTGACCTTTTATCCTCCCTGTGTTACTCAGTGTTCCTGGTAACCATTTCCTCAGTCAAGCCCTGGAGCCCTGGGGAGAGTAGCAACTCTGGGAAGGTATAGCACACCAAGGCCTCTCAGCCTATCCACCTTCTTGGGCCAGCATCACTTGCCTTTGCCTAGTTTAAAACTACTAATAAATGAACTGGTTAATTTTAAACAACTTGGGAATGTGTACTTGGGGCTAACTTGTTTTGGTGGCACCATGTTCCAAATCAGAAGCCAGCCTTCTTCATTTCAAGGCAGACAACTGGTAATACCTGTCTTCAACTATTAGAGATGAAATCTCCCTTGAGTAAAGCTCTATGAAACAAGTGACATGATGTTTGGTTTGCTTCAGAATAACCTACTGTGGATAAGGGAGGAAATAACTGGGTTGGGGGAGGGGCTGGAGATACCAAGGAAGCAAGAGTGATAGGAGGTGACACTTGTTCGAGTTGGCGGAATGGATCTGTGGAAATTCATTAGACTTTTCTCTTAATTTCTGTCTGTGTCTGACAGTTTCCATTGTATTGGGTTGGCCAAAGTTTTGTTAAGAGTTTTCTGAAGTGCTTATAGAAAAAACCCCAAAAAACTTTTTGGCCAACCAGCAGCAGTAAGAAGAACCTGGCTATATCGTACAGTGTCCTGAGGAGGTCTCAAGCGGTTATTTGCTACACTGCTTGGGCATATTTGAAATATTTTTTTAAAAGAAGTTTTGCAATTATTCACAGACGCATCTATGCGTCACTTCTAACTGAAGATGGGTTCACCTCTAAAAAGTGAGGTTCTCGGCCGTGTTAACACATGTGGTACTCTCATGTCAGTTCTTTAGAGCTGATACTGTTCTGGTACTACTCACAGAGTTGAGTCTCTCAACTTCTCTTCAACTCGAACAAAAATGGCATGTGAGACAAGTCTATATATATATGATCATATATATATGGGCTTCCCTGGTGCCTCAGGGGTAGAGAATCTGCCTGCAATCCAAGAGCTGTGGGAGATGTAGGTTCGATCCCTGGGTAGGGAAGATCCCCCAGAAGAGGGCATGGCAACCCACTCCAGTATTTTTGCCTGGAGAATCCCATGGACAGAGAAGCCTGGCAGGCTACATAGTCCATAGGCTCGCAAAGAGTCAGACTCGACTGAAGTGACTTAGCATGCACACACAATTTTATATATATTATAAGGCTTATGTATTATATATAAGGCTTATGTATTATATATAATACATAAGGCTCCATGTATTAAGTTTCTCATAGAATTTAGTACCAGAGAAAGGCTTGCTTCCCCAGAAATAACGTCCTTTCTCCATACGAGAGCTATATTAACTATTATATTTTTTCCCTTTTTGTCTTAGCTATCAGAAATTCAGAGGAACTTTATAACTGCAATAACTAGCTTGCTTAACATTTCTAGGGTCATTCTTCCCACTCTCCCTTTAAATAGTTTCTGGTCCTTCTTTTTGCCTTTATCTTCTTTGTACAAATCCACAATCCTTTACCCACAATTGTAAAATGCTAAAAACTTTAAAAATGGAAAGCATTTCAGATTCATGAACTTTAGTGTGAATATTCATATGTTTCACTACAGAAAGACTAATATATTTGATTTCAGGGCACTGCCCCAGACTCCTCTAGGGATGTTATGTAATGTATATATAGTATGTTCTTCCTAAGATCTGAACGATCCTGAATTCTGAAACCTTAGCTAACCCCAAGGATTTTGGATTTGTGAGTGTTTGAATGTGGTAGGGTCCTCACAAAGCCTTTGGGGAATGGGCGTGTGGCATGCAGAGGTGCCCAGGAGGCCGTGGGGTGGGTGTGACCTGATGCAGGAGGAAGTTTGGGAGAGGCAGCTTTGGAAGCCAAGAAGAGACCTGTTCGTGGCTGCCTCTGGCCCCTGGATCCCAGTGCCTGTCTTTCTTGGCCACTGGTGGCATTACCTGTCTCTGAAACCTCTGGTTGAATTTTCTTTGTCAGTTTCAGAGCTGCTTCAAGGTCATAGACTTGGGAGCGGGTGAACTTCAGTTCTCTGCGGAGCTCATTAATCTCCTTGATCAGGGAGACATTTTCCTATAGAAAAGGAGGAGGAGAGAGTGAGTGTAGATGGACAAGTGACCAGCGGGCACAAGGCCTCCCCTGACCTGGGGCTGAGGGTGTGGGGAAGGTCAGGCTTGGTCGTGGATCCAGATTACATCTCTGGTTCCTCTGGTGGCATGAGTCTTTATTCTGGCTCGTGGATTGGTCTCTTGAGGTATCAGCTGACTCACCTTCAGGTGGACTCTGGCAATGTAAGATACAGACAGTATGCACCATTCCCATCCATCCAGGCTCTTCCCATCAGCAGCGACAACAAGGCTTTTCATGGACTTAATGCACTGAAGTTTCCTAGTAACCCTACGCATAGATTCTGTTACAATCACAGAATGCCGAGAAAACCGAGGCAGAGAGAGGTGATATAACTTACCCAAATTATACAGATAACATGTGGCAGAGCCAGGATTCTGACCCAGCTCGGCCCCGGAGCTCAGAGCTCGTCAGCGCTGTACTACACTTTGCTTTTTTCCATTCATTACTTGAAGAGCTTAGGGTTTAGTGAGGGGTCTGGGCACACTTTAGTGAGGTGGCCACCTTACTGGGATGGAGGAGTAGGACACAGCAAAGGCACTTAGCCCTGCCTGAATGACCAGGATGGATTCCTAGGAACTGAACTGAACGGACACAGCAAATACTGGCCAAATCTACCTAAGACGGACCAGTTGCGGAAACACGCTGTGCTTCAGCTTGGGACTCCATCTTCAGAGGGGCCAGTGGGGAGTCTGAGCCCAGAGGACAGGGTGATGCTGAGCGCTGCTCCCAGCCAGTGGGATAAGCCTTCTCTGTTATGAGGATGTGAATTGCAGACACCCTGGCAGGCCCTCCCTCCAGCGCCTCTTCATCTAAGCAGGTCAGATCTGCCTTCAGAGTTATAGTATATCACTTAATTTCACTATTCCTCATTTAAAAAAAAATGTTCTCCCTCTTGGATGAAATGCCCAATTATTGCCACTCCTTTGTTCTCTCAGGCTCAGCTTTGTGCCTATTTTTTGATAAAGTCAGCAGGTTTTCTCCTCATTTTTAACCCCTTTAAACAGCCCAAATCTTGGAGATGCACAGCCCACATTTTCTTCCCAGATGATCGGTTTCCTCCCTGCTGACTTTATATCATGACATAATGAATTAAATATGTATTCATTGGATTCTAAGACCTTGGACTCTGCCTGACCCATAAGAGGTTCTTAATAAATATTTGTGGAAGGGATGAGCAAATGAATAACTAATGCAAGATGCCAAGTTGAATAAGATGAATGTTCCTAATGAGGAAATTACAAACCAGGGGGTAAAGTCAGGGGAGACCAGATAGAAAGGAGTCTTCAGAGAGCCCCAGGGAGCCCCTGGAGACGCCAGCCCGCTCAGGGGCTCTCTCCACACCTCCTCTTAATTGAGGTCGCTTAGTTTCACTTCCTCTGCCTCATTCAATAAAGGAATAGTTATCAGAATAAAGATCAGAGACTAAAAGTGCCATTTCCCCAGTTCTCTTCAGAAACACTTTAAGGTGCTTCTTCCCAGGCAATCTCTATTCATCTTGTCACTCAACCCTGTCGACTGTGTGTCTGAACTGAATTTCGTGTTCATTCATCACCGGCGCTCGGCGTCTCCCCTCTGCCACTGTGGTGGCCCCACATGGAATCCCTGCCACTCCCTCCACCCTGACACCCGTGTCGCCATGACTGGGATCTCTGGCTGCAACCTTTTGATTTACGCACTTCTGACCCTACTGCCAGCCCTGGACACCTCTATGAGACTGGCCTCCTAGACGGGTCTCTGGAACATGGCTCAGTCCTCACTAGAGCATCACTGAGGCCCAGGACTCAGCACAACCCGATTCCTCCACTCTGTTCATTCATTCATAAAAATGGGAAGCCTACTAGGTGCTTATTATGCCAGACGTGGGGGTCCAGCGTGGATCCAATGTAGAGAGATGCCCTGGAAGAGTGAGTAGGGGGTCACCAGTGTAAGGAAGCCTCCCTGTGGAGGCAGGGGGCAGGGAAGAGTGTCTCAGGCCCAGAGCTAAGAGGGAGCAAGCACTGAGCCACCCAATTCTTTACCAGCTGAGAGCCACGAGGGAAGCCCAAGAATACTGGAGTGGGAGCATATCCCTTTTCCAGCGGATCTTCCCGACCCAGGAATGGAACTGGGGTCTCCTGCATTGCAGGGGGATTCTTTGCCAACTGAGCTATCAGGGAAGCCCGTGATGATGATAACAATAAGATAATAACATCACAGCTGACTAGATTCCTGCACTGTATCAGATACTTTGCATACACGACATCATTGGTCTATACAACCACCTTACGAGGAAGCTGTAATGAGATTCAGTTTCAGAAGAAGAATCCAAGGCTGGGCATGGAGGGCAGAGCTGGGATTCAGATCTGGTTGTGTCTGCCCACAGGCACCTCCCAGGCTCTGCTCTCTCACCACTGATGTACATCACCTCCATCCACACCTCACATAGGATGATGGCCAAGGAAGCTCAGAGAAGTACAAGTGGGGCTGCCTTAGTACAAAGTAATACCAGAGGGCTTTCTGGGGTGGCCCGTGTTCTGGGGAGTCCAGAGGTCACACTGAGGTCAACTGTATATGCCTTGAGTAGTTTTGTGAAATTAAAATGTGAATGCAACAGATTTGCTGAGACTTCTGTTCCAGATCCCTCTTTGGTCAGGAGTCTACAAGAACTCCTCTAATCCTTCAGAGCTACCCCGCCCCCCCCCCCCCCCCCCCCCCCCCCCCCCCCCCCCCCCCGCCCCACGCCCAACAGCTCCTCTGGCAGGGAAAATCTGACCTTGATCCGCTGAGCACCAAGACTTGGGGTATGTGAAAGAGACACGCTCAGGGATGCCAAGGTCTGTTTAGATAGAAAGCCTTCTGAACAAAGAGGCTATGCCAAGCTGTCCAGGACTGCCTTCGGTTGAGGACAATGCCAGAAAGCTCCAGATGGGAATGACATTGAACTTCAGACTCCCAGGAAGAAGGGCATGGAGAGGAAATGCCTAGAGCACCCCCTACTGGCCTACTTTGGGTTGACATCTTTAAGAATACAGCAGTGTCTGGTTAGTGCGCAAAAAGCAGGCAACGATTTATTCCAGAAACTTGGGAGCCCTGCATCCAGTGGTGTCCTTCCCGAGCCCACAGCTGGTGGGGTCGCCACTTGCCTAAATGCACAAGTGAACCATTTCTCTGTTTCTCTTTCAGCCTTCCTCTCACATCCAACCTGACACTTCTACTCATCATCTCTACTCTGAAATGTCTTCGGACATCACAACCTTTCCTCCCAAGGCCTGGCATCTTTCTTTATCATGAGAGTCATCTTCTAAAGGGTTTTCCTGCCACCTGCCTTTCCCTACCGGTCTTTCCCTTCTGCCCACAGAGGTAACATTTCCAGAACAGATAACACCCCTACCTACTTAAGAAAACTTGGGTGGCACCAACTTATAAGATAAACTGCATGCTTCTTGGTGTGACACAAAAAGCCCCTTCAACGTGACCCTAAGCTACCTACCATTCCAGCAGGCCCTTTCTCCTTGCCCCCATGCTCTGCTATAAAGTTAGGTCAGAGGATTCCTGGGTCTCCAAATACCCCAAAGGTCTCAATCTTCTCTGACTGTTCTCAGGTTGTATCCTTGGCCTAGAAGGTTCAATTGCTCCTTTACCCCCTCTACTCACCGTTCAAGGCCTAGCTCAAATGCCACGCCCCCTAGCTGAAGCCCACCTCTCCAGTGAGTTGGCCGGACTACATGCCTGGTGTGGAGCAGTAATTACTTGTGTCTGGCTCCACTTCCCTAGGTGAGCCCCATGAGAGTAGGCAAGTCTTCACATTCATCTGGGAATCCTCCATGGTCAGCCTGTAGCTTGGCATGTGAGAAGCCCGCAAAATATGTGTCCTGAATGAATAAAGTATGTGTCCTAGATATTTGCATTCTATTGCAAATCCTATTTTCATATCTGCAAGCATGCATGAGAATGAGTGACAAGTGCTCCTGTCTGAACATACAAATGAAACACTGACTTCATTTTCTGTGTCTTCTAACAAGTTTCTCTCAGATGCCATGTCTGCCCCAGCCTTCCTCGGCCCTTTGACACTTAAGTGTCAGGGCCTTGGTTCCTGTAGACGCAGTTCCTTACAAACACGTATCAAGGCAGTGGGTGCCCCAGGTCACCAGCTGGGAGGCCTGGAATTGGCTGCATCATGCTGTCTCCTATGCCCCCAGCTCACGGGTACCCCTAGTCCATGCTGTGATGGACTTCTAGGCTCTCCTACTGGATTTTGCCTTGGTTTTTGAGTAAGTCTTTTGCTCAGGAGAAGGGAAGGAAAACTGCATTTTTAGAACCCCTGTTCTGCACAGGGCCAGTGCCTGATGCTTTACATTAGTTAGCTCATTCAATCCTCGCAGTCACTGGCTGAGGTTGGCATCTTCTCCTCTTTGTACAGATAGGAAGGTGGCTCCTGGAGAATTTGAAGAGTCATCTCCCCTCCCCTGAACCTGCCAGCAAGAGTGGCTAGCAGGAGGATAAACCGGTTCTGAACTGAGACAAGGCTATGCTTCGTCGCCCCAACACCTTGCCTGGCCCTTAAGATCAACGAAGGAAACAATTTTTATCATCTAGAATAGAGGTTTTGAAAGTTTTTTTTTACGTCTTTCAAACAAAATCTTACACAGAGCCCACTGAAGTAAGCAAGGCATCTTCCTGGTTGAGGGGATGGTGGGGCCCCAGAGCCCTGCGTCCTGACCCCCCCTTGCCCCCTGCGGTTGTCTGCGGCACTTCTATGCATCTGCAGGGCTCTGCAGCACACAGGTTTACAATGCTGCTGCAGCAAACACTCTCCGGGGAGCTCCTTGTTGACGGCTTCTTCTGCCTGCCATCAGGGTTCTCTGCTTGGGTTCCCTCTGCTCCTGCTCCCCCGACTCTCACCCTGGCTCAGCAGGAGTGGGCAGGCAGTCCCTGGGGAATGGGGGAGCCAAAGGGGGACCTTCTGCCAGCCCCGGGCAGCCTCCTGCTGACGCTCGAACTCTTGTCTATCCTGTGGTCTCCGCTCTCTTTCCTTTTCCTTCTTCTCCTAGGATTGACACTTACTTTGGGGGCCCGGTTGGCAGAGAGTGAGGAACCCAGCCCCTGGAGGACCCCTTAGGCCTGTGCTCTGGTGGTGAGTCACAGATGAGAGGTCAGCAGTGTCACTGGCTGACCACCTCTCCTGCAGTCCCCCTGGTCCCCCTGCCCTGCATGCTGCATGCAGCACCCATGGGGGCTCTCCAGGCTTGGGAACACTCAAGACCCCTAGCAATGGCTCTGTGTATCAGCTGCTGCGAAGAGTCCCATCCATTGGATCCACTGCCATCTCTGGGCCTCTGGCTGCTTTCAGGACTCAGGAGCTGGGCCGTGGGCTGCTTTTAAGCAGGGGCTGGTTGGAAGGTGGCATGAGGCCCACCAGGCCTGGGTCTGGCCTAGACTGCACTGTGCTCTTCCCAGCTGTGTTCGGAACTAATTTGTTTCAGTCCAACTGTAGCTCATCCCCATTCCGGTATTTAAATTATAGCATTAAAGAAATACAAACGTTAAAAGATATGTGCCTTATAAATGTAATTCTGATGTTTTCTCTTACTATTAATTCACATTAACTGCCTCAGATGATACTGATACCCAGATAGAAATTGGCGGCAGAATCCTGCCTGGCAGTCCTGAAAGTGCACTTGAATGGAAGCAGTAGTAATGGGGTTAGGCTCTCCGAATAGCCCGAGGAAGGGTCCTGGGAGGCCTCATTAAATCAGGCGGAGGACAACCCATAGGCTGGGTGTGTTTGGCTCCAGACCCAAGAGAACAGTAGGGACCCGATGCATCAGAAAAGCCAGAGGAGGTGGGAGGAGACAGGCATGCTCCCAGGAGAGGACTTGGCCAGCAGGGACCATATGGTACAGGTAGCAGACTGAAAAGCAGCAGAACAAAGTAAGGTGAAACAAGAGTGGGAAACAGAAAAGAGGAGATGGAGGGAGTGACTTGGAGAGCTAAAGTCATGTGGACGCAGGTCCAGAGGAAACCGGGGTCAAGGAGAGGAGTGAGGCAGGGTGCAGGAGTGCTTTGCGTGAAGATGAGGGGGTGGAAAAAAAAAAAACAGGTGCGTGGTGAAGTGAAATGGGGCAGAAATGAATGGGCCTTGGAAGGGCAGGAGTGGGCATGGAAATGCTGAGAAAACCTCTTTGGGTGGGGTTCTGAGCCATGGTCACTGCCGGGATGAGCTCTGGGAGGTCAGAGGAGATGAGTCAAAGCAGGAACTTTGGAGAAAGCTGGTGGCTCCCTTGGACAGTGGGGGAGCCCCGAGGACAGTGGTCTCAGAGGGGCCCTGGGCAGACCTTCTCATCTCTGATGGCTTGGTCTCCGAGGGCACGTGTGGGTACCTGCATGATGCGGACGTAATCTGTGCGGTGCAGCTCGCCCTCCTTGACCACCTTCTTCTTGAGAGTGGCCAGGTTCCTCTCCAGGTGTTCCCGCTGACGGGCGTACTCCTGCTGCAGGTCTGAGTTCAGCCCCGCGATCTCCACCTGAGAGGGCAGAAGGGGTTAGCCACGAGGGAGGAGAGAGTCCAGAGGACAGGGGAAGGCGGGACTGGGAGGCAGAGCTCACCATATCTGCCCGCTGCACGTACTTCTCAAAGAGAGCGCGGACCTTCTCCTTCAGCTGCCGCGGCTCCTGGATGTAGGCCACGCAGTTGTGGAGGTCCGTCTTGAACCGTTTGACCAGCGCCTCCAAGTCCCTCTCCTGCGAGCAGAGGCATTTATTTCTGGCCCTGCAGGGACTCTCCAGGGACAGAGGCTGCAGCCTTGTGGCTGCTTAAAGGGACAAGAAACACCTCATCTGGGACTCATCACTGACCGCCAGGGGCCACATGGGGTCCAGAGACCAGGAGGGGCACACAGGCCCGAGGGGGAGGCACTGAACTCCCATGCCCCTGGCCTGAAAGGTTTCGCATCCTTAAGAGGCTGCACACATGGATTTCTTTATTGGCTCTGGATTTCTTCCAGGACCACAGGCCTTAAAAGACTAAAGGGGGTACCACTGGTCACCTACTCCTTTCAGAGCCAGGATGGAGAGCATTGATTCCCTTGTGCGGATCCCAGGCTGGAGCTTTCTTGCCCCCTAGTTAGCTCATCCAGTGCTTCTCCTTCCTGAGGGTTGCTATGAATGAGTGGGTAGGGAAGATAATGACAAAATTGGGCAGAATGGTTCATCTGCAAATTTGGGCTCTTCCACCATGTTGTCACAGATACCCATCTTCCCCTACCCTTGACCTAGAGAGCCTCTTCTCTCTCTTTGCCCCTACAGCCCATTTAATCATGCTCCATAATTTTCTACCTTGCACAGTTAATTATTATGCACACATCATAAACCACCTGTCAACCTTTTCCTTTTGGAAAGGGCAGGATCTGTGTCAGTTCACATTGATAGCTCTGCAGCTTCTAGTATTATCTAGTCCAGAGTCAAGGCTTGATGTGGGAGATGGAAAAGTTCAATCTGATTCTACCAACACTATGAGGTGCTCTGTGCAAGGGGGTCAAAGTGAAGTGAAAGTGAAGTTGCTCAGTCGTGTCCGACTCTTTGTGACCCCATGGACTGTAGCCTACCAGGTTCCACCGTCCATGGGATTTTCCAGGCAAGAACACTGGAGTGGGTTGCCATTTTCTTCTCCAGATCTTCTGGACCCAGGGACTGAACCTGGGTCTCCCGCATTGTAGGCAGACGCTTTACCGTCTGAGCCACCAGGGGGTGGGGGTGCAGCCAAGTCCTGGCCCAGGACCAGAAGACTGGGTTTCCAGCGCTGACTGGCCTCTATGTGCTAAATAGCTATGGGTGCTGGGTGAAGTTTCTAATCTCATAATCTCTCTGACCTTGCTTTCCTTGTTTATTATATACAGAGACCAGAACAGGCTATCTCTGAGGTCCTTTGAGCTTAGCACTGTTTTGGTGGTCAAGCCTTTAACCACCTGCTACAGAGGACCTCTCTGAGCATGCCCCTCCCCAGGCCACACAAGCCGGTGTTGTAAGCATCCTCATAACACTGTCTTCCGCCTCCTTGACTGCTCTACCCAAAGTCATCTTATAGTCTCAGATGGATTCAGTCACGTAAATTTACACGAGCCTCAAGTAGGGCAGGGTTGTGAGCAAGTAAAGAATGCGAGTTAAAATAGGAATGTAACTTAGCGATGGGCTGGCTCTGTCTCTTGGAAGCCAGCTGCCCATTGCAGACAGGTGCCAGTTCTTGCATCCAAGAGCTGCCAGACTCTGAAAATTCTCACACCTTCTGTCTCTCTCTGCGCATCTCCTGATCAGTGGCTCTTAATTTCTGCCACAGTTCTATGATGTTCAGCTCCAGTTGTGTGTTCTGCTTATGGAAACGCTCCAGTTCGGCTTCCATCTATGGACAGCAGCGGGGAAAGAGTCAGGAATAAGAAAGTAAGCCATAGAAGACATACAGATGGGCAATGAGCATGGGAAAAGATGTTCAACATCACTAGTTGTTAGGGAAATGCAAATCAAAACCACAATGAGATATCACCTCATGCCTATTAGAATGCCTATTATCAAAAAGGCAAGAAACTATAAGGATTAACAAAGATGTGGAGAAAAGGAAATTCTTGTGCCCTATTCATTGGAATGTAAATTGGTGCAGCCGCTATGCAAAACAGTATGGAGATCCCACAAAAAATTAAGAACAGAAGTATTAACAGAGGGCCCAGCTATCCTACTTCTGGGCGCTCATCCAAAAAATACCAAAACAGTAATTAGAAAAGATATGTACCCCTATGTTTACTGTAGCATTACTTATAATAGCCAAGATATGGAAGCAATCTAAGTGTCCATCAACAGATGAATGGATAAAGAAGATATATATATATATGTTATATATATATATACACACACACACATACATACACATATATACATACACACAATGGAATACTATTCAGCCATAAAAAGAATGAAAATTTGAGATTTGCAATGACATGGATGGACCTTTCGGGTATTATGCTAAGTGAAACAAGTCTGGCAGAGGAAGACAAATACTGTATGATTTCATTCATCTTTGAAATATAAAAGACATGGATGCAACTTAAATGTCTATTGACAGATGAATGGATAAAGAAGATGTGGTACATATATATAACGGAACATGAGCCGTAAAAAAGAATGAAATAATGTCATTTGCAGCAATATGGATAGACAATAGAGATTATCATGTTAACTGAAGTAAGTCAAACACAAATACCGTATGATATTGTTTATATGTGGAATCTAAAAAAAAATGATACAAATGAACTTACTTATAAAACAGAAATAGACTCACAGACATTACAAAACTTATGGTTACCAGAGGGGATATTAAGGGTGGGGGGGGATAAACTAGGAGGTTGGGCTTAACACATAAACACCACTATATATAAAATAGGTAAACAAGTAGGTATCGGATAGCACAGGCAATTATACTCAGTATCTTATACTGTGCGGAGCTCAGTCATGTCCAATTCTTTGTGACGCCATGGACTGTAGCCCACCAGGCTTCACTGCCCATGGGATTTTCCAGGCAAGAATACTGGAGTGGGTAGACTATCCCTTCTCCAGAGGATCTTCCCAACCCAGGGATCGAACCCAGGTCTTCCACATGGCATGCAGATTCTTTACCGTCTGAGCCACCAGGGAAGCCCAAGAATATTGGAGTGGGTAGCCTATCCCTTCTCCAGGGGATCTTCCTGACCTAGGAGTTGAACCAGGGTTTCCTGCATTGCAGGTGGATTTTTTTTACCAGCTGAACTACCAGGGAAACCCATATATGTGTGTGTGTGTATACATATATATATATCTCACTGAATGACTTAAGTATACACTTGAATAGAACATTGTAAATTAACTATACTTCAATTGAAAAAAAGCAAAAACCAAAGTAAATGGACAAACCATGCACACGATACAGAAAACCGAGGAGTGGCTCCCAGAGGGGGAAGGGCAGAGCGGGCAACATGAATCAAGCGGAGCAACTCTCTGCTGATGGATGGGAACCAACTATATACGCTGTCATGCATACGGAAGTAGAAACAGAGTGTTGTAACATGAAACTTACATGACATTACAAACCAATGGTGCCTCCACAAAGAAAGTATGAGAATGAAAATTAAATCTGAGAACTGAAGTCTTCCAGTGGGAGTATTTCCCCCTGCTACCAGGGCACCTCCCTTCTAGTTCCCCCTTTGGAACAAACCTTTCCTTTTACTCTTGGCCATCCTCGAAGCTCCCGACCCCCTTGACTGTTATGTTAGCTCAGATCATGTATTTCTATAGCCAGGCTATGAACTTTCCCTCCTTAGTTTCTCTGTTCCTTCAACCTTCTTTTCTTGAATTCCTTATAAACGGATGACTCCTGACTACTGGAACCTGGAGCCTGAGGCAAGGTTCTGCAGACAAGCCCCTTCCTTGCTGCTCTGTGAAGCTGCGTGAGTGAATCTTGACTCTTTGGGGCCACATGTCAGCAGGGCCGACTCTAAAGCAGAAAGTTTTGATGGGACCAGCATGTAGGCGTCCCAAGTCTAAGCCATCAAACAGGAAAGAGGAGGCTGAGAAGGGAATTTTGCCTGATCATTCTGTTGAAAAGTTCTTGAAAAGTACAACTCAGAGTGTCTTATTTTCAAAAGAAAAAGAAGCTATCCGTGTGCTTCTGAAAGACTATTTGCTGTTGTGTTGCTATTAACCAAAGACCTGTGAGTGACAATCAGACCTTCTAATTAGGAGGAGGCCAGCTGTAGGTGAGCATGTCACAGATTTAATTCCTTCCAAAAGCAAAGGAGTACAGTCTGACTGACAGGCCAAATCTGGTGGACACTAGCATTCCTGTTATTAGAGATTTTTGCTGACCACTTTTTTGAGGGGGGAGGTTGGGGGAGTTTACTGGGTTTTTTCATGACTGGATGGAATAGCCCCTTTACTCTAACCCAGGCCCTCTGGTCAGATTTCAAGGCTCCCCAGTCATGTTCTGAAGTACCAGCAAGCCCTAAGTAGCCACATCGTGGACAGGGAGGGGCAGCGTTTAGGAGAATGTCAGCCTAATTACTGGAAGCATTTTGTATGGACAGAGGAGCCCTTTGACCCAATGCCTGGCATAAAGGTGGCACTCGGTAAATATTCATGTGAATGAATGAATGCATCGCAGATGTAGAAGGGCAAGGGGGAGCGAAAGTGAGGGAAAGGAGGGGGGCCTGAAACAATCTGCCTCTGGAAGAAGAATGATAAGATAAACATGCAATGTTTGCAGAGCTCTGTGGAGCCGCCTGGTAGAGGACACGCAGCAAGTGTGGTTATTTGCACAGCTAACCAAAGAATGTATCTGTTAGAGAGGACTGGCTGGCTGTCAAAGGCATGGGGGATACAGACTTGAGTGAGAGGCAGTTTCTGTCTTCAAGAAGCCCTGGGTCTAGAGGGATTAGTGGGAAGTCAATGAGAAGTTCAGGTGGAGCAGGATAAACATCTTCTGCAGTCAGGATAGAAAGAGCCCTGTGTGTGCACAGTGGAGGGGTGGGGGTGGCCCCCAGGGAAGGGATGCTCAGTCGGGTTTTGTAGGAGGAATAGGGTTTAGAGGGAAAGTCGGGAAGGAGAATGTCAGGCAGGGAGAACGGCCGTGCACAGAAGGGACCAGAAACGTAGGAGTCTGGTGCATCTCTGCAGGCTGCAAGTGGTTCAGCCACCCTTGGACCTTGGAGGGGGTGCATGTGAGGAAGGGGGAGAGGGGGCTGGACAGGTCAGCTGAGCTGGGTCATCCAGGACTCTAGGGCTGAGGCTCAAATGGTGAGAAGCGCAGACTCTATCCTGGCCAGAAGTTTAAACTGGTCATAAGCGTGGCCTTTATCCTGAGAGTTCAGGGAGCCGCTGACAGCTCTCTCCCAAGGTGTGGTCTGACCTGATGTGCACCTTAGAAAGCTTGATGGAGACAGCAAGGCTGGAACCAGACAGCCAGTCAGGAGGCTGCCACTGTGGCCTAGGCGAGAGGCTGCTGCCCCAGACGGAGGAAATGGCCGCCACAGGAGTGAAAGGGGACACTTCCCTGGTGGGGCCAGTGGTTAAGAAGTTGCCCTGCCATGCAAGGGACAGGAGTTCAATCCCTAGTCAAGGAACTAAGATCCCACATGCCTCAGGGCAACTAAGCCCATATGCTACAACTGCTGAGCCTACACCCTGCAACTGAGACCCAACATAGCTAAATAAATAATACTTTTTAAAAAGAGAGAGAGAAAGGGGCTTCTCCACGGTCTATCTGAGTGCCTGTAGCTGGCTCTGCCTCTTTCTCTACAATCTTAAAGTCAGCAACGGCAGATTAGGTTAGAAAGGAAGTGATATGAGCAAAGCCTCAAACCACGCTGAGAAAAAAAAAATCTAGTTCACAGAAAAATTGTGCAATATGTTAAATTTGAGTCACTGGCTGGACAGCCAGGAGACTAGCTGGTATAGGGGAACAAGGGTCCTTTTCCTGGTGGGGAAATTCCATCTACTTGTCATGTGTTACTCATCCAGTTCAGAGATTCTCAATGGGGTGGGGCGCTAGGGAGAGGCATCGTGCCTCCTCAGGGGACATGTGGCAAAACATCTAGAGACATTTTTGGTGTCACATCTGGGGGAGGGCGAGGGGCAGGTTGCTACTGGCATCTAGCTGCTAAATATCCTACAAGGCACAGGATAGCCCTCTCCCCCGCAACAAAGACTTATCCACCCCAGAGTGTAAATAGTGCCAAGGAGAAGAAACCCCGCACTAGATGAAGAAAGAAAAACATATGAAGGAAAATAAGGTTCTGGAAACTCCTGCCCTAGGAAGGAGATAGTCATGACTCATCAAAGAGAAGCTGGAAAAGCATCTGGGGTAGAGTGGGGGGGGGGGGGGTAGTATTCTCCTTCCACGCAGAGAGGTCTCAGCTCTACAAAGGCGCCGAAGACTTGCAGCTTCCTTCTTGCAGGAACTCCCAGGGAGGGCTGCAGCAAGTGGACCAAAGGTGTCTGACCCCCAGATGGAAGCCCCTGGGTCATGGGCCCCTGGGGAAGGAACTGGGCTCAGATAGCAGCCCTGGCTGAGGCTGGCACCTGTGGTGGGGCTGGAGGGGTCCTGTTTGACTCATTCCCAAAGTGAGGGGGGCATATTCCCTGCTGAGGATCAAAGTCACGGTTGGTCCAGGTACTGAAGGGAAAGTGAATAATCTTTCAGGTGTGTGGCAGTGGAAGACAGCTGACCCAACCTGAAATGCACCTAATAAATGTCAGATGCCCCAACCTGAAATGCACTTAACAAATGTCAGATGCAGTGGGGCGAGAAGGGAGGCAGTGATGGTCTAGGGCCTGCAGCACATCGGCACATCGACCTTCCAGGCAGGCGGGGCCCCTGCTCTTCCTTATCTGCTCATGCTGCCATTCTTGGGCCCTGAGGTCATCCAAGAATGGCAGGAGGCCACCAGGAAGCTGCTCTGTGGCCAGCTGGGAACACTCTTCCTTATCCCAGAGGCCAGGGAGAAAGTCATCGTCACAAGGACAAGTCCTCTCTGGATGCATCAGCCCTGAACTGAGCGCACCATCTGGCCTCTTTTCTAGGCCTCCTGGAGAAAAGGCTTTGCTTTTCTCCACCATAGCTATTGTGGAGCCAGTTCTAATGGGGCTATCAGTACATCCTATACCCTTTACGCTTAGCTTTGCTCAGCACAGTTAGAGAAGATGGAGGGGGAGCAGGAGGCTGTTTTGGAGAGGATGGTCAGGGAAGGCCTCCTTGAAGAGGTGACACAGGAGCTGAGATGTGAAAGACTCAAAGCAGCCAGTGAGGTGATCGTCATTCTGAGAGCCTTCTGGGCAGGGGGAACAGATTTGCAAAGGTCCCAGGATGGGAAAAGCGTGGCTTGTCCTTGGAACTGTCAGAAAGCCTACAGGCTAGAGCTGGAGAAGGAGCCTGGAGATATGGCTGGAGGGACAGGTAGAGGTGGGATCATGCAGGGCCTCAGGGGCCTCGGTAGAGTTTGAATTTTATTCTAGGTGGGATGGGATACCACTGGGAGTTTGCTGTGGTGTCGATATAGGGAACAGACTGGAGGCTGGGGTCAAGTCCGGAAGAGAGAGGAAGGAGGTGTAGACTGGAGAGGTGGGTGGCTGCAGAGGGCAAGGAGGGTTGGATCTGAAACATCATTTGGAGATCAATCAGACAGGCATCAGTGATTTGGATATGGAGGTTAACAAGGGAAGGCCTTAGAAGGCGTCCAGAGTTCTACCTGAAGCACCTTGGTGTGGATCAACCATGGACCCCAGTCAGCTGCTCTCTGCCCAGCATGGGCAGGCTTCCAGGTAAACACCGCCACACGGAAAGGCAGGGGGGCCCACGGGGAACACTTGTACCCCACTGGACTCTCAGGAGCCCTCTTTTGTCTGCCTTCATCCTGTTTGCTTCCCAGAACACACACTTCATTTTGCCATTCTCTTGCTCAAGAGCCTCTGAGGATTTCCTACTCCTTATCAGATGAAGTCCAAACGTGGCCGCCTCACGTAGGGCTCTGGCCAACATGTTTAGTCTGAGAAAAAAATGTTGAATCCAGAGGGATGTACTGTCTGGAGGACAAGCTGGTGGCTGAGTAGACATCGCCCCCTGGTGGCTGAAGCCCCAATGGCTGCAGTTTCCCTTCGAGGGCCCAGAACACGGGCACAGCAGGGAGGCGGGGGAGGAACAAGGTTAAATCCCACCCAAGGGCCGGCGGGGGGGGGGGGGGGGGGGGGGGCAGAGCTCAAAGCATTTTGCTTCTGCACCACTGGGCCCCTCCTTAGGCCTTCACTTTCACTTTGTGCAGAGTGGAGGCTGGTGTGGACCTTGGGAGCAGAGAGAGGCTGTGAGGAGAGCTTGCTTTCAGCCCCCCAACCTCCACCCCAGCCAGGAATGGTCGGGACAAAGGCCAGGGTGTCCAGATGGCCTCTCACCTCTTGAATCTGTTCCTTCATCACCTTGATCTCATTCTCTCGAGGTTCAATTTGCTTCTTCAGCTCCTTTATTTTGTAGTCGAGCACAAACTTGAATTTCTCTAGTTCCTGATTTTTCTTTTTCAGATCATAGATTCGCTTCTCCTGTGGGTGGGAGCAGGGAGGTGTGAGACAGCTATCCGGAGGCCCCGGTATGGAATCCCTTTAGGCACAGAACACAAATCCTGTGACCTCCTGAGGGGACACAAAGGGGGGCTCCCCCACCAGGGGCACCACTGACTCCCCAGCTTCTGTGCCAGACTTCAGTCATTCACTCACCCATCCAGACAGGGTGTGGCTGACTGCATGGAAGAAAGCTCACCTGGAGAGCACCTCTCATCCCAAACGTTCTTCTACAATATGACCTTACGCTTCTCCATCAGGGGGCAGGGTCTAATCCCTTCCCTTTGCGTCTGGCTGGATTCATGGTCTGCTTGTAACCCAAAGAATGCAGCTCAAGTGATGCAGTGTGGTTTCCCAGGCTATCTCAGAAAAGATCGAGCAGCTTTCACCTGGTTCTCTTGGAACATACGCTCTGGGGGAGGCCACCTGTTATGTCAAAAGTCCCACCGCTCTGAGACCTGTAGGCTGGATAGGATGTTTGGTGCTCTGTCAACTGTCCCAGCTAAGCCCAGCATTCCAGCCATGCTGGCCAAAGGACTGGATAGGGGGCTGAAGAAGCCACACTGGCTGTTGGTCTTTGAGCCCACTGCTGCTGGAGTCACCCATCTGAGGTCCCACTAGGACCCCAGACATCGAGGACAAGGACAAGCCATCCCATTGTACCCTGTCCAGATTCTAGACCCACAAAATCTGCAAGCATAATGAAACAGTTGTTTTTCACCACTAAGTCTTGGGGCAATGTGTTGCATGGCAATGACAACTGGAGAGCAGATTTACATGTTATTTACTGAACAGAGATCTTTTGCCAAGGTTACAAATTCCAAATAGAAATATGCCACAGTCCCTACCCTTAAGAGGAAACATACTAGCTGGGAAAGCAGATGCGCCAACAAGTGTAAACCTACACTGTGACAGGTGTTGTAGAAGAGGTCGGCACACAGAAGGCATGGTGTGCATTGAGGGTGCTGAGAAGAACTCGCATGAGTTAGGGTGGTGGTAGATGGGGGCAGTGAGAAATAGGACTGGAGGGGAAGGGGGAGGAAGGCAAGGCTCTAAATAGTTGAGAATTTATCCAGGAGGCCAGGAGCTGGTTAGCTATAGCCCTCAGGTCAAATCTGACCTTCTGCCTATTTTCATAAAGTTTTATTGGAACATAGCCAAGCCCATTCATTGATGTCTTGTCTATGACTGATTTTATGCTACTGGAGCGGAACTGAGCAACTGTGGCAGAGACCACACTGCCTGAAAAGACAAAAATATTTACTACCTTGCCCTTCACAGAAAAAAAAGGTTGCTGACCCTTGCCACACGCAGTTGAGAGCTGCGAAAGAATTTAAAGTGGGAGACTGAAATGATTCCAGAGTGTGGAGGCAGGGAGCCTGTTTGGGAAGTGGGATGGAAGGCTGTTAAACCCGTTAGGCTGGTGCAATTTCCTAAAGGTCTTACCCTCTTTCTTGTGAAAACCCCCCCTTTAAGGCGGGGGGGGGGGGTGGTGACAAAAAATCAGTAGATTGGGATTAATATATACATACTACTATACGTAAAATAGCTAACTAGTAAGGACCTACTTTGGAGAAGGCAATGGCACCCCACTCCAGTACTCTTGCCTGGAAAATCCCATGGAAGGAGGAGCCTGGTAGGCTGCAGTCCATGGGATTGCTAAGAGTCGGACACGACTGAGTGACTTCACTTTCACTTTTCACTTCCATGCATTGGAGAAGGCAATGGCAACCCACTCCAGTGTTCTTGCCTGGAGAATCCCAGGGACGGGGGAGCCTGGTGGGCTACCATCTATGGGGTCGCACAGAGTCGGACACGACTGAAGTGACTCAGCAGCAGCAGCAAGGACCTACTTATAGCACAGGGAACTCTACTCAATACTCTGTAATGACCTATAAGTGAAAAAAATCTAAAAAAGAGTGGATATGTGTACATGGATAACCAATCCACTTTGCTGCACGCGTGAAACTAACACAACATTGTACATCAACTATACACCAATAAAAATTAATTAAAAAACACTTTTAGAATTTGCAGAGAGCTCTGGCTCCTACCTAAAAAAATGCCCAGATATAAACGCAAATGCTCACTTGCAGAAATGACATGCAGGCACTGTCTCATGCTCTCCCCAGCGCCCCATTCACAGATGAGAAAACAAGGCTTGGATCAGTGGCCTGAGGCTGTCATATGGTCAGCGGCTGCCCGGGAACCTAGCTCACTAGGCTGAAACCCAGGTTCTCAACCACTTGGGATTTGCATGCAACCAAGGCAACAACGGCAGAGGGGGTGAGAGGAGGGTGAGGAGCCTTGATTTGCTCAGGAGGAGATGAGATTTTGGAAATGGAGGTGGTGTACCTCACAACATGTGATGTGTCTGTCTTATTGTTTTGTGAGAAAGCTATCCAGAAGAGTGATTTCACTTTCTGCGGTTACCCAGTGGTTACAGGGCTAGCCGCAGGGGAGTTCCTCTCTGATCAGGGGGACCACACGGGCGATGCAGTGGGTGAGCTGCCCCTAGTCCATGGGATGGTCACCCTGGGATGCCTGGCACAGAAGCGAGCTGGGGTCTGGCAGTCAGCACTCAGGCTCTTACCACAAGTCTGTCACCTATAAGCTGTTAGGACCCTGGGTGAGACACTTAACCCTGGGACCAGTTTCCTGAGCTATACAACTGGGTTGCTCACGGTCCCTGGCATTTTGGGGGGAATTGAATGGGACGCATTTACAGCACTTAGCCCAGTGCCACCCACACGGTAGGCACTTCACTGATAGCTCATCCCCCACTGAGCTCAAAAGGCAGGGACTCTGTCTAGAGCTTTGTCCTCATGGCCTGGGTCCAGCCAGGCTGGAGTGGAAGGGGGACAGAGGATGTGCCTTTACCTTATCTTGAATCGTCTCGTCTCTTTCCTGGATCTCCCGCTTGAGGCCCATGATGTCCTTCTCCAGGGACTTGATGACCCCTTGCAGCTTCACCTGCTCCCCCTTCAGGAGCTCAATGTCGTTGGTTCGCTCTTCAATCTCCTTCTGCAAGCTGCTGAACTAGGGGAACAAACGGCAACAGCAGAGAACACCACAGACTGTGAACTCACTTCCGTTCCACCCCACTGCCTATAGATTTTAGGAGCTCCTCATCAGAATTTGGGACTGTCAGGAATTTCCCAGGCCAAATGGGCAATGTAGCCTTCTGTCCAAGAAGATCCAGTCCCATTCCCTTATGTGAGAAAGGACTGTCTGCCGTAAGAGCCTCTAGAGACCAGTTCCCCTGGTGGATTCAGAGTTTTCCATGACTGCACTGACCTTGAAAGGTTGGGATCCATGATCCATCAAGGTCACAGATGAGTGACCTAAGTGATGAGCCATCTTAGTCACGTCCAAGAAGGGAAGGCATGACTGCCCCTGGATTGACTAGTAGTGTGATTTCTAATAGGAAAGAATGTGAACTTGCTTTGCATTTGGCTTCTTTAGAACTGTGGTGTTGGAGAAAACTCTTGAGAGTCCCTTCGACTGCGAGGAGATCAACCTAGTCAATTCTAAAGGAAATCAACCTGAATATTCCTTGGAAGGACTGATGTTGAAGCTGAAGCTCCAATACTTTGGCTACCTGATATGAAGAGTGAACTCACTGAAAAAGACCCTGATGTTGGGAAAGACTAAAGGCAGAAGAAGGGGTTGACAGAAGATGAGATGGTTGGATGGCATCACCAACTAAATGGACATGAGTTTGAGCAAACTCTGGGAGATAGTGAAGGACAGGGAAACCTGACATGCTGCAGTCAATGGGGTCACAAAGAGTCAGACATGACTGAGCAACTTAACAGCAACAAAGGCTAAATGTTTGGGGGGAATTGGCAATTCTGTAAGGATCTGTGAACTGAATGCCTCCTTGCCTGGCCTTCAGTGACTACAAACATCTCCCCCGCCTTGTAAACTAAGTAGCCTCTACTCCCAATCCTTCTCCCACCCACAGGGTCCGACCAGGAGCAACCCTGACTCCCTACACTGAGAGCCTGAGGACACCTCCAGGTGCAGACTTCATCTGTCTCACCTCCAAAGACCTCATTTCTACTTTAAAGGTTTAACTCTGAAAACTCTAACCCCCACTTGCCAATACAGGAAAGCCCAAAGCGTTCACCAACGTCATGGTGAACCTCCCTGTCTCCTGTAAACAGGAGAGAGGGGGGCGAGCCCCAGTGGTTACCCCCATCAGAGGGTGTGGTAAGGATCTGCCTGCCTGTCTGTGCAGGGGGAACCTTCACACTGGCTGGCGCTGCTTTCCAAACCCACTTGCTGGAGCTGAGGATATTCAGGTGGGAATTCTGCCAGTCTGCCCCCCACCGGCCCCTACCCTGGGCAGAACCACTGTTAGCTGACTCCGTGTCCGTCCACCCACCCCATGCTTTCTCTGCAGTGTGGTCCAGGACTGCCCCGCACGCCTCTCAGAAACCAGCCCGGTACCTTCTTCCTCATGATGCCTGTTTCTCCTTTGAGTCTCAGGTTTGCTTCCTTTTCATCCCGAAGCTTCTTCTCATATTTGGTCTTGATGTCTTGGATCTCACGGTCTTCATCTTCTTCAATCTGCTTCTTGGTCTCTTCAAACTCCCGCAGCTGCTGCCTGACATCCTCCTGTGCCTGGCGTGGAGAGAAGAGGAGTGTGAGCCCAGGGAGGTGGGGACAGGTGGCACCTTGGAGCTCAGAGGGCCCAGGGCAAGGTGAGCATCGAAGGCTAACACGGGGATGAAAGAATGCGTGTTAGCACAGAAATGGCAAACAAGGCCATGGGTCCCTTGGCCCATCCACTTTCTTCCTGTCCTGTCTGTCCCTCTCTCCCTACCAGATCAGGCCTCACGCTCCATCGCTTTGATCACCGTCCCATCAGAACACCCACCATTCCACCTCTGGCTTTCTTCACAGACACCAGCCCCCCTCTATCTTCCTTTAACTAAACTTGTGATACTTACAACTTTATATTTATTTCTGGAATTACTTGATTGTCTCTCCCATTAGATGTAAGTTCCCTGAGTGTACAATGCACCCTGGCACACAGCAGGTACCCAATAAATACTGAATGGATGAGTGACTCTTTAATTTCTCCCCTCTCCCTAATCCAGTCAGTACCCCCCTTTTCACCGTTTGAATCCACCCACTTCTCTCTGCCTCTGCCACTGCCCAGGCCCCCATCATCTCTTGCCTGGACTGTTTTCAGCCTCCGAGCAGGCCTCCTGCCTCTGGTCATGCTTCCCTCCAGCCTGATCTTATCCTCTAGTTGAGGGGAACTTTCTAAACCACACACCTGGTCATGCCGCCCCTAACTTGGAAGCCTTCTCTGCCTCACCCTTGTCCTCGGGGTAGAGTCTGGACCCTTGAACCTAGTCCACAGACTCTCAGGAGGCAGGCCTGGCTCACCTCTCCAGCCACAGCCATCACTCCTTCCCTGAGCTCTTGCCAGTGTGAACTAACTGCAGTTCCCCCAATGTGCGTGGTCCTCAGCTATAGGACCTTGGTACTCACTGTACCTCTGGTTCCAGCCTTTTCCTGTGGCTTTCTCTGACTCTTCCTCCAGCTCTTGGCTGAGGTTATCATTTCCTGTGTGAAGCCTGTATACCCCCCATCACATAATAAATGCCTGTTTGATACAGAGGCTCCATGATGGCAGGGCCGCATCTCTGTCTACCGCAGTGCGCAGTATATGGTATAGAGTTGGTGCTGAATGAGTAAAAGCCTAGAGCTCAGATGCTGGGAGAACAAGCTCTGCTTGGTGGAGCGTGGGGGGTGACTGGGGCAGGACCCCTCCTTGCTCATTGCTGCCTGGGGGTGGACATCGTAGATCTCAGCAGAATCAGCGGCTTTCTTCCGATTCTGACCCTGGCATTCTCCCAGGTTGCACATACCATCCCTTGACTGAGTGTTTTGGAGATTGAGAGAGGCAGGTGGTTTTAAAACTGAGCTCAATGACCTCCTGACAAAGGCTTCTCTTTGCCCATCATGTCACCAGACTATTGCTGGACGGAAGTCTGGCCAGTGGACTCTGCCTGTAACCCAGAGGGGCCCACAAGCCCCTGCTCTTGATCTAAGAGATGTTGCTAAAAAGTAGAAGAATCCCAGTCAGCTTAGTAAGATGACATTTGTGAGGCATCTCTCTAGGAAAGTTCTGAGTTGAAATCCTGCTGACTCAAAAGAAGAAAAGCCTTGTCATCACCATGAGAGGTCTGGGGAGGAAAGCTGGCCTCTCACAACTCTGGGCGGATCCATTCACCCTAAAAGCAGAGCCCAGGAAACTGAAATGCTGTTGTATAAGCCACATGAGTAAAACGGGCCTGGGGGCCTTGAGAACACAGAGGAGGGATACTTAGCTCTGTAAAAGGGGGAGGAAATATCAATAACCTCAGATATACAGATGACACCACCCTTATGGCAGAAAGGGAAGAAGAACAAAAGAGCCTCTTGATTAAAGTGAAAGAGGAGAGTGAAAAAGTTGGCTTAAAGCTCAACATTCAGAAAACTAAGATCATGGCATCCGGTCCCATCACTTCATGGCAAATGGATGGGGAAACAGTGTCAGACTTTATTTTTCTGGGCTCCAAAATCACTGCAGATGGTGATTGCAACCATGAAATTAAAAGATGCTTACTCCTTGGAAGGAAAGTTATGACCAACCTAGACAGCATATTGAAAAGCAGAGACATTACTTTGCCAACAAAGGTCCATCTAGTCAAGGCTATGGTTTTTCCAGTAGTCATGTATGGATGTGAGAATTAGACTATAAAGAAAGCTGAGCACCAAAGAATTGATGCTTTTGAACTGTGGTATTGGAGAAGACTCTTAAGAGTCTCTTGGACTGCAAGGAGATTCAACCAGTCCATTCTAAAGGAGATCAGTCCTGGGTATTCATTGGAAGGACTGATGTTGAAGCTGAAACTCCAATACTTTGGCCATCTGATATGAAGAGCTGACTCATTTGAAAAGACCCTGATGCTGGGAAAGATTGAGGGCAGGAGGATAAGGCAACGATAGAGGATGAGATGGTTGGATGGCATCACCGACTCAATGGACATGGGTTTGGGTGGACTACGGGAGTTGGTGATGGACAGGAAGGGCTGGTGTGCTGCGGTTCATGGAATCGCAAAGAGTCGGACATGACTGAGCGACTGAACTGAACTGAAAAGGGGGAGGAGGTGGGGGAGGGGTTAGGGAAAAATTGTCAAGGAGTTGGCTCTTGTCCTGAGTCCCTGAGGGTGCACACCAGCAGCCAAGTGAAGAAGCATCGTCCTGAGCAGGGGCTCAGAGGTTGGAGTAGAAGAATTCTGGAGGCTCCACATCATTGGATGTGGGAAGCTGGATGGGGCAACTGGAAATGGGGCTGGGCAGGTAGGCAGGGCAGCTAGGGAGCATTCCTCATACTGTAGAACTGGAATCAGGTGGGCTCAGGTGGGGGCGGAATTCTCTTGGCTCTCACTCTGCTATCTGAGCTCAGCCTCTGCCGAGTCTGTGGGGCCTCCACCCTCTACTTCCTACTGAGTCCACCCTCACTGCCTGGGCAGTGTCCCAGTTCACCGAGGACTTCCGGATGCCGACTCAGCATCTTCTCTGCCACCATCAGGGTGGTTACAGAGGACCCTGGGATGTCTCCTGGTGCTGTGACCCTTATCTTCCTGCACCCGCTCTCAGGCCCACCTCTCGGAGCACTGCCACCTCTGAGTCTTAAAATACAGGCCCTGCGCTCTGAGCATAGGTGACTTCTCTGTTGGATCCCAGGTATGCCACCCTGGCTCTCAACCTCACCACGTTCCCTGGCCTGGTCTTGATTCATCCACAGTCTCTTGGTTCCTTACTGACTCTCTCTGGCCTGGACCCAGTGGCTGGTTCCCAGCCGACCATTATTTTCACCACTTGGTGAAGCCCCGGCTCTGGGTCAGGGCTGCTCTGTGCCTTCCTTGCTCACACGTTTACTTGCAGAGCCCTGCTGTGGAAAAGCACTCAGCCTGGTGGCAGTTAGGCCTTCAGCTACAGACCTGGCCATCCTCTTCTTCGTCATTCCCTTCAAAAATCACTCCATATGGGGACTTCCCTGGTGGTCCAGTGGTTAAGAATATGCCTTCCAAAGTGGGTTCGATCCCTGGTTGGGGAACTAAGATCCCATATGCAATGGGGCAACTAGACCATGCACTGTAATGAAGACCCAGAGCAGCCAGGAAAAAAAAACCCAAAAAAATCACTCCACACCTTCATGACTCTCCTGCCCTCTCACTCTCAGAACACCATCTGCCAGAATTTTGTGCCAAAAAAGGAGACCATCTGGCCTCTCTCAATTTTCTCTTCATCTCAGGAAACGAGATATTGCGGCAACCCCATCTGCTGGAACATTCTATGACTTTGCTCTGCCTGGATGCTCTCTCTTAACCTCCTGCATTTCCCTGTCTCCTGGTTAATTCCAGCTTCCATGCCTCCAGGATCTCAGTAGCTCCTACCAGCCTTTCCTGACCTTGCAGGCCAGCGGCAGGGGAGGTGGGGGGTGGGTGGAGGGTTAGGAGGTGGAGTGGGGAGGCGCTCTGTGTCTGCGTCCCCCACTGTCCCGTCTACATTTTGATGAACATTAGTCTGTGTGAATGCCTCTCTCACCCAGCCAAGAACCTGGCCCCATATTTCACTTTGCTTGACCACCCAGCACTTATGCTGGTAAACCTGTAAGACAGGTCTGTTTGTTGAGTCCGTGAAGGAATGATTTCATCTTGTGAGACATAAGAAGCTATGAAGGGTTTCAGGCAACCACCTTCCCCGTGGTTCAGGTCCCTTGTTCGTCTGCAGGTTCTACGGGCTTCTTCTAGAAAGCTCTCCCCGGTGAAGATACAGTTAGAAGTAATGGGGATGAACTTAAGTCTAGCCAAGGAACTTCAGTCTGAAAAGCTGAGCACCTCCCCACTCAGGGAGGCCCCTAGCTGCCAGGGACACAAACATAGAAACGGCACCAGACAAGGCTACGAAACACACTCAGGAAGGAAGGTGGGGAAGGAAAAGGAGGTCAAGCGAGGCTCCCCACGGCTCTCAGGGCTGTTGCTGGGCCAGGGCTGCAGGATGGCATTGTGAACAGGAGGCACGGCTCGGCTTCCTGTGAGTACCTCTTCCAGGAGGGTGGTTTTCTCCTGCAGTTTGGCCTCGTAAAACTCAGTCAGCTCCTCCAGGGCCTGGCTCTTGGTCTCATCGTTATCCCGAAGCTGCTTCTCGTACTCCTCCTGCATCCTCTGGGACTTGAGCTGCAACTCCTGGTACTTCTCATATTCCAGGAGCAACTTTTGGTTGTTGCAACATTCTGGAGAGTAGCAAGGAAGGTTACTTCAGGAGGGATGGTAGCACCAACCCCGGGGACGCTCAGGAGCCTTGGCTGTTCTTCTGTCCCCTTCTTGCACCAGCTAGAGCCTCTGCCTCCACAGGCCAGATTCAAAAGCACACCCATCTTCCTTACAGGGCCCCCACGCTATTGTCTCATCAGGCAACCTGATTCCCTCCCTTCGATGTTAGGCAGAAAGGTTTCCAGGAAAGTGCAGAGGGATGTTTAGGGGTTCAGGGTCAAGAGGAATGTCCTGAGTATGCAAAATGGGTACCAGCACCCCCATCTTATGGAAGAGTAAACTGAGGCTGGGGGAGGTTAGGTGACTCCCTAGAGCACCCAGCAAGTCAGGGTGAGTCTGGGACCCAATGCAGCCTATTAGGTTCCAAACCCACTTTTTTGTATCTCCTACTGGCATGCGCTAGGTATTTAACCTGTGTTTAAAGCATGAGTAAATACACAGGAATAAAAACCACAGTGAGCTCCAGGGGATAAAGGCAGGCTGTTTATAGACTGGGGTTGAATCCAGAGAGTTGTCGGACTTTGCCCCCAACCAACCCTCTGCCCAGGGCCCTCCCCGGGTGGCCTCACCTAGGTCCTGCAGTTCCCGGCTCTGTTTGTCCAGGAGGTCGTCCATGCGTTCACGATGGAGTACATCCTGCTTTTCTTTCTCGGTTTTTAAAACCTAAGACACAGAGTCAAACATTCTCATTTCTACACGTCTGGTGAAAGCACCACTGAGAGAAGCACCAATTGTACAAGTAATAGCCTCCTTTGCTCATAAACATTTCCCAAGCCCTTACTTGCACCAAGCACTGTTCTATGAACAACATTCAAGCTATCATTTTTATTTGTATTATATTCTGCTCTGAAAGTTCTACACTATCTCTATACAGATCCCTTCTGTGAAATGGATCTTGTCAATCATGAGTTCAGGTTTGGACAGGCCCCAAATGGATTTTTGGGTGGAAAAGGTAAGAACGGATTTGAATCCTCTGTTGTTAGCACATTGCTCTCAAAGGAAATCCTTGGATATGTTAATGTGTCAGCTTCTAACAAAGTGTTTTCTTTAATGGAGGAAGAAAGCTCCTTGCAGGCAGGGGAGGGGCCTAACTTTGTACTCTGTGTACAGAGGGCACCAATGTTTGTTGATTAAATGAATGAAATAATAAAATTAACTGCCTGGGTGTCTTTAGACTCATAGAGATAACATAAAAGAACCAAATATCACTTGAGCAAAAAATTGGCAGTGTTGGAAGAAGGGCCAGGCAGGTTTGTACGGAACAGTGAAATCATTCCAGGAGAATCCTGGCCCAATGTTAATGACAGGAAGGTCATTTAAGACTAATTTTACTTAACTTACTGACAACCTGGAGATCAATATTCTGCAAGCTTTCTCTTTCCCTACTTTATTTTTCTTGTTACTTTTCATTTTGCTATTAAGTAAGTTTCTCTTGATCAGAAAGGTAATATATTCTCATGGTGGAGAATTCGGAAGTTATAGAAAAGCATAAAGAACTAAATTCAAACTATCCACAATCTCAACTTCCAGAGATGGTCATATCATTATCTATTTTCTTAAAAATTGTTCTAGGTGTATCTATTTTTACCTCATTAGTAGCATTCACCATTAAGAGTTTTTTATATTCTGCTTTTTTCTCTTTTTCCACTTAGCACTACACTGCAAGCATTTCTGATGTTATCAACATTATCATATGTCTTATTGTTTGAACGAGTGCCAGTTGTCTTAAGTGAATAGGAAATTTCTTATTATTTGTGGCCGTTGGTTCAACAGACCTGGTTCTTTGTTTTCAAGGACTCCATTTCCTGGAGGAACTTGTCTGTTAGCTCCTTAATTTTCTCAGAATAGTTCATATCCTTTAGTCGAAGCTGATACTCATTCTCCATTTTTAATTCTTCCACACGAGTCTTCAGCTCCAACATAACCTGAGCCTTTGGGAGGAGGACACAGAATCAAGAACACTCACAGTGCGGCTGAATCGGACTATTTAAACCCGTGGCCTTGAGTCCCTGGGACCTGCAGCTCTGCTCAGAGCATGTGTCATCTTTCCACATAAGACACACAGATCGGACACTTGGAGACATATGAGCATCCTCCTCTATCTCCAAAGCACCTATTCAGTGTGGAGCTCCACTGAGCGACAGGCATTATGCTAATGACTCACATCTCTCTTGCAAATACGCCTAAACGTCACCTGCTCAGTCAGGTCTATATGGACCTGATTTAATCCTGCTTCCTTCCCATTCCCAGAACTCTGACTACCCCCCCGCGCCCCCCCCCCCCCCATTCTGCCCTACTTTTCATTATCTCCTTAGATCTTGGCACTTTTAAGTGTTATGTATTATTTTGTTTATTGCCTTTTGTCTTCATCCCCCACTAGAATTCAATCTCCAAGAAGGCTGAGATCTTTTTGGTTTTGTACACTGATGTATTTCAGGAACCTAGAATGGTGCTGAACACAGAGTAGGCACTAGAGAAGTATTTTTTGAATCAGGATTCCTGCCTCCATGGAACTTATAGCCTACTGAATCAGCCAGGTAGACATATCACTACCAATTGTGAGAAGTGCCCAAAGCCAGGCAGTGTGCACCCAGGCTGGGTTAGAGAAGGACTGAGGGCAGATGCATTAGTTAAGGGGCCCTGCACAGTCCTGGTGGATATGGTAAGGGCCTGACCAGAGGTCAAGGAGCAGAGCAGAGTGGAAAGATTTCGGAGAGGTTTTAGGGAATGGTACCTGATGTGGTGAAGATGAGTGAGAGGACTATGGGTGAAGTTCACCTCCCCTGGGCCATTCCCTGAGGGTTGCCCTGGCCTGGCTTGCTTCCCTGCATTATCCTGGGAGCCCAGTGCAGGACCAGCAACAGAGTCAGCACCAAATAAACACTTATCAGATGAACACGTGGCCCTGGGGGTCTGCCGGGGACAAGTGGGATACATTTATTGGCAGGAATCACTGGTTCTGACATGCTTCATTGGAAGCACTTGCTCATCCTCCTGCCTCTGTCCTCCACGTGGCTGCTGCAGAGAAGTCTCTCCAGATGCAAGTCTATCAAGTCATTGCCTCACTCAGATTATCAATGGGAACCATCTCCAAAGTCTGAAACCTGCTATAAAAGCCCCCTCACCACCTCCCTCTTCTTCACCTCCAACCTTTCTCTCCAGCACCCCCTCCACTCCACCCCACTAGCTTGGGGCATCCTCCTCAGAGCACCCTCCCTCACCCATCTGCACACACTCATGTCCCGGAGGCTCTGTTCAAGGCTCACTTCCTCAGATACCAGTCTGCCTGGGTCAGGGTCCCTTCCTTGTGCTCCTGCAGCACTGTTTCCTTCATAACACTCGCTACACACTTGATTCCCTTTAAGAATTTTACCTAGGGAATCCCCTTGCTGTCTAGTGATTAGGACTCCAGGCTTTCACTGCCAAGGGTGTGGGTGCAATTGCTGGCTGGAGAACTAAGTTCCTGCAAGCTATGTGGCAGGGCCAAAATAAAAAAATGAATAAAATTTTACCAACACCTTCTCCCATGATATAAGCTCCAGGGCTGTCTATGTCTTTCATTTCTGTAATCGCAGATCTAGCAAAGTGTCTGGTACATGGCAGATCCCTCTGCATGTACTAGTTGGATGCATGAATAAATGAATGACCAAGTGGTTGGGTGAATCACATAGTTTATACACAGAGTGTCATAAAGAGTATAAAGAAAAAGAGAGAGTTGGGAATTCTGGGCAATGTGACTTTTAAGGCCAGGTGAAGGAAGGGCCAGGAAGGTTGCTGGGGAGGAACAGTCAGTGGCTTACAGGCAATGATAAGAGTGTGGGTGCATGGAGCCCGAGAAACAGGGGAATTTCAAGAAGTGAGGGGAACACACTAGTCACAGCCAGTTGGCAGCAGTGCTGTCAGGCCTGGCTGGGGGCGGGCTCAGGAGGCAGCCCAGACACCTCCGGCTTTGGTGCAGCCTGCTGTGTCCTGTTGGGTGTCTGCCTCTCCCCTCTGGGAAGAAGAGAAAGGGGAGGAGGAGGAGGAGGAGACACACGTGTCTGCCTGCAGGAGGTTGAACCCCAGCTGTCTCAGGGTCTCCTTCAGCCTTTCCTCCCACTTCCCTTTCCTGCAGAAAGTTCCAGGGTGCTCTCGGAGTGATCTCCTAGAATCGCCAGGGGACTATCATCCTACTCTGGGGCCCTTTTGGCATTGCAGTCCTGCTGCTTTCACTTGTCTCTGTCCCTCGTGTGACTGTGAGTTTCCTGATCACAGGGCCCGGCCTGTCTTTCCACACATGCATCCCCAGTGGCCAGCAAACAGCAGGTACTCAAGGAATGCACACTAAACTCTGGATGAATGGCAGTGAGTGCACAGCTGTGCATGCTCTGTACGCCCTGAGAAAATACCACCCAGTGGGCTTCTTCCTCGGGGAGCACAGGGCTCAGAGCGCTCCAAACACATGTGATGGACTGTTGGTTGCATCAGCAGGAGGGAAGGTACTCTGAGGTCATGATTATGGAAGTGGGCTGTCGATGAAGTCTGGATTGGTGCTCTGGGCCTACTCCTAACTAATAGCTCAGTGACTATGGACATGTCACTCAACCTCTCCAAAAGTATTTCCTGGAACATGGGGGAAAGCAATAGTATTTTCTCCAGTTGTGAGATTTAAATGAGAAAATACTTATAAAGTAATTAGCACAGTGTTTGATTTGTGGCAAACCTAAAAGAAAAGGTTTGTTGTTGTTGAGTCGTTAAGTCGTGTCCAACTCTTTTGCAAATTCCACGGATTGTAGCCCACCAGGCTCCTCTGTCCACTGAATTTCTCAAAGGCAAGAATATTGGGGTGGATGCCATTTCCTCCTCCACGGGATCTTCCCGACCCAGGGATCAAACCTGTGTCTCCTGTATTGGTAATTAGCACAGTGTTTGGTTTGTGGCAAACCTAAATAAAAGGTTTGTTGTTGTTTAGTCACTCAGTTGTATCCAACTCTTTTGTGACCCCAAGGACTGTAGCCTACCAGGCTCCTCTCTCCATGGGATTCTCCCAGCAAGAATACTGGAGTAGGTTGCCATTTCCTCCTCCAGGGGCTCTTCCTGATCCAGGGATCAAACCTGTGATTCCTGCATTGGTAGGCGGCTTCTTTACCACTGAGCCACCAGGGAAGCCCCCCCAAAAGGTTGGTTACTGGATATTATTACTTTTATTGTTTTATTATTGAAAGCAGTGGATTTCAAGACTGTTTTATAAATACCTTTTTTTTTTAAAAGAAGGTTCCAGATACCAGCTGTTATTTAAGTTTCACAGATACAACTAGAATATTCAATGTGCCACATTAATTTTGTAAGTATTTATTGACTGTCTGTCTCCCCATGCCTAGCATGTGCTGGAAACTGTTGGTCATTAAAGTGAATTATGTCACAGTCCCTGCTTTCAAGGAGAAGGCAATGGCGCTCCACTCCAGTACTCTTGCATGGAAACTGCCATGGATGGAGGAGCCTGGTGGGCTGCAGTCCATGGGGTCACTAAGAGTCGGACACAACCGAGTGACTTCACTTTCACTTTTCACTTCCATGCATTGGAGAAGGCAATGGCAACCCACTCCAGTGTTCTTGCCTGGAGAATCCCAGGGACGGGGGAGCCTGGTGGGCTGCCGTCTATGGGGTCGCACAGAGTCGGACACGACTGAAGTGACTTAGCAGCAGCAGCACCTGCTTTCAGAGTAGGAGAGGAGAGCTAGGTCACCGCCTGAGAGGACAGCTCAGCGTGAGTCAGAGTGGCCACACGGCAGAAGCACAGGCGGGGTGGGAAGGACACAGGATGCAGGGGTGGTGGTGGGGGTCTGCACTGGGCACACAGGTGAAGCCAGGCTGGAGAGGGGCTCTATGCCAGTCCCAGGACACTGGACGCAGCCTGACAGGCAATTTCCCTGTTGTTCTTCATCAGATCCAATTCTTACCTTCTCTTCCATGTCTGTCTTGGTAACCAGCACCTCTTCAGCAAAGCCCACTTCCCTCTCTCGCTTGATTCCCCGACCATCCTTATCAAAGACCTTCCAAGTGAACAGGCAGCCATCCTCGGCAACGCTCAGCAGGAACTGGTCGTCAAAGGTGAGCGACATCTGAGGAGAAGGAGCATGGTGAGGAGGCTTTCTCAGGCCGTGGAGACCAGAACTGAGTCAGTGGTTATGTAAGATCCCCACCCCACGCAAGCCTGGGCACAGCCTCCCAGGGAGGAAGATTTGATCTTAGAAAAGAGTGAGACAGGAACCCTCACGGGCTTCTGGGAATGAATGAAAAGATAAGGCTATGTATATGTTCTCTGTGGATTTGGAATCTTTAGAGTCAATTATTAGGTACACTAAAGAATCAATAGTTAAAAAAACCCAATAATCCAATTGGGAAGTGGGCAAAAGACACAGAGACATCTCATTGGAGAAGTAATACAGATGGCAAATAAGCACATGAAAAGATATTCAATATTATTAGTCATTAAGGAAATGCAAATGGGGACTATAATGAGAGGTCACTATATACCTATTAGAACAGCTAAAATAAAAAAAAAATACTGCTAATATTAAATGCTGGCAATGGTGCAGAGAAACTGGATCTTTTGTGTATTGCTGAAAGGAATAGAAAATAGCTTGGCAGTTTCTTGAAAAACTAAATAAACATACTTGCAATATATGATTCAGCAACAGTATTCCTGGGCATTTACCCCAGAGAAATGAACTTATGTCAACATAAAAGCCAGTACGGAATTGTTCATAGCAGTTTTATTTGTAGCAGCCCAAAACCTATGGGGGAAAAATCAAATATCTTACAAGGGGTAGACAGTTAAACAAATCGCGGCATGCCCTTACGATGGAATTCTACTCAGAGAAAACAGAATAAAGTATTGATATATGAAATAACTGACATGGAGATCAAAGGTATGCTGAGTGAGAAAAAGCTCCTCTCAGACGGTCATGTACTATTTGATTGTGTGTTAGTCGCTTAGTCGTGCCTGACTCTCTGTGACCCCATGGACTGTAGCCTGCCAGGCTCCTCTGTCCATGGAATTCTCCAGGCAAGAATACTGGAGTGGGTCGTCATTTCCTTCTCCAGGTACTGTACGATTATTTTCCATTTCTATAACTTTGACATCTTGATAATTTCGTACATATACTGTACGGTTATTTACATAAAATTATCAAGATGTCAAAGTTATAGAAATGGAAAATGACTTAGTGGTTGCCGAGGACTAGGCATGGTGGTGGGACTATGAGGGGTCAGGAGGGAGCTCTTTGTGGTCCTGGCATAGTTCTGTGTCTTGGGTGCAGTGCTGGTTGCACACATATAGGTGTGTGTATGAGAAAATGTGTGCATGAGATGTGTGCATGAGAAAAAATGACTTAGGACCCCACCTTGTCAGCCTTCTGGTTTGACACTGTACATCAGACGCAACTATTGGGGGAAACTGAGTGAAGAGCACACAGGACCTTGATGCTATCTTTTAGCTTTCTTGTGAATCTATACTTACTTCAAAACAAAAAATGAAAACTGAAGTATCAGCTATGGAAACTCTCTTCTCACAATCACCAAAATGCGTCAAGAACCTTAAAAATGGCCACTCTCTTTCCCTCAGGATTCACTCTCTGTCTAGACATTTAGTCTTAGGAAACAATCAGAGATGCTCATAGGAATCTACAGGCTAGGATATCCATGAGCTCATGGGATAATTTAAACGCCCAGTTGTAAGAGATGAGATAAATAAGTTATGATCCATCATTAATAGGATATTTGAATAGCTGCTAAAATCATGCTTTTGAGGAATATTTAATTGTACAAAAAATGCCTACAATAGCACAAATTTTAAAAAAGCAGCCAACAAAAGAGTACATACAGTATGATCTTAATTTATTTAAAGCATATGCACAAAAATGTAGAAGAAAATGCATCACTATATTAATGATGATGCTATTAGGATTTTTATTCCTAAAATAAACATGTCTTGCTTTTATAATCAGAAAAGTATAAACATCCACAAAATTCAGTGGTTCTAAAGCAAAGTGGAGAGATATGTGATAGTAATTTACTTTGGACCCAAGATTCAGGTTCAGTACAGGAATGTTCTGGTTTATAATGAAAAAATCCTTTCCTAATAAGGATGTGTCTGCAGGCAAGTCAATTTAAAGTTTGGGACTTAATGAAAAACCTCAGGGGCTGGTATTGTTCAATTGGAGTTAAGAGAGGGAGGAGGGAGAGAGAACACATTTCCCAGTGCCTGTTCTTCAGGATCCCATTGTAAACATGGATACTGCTTTTTTTTTTTACAAGGGGGGATGGAAGGACAATATACAAATGTGTGCTCATGTTATCGCCCTTGGAGAGGGATGGGGGTTCATCTTCCAGGCTATGTCTCCTTTTAGTCCAGAGCAACTCTGTGGAGAAGGACAGCTGTGAGCCATTAGCAGCTGGGACATGAGGGTGCTGGCCTGTAGAGGACAGCTGAGTGGGGCCCTCCAGCATCTCTCAAATGGCCCATATTATTATGCAAAATAATATGATGAACAACCTTGAACATAAATCTTCAGGGGCACCTCTGACCACTTCCTAGGACAAATTCCTGGGAGTAGTTCAAACAAAGAGTATTAAAAGCCAGTAAGTGTTTACTGAACACTTGGCTGGATTAATAAATAAGGGGAGAGAAAAGATGCTGGGAGGGAGAAGGGATGAAGCAGGTACGCAGAGGGCAGGACCAGATGGATCTCTCGAGAGCTGAATTTGGGACTGAACCCCAGGGAAATGGTCCCCCTCACCTTGGTCACAGGACCTGCGTGGGCCTGGTACTCATTGAATTCCTTCTGCAGAGGGAGCGGGTACTTCATTGCACGGATGGTTCCCACCGAGGTGCCCACAAACATCATGCGCCCGGAGTGGGAGATGACGATGGCCGTGTAGATGACGTCAAATGCTGACATCTCTCGAATTACCTGAAACACAGCCAGCTCTGTTCAGGGCGAGGGACTGAACTGTGTCCCCAGCGTCCCCATGTCACTCTCCTCCTTGCTTTTAATAGCAACATTAGGGCAACTTCTGGATTTAAAAATGTGTGTTTTCCATCCCTTTTAGCATCTGGCATAGTGTCTAGCACATAAAACGGCACAAACTAAATATTTCTTGGCTGCTTGACTGGTGAGTAAACAGATCTAGGAGTTAGGAATAACACTAAGGAAACTTTCATAAGATACCCAGAAGCGTTATACTGCTTTTACAGGTTGTAACTCATTTAACCCTCACAAAAACCCCTTAAGGTAGTTACTGTCACCCCTATTTTAAAGATGATGAAACACAGTCACAGAGACACAGAGATGCTAGGTAAGTTACCTCAACTCACCCACCTACACTCAGGCTCCCGAGAGTATGCTCTCGACTGCTACTCTATCGTGTATCTCAAACTAATAATGGGATGTGGATCATAAATTTATTCAGCAAATAGTTATTAATGTCCATTGTAGGAACAAAACTACACTCTCAGGGAATTAGTTCATTCCTTCACTCTTTAATTCACTCATCCACCCACCACCTATCCATCCATCCACCCTACTGTCCATCAACCCACCCAGCCACCTAGCCACCAATTATTTACCGAGTGTTTTCTGTGGGCCATGCATTGTGCTACCTAGTAGGGATACCAAGAGATGTGAACCATGGCCCTCCCCTTAAGAAGCTTTGTTCTGGTGCAGCACCGTGGAAACCACCACACTGGGGGCTACCTGGGGGCATACTGGAGAGATACCCTCCTCTTGGTTGGGCCCATGGAGGAGGACACTGCTCTTTTTCCAGGAAGTGTCCTTGCCAAGCTCTTCTTTCCTCCCTTAACTATTTGGGAGCCAATGTGCATAATTTAAAAATTTCAGACTTTGGGGATTTCCAAACAATTATGGAGGCAAGCTTAGGTGATAGCAGTAACTACAGTTCTGTTTTTAGCCCACGGAAGTAGGTGCAAATCAAGGGTTAGAGCGCAGTTTAGAGATGCTGCTGACCGCCTTCCCTGGAGGGTGAGAGAGAAGTTACAGTCAGCAAGCGAAGGAGGAATGGAAAAGGGCCCCGCAACTTAAATGAGTCAGGTGGGCACTGGGAAGGACATTCCAGAGGTAACAATTACTGAGCTGATCGTCTAGGAATGAGAAGGCAGGTATTCTCCCAAGAAGGGGCCCTGTTCTCGGAGAACCCCTTTCTGCTGTAAACACAGGAAGCTGTCTTCTGCAGATCAAGGCAGCAGCCCAGAGGAGGGACAGGGGCAGACTCACTGAGGAATCTGCAATCTCCTTGAGAGTCTGGTCTGACCCAACAGCAAAGATAATTTTGCCGTCAGGAGAGATGGTGACGCAGTTGTAGCTGCAGGACTTGAGCACGCATTCGGTCTCTCTCTTTCCTGTGGACAGACTCCATTCGTACACAGCACCATCTGTGCCACAAGAAATCAGCTTGCTGTCATCTGTATTCCATGCAACTGAACGAATCTACAGGGGAGGAAGACGTGCCCAGTTAGGAGTGCACATGTACACTCTCTCTCTCTCTCTCTCTCTCTCACACACACACACACACACACACCCCTCTCAAGAAGAGGAGGACAACCCCTTATGTGATTCACTACGCTGAGGCAGAGTGGCCTTTCCTGGTAAACACCTTTCAGTAAATACCTTTCAGTAAACACAAATCACAGCTTCGTAGGAAAGTTAGCATTCTATTTCCTCAGACGTTTGCAAAATACTGAAGATAAAACATTCTCATTTCTGTTTCACTTTATGAATATAAAGACTGAATCATAATAATTCCTATAATGCTGCAATCAATCATTGCTATGTTTTACAAAAGTTTTTTATTTTGAAATAATATATATATATATATATAAAAATATATATATATTCAAAGGGAGTTGCAAAAATTGCATAGAGAGGCTACTTCCAAATGGCAGAGTAAGAACCTCAGCTGGCCTGTCCCTTACATAATAGGTAACTGTTAAAAATCATAAAAACAGTTATTTAGGGACCTCCCTGGTGGTCCTAAGAATCCACGCTTTCACTGAAGGGGGTGCAGGTTTGATCCTTGGCTGGGGAACTAAGATCCTGCACGCCTCGTGGTGTGGCCAAAAAGTTTATAAAAACAGTTATTTAAAGTCTCTGGCAATTGTCTTAAGGGCATATGGAAAATGCAGAAACATTCACTCAAGAAAATCTACTCAATCTCAGGAGGAACAGAGACTGCGGTACATAGGCGCTGATCCTCTCCTTTACCCTCCTCTTCCTCACTTTATTCCGGTGTACTCTGGGCAGCTGTAGCCAAAAGATGGGGCTCCCTCTCCCCTCTAGATCTTAGTCATTGGACACGGTTTCATCTTGGGAAACCTGCTAGCATTTCTTATCCCCACCCAGAAGCTCTATTCCAGGCACGTGTGGCCAAGAGGACCTCATCTCCCTTCCCCTAGCCGGTCCCCACCTGTTGGTGGAAGTTCTACTCCAAGTGCGGAAACATGCGAATACTGGTACCCCAGGTGCCCCTGCCCAGTTAACTCAATGAGTGGGGGTTCTACACCATGAGGGGACAGCTGAAGCGATGAGGGATCCCACCCCCTTTCCAGCTGCCAGCGCCATGCACAGAGTAGGGAGGTCACTCTTGGGAAAGAAAGTTGCTACCCCTCACTCCTGCTCTGGTGCGGTAGAGCAGAACTTCTTCCCAGGGGGACATTGGTCATAAGACAATGAGCTCCACAGCTCTGCTGGCGGAGACTGACTTATTTGGAACAGAGCGTGGAGAATTCCATCCTACGGGCATCATCTAAATTGGTGGAAATCTAGGTGGAGGGCAATTAAGAGAAGGCTGGAAACTCCCTGATAGAAGCAAAATGGCAGAGCAGTAACAGAATTATGGCAGGAAGAACAAGGGAAGGAGATGGTCGAGAGAGCCCTTCCGGGATGAGCGACAACCGTGGGGATCAGGAAGGCTGACGTATGTGCTCTGCTGCACGCACTCAGGAGCAATCGGAGCAGGATATGGGGACACTTGAAAGCATCTCCTATGCTGCACAAAACCCCACTGACACAGGGTGGAAGCCTCACTGGCACGAAGGGTTTAAACACAACCTCTGACCAACACTAACTGAATAATAAGCTTCTGACCCAGGGGCAGTTCCCAGGAAGTCAGGCTTAGAAATCACATCATGCTTATGCCTGGCAGCCTGGAAGGTGGTGTGCATGGCTGAGGCTGCACCCTCTCGGGTACAGTCAGAGAGGGAACCTCGAAACTACTAGTTTCTGGCTAAACATGGAGCAAAAGCATAAACTCCATGAACCATGACAGAAAAATCATAGTTTTCTGTTTCTAAACAAAAATCCAACAGTAAAGGGTGAAAATATAACGGGAAGGGGCCTTAAGCATAATCTATGACTAATTAAGTGGCTTAGGTCAGCCCAGGGACAAGCCCTAGGTAACCAGGCTAAAAGATCAAGAAAGAAAAACATCTGGGCAGCAACATCCGAGGCTGCCCACTGCAGGAGAAGAAAAGACTTCTCAGAATTCGTTTACCAAGTCACTGAACAAAACCGCCAAATAAAAACAACATTCTAACCTTTTCCCTTTTCCATATTTGTAACTCCCTTCTCCATCAGAGCGACTGGCTCCCATGATCTTCAATACGTTAACATCTCCAACACGTTTGCTCAATCTCCTAAGTAGCCAACCTCCTGGCCAAATGGATGCCGTTGTGGGTGTTCCCACGACTCCAGTCCTACCAGCCACATCCTCAGTCATGGCTCAGCCCGAGCTCTACCTTTTACATTACATTTTTGGACTGTCACTATTATGTAAAAATGGACTTAAATAGAATCAATTCATTTCCAACAATATTCCCAGATTCACTAATTTTAATAGTTTATCTGCAAATTCTCTAAATTTTCTACAAACTCAGTTATGCTGTCCGTGGTAATAGCTTTATTTCTTCCTTTCCAACCTTCATGCCTCTTATTTTGCTATGGTCTGAATGTTCCTCTCATCAGCCCCACTTCAATTCACATGTTGAAATCCTGACATCCAAAGGTGATGGTATTAGGAAGTGGTGCCTTTGGGAAGTGATTAGGTCTTGAGTGCTCCCCTCAAGAATGGGATGAGTGCTCTTAGGAAAGGCCCCTGAGTGCTAGCTCGCTCCTTCCACCATGTGAGGCTACAGGAAGTCTGAAACCAGGAGGAGGGCCCTCTTCTGATCATGCTGGCCCCTTGATCTTGGACTCCCCATCCTCCACACTGTGAGGAAAAATTTCTGCTCTTCATAAGCCATCCAGTCTGGGCTATTTTGTTATGGCAGCCCCATGGACTTAATGTTGGGCCTCCCTGGTGTCTCAGATGGTAAAGAATCTGCCTGCGACATGGGAGACCTGGGTTCGACCCCTGGGTTGGGAAGATCCTCTGGAGGAGGGCATGGCAACCCACTCCAGTATTCTTCCCTGGAGAATTCTCATGGGCAGATGAGCCTGGCGGGCTACAGTCAATGAGGTCGCAAAGAGTTGGACATGACTGAGCAGTCGACTAAGCACAACACATGGACTAATGTGTATTTCCATTTCGTGCCTTACTGCACTGATAGAACTCAGCACGAGGCTAAGAGAAGGCATCATGTTTTGTTCTCTGCCTTCCACAACTTCATAATCAAGTGTGCTGACTGTTGTAGGCTTTTAGAATAAATGTCTTATACAAGATTTTTTTTATAATAAAGTACATTCCCCATTATTTTAAGTACTTTTTAAATCTGTTATGTTACTGATACACTGTTAATGCTATTGATTATTAGATTTGGATTTATAGAGATAAGCATTTGCTTTTTCATCCTTACTATATTAATGTGGTATACACTAATGATTTCAAAATCTAAAACAATGTTGTATTCCTAGAATGAATCAACATGGCCATGTTGTATTATCGTTTTTAACATACTGCTGCATTGGTTTGATGATAATTTATTTAGGACATCTTTATGTTCACACAAAAGAATGGTTTACCATTTTCCTTTCTTGTGATGTCTTTGATAGGTTTTGGTATCACAACTATGTTGGCCTCCTAGAACAATGCTGCAAGTATCTACTTTTTTAGAAAAATTTTCTAGAAGAGTTTTTTTTCTGCCCAAGATTAGTGTCATGCTTCCCTTAAAATTCGATATACTTCTCCAGTGACAGTTTTGTCAGGTTTTAAATTAAAGATTAAATTTTTCTAGGAATTTGTCAGTTCATCTATTTATTCTAATTTATTTATATAAAGTTGTTCATAATACTCTCTTATAATCTTTTAAAATATCTATCGGACCTGTAGTGATAACCCCTTTTCATTACTCATGTTGGTTACTTATATCTTCTCTCTCTCTTTTATCCCTTAAACAATTTTGCCAAAGATTTGTCCATTTTGGGCTTTCAAAAAACAAAGTTTGGCTTTGATGATCTTCTATTGTGTAAATGTTCTCTGTTCCATCCTGCTCTTATCCTTATGATGTCCTTCAATTTGTTTTCTTTGAATTAATTTGCTGTTCTACTTCTTATCTTTTTCAATGGATGGTTGTATCACTGATTTTCATCTTTGTCATTTTTCCAATACATGTTTAATGTTAAAAATTTCCATATACGTGTGGTTTTAGCTGCATGCTCCATCATATTTTTTGTTTGTTTTTGTATTTTCTTTTAATAGTACACCTGTAAACCTAACATATATCCCTGATTAGAGACAAGTGCTATAAATTCTGGTAAAGTGATGGAACAAATGGCTGCTCCCCTAGGTTGGTGAGGCAGGGCTTCCTATGGGGATGTGCCTGGTTCTAGAAAGAGCATCACACTCCCCTGCTGTGCCTTCCTCTACGTCTCTGCAATCACACTGCTGGAGTGGAGGAAGCTCAGTAGCTCTCAATACCCTTGTGCGTAACGGCACTTACACTTATGATCTGTAAGTTGCTGAAGTCAACGGTCACTGACTTCTTTGTCTGTCTGGAAACTAGTTCCCTGGCTTCTTTGATACCATTCCTTGATTCCAGGTTTTCTCTGAACCTTCATTTGCAGTCTCTCTCTTTACCAGTTCCTTACATGTTGGTCACCTCTCTCCTGACCAAGATCTCAGATTCAGCACGAGCGCTTAGAGATCTAATCTACGCCTCTGACTTCCACTAACTACCACCTAATTCCCTGAATTGGGATTTTTAGCCCAGACTTCTTTCTGAGTTCTACTCTCACATACCACACTCCTGGACACAGCAAACAACACGTCCAAAATGGAGCTTAATAGCTTCCTTCTCTCTGTCCCTACTATGAAAGCCATGGTTTAGTTCCTAGCTCCTCTCTCACCCTCACTTTCTAGCTGACCTCTTTCACTCCAGCTTCCTTTCCCTCTAAACCATTTTCAATACTGTCTGGAAAATTACCTATCTAATCCCATTACTTGTTTTCTTAAATCCTTCCAGTTATTTCTCATCACCTACAGACTAATGTCCAATTCCTTGGCATGGCACACACACTCCATGATGCAACAAACTTCTCCAGCTCCTCTTTGTATCACTTCTCAGATGTGCTCAGTGTTCCAGCCTATAAACCACAAGCCACCGTCCTTTCTATACTCCCATCCCCTCACCTGTGACACGTGCTGCTGCCTAAAATGCCTTTCTTTTCCCACTGCTTTTTCTATCTAAATTCATCTGCTGACTTCTTACCCTTTCAGTCCTTGGCGTCTCCCTTTTATCATGCTCCATATCCACGTTACCTTCAGGTACTACTGGTTTAACTTCCTAAATATCTTTTGAATGCACACATTTCTTCCTATTGGTACCAGCTCCACCCTGCTCCAAAATACTATCATCATGTAGACAACAATCTCCTTACCACTTCTACCCTCATCCGTTTCAATACAATCTTTACCCTGCAGCCAGAGTAATCTTGTAAAGTGCAAATATGGTCATATCATTTCTTGGCCTGAAAGTCTTCAGTGATTTTAAGGAAAAAGGAGGATAAAGTATGTGCTGTGCTTAGTCGCTCAGTGGTGTCTGACTCTTTGTGATCCCACTGATTGTAACCCGCCAGGCTCCTTGGTCCACAGGGATTCTCCAGGCAAGAATACTGGAATAGGTTGCCATGCCCTCCTCCAGGGGATCTTCCCAACCCAGGGGTCCTGCATTGCGGGTGATTCTTTACCGACTTAGCCACCAGGAAAGCCCAAGAATACTGGAGGTGGGTAGCCTACCCCTTCTCGAGGGGATCTTCCCAACCCAGGAATGGAACTGGGGTCTCCTGCATTGCAGGTGAATTCTTTACGAGCTGAGCTACCAGGGCCTATAAGTTTCCATGAACAAGATTTCAAGAACTCAGGCCCTGCGAACCTCACCAATCTCAGCTCATGCCAAGTTTTATTCCAGATACCTATGTTTCAGTACCACAGATAGTTCCTCCTCCACCTCTAGCAATCTCCATATCAGGGTCTTTGGATCCCTATTGGCAATGATTTGACCCATTAGGTCTGTCTGGTTAATTCTGACTCACTCCTTAGGACCATGCCTTTGTGAACATCCCAATCTTCATGTCAACTCCTCATCACTTCCTCTTCTAACAACCCATATTTTTCTTTCATTGAGTTTTCTGCAGTTAGTACTTAAATCTGTATGTGCATTTGTTTTATTGTCTTTTCCCTCAACTAGACAGGGACCTCCAAGAAGAAAAGAATCACTTCTCTTTTGTTCTCTTATATCCCATTGGCCATCATGATGTTTGACTCTGTGCCCTTGTTTCCCTGGACACTGCTCACTCACTTACCTTCCCTGTGTGTCCTTTCAGGTTTGAGATATTCTCTAGGCTTGTGGTGGAAAAAATGTGAATCACGTTCCCATTGACTGCAGCAAACAGGTGTCCTCCATTGCTAAAGGAACACTGCAAGGAAATACAGGGAGAGAGCAAGAGTGAAAGAAAGAGTGGTTTACCTGGAGGTTGTAGTCGAGAGCTGCTTTTCCCAAAGAGTTCATGCTGACACCGTATGTAGGACTGGGAATTGGGGAAGGTGTAAATAAATAAACTCAGAATTGGCCTATTTGATGTCACTATTCCTATAGCTCATACTGGCCAAGATGCTGATGCCACCATGTGCATGAGTCATGAAGCTGTTTGGATCAGAGAGTGGAATACTCATTTTGCCTGTGGAAGAAGTCTCAGAGTGGGAAAGTGATGCTTTAAAGCTCTGTCTTGTTTCTGTGAGTCATCTTCGGGATGGGGATGGGGGAAATCAGACAGGCTGCTACTGTCTTTCACTGTTGCTCATTTTCCCTGATCCCTCCCAATTGCCAACCCTGTCCTCCCAACTGTGGCTCTGAATATGTGATAACTTTCTTTTCAATGCTTAAAAAAAATTACTCCACAGTCACAGAGAGGACAGATTGCAGGTGGGATCTCACACGGTTTGGCTCAAAGATATACTCTGGTGGGCAAAAAAGAAAAGGGATAGGACCAATATACTCAGTAACTTTGGCGGAAAGATTTTTAAGCCACTAAAATTCTCTAAGACATTCTTTGGTCTACCTCTTCGGCTGTGTTAGTTCGTGATATTTTAACTCTGACTTTCCAAGATACTTACCTCCAGAAGTTCTTACCTCTTTGCACCCTCTGACGGAGTATTCTTTGAAAGAACGTATATCATCAATAAGTAGATTCATAATGCGTAGTTTGTCAGCAAACCCTACCACAATGTAGTGTCCAGATGGGTGAAGGCTGATTGTATAAGCTTCTTCTTGGTATTCCTTAAATAGTTCCAAAGAACTGTGAAAAAGATACATTACTGAATACAAGTCTAGCCCACTAAGTCCCTTGAGCATTCCATTGTATCTGGTATGTATTTTTATACCAGCATTTGGAATACTTTATTACTTGTAATTATTGGTGCCTCTTTTTCTAGATCTTGGTTACTTGAGGACAGTGTTCATCAATGAGTATGGCATGTGGAGGGACTGATCAAGGGGTGTTTAGGGATGTTGAAGACACAACTCCATTCAGATCTCCAACTCAGAAGTATTGCACAATTCTTTCCCTAGCAGCCCCAGCAGCTCTATGTAAAAGCAAAGAAGTTATATTCTGGGGCCAAGCTAGGCTGGAGATTCTCAGGGAAGCTGGGCCTGGAGGATAAAATCATTGGAAGTTGAGGGTTGTTGGGGCAGTGATTAGCATTGAAAGGAGGAAACAGTGATCTGGAGAGCTCCATAAAACAAAGAACTGATCCAGTGAGGGTGGGGGGTGGGGTGGGGAAGGCGAGAGGACAGGAAAGGTTGAAGGACACAGGAGGGTATGGAAGGAGGTGAGATATTGGTTTATGTCCCCAGGGCCAAGCATAGTGTATGGCACATAGAAAACACTTAATAAAGTACAAAGTGATTTTCTAGCTCATGCAAGAGTGAAAAGAGAAAAAGGAAGTCTGACGGACTTGATTTTTTTATAGAAGGTTTCCAGCTGAAAGCTTCTAAGTAATTAAAATGGAAAACTCTCTAAAATAATTTGAATGGAAAAATTTAACAGCCGAAATCCTGCATACCCCAGTAGCAAAGCCTTTCATTTCTTACTTTGATTCATAATTCCAGATGCGGACGGACCGATCTACAGAGCAGGTGGCAATGAGGGGTTTGCGGATGCAAGTATCTAGACCAGTGATGGATGCCGAGTGTAACGGGTACATCAGATACTCAAAGTGGGCAGGCTCCCCCTGGAGAAATCACACAGAATCAGACTGAGCAGAGGAAGCAAGAGACTGGCCAGGCACTCCAGCTCTCATTACTGCTTATGGATGTTAATTGGCCCAGATGCACAGAAATCAGGCTGTGGGCAAGTTGCTTTAACATAATGCATATTTCCCCATGCTATTATTATTTTAAAACATTTTAATGGCAATAAAATATTTTATCCTATAAATATACCAGGATTTAATTTATCCATTCTTCTACTGTGGGAACATTTAGGTGGTCTCCAAGTTTTTGCTATCAAGGGGTAACATGGACTAAATATTCTTGCAAGTAAGTCTGTGTACCTCTCTGATTAATTCTTTAGACACTGTAGAGTAAGTTCCTGACAGTAAGATTTTGAGTCTCAAGGCATCTATTTCAAAGGACCTCCAGCTTGAATAAACATATTGCAGTTGTATGACACAGTTACCAGCAAAACAACCAGCTAAAGAATTGTTGCCCCCACCCTAGAGGATCCCTTTTGTAGAAAGCCCTGGATACTTAATTAACTGACTTCTTGAATGATCCCACTCTTCCTGTACCCTAATTCCCACACTCATGGCTAAATGACCATTAAAAAAATAGTGAACTCTCGAAACTCTGACAACCCATCCCCAAACCCTGATAAAGGCAGAGGCCCCGGTCTGCCTCTCTCTTTACCCATGGCCTCACTGCATATGGCCCTTGGGCATGCTATGTACCCTCCAAGACCTGTGAGTAAGAAATTTTGTTCCTCAAAGTTCCCTGATGGATTTTGCTCAAGAGCATCCTTCAACTGTAATAAGAACCAAAAGGGCCTGTCTGGCCCCAGCACTGGCCCTGGTGGGGCAAGTGTGTGTCGGGCTTGCTGGGAGAGATGCAGCTGAGGGTGAGTGCCTCCAGCATTCCTAGCTGATGGCCTCACTACCAATAGGTTGGGCCCCACACAACAGATACATTTCTAGAAATGGAATACAGGGCAAAATGGTCTGAATGGTGTTAAGGATCTTAATGAGTACTCCCAAATTTCTCTGCAGAGAGACTGTATGACTCCATCAGCTGCAGCTAGGAGAACTGGGTGAATGATTTTAAGTTAAAATGTATCCTATTGCACGGGTCTGCATGTTCCATAGATTTCAGGTGTTTGTCATCAGAAGCATTATACCTGGGACTTCTGCATGAGGAGTGATAATTGGGAAACTCAATGAGGTGTATACACTTTGCTCACAAGCCAAGACAAAGGCTGAGCTGGCAATTCCCTCAAATTCAGACCCTTCCCCACTTAGAAACTACCTGCATCTATTCTACCCCCCTCTGCTATATCAGAAAGAGGTGCTGGGCTGTCAGAAAGAGAGGGTGGAAAGTGAAAGTGAAAGTCACTCTGTTGTGTCCAACTCTCTGTCATCCCCATGGACTGTAGCCTGACAGGCTCCTCCGTCCATGGGATTTCCCAGGCAAGAATACTGGAGTGGGTAGCCATTTCCTTCTCCAGGGGAATCTTCTCGACCCAGGGATCAAACCTTGATCTCCCACATAGCAGGCAGATTCTTTACTGTCTGAGCCAACAGGGGGTAGGCACAGATTATTCCCATTCTCTGCCTGCTTCCCCTACTTTCTCTACTGGCACATTCCTAGTAGCTTTCTTCCCCCTCGAAGGATGAGCAAGAACTAACAAGAACTAACGTAGGGGAGAGGAGAGTATGAGAGCCCCAGGCAGAGGCAGGAGTGCTGATGCCTTTCGGCAGAGGGAACATGCAGACTCCTGGTGATCAAAGGGCCCGTTCTAACAGGTGGAGTGATGGGAAGGGGCGGCAGAGCGCAGCCTGGACCAGATATCACCCAGCCCCGTGCACATAGTTTGGTTCTTCTCAGAGCACCAGAAGGTCACTGAGGGGTTGAGGCTGTGACAAAGGTGGAGGTGGTGGAACATGTGAATTTTGTGACAGCCACATCTGGGTTTTGAAAAGATCACTCTGGAAGCCGAACAGAGTATAATTCAGGGGCCTAAGGGCAGAGTGTACATGTGGAGACAGGCAGGAGACTTATACATCCTGGGACAGAGAGTGAAAACACTCCATTCTATGGAAGATCCCGCTCTCTGGTCTGGTTCTCTCCTTTCCAGGCATGCCTAAGAGCAGGGAGAGAAGCTCTATGCAGTGAGCTCACCCCCTACACAGAGAAAGTGGACAGACTGAAGATCCAGCCATCAAATCATCAGTCCCTTCTGAGTCCTTGTGAATGAGGTCCCCCTATGTGAAATGACAAAAATGTCTTAGTCTGGGGTATATAACAGAATGATTTACATATTAGCCTAAAAGCTTTTAAATACACTCAAATCTCCCCTGTGTTGAAGCAAAAGCAACTCTCTCTTTTCCACCTTATCTCTGCACTTCATTCTGTGAGGTTAGTATTATCCCAATACCAAATGCAGACAAAGGCATCACAAGAAAACTACAGACCAGCCACTGTTATGAATGCAAATTAAAAATCAGATAAGAATAAGTGCTGACAAAAATACAGAGAGGTTAGAACACTTGTCCACAGCTGACAGGAATATAAAACAGTTCAGCACTTTGGGAAAACTATCTGGCAGTTCCTTCAGTGGTTAAATATGGAGTTACTACTTGACTCAGGAATTTCACTCCTAGACACACATCCAAGAAAAATAAGAACGTATTTCCACACAAAAACTTGTACGTAGATGTTTAGAGCAGCAGTATTTATAATATCCAAAAGGTGGAAGCAACCCAAATGTTCATTAACTGATGATTAGACCAACAAAAATGGTATATCCATGCAATGGGTTATTATTCAGTTATGAAAAGGAATGGAGTACTGACACAAGCTCAAACATGAATGAAACTTGAAAACATTGTGCTAAGTGAAGAAAGCCAGTCACAAGAGCCTACATATTGCTATGAAACATTCAGGAAAGGCAAATTTAGAGACACAAGACATTAGTGACCGGCTAGAGCTCGGGGAGGCAGATGGGATGATGGGAGCATAATAGCTAAACAGCATTTTTTTTTTTTTTTTAGTGAAGAAATGCTCCAAAATTAATGGTGGTAATGGCTGCATAACTCTATGAATGTACGAAAAACCACTGAATTGTACACTTTAAGTAAGTGAATTGTATAGTATACGAATAACTCAATAGGGTTATTATTTTAAAAACCATCATTGCTGAGAAAGATATATTAAAACCTCCTGTGATTGCAGGTGGTTTATTTTCCTTATTGTTCTGCTAAAGTTTGCAGGCTATATTTTGAGTCCATGCTATTAGCTGCATACAAATTTAAAACTGTAATGTCTGCTTGATAAAGTGAACCTTTTATAAGTACAAAGTGCTTCTTTTTTATCCTTTTTGCCACAATGTCTACAGTGTATTCATACCGGCTTTCTTTATTATTTAAAAACAAAAGCAATGATAAACCTTTACACATAAACATCTCCATGCACAGGACTGCACAAAGTACTGCAGTCTATTAAATACCTGCAGTACACTTGCTTGCTGAGGAAAAGAAAGGTACAATTCAAATCCGAGAGAGACCTCCACGGTGTTCTCCAAAGAGGCTCAGTTCAGTCACTCAGTCGTGTCTGACTCTGCGACGCCATGGACTGCAGCATGCCAGGCTTCCCTGTCCATCACCAACCCCCGGAGCTTGCTCAAACTCATGTCCATCGAGTCGGTGATGCCATCCAAAGAGGCTACAACAATCAGATTCTGGTGTCCCCCACCCCGGCCCCCTGCGGGTATTGGAGTGCTCCTACAAGGACATTTTGAAATTAGAGTTTCTTTCACTTTGTTATAAAGCGGTGAATGGGCCTATGCTCAGGAACTGGATTAAAATTTGCCTAGTGGTGATCCGTCCCCCGGCTGGCAGGAAGCGCTGCTGGCGAGACTCACCTTGCTGATCTCCGTCAGGGACATGGTGATGCTGTAGAGCTGGTTCTTGCTGGTGCTGGCGATCAGCGTTTCCTCAGAGGGGCTGAAGCACATGCAGAGCACGTCCTGTTTGTCCGACTGACTTGGGTCGTTGCTCTGTGGATCCACAGGAATCTGCCCAAGACACAGGACAGTGGTCAGCAGGCCTCTGCATTGGCAGGTGTCCTGGACTTTGAGATGCTCTCGGATACTTGCAGCTTACTTCTCCTGATCAGCCTGCTTCCTGGATGCTCCTCGGATGTGGAGAGGGAGGGTTTGAGGTGTTTCAGTTTCTGTGGGTTTCCTACTCACCTTTAAGCGACTAGTGGCTGAATAACAAGGCAGCGGCACAGGTGGAACTGATCCACCTGTACCTCTGTTTGAGTCTGGCCCCCACTCTCGCCCTGCGGGTGGGAGCTCCGTGCAGGCGCCTACCTGCACTAGGTACACAGTGCGCTTCAGGGCAGCGGAGGGGAAGGTTGAGGCCTTTCTATCACAGGGGGTGGGTGACAGGGCAGAGAGAAGGGAGGGGTCCCGCAGCTCCTGCAGCAGTCTCAGGGGGCCTGGAGTTCCCAGTGGACATTATTTTTTTTTTTTTCCCCAGTGGACATTATTAAACGAGGTTTCCTTCTGCCTGTTTTTCCTCTCCTTCCACGAACAACCAAACTTACTGAAAGCTGGTCTGCATACACCACCTTTGCATCCTCATTACCCACTCAGTTCTTAATTCCTTATAACGTGGCTTCCACTGCCTCATTTACTGAAACTGTCCTCCTAGATATCAGAAATTTCCTTATCACCAAAGCCCAATGCCCTGCTCAGCCCTCATCTTCTGGGCTTTCCCAGAGCCTGCAGCAGTGACCTTGGCACCTTCCTCCCCTGAACACCCTGGACTCTTGAGCTGCCCTCCCACTGCGTGGCATTATCTTCCTCAGCACCTCCTATCCCGTCCTCCTGCTCCACCAGGACAGCGAGGGCTCTGGGCAGCCTTCCCTGACCGCCCTGGGCTGAGTGGCCCCGACAGTCGCTCAATGTGCCCACAGCACCCAGGGCTTCCCTCTGTTGTCCCAGGTGTCCCACTGCATAGAGTGGAACAGGAGCCTGCGGGCCAGGACCTGGTCTGTTCCCACTGTGTCCCCTGCTGCTTGGAGCGGGGCCTGGCCCATGGCAGGCACTCAGGGACGGCATGGTGTGGCCTCGCACCCTCCCCCAGACAGTGAGGTCCATGGGGGAAGCGCCATGTCCGATGTGCCCACCGCAGGCCCCACCCCGGAGCCTGGCCCCTGACAGGTGACCGACAGACACTTGTTGACTGAATGAGTGAATGATCTCGCCTTCTCAGTGTCCTGCTGGGCTCTCATCCTGTCTCAGTCTTGAAATTGGGAAATGCTAAGTTTTGTCCTCAGTCCTCTTTTTGTCTCTATATTTTCTCTCTCAATGATTTTACCTAATACGAGGATCCAATGAAAACAACAGCGAAAGTGCAAGTGCAAGTCGCTCAATTGTGTCTGACTCTTTGCGGCCCCACGGACTACACAGTCCATGGAATTCTCCAGGCCAGAATACTGGAGTGGGTAGCCTTTCCCTCCTCCAGGGGATCTTCCAAACCCAGGGATCGAACCCAGGTCTCCCGCACTGTGGGCCACAGTGGAGCCAGATGAGCCACAAGGGAAGCCTGAAAACAACAGAGTAATTACAATAACAAATACTTAAAACAGTGAAAATTAAGCATCATCTATGTGCCAGATAGAAGCCAAGCACAATGGCTGTGTATATGAGTATGTGTGTGCATATGTGTGTGTGTGAGCCTGTGTGTGAGTGTGCATGTGCCATGGATATATTGTGAGTGATCTCACTCCCAAGGTCCAAACCACGTTTCAAACTGCTTCACTTTATCCTTGTCTCTGGTCAAGTGTCAACATTCCTCAGGGGGGCCTCCCCCAGCCACTTTTTCTAGAACAGAAGCCCCTCTGACTCCCTGTCCTTTCCCGGCTGTATTTTCCTCATAGGATTGACCTCATCCAACAATCTGTTCATGTCTGTTTGTTTGCTAGTTGACTGAGCCCTAAGGACAAGTCTCAGTGTGGTTACTTCTCATCTATGTCCCAGCCCTGAGCATAGAGCCTGACACATAGCAAACACTCAATAAATATTTGTTAAATAAATGAACACACAAAAGAATGAACTGCTTTACAGTCAAAGTAAACTTACCAACTCCCCCTAGTGCCCACCCACCTTGCTCTTAATCCCTATTTCCTGGCGTCCTTTCCCAGCACCCTGATTTGAGCCTGGGTAACCTACCTGAGAGGTCCTTATCTCTGGGCTCCGGCATCTACTCAGGGGATGTCCTACAGACTTAACCTTCACGAAGGCTCTCTCTGCTTCCCACTGCTGTGATCCTAGACCTCACTGCCTTTTGGCTCCAGTAACAAAAAACCTCAGGACTAACTCCTAACTGCAAGAATAACTAGTATTATTTATTGAGCACAGGCACTGCATCAGATATGCAGATGACACCTCCCTTATGGCAGAAAGTGAAGAACTAAAGGGCCTCTTGATGAAAGTGAAAGAAGAGAGTGAAAAAGTTGGCTTAAAACTCAGAATTCAAAAAACTAAGATCATGGCATCCAGTCCCATCACTTCATGGCAAACAGATAGGGAAAAACAATGGAAACTGTGAGAGATTTTATTCTTGGGGGCTCCAAAATCACTGCAGATGGTGACTGCAGCCATGAAATTAAAAGACGCTTGCTCCTTGGAAGGAAAAGCTATGTCCTAGACAACATATTAAGAAGCAGAGACATGACTTTACCAACAAAGGTCTGTCTAGTCAAAGCTATGGGTTTTCCAGTGTCATGTATGGATGTGAGAGTTGGACTATAAAGAAAGCTGAGCGCCGAAGAATTGATGCTCTTGAACTGTGGTATTGGAGAAGACTCTTGAGAGTCCCTTGGACTGCAAGGAGATCCAATCAGTCAATCCTAAAGGAAATCAATCCTGACTATTCATTGGAAGGACTGATGCTGAAGCTGAAGCTCCAATACTTTGCCCATCTGATGTGAAGAGCTGACTCAATGGGAAAGACCCTGATGCTGGGAAAGATTGAAGGTGGGAGGAAAAGGGGACAACAGATGAGATGGTTGGATGGCATTACCAACGTGATGGACATGAGTTTGAGTAAACTCCGGGAGTTAGTGATGGACAAAGAAGCCTGGTGTGCTGCAGTCCATGGGGTTGCAGAGTTGGACACACCTGAGCGATTGAACTGAACTGAACTGCATCCAGTGATCACACAGATGTGTAATCCTTTCGATAACCACCAGGGTGAGCTGTTTCCTTAATGAAGAGACACAGGTTTGCTATATTCAGCAACTCATGTGAAGTCACTCAGCCAGGAAACCGTCTCCACTGAAAACAGGATGCCTTGCCCGTGTACATACTCACTCTCACGCTGGCGTTTGCCATCTTTTTACCAGCCTTAGCCCTCTCGTTCCCTTCCGTGACTTTAGGCCCCTCCACTGGGGAACAGATATCTCCCAAACACACCACTGCTCCCTGTCAGCGGTACGTTTGCTTAATTTCTTCCCTTCACCTGGACTTCCTGATCTGTGTCTTCCTGTCGAATGTTATCCATCCTCTGCAACCCTTCTTCAAAGATGACCTTCAAACACTCTGAAACCTTCCTGGTTCTTTCCCAACCAGGTGAAATCTCTCTCTGCAGAGGTCTGTATCATTTCTTCCCCAAAGATTTGCTGAATGCCTGCGCATACCAGGTGAAAATGAAAGTGAAGTCGCTCAGTCATGTCTGACTCTTTGCGACCCCATGGACTGTAGCCTACCAGGCTTCTCCGTGCATGGGATTTTCCAGGCAAGAGTACCAGAGTGGGTTGCCTTTTCCTTCTCCAGGGGATCTTCCCAACCCAGGGATCAAACCCAGGTCTCCTGCATTGCAGGCAGATGCTTTACCCTCTGAGCCACCAGGGAAGCCCAGGTAGTTTTCTTTTCTTTTTTTTTAAAGATATTTATTTACTTATTTGGCTGCGCCTGGTCTTAGTTGTGGCACATGAGATCTTAGCTGTAGCATGCAAACTCTTAGTTGTGGCAAGTGGGATCTAGTTCCCTGACCGAGGATCTAGAAGCGAGGTCCCCTGTATTGGAAGTGCAGAGACTCGCAACTGAGAAGTTGCACCAGAGAAGTCCCACACCAGGTGGTGTTCTTGATGTTAAAATATCCATATACATTATGGGAACACTGAACTTGAAGAGAAAACAATTTACCCAAGTTCTCTCCCAGGATTCAGATCCAGAGCTCCCTATTTCTATACCGCAATTCTGTCCAATCCATCCTAAAACTCCCCTCAGGACAGACGGCTCGAGTCCCTTTGTGCTCTGCACTCAGCCCCTTTCCCTGCATCAAACGCTGTGTCAGTGCTCTGCTCCTGGAGAACAGATGCCCTGGACCCCAGCATTGCTGCTTCCTCCCCTCCTTACCCGGATCTCCCTGCTCTCACGGTAAAACTCCTTGTCTTCCATCTTCTCAAACAGCAGAACTCTCCCTGGCCCAGCAGAACAGGCAAATCCCTTTGAATAGGCTGCGATGGCAAACACCTGGGGCAGCGAGAGCTGGCTGTGGCTGCTGGTCATCATGACCTGCTCGTAGGAAGGGACTGGGGAAGAGACTGCTGGAAATTCGATCAGGCTGGAAAAGAAAATAGCACACGCAGATAACAGAGACCATTCCAAGGAGATGAACTGTGCCAGGGATGAGAAAGAAGGACTGTCCTTGGGTGTGGGAGTGTGGCTCAGATGGTAAAGAACCTGCCTGCAATGTGGGAGGCCCATGTTCCATTCCTGGGTCAGGAAGATCCCCTGAAGAAGGGCATGGCAACCCACTCCAGTATTCTTGCCCAGAGAATCCCATGGACAGAGGAGCCTGGCGGGCTATAGTCAGTAGTGTCGCAAAGAGTTGGACACAAGTGAAGCAACTTAGCATGCATGCACATGGGAGAAACCACTCAGTGTGAGCCCCCTACCCATGGCCTAAATGTGCCCCTTTGACTGGGAGTGCTACTGGCGCTCCATGGGAGATGGAAGGTTATACACTTATATGGAAATCTTGCAATCCTCTGTGGTCACTGTTTTTATTATCATACTCATTTTGTTGTTTAGAAAAAAGTGGCTCAGAGGGGTTGTTTCCAAGATCACACAATCAGTAAGGGGAAGAGCTGAGATTTAAATCCAGGTTTCCGCTTCCTTCCCTCCCTTCCATCCCTTTCCCTTTCTTTCCTTCCTTCCTTCTCTTCTTCCTCCCCTTCCCTTCTTTCTCTTTCATTCATTTATGCATATTTGCATTCACTCATTCATTCACATGACATTTACCAGAGTTATATTGTGTTAACGACTCTGTGAAACAATGATAAATAAGTTGACTCAGTTCCTAAGCTGATGGTCTAGGGGGTGTATGATAAGAACTGTCAGGGACTGCTGAGTAGGATGGCATTGGCCGATTATCAGCTAACAAGAACACCTAAGAACAGATTTAGAGGAAGAACAGCTGTCTGAGACGAGCAGAAGCTGAGGGCTCCCAGCTGAGACCTGAAGGACAAAGAGGGATGTGGCAGTGTCCAGGGGAGTGGGGTTGGTGTAGGGGCAGACTAAGCCCAGAAGTAGGAGACTGCATGAGGGATATGCAGTAGACAGAGGCAAGAGCTGATGCGGCAGATATAGAGAAGGGTCAGAGTAGCAGGGGCATGTGGGCCAAGTTCAGGAGTCTGAGCTTTATTCTTGGAGTCCTGGACTCACTGAAAGATGGTGAACACAGCAAACTGGAGGGAAATGGCCTTATTAGGAAGTTCTCAACATCATCATGACAAAAAGGAGATGTCATTGGCATGGGGGTGGTACAAATGGGTGAACCCAAAGACACTGAGGAAGAGGAATCTACAGGGTGCCGTTTTGATTGTGGGCTCAGGTATTGGGATCAGACATCTGGCTTTGAATCCTGGCCTGTTACTTAACAGTGCTGTGATCTTGGGTGAGGCGTTTAACCTCTTAGAGTCTGCAATATGGGTGGGATAATAATATGTACGATGTAGGGTGGGTAAGGCTGAAATGAGGTTATATACAGAGTGTTTAAGGCAGTGTCTAGACCACACAGTGGTACTGTCCAATATGAGATATGACTACTATTGGCTGCAGTAGAGGTAAAACTGACAGCTTCATCCTGAGCCCCTACTCTGGTCCATACACTTCTGTCATACTGACTGACATTTCCTTGTATTTCCTCATTAGTCTGCTGCTTCCTATCAAATTATAAGGTCCTGAGGACCTGTGTCCCCAGCATTTCGCAAGATGCCTTGCACATTGCAAAGGCTTGGTGGACATCTATTTAACTGATTTTGTAAACTGGGAAGCCAGGAGAAAACATATTTTTGAAAATAGGTAGTTTTAAAGACTAAGTCATACCAGTCTGTGAAACTGTTAGTTGTTTAGTTGTGTCTGACTTTTTGTGACCCTCATGGACTCTAGCCCACCAGGCTCCTCTGTCCATGGGATTCTCCAGGCAAGGATACTGGAGTGGGTAGTCATTCCCTTCTCCAGGGGATCTTCCCAACTCAGGATTGAACCTGGGCATCCTGCATTGCAGATGGATTCCTTACCGTCTGAGCCAGCAGGGAAACACTTATAAAATGAGGTTAGGTATAAAAATAAAAATAGTTGTACCTAGGTTATGGTTATAAACATCAAATTCGACCCTGAATATGGATGAACACTAGAAAAGATAAGGGAATGATTTTTAAAGAATGCTGTTTTAGAGGTGATGCTATTGGCAAGATGAGTGTGTTTTTCTAAGAGCTCCAGCCCAGAGGGCATTGTTACCTCTCTGATTCCTGGATCATCCCCAGGTTCTTCGTCTCGCTGGTGGGCTCCTTGACCACGATACTTGTCTCCCAGCGTTGATCTCCAGATTCAAAGAGGAAGAGTCTGCCCGTATCAGTGCCAGCAATAATCTTGTCATCGGACACCCAGGTGTGGGCGAGATAGTTTTGGGGTTCTCCCCTCTGAAAATTAGTTTGCTTCAGGGTTCCCTCAGCAAAACGGAGCAGCTTAAACATCCCATTTCCAGTGATACAAATCTGAGTGTTATCCTGGGGATTGAAGCTCACCTGTAAAATATGAAAGAATGAAAGAAAAAGAGACATAAAACTAAACTTGATGAAATTATTTCCCATTTAACTAATTATTAGTTAGTCCAAGTAGTTCACAGGATCCTTTAAACATCACTAAATCATATAATTTTAAGACATATTTGATAAGAGGACAGATTTATGTCCATTATATTTGTAGGGTCCATGAGTCAAATTAGAAAACCTTCAAAAGTCACCTGATGAAGACCAAAAAGCAGGATGAGCAGGTCTTGACAATCACCAAACTCTGTGTTAGTAAAATAGAATGAAACCTCAGCTAAAAACAGAAAAATGAGGGTCAGGCAGGTTTATGTGACCTGTCCAGGGCGAAGGAGCCACATGTCAGGGATTAGGCCTCCTTTCCCTTTACCCTCATCCCCATTGGCCGTCACAGGCAATCTGTCCCCCCACTGGATGGTGAGCACCTGGAGGGTCTATGCCTTTTTCATCTCTGTATCCCCAGTGGCAGGTTCAAAGCAGGCATCCAGCGAATGTTTCCTGAATCTGTTCGAGACAAGGTGCTCCCTGCTCTGAATAGGATGCTGTATCCTGCCTTACTATGACCTGGATGAAGTAATCTTCAGGCTCTACTTGTCTCTGCTCTGATTCTGTAATCACCAAGCAACCTGTTGGTTAACAATTTCACTTCTCAAGGGAGGAAACACACCGGATAGATGATATGTGTTCTGGGTGTGGCATGCTGGTTCACACGCCAGCCTCGTGAGAATAACAGAGTCTGTGCCCAAGATGCTGATTAGCCAGTATCTCCGAACCTGAACAGAACTGAGCGCGTGGCCCTGTAACACTGAGCACTAGATCTCAGACCAGGTTGACTGCTCCAAGCAAAGCCTCCTTGGGACCCAGCCAGCCTCTGACACATCCTCTGCATTTCATCCTCAAAGCACAATAGAAACTTCTGCTCCTCACATAACGGCAATTTCACAGATAGCTTCCTAAACATTTACGACCTCACACCACCTTCCTGAAGTCTTCCCACTGCCCAGAAATGCTGCCCAGGAGAGGCCAGGTCTGGGGGGAGAGAGCAAATTGATCAAACTGCCTCTGAACCTGACTTGTGACCAGCAAGCAGTTCTGGGCCAAAATAAAGAACACAGGCCCTGGGGTCAGGGAGTCCTGGTCCTGCTAAATTGTTGCAGCCTCAGTTCTTTCATCTTTAAAACAGAGACAACAATTATGTATACTTTATATGGTGTTGTGTGGCAAATTTCAAAATGCATTTTAAGAAGTCGGCACTATCCCTGGCACATAGAAAGCATTCAGTGAGAGACAGCTTGTACTATTTTTTAATAATTTGCATAATATTTGTTATTCCGGGCAGTACCTGGTAGACAGCATTGTTCTGAGTGTCGATTCTAACAATGGCCATGACTTTCTGTTTTTCCCACAGCCAATAGACAAGGTTTGATTCTGGAGGTGAGGTCTGAGTCAAGAGGTATTTAGAGTCTGGAGAAAAAGCTATGCAAATAAACTTCTGAACTGGGAAGTCAAAATTATTAAGGATTTTGCGCTTCCGGCAGGGGATGGCTGACAGTTCATAAATGGTGATGACAGGTTTATCTTGCACGGTCTCTGAGATAGCGAGGTAGCGCCGATTGGGACTGATGGCCAAGGCCAACATGCCCTGACTCTTGTCTGAGCCTGCAAAGAGAGCAGAGGGGCTGATGAGGGGTGACCATGCATTCACCGAGATCTAGCACAAACCAGGCACCGTGGTGGGTGCTGCCAAGGCAACAGGAGAAAAGTGCAGAAATGTAACTGTTGATCCCTGTATCCTTCAGTACAACTGTGCCTTGGCTATTTTGAAAACAACTAGGATGGGCCCCTCACTGAGGCCGTGATGGGAGGAGAAGTCAGGGAAGGATTCCTAAAAGAGGACAAAGTGGGAACAGGATGGGGGGTGGGGTAGGTCAGGAAGGGCAAAGGTGTGGAAGTGAGAAACGGTGTAGAGGGTGGGGGAGCTACACACAGTGGGCAATGGCTGAGCATCCTGTGTGAGCCAGGGGTGACCGAGATGGGTCTGGAAGGTGCAGCAGGGTCAGATAACAGGGCTTTATGCCCTGAACAGCCAGCACTCCATATTCTTCCTCCACTTTTCGCTCAGTCGTGTCTGACTCTTTGCGACCCTATGGACTGTAGCCTCCCAGGCTTCTCTGTCCATGGGATTTTCCAGCCAAGAATACTGGAGTGGGTTGCCATGAGTTTGGGTAAACTCCAGGAGTTGGTGATGGACAGGGAGGCCTGGTGTGCTGTGGTTCACGGGGTTGCAAACAGTCGGACACGACTGAGTGACTGAACTGAACTGAAATTCATTTATGTATTCCTTTATCCACTGTATTCATTTATTTGTGTATTATTGGGTTTCTGGGATATTTATACTAGGACTAGCTTATTTTTGTAATCGTATCTTTATCATGTGTTTTGATACCTTGCAAAGTAGAGTCTCAAGGAAAGAGGGAGAAGAAAGGAAATGATAAATTCCATTCTGGATATATTGTGTGTGAGATACATACTGTGGAACTTTCAGGTAAAGAGGTCTTAGCAGGCCACTTGATACGATGAAAGCTAGGGGAGATGTTTGGACTGAAATACAGATTTGAGGTAAAAGTCATGGTGGGGAGTTGAAAGTGTGAGTGTAGACAAGACTGCCAGGAGAAGGCAAAGGACAAGAATTTACTCCCCTCCTCTGTGCTTCTTACCAGGGCTGTACCTGGCCTAGAAGGTGTCCTGCTCATTTACATAGTCCCGATGCCCATTTGAATACATACCTGTCCCCACTACAATGCCGAGAGCTCCCGGAGGCCTGGGGCCCTGGCTTTCTGGCTTACTCATTCTTTTAATCACTAGTGTCTGACTCCCAGTGGGTGCTTAACATGTGCTGACTGACTGCAGTTTGTAAATGCTTTCCCATTGTTTTAACCCAGTTGATGACTGACTTCTCCCTGAAATATGTTCACCTCCTATATGGATTTCCTTTTTTTGGCTACTCCTCCAAGGACTCTTTTTCAGGTTCTTCCTCATTTCCTGGCACTAAATGTAGGAAGGCCCCACAGCCCAATCTTTATCCTTCTTTTCTTTCACAAACTCATTTACTCCCTGGGTGATCCAATCCATTCTAAGGATTTTTTAAAAAGATTATTATTTGGCCATGCTGCAAGCTTGTAGGATCTTAAGTTCCCTGACTGGGGGTTGAACCCATGTCCCTGGCATTGGAAGTGCAGAATTAACCACTGGACCACCAGGGAAGTCCTCATTCTAAGGGCTTTGTATTTCACCTCTATGCTAACAACCTTCAAATGTTTATTACCAGCCAGGGCCTTTTCTCTTGAATCCACAACTGACATAAACTGAAATTGAAAAAGTGTTAGTTGCTCAGTCGGGTCCAACTCTTTGCTACCCCATGGACTGTAGCCTGCCAGGCTCCTCTGTCCATGGAACTCTCCAGGCAAGAATTGACATCAAAGTGCTCACTTAAGATCCTATCTAGCAGGCATCTCTGTCTTGCATATCTAGCAGGCATCTCAGTCTTCCCACGTAAAAAACTAACATTCCACACAAAACCTGCTCCTTCTGCAGTCTTTCCTGTCTCAATTAGCAGCAACTCCATCCTTTCAGTTGCTCAGGCCAAAAGCCTTGCTTCTTCCTTTTCTCTCCCAACTACATCAGGTCGATGAGGAAACCTGTCACCTCCACCTTCAAAATAGAGCCAGGCTTTGATCTCTTTTCACCATCCCTGTTACCTGCTACCTGCTCCAAGCCACCATGTCCTCCCACCTGGATTACAGCCATAGTCCTTCAGCGGGGCTCCTGTTTCCTCCCTTGTCCCTCCTTAAATCTATTCTGTGAACAGTAGCCACAAGGAACCTTTTGAAACATGTCAGATCATGTCACTCTGCTCAGAATCCTCCATCCCAGCCTCTCATTTTACTCAGAGTAGGAGCCCTTCCTCTCAAAGCCCATGTGATGTTGCTCTGCCTACTTCTCTGCTTCACCTCGCTCCTCCTCCTCTATTCCCTCTGCTCCAGGCATACTGGGTTCCTCACTATTCCCCCACACTCAGCATCCTCCTAACCCAGCGCTTAAAAGATGAAAGGTAAATGTGGAGCATATCAAAGAGATAATATAGGAGAATATATTAATAAGCTTGAGTAAGGTTGATAAATTTGACTTCATTAAAACCAAGAATTTCTGTCCAACAAGATACCATAAGGAGGAAGAAAACACAAGCCCCAAACTGGGAGAAATTGTTTGTAGTATGTATACATCTGACAAAGGATTAGTATACAGAAAATATAGTGCAATCATAAATCAGTAAGAAAATTACCCCCCAAAACATAGAAAATGGATAAAATATTTAAACAAGACATTTCACAGAAGATTAAACAGGAGTAGCCCCTTAATCATGTGAAAAGATTCTCATCCTCATTAGTAGTAGGTAAATGCACAAAACATTAGGAAGTAGAACAATAGCAAGGGGTGGTGAGGTTGTGGGGTAACAGCAGTTGTGAACTAGTACGGCCACACTACTGTTTTGGTGTGTGCCCTGGAGAATCTCTGCACAAGTAGATGAGAACACATGAATGCAAGAATGTAGTACAGTTTGAAATGGCAAAAAAATGAAACTGAAAGTCACTCAGTCGTGTCCAACTCTTTGCAACCCTGTGGACTGTAGCCTGCCAGGCTCCTCTGTCCATGGGATTCTCCAGGCCAGAATACTGGAGTGGGTAGCCGTTCCCTTCTCCAGGGGATCGTCCCAACCCAGCGGTCAAACCCAAGTGGAACCCAGTGTGATCGAACCCTCATTGCAGGCGGATTCTTTACCATCTGAGCCACCAGAGAAGCAAAAAAAAAAAAAAAAAAAAAATGTTGCTTCTCAAATGTCCATCAACACTAGAATGGAAAAATATATTTGAGACACTAGAGTCATATGAGGGAATACTGCATAGTAACGAAAAGAACTCAGTTAACATGTATAAAATGCATGAATCTCAAAGTATGTTGTTAAACAAGAGAAGCAAGTCACAGAATACATACACTACCATTACATTTATACGAAGTTGGAAAGTAGCACAAACAAAACCCAATATCTTACATAAGGCCACACAGATAAATATGTGGTAAAACTATACAGAGAAATAAGGGAATAATTACAGGATGGAGTGAGAGTGGGCACATGTGAGATGAATGATGTCAGGGAGAAACACAGGAACTGGTACTGTACTATTTGTTCTCCTTTTGGTAGATTTGCAGATTTTCATTTTATTATAGTTCTTTAAATACTACATATATGTAGTATACAGTCTTTTGTATGCATGTCACATTAAAACGGGTTGAGCACAGAAAACAGTGGAAAAGAGTGGCTAAGATGTGGAAATCATATATATCATTTGCAGGACCAATGTGAACAAAACCAAATGTTACAGTACACAAATGGTTATTTCTGACCTGGGGTAAAATCTCCAGTGTCTTCATCATAAATGGATTCAGAAGGTCTGTAATGAAAGTGGTGTACTCTAGAAAACTGTTAGAGAAGTCAAAAAGCAGCCCTGGTGATGACAAAGAGAGTGATAATGAAGATGCATGAAACTCTTCAAAAGAATTTTTTTCCATTAGATCACAGTGAAAATAAGTACCTTTAAATTAACATGATTTTACATGTGACTTTAAGTATGTATGATTCATTAATCTATACATTAAAATAAGGCAAGTAGACATGTATTTCTTCCACATTTATAAAACTATATGTATATTCAAGTTGGACAAAAAAGTTTTCTTTCAATTGTCGTATTGGGATTACGGTGTTATATTTGGTTCACATGGTTGCCTAGATGTCAGATTGGAAACAGTTTTACCTGGAATGAATTTTTGCCATTTCTGATCCACATTGTACTTCACACAGTGATTTCCTGAAGGAAATATAATGATCTGTTCATCGAAGAAGAAGACATTGTTGGACACGTGGGATCGAAGACCAAAAACATGCAGCGACTGAGCTACCACAGTGGACATGGTCCGGGGTAGTTCCGCTAAAGACGCAACGCAGCTGGTGAGCAAGGAGAAACGCGAAACCCCGCCCACCCTGCCGCACCCGCCCCGCGACACGCCCGTGGGTCGGCCCCGAACTGCTCCTCCGCCCCCTCCCCTTAGCAAACTCGTCCGGTGCCCCAGACCCAGCTCCTGCGTCTGCTCGTTCCTTTCGCCCTCGCGGCTTCCTGCTCCTCTGGACGACCCCCAGGGATCTCTCCCACCTGTAAGCTTCTGCTCTCTGGATCACCAGACCACGCGTGTGCCCCTACGAATCCGAAGCAACCCAGCGCTCACCGACGCCGGAGCGGTTCCTATAGCAACGCAAGCCGGAAGTATGTCAGCACCCGGAAGCGGAAGTCTTTTGCTCAGAGAGCTCAGGAGCAGCTGTTTGCTCCGGTGCGGTTCGAGTCCACGTGGGTCCGCGGCAGGAGGGCAGGGGGCTGCAAACCGGCCGCGGCGAGGGGCGCCCTTTTCCAGGCGCGGGCGTCTCGGGCTACTCCGCTTCCTTCGGTGGGTGTGGACTCGCGCGTGGTGAGATGGACACCCCCCCGCTCTCAGGTTCGGACTCCGATTCTGATGACTCTCTTGTCACAGACAGAGAGGTAGGTATCATCCGAGCTCGCGGGGCTGCGCTAGGGAGAGGGCTCCTCACTCTCCCGTTCTCACCGCGGAACGTGCCTTGTAGTTGCAGGATGCGTTTTCCCGGGGGCTTCTAAAGCCAGGCCTCAACGTGGTGCTAGAGGGGCCGAAGAAGGCCGTGAATGACGTGGTGAGTTCGGGGGCCCGGTCGGAGGATGCTAGACTTGGGATGCGCGCGAGGCATTGTTGTGCTCCAGAGACTGCGTTCTAATTCCAGGAAAGACTCATCCTGCGCATTGCCAAGAGGGTCAACTACCTGTCGGGGTCTTGGAGGTTGGCACTTCGTTTGTTGGCCTGTTACCTTTTTGTGAGCTTGGTGTCTGAATTTCCTAGAATGGCCTGAAGCAGTGTTTGGCTGAATTCAAGCGGGATCTGGAATGGGTTGAAAGGCTTGATGTGACCCTGGGTCCGGTACCAGAAATCAGTGGACCTCAGTCAACATCTCAGAACCAGGATCCGAAAGCTGTTGATCCAGAAGATGACTTTAAGCGTGAGATGAGCTTGTATGTATGTTTTCAAGTGTGTGAAAGGTTGTGGGTCCCTGTGCTAGAGAGTGGGGAGAGGGTGGAAGCCGTGAGCTTGTGTTCCTCCGAGGTGTCCTAAGCCTGGGAGTAGGGAGGAAAGCTTCTTTGGACTAAAGAGTAGGAGATGCTCCGTGGTTGAGAGAAAAACCCCGTGGTCCAGCAGTCACAATTTAAAGTCCAGTTTATTTTCAAATATTAAGTTTTAAAGTTTTTTGTGCAGTTGATTATGAGAACAAAAAGTTTCTTATGCGGGATCCTTATATGGACTTTTTTTTTAGTGACTAAATAAGAATGTGTAACTGGCATTTGTAAGTTAGTGAGCACTTCTAAAGTGGTCATTTTATTAAACTACTAATTCATTTTAAGCAATACTCCCCACCCCTTTTAAAAGATTTATCCTAATGAGTTAATGAGGTTTTATTACCATTTTTGTTTGTGTGTGTGTTCTTGCTGGTGGAGGTCAGGTGTTGTGGGCTCTTCAGACCTTGGATACCTTATGAGAGGCAGCGAGAAGGATGTAAGGCCTCTCTGCCTTAGCTTATTTCACACTTTGTCCTACATCCTCAGCTACCGTCAAGCCCAGGCAGCAGTGCTTGCAGTATTGCCCCGCCTCCATCAGCTCAAAGTGCCTACCAAGCGGCCTACGGATTACTTTGCAGAAATGGCCAAGTCTGATCAGCAGATGCAGAAGGTAAGAAATGGAAAAGGTTTTCTGTGGAAGACTGAGGCTTTGTACTCAGGTCTATTCAGCTGGCTTATCTCCCTTAATGTTCAAACAAAGGCATAAGCACATTAATAGGGAGCCAGTTGTCAGAGGATGATTATTATCTCAGTTATCTATGTCAGATTCATGCTAATCAACACCGGTTGGACAAATGTAAGGTTGACTTTTTCCTAATATAAACAGTTAAGGGAGGAACATAATGTAAGAAGTGTGGTCCCTAGGGTAAAGATGATCTTTATGCATCTCCTAGCTGGCATGGTCATAGTATGGTGTGTGGAAGAGACAACAGTTCTTTCCTGCCATTGCCGGGGCAGCATTATAACTTGCAGACAATTACCTTTCTCTGAGCCTCAGTTTTTCTCTGCTGTAAAATGAAGGATTGATGTATGGCTCAGATTTGGCATAATTTACAGTTAGCTAAATTAAGGCTAGTTAAGGCTATGGTTTTTCCAGTAGTCATGTATGGATGTGAGAGTTGGACTGTAAAGAAAGCTGAGCACTGAATTGATGCTTTTGAACTGTGGTGTTGGAGAAGACTCTTGAGAGTCCCTTGGACTGCAGGAAGATCCAACCAGTCCATCCTAAAGGAAATCAGTCCTGAATATTCACTGGAAGGACTGATGCTGAAGCTGAAACTCCAATACTTTGCCCACCGGATGTGAAGAGCTGACTCATTGGGAAAGACCTGATGCTGGGAAAGATTGAAGGCAGGAGGAGAAGGGGACAACAGAGGATTAGATGGTTGGATGGCATCACCAACTCAATGGACATGAGTTTTAGTAAACTCTGGGAGTTGATGATGGACAGGGAGGCCTGGAGTGTTGCAGTCCATGGGTTCGCAAAGAGTCAGACATGAATGAGTGACTGAACTGGACAGTTAGGTAGAATTTGGTCCTTATTCAACTTTGGGAGGCAGAGAATTACCAACGTCTAATCTAAGATATACCTAAATAGTTCCCTTGGGCCTCAAGCTGGATTTTCTTGTCTCAGTGGTACTCAAGGAAGCTAATCTAGAGATGAACCCAGACCCATTTCTGCACATTCAAATTCGTAACTGTTGATTCTTTAACTGAAATGTGTATGTTTAATGCAAATAGCTAGGTACCTGATATCAGTTGTGAGTTTTTATAGCGCAGATGGTCTACTGGAGAAGGAGGCTAAAGCTGTATACTGCTTTCATCACCGTCTGCAGATGGTATGGATGGAGAGAAGTTCGTCTTTTCTCCTGATTCAGTGGCAAGCAAGCTGTTTTGTTTAGCAGAGCAAACAGCACACTGGGAATAAGAAGGTCGCCTTGATGTTGTGGTTCCAAGGCTGAGACTTTTGGTGTCTTGGATAAAGGTGTTAGCCTTTGGGCCTTATTATGCTTGTGTGTGAAACACAGGGCTTGGAGTCGATGATTCACAAGTTTCCTTTGAGCTCCACAGTGTGCAGAACTCCACAGTGTGCCTGCTCCCTGCACCCTAAGCAGCTTCCACGCCATTTTCAACTAACATAAGCTGACAACATTTTGTGTTTTAGATTCGACAGAAACTGCAGGCTAAGCAGGCCGCCATGGAGAAGTCGGAAAAGGCTAAGCAGCTGCGAGCACTTAGGAAATATGGAAAGAAGGTGGGAAGGACAACGGACAGGGCTGGGATGGGGCCGAGGGTGTTTGTCCGTAGATTGCCTGGTCTGAGTTGGTTCTGTGCCTGGTGTGTGTTCCCTTGTGTGTTTACTCCCTCATAGCAGCATGGGTTGCTAGCGTCCACAAACACAATTCCTCCTGGACACCTGTGTGTCACCAGAAGTAGTATGGTCACTACAAGCGAGTCAGGCACTTCTCTGGGATGTACTTTGCACACCTGTACAGTGAAGAGCTGGGTCCAGATCAGTGGTTTCCAAACCTGACCTCCCAGCACAGTCCGATGGAGGATAATTTTGTTTGACCAGGGAACATTTGGCAATGTCTGAGGGCATTTTTGGTTGTCACACCTTGGTGGGGAGTGTGTAGTTGGTGCTTGTGGGTGGAGAGCAGGGAGGCTTCTAAACATCCTGCAATGCAGAGGACAGGCTCTGCTCCCCCCTGACAAAGAATGATCCTGTCCAAACTGTTATAGTGTTGGGATAGAGAAACCCTGCCTTAGAGTTTAAGCATCTCTTTTTATCCTTAAAGGTTTTTTTTTGTTTGTTTTTGGGGGAGATTGTTTTCTCTGTTGATATTTTCATGCCTAGCAACAGTGGTTCAGGTATTTAATCTGCCCAGATATAATTAGAGAATTGGATGTTGACATAAACATGATTTGTGCAGTTTTGTAGCAGTTTGTGTCATGGGTAAGAATGCAGACTTCCTGGGTGTGAATCTCAGCTCCACACTTGCTGTGTGACTTAGGCAAATTATAGCGTCTCTCTGTGCTTCGTTTTGGGGTCGTAAGAATTTCTGCTTCAGTGGGATGTTGGGATGAGAAATTGAGAATATACTTAGAGCCTTAATGTGGTTGTGGCACACAGTCAGTGCTCAGTGGTGGTCACAGCCTGGTCACTGAGAGACTAGCCATTTGGAGTGCTGGTTTGGAGTGGGTGTAACAGTCCTGTGTCCACATCCAGGTGCAAACAGAGGTTCTTCAGAAGCGGCAGAAGGAGAAATCACACATGATGAGTGCCATTAAGAAATATCAGAAAGGTGAGTGTATTCTCTCATAAGGCTGCAGGGGAGCAGGGGTACCTGGTGATTCTATCAAACACATCTGAAGGCTTGATTGATTTGGAACTATTGGACCTAACGTTTGACAATGGTGTGCGAAGCAAGATGTGCCCTTAATACCAATTCCATAAGTAACATCCTTCTTTTGAAGTTGAATCTTTTTAAAACACTGTGGTGTTGATCAAAGTACTTCACTCCCAGGTTTCTCTGATAAATTGGACTTCCTTGAGGGAGATCAGAAGCCTGTTGCATGCAGCACAAAAGAAGGCGCCAAAGGCCAGCAAATGAGGAAGGGGTGAGTGCTGCATTCTGTTTTGGTGATGGTGCGTGCAAGGCCACAGTTCATGGTGTGTCCTCATTGCAAGGAGTGCGGCTGTGCCTACAGCCCAGTCTATGGGCCATGTGATGGGCCCATTCAGCCACATCAGTCTTTGAAGGTTCAAGTGAGGTGATTTCAGTAAATACGCAGTAGAAGTTGATTCCTCATGTGTGAGGGTTGTGTGCAGACCTAGGGTTCTGATCTGGGTTCTGTCTCTCATTAGGAGGGTAGCTTTGAGCAAGTTACTTCACCTTCCTAAATGTTAATTTCCTTATTTGTGAAAATGAAAAAAAAATTGTAAGTACCTCTTAATATTAGAAAGATTAAAAGGGATAATGTTGGATATTATTACTGGTTCTTTTAATTCACCTTTATGCATTCCTGGACACCCATCCTGAGGAGAATGATCATATCTATATAATATAGTCCATGCTGTGATAGAGGCATTGAGGGAGAAGTCTGGAAGCCCATTTTAGAAATATGTGACATGGTCCAGGGGTCAGAGTCTGGGGATGGCTTCCTGGAGAAGGGTTCATCAGAGCTTAGTCTGAAAGACCAGTAGGAATTAACCAGGAGAACAGGAGAGACCTGGGTTTGGGGAAGAAGGAAGAACATGAATGAGCAGAAGTGTAGCGATGAGAACAGCAGGTTGGTGTGTGAGGAACAGCCAGCATTTGGTGTCATGGGGGTTACAGCATGCGGCAAGGAGTGGTGAGGTGTAGCTGGGAGGACCTGGGCTGAGTGCAGGGCAGTGTTGTGAGGAGCCTGGGCTATTTCCAGCAGTCAGTGGGGAGGTGCTCATGGACTTTACTGAAAATGGTGAGCAGGTCATATTCATGTTTTCAATATTACAGTGGTACTTGTGTAAGTGAGGGAGGCAGGGAAATTGATCAGGGGACCATTACAAAAGTCCAGAGAACAAGGATAATGACCTGAAAGTGGTAGTAGGGGTAGAGAAGAGAAAATTGGTTGAAGAAATACTCAAGAGGTCAAATTAGCAGGACTCAGTAATTGAGCTGGGTGCAGAGAATGAAAAAAGGAATTATAATCCACCCTAGGTTCGTAGTGTGGGCAACTGAGTATATGGTAGGACCACTAACCTCAAGTTAGGCTGTAGATACAGGAGGTGAAACCAGTCTAGGAGGGAGGTGACTATGACTTTGGATATGGTGAATTGAGATTCCTGTGGGACGATCAGTTTTAACATGTATTACACTCGAACGTTAACTGCATTTAATATCCTTGAGAGGACTAGGAACAACTGAGGGTGATTTAATAAGATTTAGTTTAAAAATGGGGCTTCCCAGATGGCTCAAAACGTTAAAGAATCTGCCTGAAATGCAGAAGACCTGGGTTTGATTCCTGAATGCAGAAGATCCCTTGGAGAAGGGAATGGCAATCTACTCCAGTATTCTTGCCTGGAGAATTCCATGGACAGAGGAGCCTGGTGGGCTACAGTAGTCCATGGGCTCTGAAGATAAATGATGAGCCACATGATAGATCTTTTCCTGATTCTTGCTTTGTTTTCCTGCTTTGGTGGTTAAGGCTGTAGGTAGATGATCTTGTCTGGGGAGTTTATAGAGTAGAAATACTGGGTCAAGGATGAGATTTTGGGTACAGTAGTATCTATGGGCTTCGTTTACAGATAGGAAACTGAGGGTATGGTTGAATTGTAACATTCGTCAGGATTTGCAGTGTTGAGGGTAACCTATAAGACTGCTTTTTTTTCCAGGCCCAATGCCAAGCGACGCTATAAAAACCAGAAGTTTGGTTATGGTGGGAAGAAGAAAGGCTCCAAGTGGAACACTCGTGAGAGCTATGATGATGTATCCAGCTTCCGGGCCAAGACAGCTCATGGCAGGGGCCTCAAGAGGCCTGGAAAGAAAGGATCAAATGTGAGTATGGAGTGAGGGGGCTGGAGCAGCCTCCACTCACACCCCTCCCATCTCCCTCCCTTTCTTTCCTTGTGTCCAGACCCTGGGGCAGAAGGCCAACTGCTGGGTGAACACACGTGATCTTTCCTTTTCTGCAGAAAAGACCTGGAAAACGGACAAGAGAGAAAATGAAGAGCAGAAGACACTAAACAAGCTGCATCTTTGTATACAAACACCAAGAAAAAGAGATGGAGACGTGGGATTTCACAAGGCAGTTGGATCCCTTCTGTTAGCTTCTTTTTGTAAAAATTCTTTTAATAAACTAAAGAAAAATTTTCAGAGAAATATATATTCTTGGTTAAAAACTCAGGACTAAGAGATTTAGAAGTTACTTTTACATATTAAATAATATTGCCATTTATTGGTAATAAATAAACGAGCCCTGTGGAGATTAGAAGCATGGACTCTGGGGCCAAACTGCCAGGTTTGACACCTGGCTCTGCTGTGTACTTGCTGTTTGACCTGGGCAAGTTGATTTTTCTGTGCTCTGTCATCTCTATATAGACATGAATAGTAGAATCTACCAAAGAGGGTTCCTGTCAGCAGTGAATTAATATGTGCAAAATGCTTAGCACACTCCTGCTGTCTAATGAAGAGTACATACCTTTGTGGGATTATTTTGCTGAGTTGGGTGGCTCTCCATAGTGTCTGCTGAGCCATGGTGGTGTGTATGTATTTGAAGTTATCCAGTGCCGGCTTGGAGCTGTGTGCAGGTTGAAGGTTGTGAGCAGGCCATGTTTCGTGTTGGGATTTTCTCTGTCTTGAGAGGTAGGAGGGGAAGACAGCTTCCCACCCTGCCTCCTGCCCCTGCTGCCTCCATTCCAGTTTAGAAATTTTGAGGCTACAAATATCTGAGAACTCTAGCTGCTTAAGCAGAAAAAACAACTCAGTTTTGCATGGTTTTCTTGTAGCATCATTGGTACCTAAAAGACCTCTCTGGTTTCATATGATGCTGTTTCTAGAACAAAAAGAATGAATTCAGTTTTTGTAAACTAATTTCAATGAACAAAAATCTAAGCACATAGGTCATATTCTCAGAAGACCACAGTGTTTTACCCCCAACATATTTTGACAATTTGTACAGTAGTGAATAGGGTAACGAATAGTAATTCCAGTTAGGAGCCTTAGCGTAAGAAACTTTTTGAATTATGTGTGGAACATAGGGGAGTTTTAAGGTTGACAGAGTTTACACTAGTAGGGACAAAAGTAAATGACTGATCTGAGTACTTCTGAAGGGTTTGAATGATGTACCTTCTTTCCTTTTTTTTCTTTTTATAGCAAATGGAATCACTTAATTTCAGATATACTTCATAGAGCTTATTTATATCACTTTACCATTCCAGCTCTTAAAGTATAATCGGGCTACATTCAGTATTATCTCTCACATTGCTTTAAAATGTATTTCCATGCATTGAAAGATGGGTGGGATATTAGTAGTTGCCATGGCCGAGTCCAGGCTGTTCTTGCTTTGTACCAACATGCGTGGACTTCGGCTGTCAAGGTGCCGTATCAGTAGCAGTTCCTGGACAACACTGTTCACCTTTCAGTTACCGAAGTATTGTTAACCAAGTAACTGTGGAACGTAGAGATTTTGCTGCTGGCTCTTCAGTCCATAAAACCACTGCCTCAAAGATACATAATGGTTAGTGACCCCAAATTGCTTCTTTCAAAGTCTGTGGGTGATTGGTCACTGGACGCGTTACTCAGTTCACGCACAGGTGGCAAAGAGTGCAGTTGTGTTGCCTCCTCATCTTCAGCAATAGACCCACATGGCATTTTACAAAAGTAAGTAACTGAAGGAGGGAATTGACCAAAGAAATGGAAAGTGATAAAGTTGGAAGTAAAATTGAGTAGGATGCAAATGGAGTTGTGGGAGGAATATGCTGCGAGGGAATGGAGACCTGGCTGCGGTTCTGGGACTAAAAAGAGACGCAGTTGGAGAGCCAGTGAAGGTGAGCTTAAACAGAGTGAGGAAAGTGGTGGACAGGGTGATGCTGTCCCAGAGAAAGTCACACTGACAGAAACCTTCACACTAATGGGACTCTTGGAGGTATTTTGTGACATTGAAAGTACAAATGAGACAATGTTAAAAGCGAATCTGATAGGGATAGAGTAGGGTAATTAGTTTAGAAATCCCACTAGAGGATTAAAAATAGGTAATTTTGAGGGAGTTTGGGAGATTTGTAAGTTAATGACCACTCAAGAAAATCCAGTGATCCAGTAACAATCTGTCCTTTATTGTGCCCATCTTTGCATGAAATGCAATAAAGGACAGAAATGGTATGGACCTAACAGAAGCAGAAGATACTAAGAAGAGGTGGGAAAAATACACAGAAGAACTAAACAAAAAAGATCTTCATGACCATGATGGTGTGATCACTGACCTAGAGCCAGACATACTGGAATGCCTTAGTCAAGTGGGCCTTATGAAGCATCACTAAGAACAAAGCTAGTGGAGGTGATGGGATTCCAGTTGAGCTATTTCAAACTCTAAAAGATGATGCTGTGAAAGTGCTGCACTCAATATGCCAGCAAATTTGAAAAACTCAGCAGTGGCCACAGAACTGGAAAAGGTCAGTTTTCATTGCAGTCCCATAGAAGGGCAATGCCAAAGAACATTCAAACTTGCGCTTATTTCACATGCTAGCAAGAAAATGCTCAAAATTCTCCAAGCCAGGCTTCAACAGTACATGAACCATGAACTTCAAGATGTTCAAGCTGGATTTAGAGAAGGCAGAGGAACCAGAGATCAAATTGCCAGCACCCGTTGGAACATCGAAAAAGCAAGAGAGTTCCATAAAAACATCTACTTCTGCTTAATTGATTACACCAAAGCCTTTGACTGTGTAGATCACAACAAACTGTGAAAAATTCTTCAAGAGATGGGAATACCAGACCACCTTACCTGCCTCCTGAGGAATCTGTATGCAGGTCAAGAAGCAACAGTTATAACCAGACGTGAAACAATAGACTGGTTCCAAACAGGGAAAGGAGTATGTCAAGGCTGTATATTATCACCCTGCTTATTTAACTTATATGCATAGTATATCATATGAAATGCTGGGCTGGATGAAGCACAAACTGGAATCAACATTGCTGGGAGAAATATCAATAACCTCAAATATGCAGATGACACCACCCTTATGGCAGAAAGTGAAGAGGAACTAAGAGCCTCTTGATGAAAGTGAAAGAGGAGAGTGAAAAAGTTGGGTTAAAGCTCAACATTCAGAAAACTAAGATCATGGCATCTGGTCCCATCAGTTCAGTTCAGTTCAGTTCAGTCTCTTAGTCGTGTCCAACTCTTTGCGACCCCATGAATCGCAGCACACCAGGCCTCCCTGTCCATCACCAACTCCCAGAGTTCACTCAAACTCATGCCCATCGAGTCAGTGATGCCATCCAGCCATCTTATCCTCTGTTGTCCCCTTCTCCTCCTGCCCCCAGTCCCTCCCAGCATCAGGGTCTTTTCCAGTGAGTCAACTCTTCACATGAGGTGGCCAAAGTACTGGAGTTTCAGCTTCAGCATCAGTCTTTCCAACACCCAGGACTGATCTCCCTTAGGATGGAATGGTTGGATGTCCTTGCAGTCCAAGGGACTCTCAATAGTCTTCTCCAACACGACAGCTCAAAAGCATCAATTTTTCGGCACTCAGCTTTCTTCACAGTCCAACTCTCACATCCATACATGACTGCTGGATAAACCATAGCCTTGACCAGACGGACCTTTGTTGGCAAAGTAATGTCTCTGTTTTTTAATATGCTATCAAGGTTGGTCATTACTTTCCTTCCAAGGAGTAAGCGTCTTAATTTCATGGCTGCAGTCACCATTCACAGTGATTTTGGAACCCCCCAAAATGAAGTCTTACACTGTTTCCACTGTCTCCCCATCTATTTCCCATGAGGTGATGGGACCAGATGTCAAGATCTTAGTTTTCTGAATGTTAAGCTTTAAGCCAACTTTTTTGCTCTCCACTTTCATCAAGAGGCTTTTTAGTTCCTCTTCATTCTCTGCCATAAGGGTGGTGTCATCTGCATGTCTGAGGTTATTGACATTTCTCCCGGCAATCTTGATTCCAGCTGTGCTTCTTCCAGCCCAGCGTTTCTCATGATGTACTCTGCATATAAGTTAAATAAGCAGGGTGACAATATACAGCCTTGACATACTCCTTTTCCTATTTGCAACCAGTCTGTTGTTCCATGTCCAGTTCTAACTGTTGCTTCCTGACCTGCATACAGGTTTCTCAAGAGGCAGGTCAGGTGGTCTGGTATTCCCATTTCTTTCAGAATTTTCCAGTTTATTGTGATCCACACAGTCGAAGGCTTTTGCGTAGTCAATAAAGCAGAAATAGATGTTTTTCTGGAACTCCCTTGCTTTTTCGATGATCCAGCAGATGTTGGCAATTTGATCTCTGGTTCCTCTGCCTTTTCTAAGACCACCTTGAACATCTGGAAGTTCTCGGTTCACGTATTGCTGAAACCTGGCTTGGAGAATTTTGAGCATTACTTTACTAGCGTGTGAGATGAGTGCAATTTTGCGGTAGTTTGAGCATTCTTTGGGATTGCCTTTCTTAGGGATTGGAATGAAAACGGACCTTTTCCAGTCCTGTGGCCACTGCTGAATTTTCCAAATTTGCTGGCATATTGAGTGCAGCACTTTCACAGCATCATCTTTCATCTGGTCCCATCACTTCATGGCAAATAGAAGGGGAAACAATGGAAACAGTGACTTTATTTTCTCGGGCTCAAGAATCACTGCAGATGGTGACTGCAGCCATGAAATTAAAAGACGCTTGCTTCTTGGAAGAAAAGCTATGACCAACCTAGACAGCATATTAAAAAGCAGAGATATTACTTTGCTGACAAAGGCCCGTCTAGTCAAAGCTATGGTTTTTCCAGTAGTCATGTATGGATGTGAGAGTTGGACTATAAAAAAAGCTGAGCGCCGAAGAATTGATGCTTTTGAACTGTGTCATTGAAGAAGACTCTTGAGAGTCCCTTGGACTGCAATGAGATCCAACCAGTCAATCCTAAAGGAAATCAATCCTGAATATTTATTGGAAGGGCTGATGCTGAAGCTGAATCTCCAATCTTTTGGCCACCTGATGCAAAGAACTGACTCATTGGAAAAGACCCTGATGCTGGGAAAGATTGAAGGCGGGAGAAGGGGGCGACAGAGGATGACATGGTTGGATGGCATCAGCAACTCGATGGACATGAGTTTGAGCAAGCTTTGGGAGTTGGTGATGAACAGGTAAGCCTGGCGTGCTGCAGTCTATGGGGTCGTAGAGTCGGACACGACTGAGTGACTGAACGGAACTGAGCAACAATCTGCGCTACCTTGAAGGAAGACCTGGTGCATCCAAGTGCCAGGCACACTCAAGCCACAAGTTCTGATAGTTAAATCACTGCTCCTTCTCCCCACCAGTGCCTTAATGTATACCTACCTGGAAGCTCCCTAAACCCTGCAGTCTAGGGGCTTTATGGAGATTTCACCATGTGGGCATTATTGATGAAATCATGGGCTATCAGTGATTAATTCAATTTTGAGCTCCTCCTCCCTCCCCAGAGTTTGGGTGGTGGGGCTGGAAGTTTTAAGTTTCTAACCAAGGTTTGGTCTTCCTGGGGAGCAGCCCCCTATCCTGAAACTATCAAGAAGCTGCCAAGACTCACCTCATTAGAACAGAAGACCCTCCTACCACCTCTATCACTTAAATTACAAAGGATTTAGGAGTTCTGTGTCAGGAACCATGACAAAGACCAAATCTCTTTCTATGATATCACGGGTCACCCCCTGGTTCTTGACCATGGATTCCTTACAGCAGATGCATTGTAACAGTCATGAGATACTGGCACACTTCTAGATCCCCATGTAGTCGCTAATAATTGATCTAGCCCATCACTGTATGAAAATGTCCGTCAGGTTGAGGCCACTCAGGATTGCAGCTTCCATTCAGTCTTGGCAATTTCAAAAAGCAGGAGTGACCTCAGCAGTATGTGGCTTCACTCTTCAAGGTATAAGTCAGGAACAGCCAGATGGAAGATACACAGAGAGCAAGGTATTGGGCAGGTGTCGGGGGAGAGGTGAGGTGTGGTGCATGGAATGTCCATGCCTTCCTTGGGTGAGTGACTCTCCCAGCACCTCTGTGTGTTCAGCTGTCTGGATGGTCCCTGGTTCTTTCTTTCCAGAACCTTCAAATGGTACCATGCGGCGGTCTTTGGGGGTCAGTTCTTTAGAGCTGGCTCATTTTCCCAAAAAGGAGCCCTCTAGCTTCAAACCCAGAGTAAAAATGCAGCCTGGTAGGTGAGGGGTTCATCCCTCCTTTCACAGATGTTCATTGATTGTTTTCAGGCTCACACCTACTTCTAGCCCATGCCTTAGTGTCTCTGAGCCCTGGCCTTTGCCCATTCCTCCGAGAGTAAACCTCCAGCATGGGAGCTGTTAGGCCTCTGGTGCTGGGGTGTGCGATGGGACTCCCAGCAGACTCCCTCCCTCCTTCAGTTCCCTGCCTCACACCCATTCTGTCCAGAATCCTGACCCCTCTCCAGAGTTCTGGGGGGACAGGACTCTGTGCTCAGAGGTGTCCCACTCAGCTCGCATTTTGTGGTTTCCTCCCCGCTCTTCCACCAGCTTTCCATCTTCTAAGCATTGGCTTCAGTTTTTTTGGTTGCTAATGTTTCTCATTTATCTTTTAAAAAATCAATTTATTGTCCTTTATCGGGGTCTAGAAGGCAGAGGAGATATTGTATACACTTAGTTTGCCATCTTTAACTGGAATTCTCTCCCTGGCTTATATGATTATGGAGGTGGACTGGTGAACTTGGGCAGAAGGGAGAAATGTGAGACTCTGGACACAGAAACAGTCAGACCAAGACTTAAAACTGTCTTTATTTACCTGGGCAGCACACACTTCGGGCATTAATGACAAGGATTGCCAGTGCTGAGGGAATACTACTTGTGGCGATCGTCTTCTCCCAAGCTCCACATTTTAGCCTTGTACAGAGTGATGTCATTGTAGACCCTGAAGTGGTTCAGCCTGCGGTCATCACGTTGCGGGCTGACCTAGAGAGGAGGCAGCAGATGTCAGAAAGAAGCCTGTGGGGAAGTGGGAAGACCTTGTCTTGTAGGGACCTGGACTTGACTCAGGTCCCAATCTCCTGATGTGTGGCCCCTGATGCTTTTTCTTGCTAAACCCTTCATTGTGAAATGAAGACGACATAATCAGAATTGAAAGACAAGTGCGACAGGAAGTTCTTCAAGTTCTTCAAGTCTATTCAAAATCCTGTGTCTTTCTTAGGAACAGAAGCCCTGTATCATTTAGGGAGATCATATGCTAAAGACTGCATTTCCCAGGCTCCTTGTACTTAGTGGTGCTTTTCCAATCAATGACACAAATATGTTACTAGCATTCACATTTTCCAGAGAAAGGGACAGAATTTAGAGATGTAGGTGACATGACCGAGACCACTCTACTAACACCTGGGAGAGCAAACTCAGGCCGTCTGTCATCAGCAAGCTTTGTCTAATCCACACTTAGCAGTATTCACTTAATACCAGGCACTGTGTTCTAAGCACTGTCTCGTCTAATCCTCAGGACAATTTTATGAGAGACATGCTGGATTATCTCCATTGTACTAGGAGGAAGCTTAGTCACAAAAGAGCTTAGTCACTTCCCAGGGTCACACAGCTAGTACGTGGTAGCCAGAGTTCAAGTCCAGGCAGCTGGCTCCATACTCTGTTTCCTTAAACATCGCTGGATTACCCCTGACCTTCCAAGTAAAGGAGACCCACTTACCAAAGGCTCAGAATCCCATCCGATCTCTTGACCTTCAGTCTGTGTCTCTGGGTATTTCTTTCTTGGTCCCTGGGCAGCATGGTGGATAAGATTTAGAAACCTGGCTGGGAGATGAGGCAGGGGTTACAAAGAAGTCAGGTTTGGGGACCAGCGAGAGATGCTGTGCCCTTGACTCTGGCACATCCTCCTGACAGGCAGTGCACCAGCCTCAGAGGCTTGCCTAGACATCAAGACACAGGCATCTGGTTCTTCCACGCATCTCTCAGCAAACATCTGTTGAGAACAAACTCTGTGCCAGGCACTGTTTGGGCCCTGGAGGCAGAGCAGAGTGAGATAGACATGGTTCCTGGTCTCCTGGTAATGTAGACTGGGTGAGGGGTCAGGGGACACAATATACAAGTATAAAAACAAACCCGACATGCACTCACTGCTGTGTTTAAAGTGGGTAACCAACAAGGACCTACTGTATAGCACAGGGAACTCTGCTCAATGTCAGGTGACAGCCTGGATGGGAGGGGAGTTTGGGGGATAATGGATACATGTATGTGTATGGCTGAGTTGCTCTGCTGTGCTCCTGAAGCTATTGCATTATTAATTGGTTATACTCCAATATAAAATGGAAAGTTAAAAAGAAAAAGAAAAACTACAGAGAGGCAGGCAGTGATGAACACTGTGAAGAAGAGAGTAGGCCAGGGGGCAGGGGGAGACAGGGCAGGCTGCTTAGGATGACGCGGGGAGGCCTCTCTGGATGCCTTGCCAGTGCTAGCCCTGAGAGAGGCGGAGGAGAGCACATCACAGGCGGCAAGAACAAAGGCCCTGGGGCATGAGCACGTTCAGGCAATGAAGCTGCAGAAGAGACAGTGAGGAGCTGGACTGTAAGAAGTGAGGCCAGATCCTTCTGGATTGAAACAGCATGGCTGTCAACACCAGGTATGTTTCTAACTCCACACCTTAAGGACTGAATAGATTTCATTTTCAATCTAGCCTATCCAGTCTCAGTTTGAGGGAGGTAGTCTGACAAGGGGAAGAAGCTGGCTTGTAGTCAGACATTCATGGCCCTTCTACTACTAGCTTGACAGGTGGTTTAACTTCTCTGGGCCTCACTTTGTTCATCTGCAAAATGGGGGGAAGATATCTACCTCAGCAAGATGTCCGAGAATGGAATTAAAAAGCAAAGGACTTGGCACTGGGCGGAGCTTATCCTGAATACAAGGCGGCTGGTAATGAACTCCTTACCACCTGTTATTTTCCTTATTGCTGCAAGTCCCCAGCTGCTATCATTTGCTCTAGCCAGGCTGGTGTCCCCACTGCAGACGGCAATCTCACTTTCTATTCTCTGTTAGTCTATTTACTTGTCTGTCTCCACGATGCTATGAAATCCTCACTCCTCCTGCCCACCCCCACTTCCCACCCTGTCTCCTACATAAATCACACATCCGTCCTCTATCAAACTCCACCCTAAGAAGGTAGAGGGGAAGGAGGAAAGCTTGTCAGAAGAGTTAGGCTTCCTATCAAGTCTCTTCTTCCCTCATTCTTAAATGTGGCCCCACTCGCCCGTATTATCACAGCCATGCCAAACTACTCACAGCTCTTAGGCCATGCTGGTGTCTCATTTCTGTGCTCTTGCATGGAACCAGAATGTCCTTCCACATTCTTCTACACCTAACATACTCCACCTCACCTTCTCCAGGAGGACTTCCCAGAACTTCACTGTCTGCGGTGGGCACCTATTTCCTATGCTGCTGCCATCCCAATCTTGCTCTGTTTACCTGGGTATTTACATGTCTATCTCTTTGCCTATGGTATGAGATTCCCAGCCCCATTCTAGTGACTATCACAGGGTAATAATGAAAATAATATTAATAACATGTTCCGATCACCATGTACCAGACACTGTTTTTTTTTTAATGTAATACTGTTCAATTAACTTCAAAAACATTTCAGCATTCTAAACATACAAAAAAAAAAAAAGAACGTTGCAGATCATGTTTAGTATAGAAGGTTCTTGAACTTTCACTGGTGCTGTGGCTCTTGGCTTTGCTGACAATGAAGAGTTCTACGGTTTGTTTAAAAAAAAAAAAGAGTTTAAAACTACTGCACTTCAACTAAAAAGGATCCAAAACACTTCTCATGCCAGCTGCCCCCTGCCCCTCTTTCCACAGCTAGAATGGCAGCAGGATGCTACGCCACTATATAAAAACAAGACAACCTGAAGCTAAATGGATGCCCACCACAGTGTTCACAGGTCCAGCCCCGCAGTGCATGCCCTCAGCTACGGCCCCTCCACAAGGCATCGCCCCCACAGCCTCCACACCAAGCAAGGAGCATCAAGAGTGTGCCTCGGTTTCTTTGTTCTTTTGCAAACTATAGATATGTACAGTTGAAAACTCGGGATTTCTAGCCAATGACCATAGAATTAACACACCACCTTACAGATTTTTTAAAAAAAGTGCCAGAAACATCTTTAAGCCTTGTCACACCAACAGCAAAGTGCACAGAATGAGGAGAATACGAGAGCCTTTTTGTTTTAAAAACGTTTGGAAATATGTACAACGTTGATACAGTTTCTGGGTGCTCCAGACACCCATGGCCACTTCCTGTAAACCACTGACAATGCTCTAGAGCACTTGGAGAGACTATGATATGATCATGATCCAATTGGGTAATTAAACCTAATGAGGGCAACAGACACGTCTTGGATAAGAGGTGTGTCAATCACGGCGCTCCCTACTCTAAGGTATTCACAAGGAGACAGATCAATAGTTTTTTTTTTTAAATTTATCCTCCTCCTCCTTTTCCTTCTCCTCTTTGTCTTCCTCTTCCATCTTTTTCCGGGCAACTTTATCAGGACCTTTGGCGCCATCAAACTTCCATTTAGACATAGTCTGCGACATCCTTCTCATACTTCTCCTTCAGCTCTGCTGCCTTGTTGATGTATGGCTGCTTCTCCCTGTCACTTAAGTTAGTCCACATCTTGCCTAGCTTCCTTGCCACGTCTCCAATAGAGATGCCAGGGTTTATAGACTTGATCTTGGGGCAGAATTCAGAGCAGAATAGGAAAAATCCAGATGGTGGTCTCTTGGAGGCATTAGGGTCCCTCCTGTTCTTGCCTCCCTTAGCTGATCTGTAATTCTTCATTTACCAATGGGGCAATTTATCTGCCTTTGCCATTTCATTGAATTTAGACTTCTCTTTCCCGGACACAGTCTTCCACCTCTCAGAGCATTTCTTGGAAAATTCAGCAAAATTGTCAGGGACCTCTGAGTTTTTCTTCTTATGTTCCTTTCTGTACATCTGCACAAAGAAGGCATAAGCAGTCATCTTGCCCTTTGATTTCTTAGGATCACCTTTAGCCATCTTGACTGTATGGTTTGCTAGTCTGGGCAGCGCAGGGGCCCAGATACTGTTTTAAACACTTGCAATACATTGTTTAATTCTCACACCTCTAAGAGATAGGTTCAGAAATGTTAAAAAAAAAACTTGCCCAAAGTCACACAGTTAATGAATGGCCGAACCAAGCGACTTCACTTTCACTTTTCACTTTCACACATTGGAGAAGGAAATGGCAACCCACTCCAGTGTTCTTGCCTGGAGAATCCCAGGGACGGGGGAGCCTGGTGGGTGAGTCTATGGGGTCGCGCAGAGTCGGACACAACTGAAGCGACTTAGCAGCAGCAGCAGCAGCAGTAGAACTCCAGAACCTGTGCTTGTTATCAGCTAAGTATTGGATGGATGAACAAATGGAATGTCAGGGCCATGAGGAACATGTTTTTTGGCTTGACAGTTAATAAACTGGCAGTTTTGAAAATATTGGTTTCTCGTGAGTGTTGTCAGTATGAGTTCAACTTTCAGATGATCAGAGGACTGAGGCCTGCCCTAAGGAACCACTACCCTGAGACTATCCCAGCCAGCTGCCCTCTGTCTTTGTCTCAATGTCATTCTCAAATCCTGGACTTACCGTCTGCAGGTTCTTCCAGGTTATCATGCCAAGACATGGGCTTTCTGGCGATTGTGTGAACTAGAGAAAAACAGCATCATAGGTTCAAGTTAAAAAAAATTCTCCCCAGCCTTTCTAAGACCCTCCCTATGCTGGACACCCATTTAGCATTTTATGAGTGTCTGTCCAGTGTCAGATATTATGCTGGGTGCTAGGGTGTAGGATCTTCAAGGACCTTACAGTCTGAGAGGCACTGTCCTGATGATGGCCACCAGCCATGTGTGGTGACTTGAATTTGAGTAATTTAAATTTAATACAACTGAAAGTCAGTCCCACAGCCACATTTCAAGTGATCAACAGCCACATATGGCTACTGGCTGCCATTCAGGGCAGCACAGACAGAGAACATTTTCATTATCTCGGAATGTTCTCTTGGACAGACTGGTCTGTAGAGATGCAGATGTATCAGGCAGCCAGAGATAGTGATATATACCCAGGAGGCCATGTGGTACCAGGTAGAGGATCCACAGACATCTATTCAGCTCATAATTACTGATGTAGTGGAGGTAGGGCTGCAAATAAGACAGAAGGTCCCTTTTCTCCCTGAGCTTTCTCTCTACTTGTGGTGACATTCAATAAACAGGTATATAATATCTGGCAAATATAAGTAAGATGCACAACCACATAAAGCACATTATATGGATAAACCCATGTTGATGGTGGGGCACAGTGTGGGTGATGTGTCTCTAAAGACAGACAGGAGAGCAGAGTCCTGAATAAACTTGCTGAGTGAGATACACGGGGAAGATCCAAGAGTGAGCTTGGTGAGTTACAGAAATATCAAGAAGTAGAGTAATTCTGGTGGAAGGAGCTAGGTGGATGGTAGTAAGTGAGCAGAGGCCAGAAGGAACCAGTGGTCTCCACGTGTTTATCCCTATCTCCTACCAGTAAAAAAATAAACACTTCCACATGTGTATGTTGATATAGTCTCTATGCACTTTTGTCATATATTAACAAAGCATTTCTTTCTTTATACATAAGTATAATCACAGGTACAAATTCTAATATTTCCTCACTTAATCCCAATGGATCATATAAATCATGTGCCCAACAATTGTGAGCTGAGAGACCAAGCATTTTTCCTAGGAAGCCTGGACACTGCTGGAAGGGATTATGAAAATTGTTGAAATGGGCCAAGTTTAAACAGAATTGGATGTTAAGTGGTTTTCTTGAAATTAGTAGTTGGGGGCTCCAGAGGAAAACCAGGTTGTCATAAGCAAAATGAAGATATACATTTTCTGTACTCTCACCCCCCACCCCCAACCCCCAAAGGTTAAGTATGTGAGGAGGTGGTTATGCTTAAGTAAATTACTGTCCTAATTATTTCACTGTGGAGGTGGTTATGCTTAAGTAAATGACTGTCCTAATTATTTCACTGTGTAAATGTATATTTAAATGTCACGTGGTATACCTTAACTATATGCAAATTTTATTTTAAAATAATGACAATCCATTTCTTCTACACAGCTGGGCTGCAGTGGACTACAGTTAATCAGGTCCAGGACTGGGCATTGGAAAAGACCCTGATGTTGGGAAAGATTGAAGGCAGGAGAAGGGGATGACAGAGGATAAGATTGTTGGATGGCATCCCTGACTCCACGGACATGAGTTTGAGCAAGCTCCAGTAGATGGTGAAGGACAGGGAAGCCTGGCGTGCTACAGTCCGTTGGGTTGCAAAGAGTTGGACACGACTGAATGACGAACAATAAGGGCTGGAGGAGAATTCAGAAAGAAGAGAAAGTGAAGAGGTGGGAGATAGCATGGTGATTTAGGAAATCTATGCATTCAGATATGGTGGGACAGAACAGCCTGTGGCCGCCGCAGAATAGACACTAAAATGTTTATTAAAGGAACAGGGTGCGGGTACAGGGGAGTTGGGATGAAGCTGGGTGGGGAGCAGAACCAGATCCACAGGGGCCTTACATTCTGATCAGGGTAAACCTCAGCTCAGAAGCTGTGGGGCCTCTGAGGGTTTTACAGAGGGACTGGATGATTGAATCCCCTTTAGCACAGCCAGAGCCATGGTGTAGGGGAGGGTTGGAGGGTTGGGCCTGGAGGGAGAGAGTTAGGAGAGCATCAGATCAATGCAGGCAGGAGTGAGGAAGGCCCTGCTGAAGCTTCAGAGGCCAGATAGAGAGAGGGCCGAGCTAAGTGAAGATTGGCAGTCTTGCATGATGGTGTCTCCCACTGAGGCAGGAACGTGAGGACCGTCCTGTGAGAGAAGCTAAGGAAGAAACAGTACGGTGTTTCTCAGCTGTGTGGAGTGAGAGAGAGAGAGAGACTGAGGATGACTCCCAGGCTTCTAAATAGGGAGAGAGAATGGCTGTGGTGCCTTGTGCTCAAAACAAGATCTTCTGGAGCAGCCACAGGTGGGAGAGGGGTGCGGGATGAACCAGGGGAAGGGAGCTGGGACGTGGTTGTGAACGTGGGTCTGGGTCTCCATGTGAGACTCAGTGCCCTTTAGAGGGAGCTGATGTTACAGGACCAGATGAAACTGGCCCAGGAATGTGCAAAGTGAGAAGAGCTGGGGTGCAGTCATTTAATCAGGGGGCATGCTGGGCCTTGAGTCTGCACCCCATGAATTTTCTGAAGGTCTTCAGACAATATAAGAAGGTGGAAAGAAATCCTTTAACTTATTAACAACAGACCAAAACACATCAAAACAAAACACAAAACCCTGCAAAATATTGCAAAAGCAAATTTATAAAGAACCTTTCAAATTTGTTACAATAAAATATTACTTAATCAGGATGTGGATGCATTTTAATATATCTGTTTGATGTGATGGGGAATGAGACCCCTCCCCAACCCCAAAGTCATAGTTCTGAAATGCTGAGAATAACGGTGAGGTCAGAGGAGGCGTCTCCTACTGGGCTCCACCCCACACCCCCTGCCCCTCACCCCTGTCGGCTCCTTCCCGCGGGGCGCCCTCTTTCCCTTCCTCCATCCGGTAGCGCCCCTCACCCTTGCGGAGTGGATTCACGTGATACTGCGTGTAGAGCTTCTGGGTTCGTAGCTCTTTGAGGTACAGTTCCCGCAGGATCTGGTTCTGGTGGACCTCATCTGTGATCACTTTCTCCTTCTGGTGTCCAGCCATGGCCTTGGCTCTGCTGTGTCCGGTCAGTAGAGCGCCCCCTCACCTCCCCCCTAGACGCTCACCAGGTGCCAGGCCAAAGGCTGTCTCCAGGCAACAGAGTCCCAAGCCGTCTCCAGGCAACCGATCCTCGCTCACCCTCCTCCCTTAGACCTCTCTCCTGCTCGCCCATCCCCCACCCCCAAATCTTAGAACGCGCACTGCGCCCTCTTAAGGCGCTCAACCCACCTAGGACATATCTAGCTTGGTTACAGAACCGCTGCCTGACACTTCCAGAAAACAGACTCGCCATGAAGTGACCAGTCAATCCTAGAGGAAATCAGTCCTGAATATTAATTGGAAGGACTGATTCTGAAGCTGAAACTCCAATCCTTTGGCCACCTGATGGGAGGAACTGACTCACTGGAAAAAACCCGGATCCTGGGAAAGATTGAAGGCAGGAGGAGAAGGGGATGACAGAGGATGAGATGGCTGGATGGCATCACTGACCCAATGGACTTGAGTTAGAGGAAGCTCCGGGAGTTGATGATGGACAAGGAAGCCTGGCTTGCTGCAGTCCATGGGGTTGCAAACAGTTGGACACAAATGAGCGACTGAACTGACCGATGAAGTCACAGACTGAAGAGGTAATGGGCTTAGGATTCAGCCTCACCTTGACTAGTCATTTCCTAAAAACTATTTTGGAAGGAATAAGAAACCTCTCTACATTAAAGCACATGCCCCAAATTGAGACCCTCTATGTTGGAGAAGGAAATGGCAACCCACTCCAGTATTCTTGCCTGGAGAATCCCAGGGACAGAGGAGCCTGGTGAGCTGCCTTCTATGGGGTCGTACAGAGTTGGACACGACTGAAGCGACTTAGCAGCAGTAGCAGCAGCATGTTTATTTCAGAAACATGGAGAGGTTTCCCATGCTTAAAGACATTCCTCCCCATATCACCCATTTGATAAATAATATAGACAGGATAACCCTTTCTTAACCCTAAAAGTAACAGGAACTTTACAGTTTATTTATTTAAATTTTTAAAGTTGTGGTAAAATACACATAGAATTTGCCACCTGAACCACTTTTAAGTATTGTAGTTCAGCACCGTGAGGTATAGTCACTCTGTGTGAAACTCATCTCCAGAAAGTTTTTATATCCATTAAACAACTCCCCATTGCCTCCTCCCCTTAGCCCTTGGCGGCCACCATTTTCTATGAATTTTACTCCTCTAGATACCTTATTTAATACAGTTTATATTTAAAAAAAAAAAACTAAAAGTAACCCTAGCATAAAGAAAGGAGCGACCCCTGGTTTTAGGAAGCACCTAGATGCTGACTCCAGAGCCTGTGGTCTTCCCCTCTGTGTACACTCCATCTGTCCACCCATCCATCCCTCCATCCAGAATAGAGTGTTCCCAGTGAGTTCAGGTTTGGAGACACAGTGCTGAACATGACCGATGGGTAGACATGTCTGCAGTTTCCTGAGCCCAGCAAACAACATCATGATCCTTGCTTTAGCTCCTGCTGCTCCATCTCCTTGGCCTGGAAGGCTCTTTCCCCTGTTGTCTGTCTGGGGAACAATCATCTAATGTTTAAAATGAGCTCACATGTAATCTTCTTTCAAAAACCTTTCTGGACTGTATAGCCCCTAGTCCAATTTTTCTTTGTGCCATGCTCAACCTCAACTCTGTAGTTCTAGAATACTAAACTTTTATAGAACTGAGTTACTTGAGAACAAGAAATGTATCTGAGCATCTCTGAATTACCAGTACCTGGCACAGTATGTACAGATGCAGGTTTTTGGTAAATGTTTGCTGGCTGACTGGATGTCCAACCAGATGGCACTGTGATTTTCTTCTGCTTACACCATTATATAAACCTTTATATCATGCTGAAATGCAAACAGATTTCATCGTACCTGGCTGAGGTGGAGAAGAACCTCTGTTACTTGTCACTTCCCATGTCTGGATCCCTTTTTCTAGCAAGAGTCTAACAGCCTCCTGAGGTCTACAGTTCAGTTCAGTTCAGTTCAGTCACTCAGTCATGTCTGATTCTTTGCAACCCCATGGACTTCAGCATGCCAGGCTTCCCTGTTCATCACCAACTCCTAGAGCTTGCTCAAACTCAAGTCCATCGAGTTGGTGATACCATCTAACTACCTCATCCTCTGTTATCCCCTTCTCCTCCTGCCTTCAATCTTTCCCAGCATCAGGGTCTTTTCCAATGAGACAGCTCTTCACATCAGGTGGCCAAAGGATTGGAGTTTCAGCTTCAGCATCAGCCCTTCCAGTGAATATTCAGGGTTGATTTCCTTTAGTATTGACTGGTTTGATCTCCTTGCAGTCCAAGGGACTCTCAAGAGTCTTCTTCAACAACACAGTTCAAAATCATCAATTCTCCAGTGCTCAGCTTTCTTTACAGTCCAACTCTCACATCCTTACATGACTACTGGAAGAACCAGAGCTTTGACTAGATGGACCTTTGTTGGCAAAGTAATGTCTCTGTTTTTTAATATGCTGTCTAGGTTGGTCATAGCTTTTCTTCAAAGGAGCAAGTGTCTTTTAATTTCATGGTTGCAGTCAGCATATGCAGTGATTTTGGAGCTCAAAAAAATAAAATCTGTCACTGTTTCCATCGTTCCCTCATCTATTTGCTATGAAGTGATAGGACCGGATGCCATAATCTTAGTTTTCTGAATGTTGAATTTTAAGCCAGCTTTTTCACTCTCCTCTTTCATTTTCATCAAGAAACTCTTTAGTTCCTCTTCACTTTCTGCCGTAAGGGTGGTATCATCTGTGTATCTGAGGTTATTGATATTTCTCCCAGCAATCTTGATTCCAGCTTTTGCTTCATCCAGCCTGGCATTTAGCATGATGTACTCTGAATATAAGTTAAATTAGCAGGGTGACAATATAGAACCCTTGACGTTCTCCTTTCCCAATTTGGAACCAGTCTGTTTTCGTTAGGATTTTTATTGGTGTCTGAAGAGGATTGATAAAATTACGATGAAGGCAAAACACAGATAACAGTAAGATAACCAGAGTCTGCTCATGGCTAAAAACATCATCACAGAAAAGGACTCCTGCAAAGAACTGAACTTACTTTCAAGCTGAATATTGTTTGGCCATCATCTTGAATTCAGTAGGTCCACCAAGTAAGCCTTCTGGGGATCCACAATCCTGGCATTTCTGAACTGTATCAGGTCTGTCCCAGCAGTAGAGAAATCATCTCTCCAGGATAAGATCTGTGAATCAGCAGGTCTGGTTGGGATTGGCTGGGGTGTCAATGAGGACCAGAGTCCAAGGGACTTAAAGAAGGGGCAGTAGGGGGAGTAGGGGCACAGATGAAGGAGTAAAAGGAAAGGGGAGCTAGACGAACAGGGTGGTAAGTAGTTGATGTGGAAGAGACAGGGAAAGAGCTGGACGTGTATGTCATTAAGGTAGGGTGGCAGGAAGGGGTGACAGTAATCAGAGGAGGGAAATGGGTAGGCCTGAAGTGTGAAGGGATGGATGGGGCTGCAGAGTAAGCTGAGGGCTAAAAGTCAGAGGAGACAGGGGAGGAAGGAGCTCTGGATAATGAGAGCAAGAAGGAACAGAAAGAGGAGGTGGAAGCTGGGGGTGAGATGGGGAAATTGGAGGTAGCTTTCTTGTCATTTTCTCAAATGGCATATTGCTAGTCACTCATCTTGTGAAGATAAACTGGCAGAAGCTCACACCTGCTCTGGAGCCTATCTGATACACTGCCCCTGGCACCACCCCCTGTTGGAATGCCCATTATGAAGCGCACGTACTCCTCCCTCTGGAGCCAATAAGGAGGGTCCACCAACCAGAGCAATGGCCTCAGTTTCTAGGTTGAAGAGTGGTTATGGGAAATGGCAAAGAGGATAAATGGAGTTACAATAGTAGCTCCTATTTCTTGGGATAACATACAGTTATCTCTGTATGTTAACATAACATCTCTGTATGTTATCTCTGTATGATAACATATTGTTATCTCTGCCCCTCAGTAGGCAGAGATTGATCCAAGGGCTAGGATAGAGTTGGGAGTTGGGACCTAGGAGAATGGATCTGAAGCAGAAATGGTAAAAGTAGGGGAGAAGTCAGTGCCCCCGTGTATTTAACTTCCTACATGTTAGAAAGCCTTTTCATATCATTTATATCACTCCATGAAGATGAGGTAATCAGAGTAGGTGACAAAGCAGGTATAAACTAGAATATGGGTCAAACGTCAGGAGGTAGGGGGCATGCAGGAGGGAGCACAAAATGACATGGAACACTGACAGCATGACCCCCTCCCATGTTTCAGGACAGAATCTTGTAGGGGTGCTTTCCAGCAGAACTTTACAATAGAGCTTTCCTCTTGGTCCTTGTGGTCCCTTGGTGTTTTGCCTGACCCTCATATGGAATCAGAGACACAAGGTCAAAGCTGACAGGATGACTGCCCAATCCTGAGTGCCTAATGACTAGGTTTGGACTTTCCTGTTCACTACTCAAGGCACCTAACTCCATGTCAGGTGATTTAGGAGGTTACTGCAACTCCCATTTTCATCTGTCTGGTTTAGCAGTTCTCTCTGCTAAGCAGTCCTGTTTTCTCTGATCACCGTCCAGATCATAATTCCATTTGGTCACCTCTTCTCTTTTATAACATTATATTCTGATTGTTCTCTCTGACCCAATATCCTTGCCTCCCATGTTTCACACAACTTCTCATTATCCTCTCTGGAAATCTAGCTACAGGACTGGGAAACTTCCCTATTTCCTTCGACTGTTTCTTCATTATTTGTGTCTGCGGGTTTTAACTGTCACCTGGATCTCCCATGAGGACATTGTTTTCCTTGTATATCTCTTACGTAGAGATGGCTCATTCTCTCAAACTCTTAAGATGCTTCAGGGTGGGAATGGGGTGTATTCTTTTTGTTCCTTTTGACTCCTTCTAAACCATTATTCCTCTCTTCCAATAAGGACATCCCTTGCTCTTTAGAAGCTGGTGCTACCTGCCAGCATTTCCCTGGTATACTTTCACCTTCAGATCTCCTGGATACTCTTTTTCTATGAAAATTTTGTACTTGTTGTAAAGTCAGTTTTGAGTCCATCGTCCTTGAAGACTCTAGTGTCTGTGTAGATGACCCCACTCAACGCTCTGGCCTCTCTTTTATTTGATTTCTTTTTTTTTCATTTATTTTTATTAGTTGGAGGCTAATTACTTTACAATATTGTAGTGATTTTTGTCATACATTGACATGAATCAGCCATGGATTTACATGTATTCCCTATCTCGATCCCCGCTCCCACCTCCCTCTCTACCCGATCCCTCTGGGTCTTCCCAGTGCACCAGGCCCGAGCACTTGTCTCATGCATCCAACCTGGGCTGGTGATCTGTTTCACCATAGGTAATATACATGTTTCGATGCTGTTCTCTCGAAACATCCCACCCTCGCCTTCTTCCACAGAGTCCAAAAGTCTGTTCTGTACATCTGTGTCTCTTTTTCTGTTTTGCATATAGGGTTATTATTACCATCTTTCTAAATTCCATATGTATGTGTTAGTATACTGTAATGGTCTTTATCTTTCTGGCTTACTTCACTCTGTATAATGGGCTCCGGTTTCATCCATCTCATTAGAACTGATTCAAATGAATTTTTAATGGCTGAGTAATATTCCATGGTGTATATATACCACAGCTTCCTTATCCATTTGTCTGCTGATGGGCATCTAGGTTGCTTCCATGTCCTGGCTATTATAAACAGTGCTGTGATGAACATTGGGGTGCACGTGTCTCTTTCAGATCTGGTTTCCTCAGTGTGTATGCCCAGTAGTGGGATTGCTGGGTCATATGGCAGTTCTATTTCCAGTTTTTTAAGAAATCTCCACACTGTTCTCCATAGCAGCTGTACTAGTTTGCATTCCCACCAACAGTGTAAGAGGGTTCCCTTTTCTCCACACCCTCTCCAGCATTTATTGCTTGTAGACTTTTGGATAGCAGCCATCCTGACTGGCGTGTAATGGTACCTCATTGTGGTTTTGATTTGCATTTCTCTGATAATGAGTGATGTTGAGCATCTTTTCATGTGTTTGTTAGCCATCTGTATGTCTTCTTTGGAGAAATGTCTGTTTAGTTCTTTGGCCCATTTTTTGATTGGGTCATTTATTTTTCTGGAATTGAGCTGTAGGAGTTGCTTGTATATTTTTGAGATTAATCCTTTGTCAGTTGCTTTGTTTGCTATTATTTTCTCCCAATTTGAGGGCTGTCTTTTCACCTTGCTTATAGTTTCCTTTGTTGTGCAAAAGCTTGTAAGTTTAATTAGGTCCCATTTGTTTATTTTTGCTTTTATTTCCAATATTCTTGGAGGTGGGTCATAGAGGATCCTGCTGTGATTTATGTCAGAGAGTGTTTTGCCTATGTTCTCCTCTAGGAGTTTTATAGTTTCTGGTCTTACATTTAGATCTTTAATCCATTTTGAGTTTATTTTTGTGTATGGTGTTAGAAAGTGTTCTAGTTTCATTCTTTTACAAGTGGCTGACCAGTTTTCCCAGCACCACTTGTTAAAGAGGTTGTCTTTTTTCCATTGTATATCCTCGCCTCCTTTGTCGAAGATAAGGTGTCCATAGGTTCATGGATTTATCTCTGGGCTTTCTGTTCTGTTCCATTGATCTATATTTCTGTCTTTGTGCCAGTACCATACTGTCTTGATGACTGTGGCTTTGCAGTATAGTCTGAAGTCAGGCAGGTTGATTCCTCCAGTTATTTCTTTATCACTAAAGTTCATAACAAGGACTCTACTTTCAGCCACCCGTGGTCATACCTGATCTTTTCCATTACTCAAGAATTATCCAGAGACTTTCCTTGTGGTCCAGTGGTTAAGAATCCACCTTCCAATGCAGGAGACATGAGTTCGATTCCTGGTCAGGGAATCGAGATCCCACATGCTGCGGGACAACTAAGCCTGTGCGCTGCAACTGCCGAGGAGGTGTGCCACAACTGCCGAGGAGGTGTGCCACAACTGCCGAGGAGGTGTGCCACAACTACAGTGCCCATGTGCTCTGGAGCCTGGTTGCCACAAGAGAAAAGCCTACACGTCTCCTCAGCAAAGGTCCCCCATGTTGCAACTGAGACCCAACACAGTCAAAAATAAATAAATATTGTTTTTTAAAAGTAAAACATTATCCCACTTTTGAAATCACTTGTTCGGACATTGTATTCTCTAACCACTACTTCCTGCTCTTACATTGTAATCATTCCATTTTTCCTACTTCCCTGGGGCCTCTGATTCACTGACTCTTACTTTGTTTTAATCTATGAACTCTGATTTCCCTGATTTTATTTCTCTCCTTACCCACTTCAGAAACTATGATTCAAAATGTCAATGACTTTCTTACCCTAGTTCTAAACTCTCCTGCCAGAATATCTTTTTATTGCATTTTCTTGAGTGGGGTACCCCTACCTGAGTGATTCCAACTATTTGACTTCCTTGTGTTGCTGAATGCTACTGGAAAAAATTTTTATACCACCTGGAATATTGGTACTAAATTAATAGTTTGACTTCAACTGTATGCTAAACAATATCCACAAAAACCCATACCCATGAGAATGTTCATGTTGAAAATGCTTACTTATTAGAGTAAACAAATGGAAAATAGCATATATAATTATAAATAAGGATTTAAATTATACCACAGTCACATCATGGGATATGAAAAGGAAATATCCAGATGCAAAAAATAAAGAGATGTAAATATTTTAGGTGTTAGTATGGCAGTCTAAAATGGAGTGGGTGGTGGAATAGTGAATTTTGAGAAGTACTAAGTGCTTGGTAATGCCTATCTGGGTGGAACTAAAAGTCTATTTACATCATAGGGAAATGATAAGGTGTCTGACTGGGATCTTAGTATTAAAAAGTTTCTCAAGATATTAAAATCCCATGTCTATCTCTTGCACTGGTTTTGAGTCCAGAATTTAAACTACATTATGTAGAAACCTATAGTCAATAACTACATTAGTGGCAGGTCAATATTACCTCCAAGGTATTAGGAAGCTGCAAAGCTTTTCACTCTGTAGAAACACTACAGGCCACTGTAGTGTGGTCTATGACTCAGGCCACAAGTTCTCCCAATAGGAAAATTCCTCTGAAGATGAGTTCACAATCCAAAATTACAAGACACATGAGTAAGCAATTCATGTGAGCAGTAGTCAGCAGATACAACAAAGAGAATATTCATACATACTTCACAAGAAACTTGTAATTAAAGTCATAAAATAAGGGCTTGAAATTCTAAAAAAAGAATAAGATACTAAAGAGCAGATGACAGAAAAAAAATCAAGAATGAATGATATGGTCATTGAATCAGAAGACCCAATGGATAGGATAAACTTTAGATGGCACACCACTTTCTAACACCAGAATGAAAGCTATGGTCATTGAAACAATAATAAGAAAATCTCAGTGAATAGAATAAACTTGACATTGACATTAGATGTCACTGAAGAGCAAAAGAGAGGATAAATGTGAGGAAATGTGTACATTCTGCCTGTTTGTATAATGCTTTGAAACTTGACTTGGTACTTTAGTCTCTGCCTTTGTGAATATTATACTCTGAGGGAGAGGCAGACAGAATAAAATACTTTTACAAATAAATATAAACCCCAATTGTTAGAAGTACTAAACTGGAAAGATGCATGTTGCTACAAGGGCATGTAATAGGTACCTTTAGTCTAGTTGGGTCTGGAAAGGTTTCCTTGTGGAAGTGAAGTGTGAGATCCTAAATTAGGAGTTAACCGGGTCAGGAAGATCCCCTGGAGGGGATCATGGCAACCCACTCCAGTATTCTTGCCTGGAGAATCCAGTGGACAGAGGAGCCTGGAGGGCTATAGTCTATGGAGTCACAAAACATCGGACACAACTGAAGTGATTTAGTATGTAGAGGAAATTAATGGGAGGAGGGAATAATATAACAAGTTCCTATAGTCAGAAGGAGCATGGCATGTACAAGGAACAGAAAGGTCAGTTAGGCAGAAAGCAAAGGAGACGCATGTGGAGAATTAGCCGAGTCAAATCACAGGCTTTGGAGGACACCTTAGAGCTTTGTTCTTTATTTTTAAAACCCTGGAAAGTTAATAAAGTATTTAAAACTGAGGATGGTGTTCTAAAACACATTTTTAATGGATCATTCTATCTGCAGTGTGGAGAACAGATTATCAGGTGAATATATGAAGGTATAGACTTTTTTTTTTTAAAATACTTAATATTTATTTATTTGACTGCACCAGGTCTCAGTTTTGGCACTCAGGCTCTTTAGTTGCAGCATGTGGGATTTTTGGTTGTGGTGTATGGTGAATGGTAGTGCAATAAAGAAAGGATGATATTTTTGGGTGATGGTGAAAATGATAATGAGAATACTAATGAGGTGATGAAGTTATGATGATGACGTAATGTGTGATGAAAATAACAGGGCAATGGTGGGGGTGAAAGTTAAGGTACCTTGGGTGTGTGAGTAACTAAGGTACACACTTGGGATAAAGTTAGGTAAAAGTTTAAAAAAGTTTCTTGAGGTGCCTCTGAGGGACACGGAATCATTTCTGCTTTTTCTGCTTAGCTGCAGCTGTTGGCCCAGAGGTTTAATAAGCTGAAGTTCTTAATGATGCTTCTCCCATATTCTTAAGCACTGAATTTAACAAGCCTCCCAGGGCTTGTTACCTCAGAGCAACTCAGCTGTGGATTAATTGGGCCACAGCCAGAAGCTGCACTCCTAGGGCAGAGGGACCCAGGAGTGGCTCCCAGTAACTGGGGAATAGACTTAAAGACATAGCAGGCGGGGGAAAGAGGAAGAGTGATCAATGCATTATTTTTAGCTTAACTGGGATTAGAAAAGCATAGTTTTCTATAATTGACAGTTCTTGCATCCTCCTGGGAAGTATCAAGCTAATGCAGAGCTTCTGGGGAATTCTCAGTAGCTCAAAGTCTGGGGCCTTTGATTTTCCTTGGGAAAGTCACATCACGAACCTAAGGTAGCCCCCTAAATTCAGGTAGCATATCTTTGCTGAGAAGCTTTCATCACCTTGAGATAACCTTGCCACGCTATTCAGTTACTGAAGACCAGTGCTATCAGAAGCCTGAAAGGTGGCAGTGATAGCCTGGTTACATGAGAAACCATTGCAGTGTTTTTTAATGGCTGCTATTTGTAATTTCTTTTATTTTGTCTCTAATTATACAAGTTAACGTTAATATACTCATTGTAAACATTCAAACAATACAGATAAGTAAAAGTACCCTTTGATCTTTACTTCATTATTAGTCTCCACATCAGAGGTTAAGTCTGCTTCCAGATTTTAAGAAAATTTGCTTTAGCATTGTATATATATATATATGAACATATAGAAATATAATTTTGTTTTTTTTTAAGGTGAGGGACATACTGCTATCATAGCATAATAATGATACAAATGACATACTGTTTTTTCTGCTCGGTCAAAAGGTGTGTGTGTGCTGTCACTTCAGTTGTGTCCAACTCTTTGCAACCCTGTGGACTGCAGCCCATCAGGCTCCTCTTGTCCTCTTGTGGGATTCTCCAGGCAAGAGTACTGGAGTGGGTTACCATGCCTTATCTAGGGGATCTTCCAGACCGAGGGATCAAACCTACATCTCTTATGTCTCCTGCATTGGCAGGCAGAATCTTTACCACTAGCGCCACCTGGGAAGCCCAGATCAAAAGATACACATACCTAAAATTTTTTCAGCTTTAGTGAAATATAATCAACTTGTAAAATTGTAAGATATTTAAAGCATATACCATGGTGATTGGATATATGCATACGTTATGAAGGGATTCTTCCATCTACTAACTCATGTATTTATCTGTTTTGTGTGTGTGTGTGTGACAACATTTAAGTTGTACTCTCTTAGCAAATTTCAATTATATAATATTGTGCTAGCAACTATAGTTATCATTAAAAAAAAAGTCATGAGTTCTATTAGATCTTCAGACTTTATTCAACTTACAGCTGAAAGTTTGTAGTACACTTTTACCAAACTCTCCCTATTTTCCCCTTCCCACAGCTCCTGCAACAGGTTTTCTACTCTCATTGCTGTGAGTTTAATATTTTAAAAATGAAATATATATGATATTATCCAGTATTTGTCTTATTTCACTTAACATGATGCCCCAAGGTTCATCTGTGTTACTGCAAATGGCAAGATTGCCTTCTTTCTCATGGAGGAATAATACATATCCCTATGTATCAATCTATCTATCTACCTATCTACAACACATCATCTTTGCCATTTAAGTTGTTTCCATATATTGGCTATTGTGAATAATGCTTCAGTGAATATGGAAGTGCAGATATCTTTTTGACATCCTCTTTTTATTTCCTTTGGATATATACCCAGAAGTATGATTGCTGGATCATACGGTAGCTCTTTCTAAGAAAAATTTTGAGAACTCTCTGTATAGTGTTGCGTAGTGGCTATACCAACTTACATTCCTGCCATCAGTGCACCTGGGATCCCTTTTATCCACATCCTTGTCAACACTTGTTATCACACGTCTGTTTGGTGATAACCACTCTAACAGGTGTGAGGTGATCCCTCATTATAGTTTTGATTTTCATTTTCCTGATGCTGAATCAATATACAAGTAACTATTGGGCATTTGTATGTTTTCTTTGGAAGAATGTTTATTCAGTTCCTCTACCCATTTTAAAATCAGATTCGTTTTTACCCCTTTTTTGCTATTGAGCTGTGTAATTTCTTTATGTATTTTGAAAATACTCCCTTATCAGATGAAGTGAAAGTGTTAGTCGCTCAGCCGTATCTGACTCTTTCCGACCTCCATGACTGTAATCCGACTGTAGCCTGCTAGGATCCTCTGTCCATGAGATTTTCCAGGGACGATTACTGGAGTGGGTTGCCATTTCCTTCTCCAGGGAATCATCCCAGAGATCGAACCCAGGCAGATTCTTTACTGTCTGAGCCACCAGGCCTGCAGTCCCTTATCAGATATGTGATTTGCAAATATTTTCTCCCATTATTTAGGTTACCTTTACATTTTGCTGACAGTTTCCTTTGCAGTGGAGATTTTTAGCTTGATGTAATCCCATTTTTAATTTTTTTTGCTTGTGCTTTAGGTCATATCCAAAAAATCCTTGCCAAGACCCATGTCAAGGAGATTTTTTTTTTCTTTTTCTAGGATTTCTGTGGTTTCAGTCCTTACATTTAAGTCTTTAATCCATTTTGAGTTAATTTTTGTGAGTGGTGTAAGATAGGAGTCTAATTTTACTCTTTTATATGTGAATATCCAATTTTCCTAGTATCTTTTATTGAAGAGATTGTCTTTGAGGATTGTCGTTAAGTGTTTTTGGTTCTTTTGTGAAGTATTAGATAACTGTATGTGCATGGGTTTATTTCTGGGCTCTCAATCCCTTTCCATTGGTCTTTGTGTCTGCTTTAAAGCCAGTAACATGCTGTTTTGGTTACTATAGGTTTTTTGTTTTTATAGTATATAGCTTAAAATCCCTGGAGGAGGGCATGGCAACCACTCCAATATTCTTGCCTGGTGAATCCCAAGGACAGAGGAACCTGAAGGGCTGTAGGCCATGGAGTCACAGAGTCGGACATGACTGAAGTCACTTAGCATGCACACATAGCTTAAAATCAGGAAGTGTGATGCTCCATTCTTTGTCCTCAGGACAAAGGGTATTTGGGTACTTTGGGTATTTGGGATGTTTTGTGATTCCATACAAATTTTAAGATTGTTTCTCTACTTCTGTAAAAATGCCGGTGGAATCTTTATAGAGATTGCATTAAGTCTATAGATAGCTTTTGGTAGTATTGATGTTTTAACAATATTAATTTTTCCAGTCCATGAATACAGGACATTTTACATTTATTTGTGTCTTTTTCAACTTCTGTCATCAATGTCTTGTAGTGTTCAGAGCAGAGCTCTTTTCACCTCTTTGGTTAGATTTATTCCTAAGTATTTTTTGTTTTTTTTTCTTTGATACTGTTGTAAACAGAATCATTTCTTTTTCAGAATATTAGTTGTTAGTGTAAAGAAATGCTACTATTTTTTTTGTCTCTTAATTTTGTATTCTGCACTTTACCTAATTCCCTGATTAAATCTAACAGCTTTTTGATGGAATCTTTAGGATTTCTATATATAAAATTATGTCACCCACAAATAGATGCAGTTTTACTTCTTTCTTTCCAATTCTGATGTCTTTTATTTCTTTTTCTCGTCTGATTGCTCTGGCTAGGAATTCCAGTACTATGTTCAATAGGAGTGGTAAGAGAGGGCACCCTTATCTTGTTTACCAATTACTTAAAATTTTTTTTTTTTGCCAACTTGATGAATGAATTGACACCTTGTTTAATTGGAATGTCACCTAATTACTAATGAAATGGACATTTAAAAATTATTGACTATGTTATTTTTATAAATTACTTATCATATAATTGGTCCATTTTTAAAATTAGTTTTGTTTTTAAATGTATGTATTCTGAGAATATATTCTTTATGTATTGTGTATATTGTATATACTCTAACATGTTATGCATATATATATTTTTTCTGTATTAAATATGCTATAAGTGCGTGTGTTAGTCACTCAGCCATGTCCAGCTCTTTGCGACCCTGTGAACTGTAGCCTGGCAGGCTCCTCTGTTCATAGAATTCTCCAGGCAGGAATACTAGAGTGGGTTGCCATTCCCTTCTCCAGGGGATCTTCCTGACCCAGGGATTGAACCTGGATCTCCTGCATTGCAAGCAGATTCTTTACTGTCTGAACCACCAGAGAAACCCATGTTATAATTATTTTCTCTCATTTTATTCATTTTTTCTTTTGAGGTTTTTGGTATTTTTTTGTTGTCAAATCAATCAGTCTTTTTCCTTATGGCTGTGTATGTGATCTTAGGAATTAATCTACATCTTAAAACTATAAAAAATATTTTACATTTTCCTTATACACTTATAGATCTTTAAATTATCAAGAATTATTTTTTTGTTGTGTGATGGAAAAGAGATCTAATATTTTCTCCAGGTTGAGAGCCAACTGTACAAATAATGTTTACTGAATAGTATATTCTTTACCCAACTGACTTGAAATTCCGTCATTACTTTATTCTAATGATCCAAGGAATTATGACTTTGATTTGAACTCTACTCTTTTACTGATCAATTGGTATGTTTTCCTATCTTTCCTAGCAGGACAAGTTTTCTTTTTTCATTTTCTCTTTTTGCTATTTTTACATATTTTATCTTCCACAGAAACTTTAGAATCATCTGGTTTTCATAAATACATTTTTGGGACTTAGTTTGGGTTTTGAGTTAATAAATTGCAGAAGTGACATATTTACAATATTGAAGTTTCCTACTCATATATTTTTGCCTTTATTTATTAGTAAAATTATATATCATTCTTATATATGTCTTAAATGTTAAATAAATTTTTTAAACTATAATTTTATAGCAATTATAAATATTATTTTTTCTTTACATTGGTAATAATTGGAAGGTACTTTATCTTTGTTTTCTTTGTTCATCTTATATGTAGTTTTAGTTCTTGAATCTAAAAACATAGGACATGCATAAGTCTATTTTTAAATTTGGAATCATTTGGCATTCAATAGGTAAATCCTACTTGGTTATGATACATTATTATTTTAATAAACTGCTACATTTCAGTTAATTTTTGTATAAGTTTATTTATATCTATTTGTAAGAGAAATATTGGCCTTTAACTTTCACATTTTGTATGATCCTTCTTTCTTTGTCCGTTATAGTAACAGTCTTGTAATGTAGGAAGCAGCCATCTTTTCCTACACTCAGAGACAGTTTGTGTTAACATGGGAAAAATTTGTTATGTAAAAGGATTAGTAGCATTCATTTACAAAACGTCTGCACCCCAAGACTTTTTAGAAAGTATGTATACTTGACTAATATAATAACTTGTCTTCTTGGTCTGTTCTGAGATCATACTTCTTCTTGAGAGATTTGATCAGTTAAATTGTTCTAAAAAACTATTCATTGAATTTATATTTTGAAATTTATGGATATGAAGCTTTATACAGTACTTAATTCTATGGTTTTTCCAGTGGTCATGCATGAATGTGAGAGTTGGACTATAAAGAAAGCTGAGCACTGAAGAATTGATGCTTTTGAACTGTGGTGTTGGAGAAGACTCTTGAGAGTCCCTTGGACTGCAAGGAGATCCAACCAGTCCATCCTAAAGGAGATCAGTCCTGGGTGTTCATTGGAAGGACTGATGCTGAAGCTGAAACTCCAGTACTTTGGCCACCTCATGCGAAGAGCTGACTCATTTGAAAAGACCCTGATGCTGGGAGGGATTGGGGGCAGGAGGAAAAGGGGACGACAGAGGATTGGATGGCTGGATGGCATCACCGACTCAATGGACATGGGTTTGGGTGGACTCTGGGAGTTGATGATGGACAGGGAGGCCTGGTGTGCTGTGGTTCATGGGATTGCAAAGAGTTGGACACGACTGAACGACTGAACTGAACTGAATTCTACTGAATTAGTTCTGACAGATTTTTCGGTGAACTCTTTAGTTTTATAGATACAGATAAAGATTATACACACACTATATACATATAATCTGCAAACAGATTCAATTTTTACTTTTTCTTTCCTGGTTTGCTTGTCTTTTATTTCCTTATTTCTTCTTCTTGTCTAATTGTTCAGGCTAAAACTTCTAGTACTCTGTTGAACAGGAGTAGTGAGAGTAGTCACACTTGTCCTGATCTTAGAGGAGAATCTTTCAGCTTCTTACCATTGAGTATGATATTCAATTCAGTTCAGTTCAGTTTCTCAGTCGTGTCTGACTCTTTGTGATCCCATGGACTGCAGCTTGCCAGGCCTCCCTGTCCATCACCAACTCCCAGAGATTATTCAAACTCATGTCCATTGAGTCAGTGATGCCATTCAACCATCTCATCCTCTGTCGTCCCCTTCTCCTCCTGCCCTCAATCTTCCCCAGCATCAGGGTCTTTTCAAATGAGTCAGCTCTTCGCATCAGGTGGCCAAAGTATTGGAGTTTCAGCTTCAGCATCAGTCCTTCCAATGAATATTCAGGACTGATCTCCTTTAGGATGGACTGGTTGGATCTCCTTGAGCCCAAGGGACTCTCAAGAGTCTTCTTCAATACCACAGTTCAAAAGCATCAATACTTTGGCACTCAGCTTTCTTTATAGTCCAACTCTCACATCCATACATGACTACTGGAAAAACCATAGCTTTGAGTAGATGGAGCTTTGTTGGCAAAGTAACGTCTCTGCTTTTTATGAGTATGATATTAACTGTGGGCTTATCCTATATGGCCTTTGTTATATTGAGGTATCTATACCTACTTTGTTGAGAATTTTTATCATGAAAGATGTTGAATTTTGTCAAATGCTTTTTATACATCTATTGAGATGATCAAATGATTTTTACCCTTCATTCTGTTAATGTGATATATCACATTTATTAATTTGTGTATATTGAAATATTCTTGCATGCTGGAATAAATTTCACTTGGTGGATGGTATATGATCCTTACAATATGCTGTTGAATTTGATTTGCTAGTATTTTTGTGTCTATGTTCATCAAGGATATTAGCCTGTAATCTTCTTTTCTTGTGGCATCCTTATCTGATTTTGGCAAGGTACTGCAGACCTCATAATATAAGTTTGGAAATGTTTTTGTTTTTTAAAGTATTAACCCTTCTTTGATATTTAGTATTATTCACCCACAAGGCCAAAGGGTCTTGGGATTTTCTGCGTTTGGAAATGTCTGATACTGATTCAACATACTCTTCTTACTGGTCTGTTCGGATTTCCTATTTCTTCATGATTAATTCTTGACAGGTTACATGTTGTTAGGAATTTATCCATTTCTTTTAGGTTATCTAGTTTATTGGTGTATAATTGCTTATACTAGTTTCTTATAATCCTTTGTATATTTGTGCTACTAGTTGCAATGTCCCCTCATTCATTTATCATTTTGTCTTCTCTCTTTTTTCTCAGTTAATTTAGCTAAAGTTTGGTCGTTTCTGTCTATTTTAAAAAATAGCCATTAGTGTTGTTAATCTTTCCTATTGTTTTTCTGATATGTATTTCATTTATTTCTGCTCTAATCTTTTTTATTTCCCTCCTTCTGTTCACTTTGGAGTTACTCTGTACTTAGAGTGTAAATTTAGGTTGTTTATTTCAGATTGTTTTCTTTATGAAGGCATTTATTATTGCTATAAACTTTCTTTTTAGAACTGCCTTCACTGTATCCCATAAGTTTTGGTATGTTGTGTCTCCATTTCACTTGTTTCAATATGTTTTTAAAAATTTTCCATTTGATTTCTTCTTCAGTCCATTGGTTGTTCAGAAATATGTTGTTTAATGTTCACATAGTTGTGAATTTTCCAAATTTTCACTTGTTATAAATCTCTAGTTTCATACCACTGTGATTGGAAAGGTATTTGGTATCATTTCAATCTTATTAATTTTGTTAAGACTTACTTTGTGACCTAATATATGATCTATCCTAGAAAATGTTTCATGTGTGATTGAGAAGAATGCATATTCTGTTGCCGTTGAATTGAATGTTCTCTTAATATCTGTTAAGTTCATTTGGCAAAAAGTGTTACAATGTAGTTCTAGTCAAATGTCTCCTTACTAATTATAGTCTGGATGTTCTAGCCATTGATGAAAATGAGATATTGAAGTCTCTTGTTATTATTATATTGCTATCTATTTCTGACTTTGGATCTCTCAATATTTCCCTTAAATATTTAGATGCTCTCATGTTGCGTGAATATATATTTATAATTGTTATATCTTTTTTCTTTTTTTAAATTGAAGTATAGTTGATTTACAATGTTGTGTTAGTTTCAGTGATACAGCAAAGTGATTCAGATATATCATGTGGTAACTCTAGTTTTAGTTTTTTAAGCAACACCCATATTACTCTTCATGGTCACTGTACCAATTTCCCTTCCCACCAATAGTGTACCAAGGTTCCTTTTTCTTCACACCCTCTCCAATGTTTATTATTTGTAGACTTTTTGATGATGGACGTTCTTACCAGTGTGAGGAGATAACTCATTGTAGTTTTGATTTGCATTTTTCTAATAGTTAGTGATACTGAGCATTTTTACATGTGCTTGTTGGTGATCTGTATGTCTTCTTTGGAGAAATGTCTGTTTAAATCTTTCCCCCATTTTTTGATTTGGTTGTTTGTTGTTTTTTTGATATTGAGCTGTAAGAGCTCTTTGTATATTTTGGAAATTCACCCCTTGTCAGTCACATTGTATGCAAATATTTTCTTCCATTCTGTATATTATCTTTTTGTTTTGTTTATGGTATCCTTTACTGTGCAAAACCTTTAAATTTAATTGGGTCCCATTTGTTTATTTTTGCTCTTATTTCTATTATTCTAGGAAATAGATCCCGAAAGATATTGCTATGATTTATGTAAAAAAAGTGTTCTATGTTTTCCTCTAGGAGTCTTATAGTATCCAGTCTTGCATTTAGGTCTTTAATCTATTTGGAGCTTATTTTTGTATACAGTGTTAGAGAATGTTGCAATTTCATTTTTTTACAAGTAGCTGTCCAGTTTTTCCAGCACCACTTATTGAAGAGACTATCTTTTCTCCATTGTATATTCTTGCCTCCTTTGTCATAGATTAATTGACCATAGGTGTGTGGATTTATTTCTGGGCCTTCTATCCTGTTCCATTGATCTTTATTTCTATTTGTCTGTCAGTTCCATACTGTTGTGTTTACTGTAGCTTTGTAGTATAGTCTAAAGTCAAGGATCCTAATTCCTTCAGCTCTGTTTTCGTTTATCAGGAGTGCTTTGGCTCTTCAGGGTCTTTTGTATTTCTGTAAAAACTAAAATTTTTTTGTTCCAGTTCTGTAAAAAATACTATTGGTAATTTGATAGTAGTTGCATGAAATCTGTAGATTGCCTTGAGTAGTATAGTCATTTTGACAATATTGATTCTTCTAATCCAATAATATGGTATAGCTTTCCATCTGTTTGTGTCATCTTTGATTTTTTCAACAGTCTTATGGTTTTCAGAGTACAGGCTTTTTGTCACCTGGGTAGGTTTATTCCTAGGTATTTTGTTCTTTTTGATGTGATGGTAAATGGGATTGTTTCCTTAATTTCCCTTTCTGATCTTTTGTTGTTGGTATATAGAAATGCAAGAGATTTCTATGTATTAATTTTGTATCCTGCAAGTTTACTGAATTCATTGAAAAGTTCTACTAGTTTTCTGATAGTATCTTGTGTGTGTATGTTTTAGAATCATTTTAATATAATTATACATATCTGCCAAATCCAGGAAGAAAGATTTATACATATATAACTTTCCCAGTTAACATCTGCAAGTCTAAAATTCATCAAGATCAGAGAACTGACCAATGTTTATTTACTGCTGTGCTTGCCAATAGTAAATTACAGATGAATTAGTGTCCTGTGTTTCTTTTCTCTCACTCTCCATGCCCAGAGACATTTTGTTGTGAAGTTTCAGTGCAACTCACCTCTAGACAAAGGTACTCTTTTTAGATAAGAACTAAATTACTCTGAATTTACTTATAATTGTAGCCTATTTAATCACAGAAGAACCCTGCAGAATTGGAGTTCAAGGTTGCATACAATAACAGGAGATCACAGTTTTGAAGTCTAGTACAGATTAAAAACCACAGCTATTCCATTTATATAAGATGATTATCTCTTAAATTACACGTTGACTCCTTATGAACATTATGTTTTACATAAAGTCATGCATCTAGAACAATCAGTTACACACTTCCAGCCCTAGAAAGTTTTTCAGTACCAATTACAATTTGGTCATGAAATGGGAGTGAGTTTAAGACATTGTCCATTCCTAAGGTTCAACCAAGTGTTGGCTAAAACATTAGGAACAACTCTGCTAAAGAAAATTATGTCCTTCCCTCCTTTCCCTCACAGTTTAGTTTTACTTGTTTATTTTTGGTGGTATTTGGTTGCACCCTGGTAATGTCTTTAGGATTGTCTATGTAGAATATCATGTCATCTGCAAACAGTGACAGTTTTACTTCTTTTCCAGTTTGAATGCCAGCTTTTCACTGTTAGGCATGATGTTAGCTGTAGCTGTAGCTTTGTTATATATGGCCTTTGTTATGTTAAGGTATATGCCCTCTATATCTGCTTTCTGGGGAGTTTTTATCATAAGTGGGTATTGACTTTTATCAAATTTTTTTTCTGCATCTATTGAGAAGATTCTTCAATTTGCTAATGTGGTGTATCACACTGATTGATTTGCAGATATTAAAAAATCCCTGCATCCATGGGGTGAATCCCACTTGATCATGGTGTATGATCCTTTTAATGTACTTTTGGATTTTATTTGCTAGCATTTTGTTGAGGATTTTCACATCTATGTTTGTCAGTGATATTAGCCTGTAATTTTCTCTCTCTCTCTCTCTCTCTCTCTCTCTTTTTGTGATATCTTTGTCTCGCTTTGGTATTGGGGGATTGTGGTCTCATTGAATGAGTTCAGCAGTGTTCCTTCCTCTGCAGTTTTTAGCAATGATTTCAGAAAGTTATGCATTAACTCTTCTGGAAATGTTTGGTTTCTCTGAAAATTATAATTGATATCCTAACTTATAGCCATCTAATCTACTGAAACTTAGAATAAGAGTATACAAAAACTTTGCTCTTGTTTGTCTTCATTCCCTCCTTCATATTTTTTTCCTATTGTCATACAGATTGCATCTTTGTACATTGTGCACCCATTAACACAGGTTTATAATTATTATTTTATGCAGTTGTCTTCTAAATTACATAAGAAAAATTACTAACAAAAATACATAGTCTCTTTTATATTTACATCTATAATTATCTCTACCAGTAGTCTTTATTATTTCATGATGATTTGATTTACTGTCTAATAGCTTCTCATTTCAGCCTTAAAGTCTCCCTTAATATTTCACGTAGTGCTTGCTAGCAACAGATTATTTCAGTTCTTGTTTGTTTGTGAATGCCTCAATTTATTCAGTCATGGCTGACTCTTTGTGACCCCATGGACTGTAACCCACCAGGCTCCTCCATCCACAGAATTTTCTAGGCAAGAGTACTGGAGTGGGTTGCCATTTCCTTCCCCAGGGGATCTTCCCAACCCAGGGATCAAACCTGGGTCTCCCGCATTGCAGGCAGATGCTTTACCATCTGAGCCACCAGGGAATCCCTAATTTATGCTTCATTTTTGGATAATAGTTTTACTGGACACAGTGGGGCTCCTGGGAACAAAGATTTTCTGTGTCCCCCATTTTTTTGGTTACTGGAAATAGCCTTCGTTCAGCCTCTATGACCTTTCCTGAGTTCCAACTTGGAACTAGTTGGAACTTTCCTGAGTTCCAACAGGCAGATCAAGCAGTTGCTATTTAGGAAAGAGAAGGGATGCAAGACCAGGGAGAAACAGTCAAGAGAAACAATAGTGCAGCCTTGGAGCAAAGTCCAGTTTCTCCATCAAGGGATACACACAAAAGTATCTTTAAGTTGTTTTGCAGATACTGAAACACCCTTCAGGAGGGAGAAGTTAATGATCAACAGTGGTATGCTGCCCACAAGCTTGTAGACCACAGACCAGGTGCAATCTGAATGTTGCTGATGCTTGACTCCTACTTACCTCACAACCAACCCATCAGAAGAATGTCCGTGAGCTTATCGTTTCCTCTTTGGACCATTACTATAAATCCTCTCACAATCCTAAATTGAGATAAATGTATTTTCAAGTCAGGAGCCCACTATATCCCCCTTTGCCTGGCAAAATAATAAAGCTATCCTTTTCTACTTCACCCAAAGCTCTATCTTCCAGATATGATTCAGTACTGGTATACAGAAAAACTGAGCTTTGGCATCATAAAAAAACAGAAAAAAAAAAAAAAGACTTTTAGGGAGTGGTAGGGACTCAGACTAGAGGGTCAGGGAGCTGGCCAATCACAGTCTTGAGTACTAGATGTTGGAGTTTGAAGTTGATGTTCACACCTTGGGGGATTCAAAGGCACAGAGAGCTCATTAGGAAGGCACTGGGTTTTCCTCATAGGAATTAAGGCCCCCAGGAGGAGAGTTTCAAAGGAAATATCCTCAGACTCCTGACCATCCCTCACACAGGGCCCAACAGCAGGTAACGAATGGCGGAGGTGCAGCAGGGGGGCCCAAGGTTTGGAGCATCCTGTCTTCTGCCTGTCCTAGTTTTTTCTACTGTTCACAAATCTTCACACCTGCATGTCCTTTCATGTCTGTGCTTCTTGCTCTATCCTTTGCTTCTCTGTACATCTCTCTTCCCTGTCTCTCTGACTTGCTTTTTTGTTTTCTTCTCTCTGTCCAACTGCCCTTCTTTCACTCTCTGTCTTTATCTTAGTGGCACAACTCCCTCAAGGCATCTGACTTCCTGCTGCCAATAAAAACAAAGAGGAGGAGGAGGAAGTGTTGTTGGGGAGACTGAAGCAATTAGGATTTTTAGGATATGGGAAAGAAAGAAGGCATCTGCAAGGAGATCTCAGCGGAGTCAGGGATTTGGGGCCACCTTGAAATCGGATGTTTCTCTAAGGATCTCTATTGAGGAGTGGGGAGCAAGACAGGCACCTACCACAAGATACCTGCAGTCCACTAATGCTCTTTGCCATACTTAGCAGGGATTGGGGACTGAGTGGGCTTTTGGAGCCTGCTAACCTATCCCCTATTCCCACTCCCCCTGTTTCTTCTCCTCTAAGCACCCCATGCTCTTTCCCCCACATATTCTGGACCATACTTGAAGAGATGGAGGTCACAGTGAATGAAAAATTGCTTCTAGCAAATGCTGTAGGAATAGGGGATGGAAGTCACAAGTGAGAAGTTACTGCAGTGCTCCAGGCAGTAGGCATTAGGAACAAACAAAATTATATAACAAAGAGAATAGAGAAGATGGGAAAGTTCTTAACTCTTCCACGTGGAATGAACCGGAAGAGTCTTCCTGTCCCACCTTTCTCTAAGTCTGGGTTGATCCCAGGGCATCCCAGACATTCAGTCAGCTAGGTTCAGCTTGAACTGCTCAACCCACAATAGGGAGCTCATTGCTTTTCAGGACAATTTTTCTGTCTATGGACAATTCTGAGAGTCAGAACATTTTCTTTAGTCAAATTGAAACTTGTTATCCCGGTAAAATTTACACATAATTCTAAAACTGGGGTGATGCAGAGCAATCTTATTCACGTTTCCTAACACAGCCCTTTCGATACTTCTGTAGACAGCGTCCTCCCTAGCTTAAATTTTTGCAGAGAAAATATTATCACTTGCTTAGATTTATTTTTTCACCATTGCCATATATCTTCCTACATGCAGCAACTTGTCCAACCCACCTTACTAGGACAGGGGTCATGGGAGTAAATTCTATATTTTCACATGTTTTTGCTCCACAGGAGAGGATAGATGTCAATCACTTCTCCTTGTCTTGCCAACACAGCATCTGGGATGGAGCGCAAAACTAGCATCCTTGATTTAATAACTTAATAAATATCAATTATTTAAGCTCCTACCATGTGCCAGGCATAATGATTGCCACTGCAGTAATAGTAGTGAGCAAAGTCTTTGCTTTAACAGTCTATTTGGGGGCAACACACAACAATCAGATAAATAATAGATACATTTTTTAGAGAAGTGAGATACAATGAAGAAAAGTGAAGCAGGCTAAAGAGACAGTAAAAGATAGTTGTACTTTACAGAGGATGGTGAAGAATGAGCTCTCTGGTGAAGTGACAATTGGACAGAAAAGCAAAGGAGGCAAAAGAGCTCACCCTGAAAGTATCTGGTAAAAGAACATGTAAGTACTTTTGTGGCAAGAGAATTTAGGTGAAAGCCAAGTTGGCAGAATAGAAGAATTACAATGTGGTTTCGGTGGACTGAGCAAAGGAGACAGTAATGGGAGATGATATCCAAGAGCTAGATCATATAGTGAAAATTAGGAGTCCAGTTTTAGACATGATGAGTTTTGTGTGCCTATTAAACATTCAAGGCAGAGTTCAAGTAGTCAGTCAGCTGGATATGTGGAGTTCAGGAAAGGGTCTGGGCAAAGTGATATAAATATGAAGATGTATTTAAGACAGAGTGGTTGGTTTCAGACCATTTTTCCAGTTGGGTGAGATGGGTTTGTGTCCTGATTCTGTGACTAATTCTGATAGATCATACCTTGGGTATGAGGTATGTTAAAAAGGAAAAATTCCTTGATATTATCCAACAGAACTGACACAGACTACTTCAGAATTTCTGCTACATTTTGACCTTTCAAATATTCTGTGTCCACATAAATTCTTAACTCCACTCCACCAACCACAATAGAAAGAGGATCACTCCTTCAAATTGAGCCCAATCCTTCCCTGGATCCCACCTTTTCCTGTTTCTTTAAACACTTGGTCCATGATTTAGTTTGTCATAACCCTGTAATTTTAGACTTCTCTATTAACTGGTCAGTTCCTCTACCATATGAACAAGCCAAAATCCTTACAACGTAAAATACTGTATTTTACCATCTAGTTCATGACTTACACCTCCTTTCCACCTGGTTCAAAAATCTTAGAAATCCCGCCTACACTTGGCTTCTTTTAACCTACTTCATGTATTAATAGACATCTGTTGCAACTATTCTCCCAAAGTCTCTTTGTTGCTAAAAGTGATAGACAACTTTTAAGATTCTTCTCTTACTTGATGTCTTCTTCACACATTTGACCACAAAGACCGCCTTCTCCTTGCAGACCTTGTCTCATCTGGGGTTTCTGTGTTGTATCGTCTCTCTTTGGTCACTCAATACTGCCTTCTCTGGATTCTCCTTTAAGCCTGTCCTTTAATACTGGAGCTTTTCAAGGTTCTGGTTAGTTTTCTTCTTCTGCGCACTCTCTTTGAGTGGTCCCACCCCTTCTGATGGCTTCAGTTCCTCCAGAAGTGCTGATAACACGCAGATTCCTATCTCCAAAGCATTTTCTTTAGGTTTTGATCCATCAGTCCAATAGATACTAGGAGTCCCACAAGCTCCCTGAATCCAAGGCTAGACTTATCATGTTTCCCTCTCAGCTCTTTTCCCAAACTTACCTCTCCCATTTCCCTCTCTTTTCTTCTTTTAATCCTCGTGCCTCCTCTGCCTCTCCTTCTCTCTCCTATGTGAGCCACCTGCGGCTCACTGGAACACATGACTTTGACTCTCCATGGGGCACAGTTTATTTCCAAATAACAGCTCTTTTCTTGATACTACAGACTTAAGATACCTAACAACCGTGTTTCTAAAGTTCTAGTGTATTCAAGTGCTTCTGCTGAAGCCCATTTTTGGGGAAGCTTCAAAGGAAGGGCAGACATCCCCATTTGATATGAAACAGAGCACATGCTGTATCCACAGATATTTAATTCTTTCCTTGGCCACTTTAAAATATTTTATAAGTTGCATGAACTACACATGTTCACGAAGTAAAACAAATAGGTTTAGATGCTCCTTTTGCAAGTTCTACATTTTGAAAAGCAGAGTTTGTTATTTGGGATCTCAAGATAAATTAGGATTAAATAATACAATATTGACATGCTGTTTCATATCAAGTGGAAATTCTTTTAAAAATTTGGCTTTGCAATCGTCCTGATATGCACTTACTTTGCTACTGGTATCTGGTACTCCTAATTCGAATAACGGCAAAATTTGAATCTGGAGATTTCACTTTATGGATCATGACTCTGTTATTTCTCTACACCAGGAGAAGGATGCAGGACTTCCTTTTGGGAAACCGCAGCTCCCTTACTGAATTTATTCTTCTAGGATTCTCTGGCAACACAAAGATAAATGTTATTCTATTCAGCATTTTCTTTTTCCTCTACCTTGTCACCCTTCTGGGCAATGGGCTCATTATCACCTTGATATGCAAGGATTCCCGCCTCTACACGCCCATGTATTTTTTTCTTAGTGTCCTATCCATTCTGGATATGGGGTATGTCACCACCACAGTGCCTCAGATGCTGGTGCATCTGGTTTCCAAGAAAAAGACCATTTCTTACGTTGGATGTGTGGCCCAGATGTACATCTTTCTGATGCTAGGTATCACTGAGTCTTGGCTTTTTGCAATCATGGCTTACGACAGGTATGTAGCTATTTGCCACCCCCTGAGGTATAATGTCATCATGAGCCCTTTGCTGTGTGGGTTAATGGTGGCCTTCTGCGGATTCTGGGGTACTAGTTGTGCTCTGATATATACCATCTCTGCTATGATTCTTCCCTATTGTGGACCCAATGAGATAAATCATTTCTTCTGTGAAGTACCTGCAGTCTTGAAGTTAGCCTGTGCAGACACGTCTCTCAATGACCAGGTGGACTTCGTCTTGGGCTTCATCCTTCTGTTGGTCCCACTCTCCCTCATCATCATTGTGTACGTCAATATATTTGCTGCCATCTTGAGAATTCGCTCATCCCAAGGGCGGCTCAAGGCCTTTTCCACCTGTGCCTCCCACATCACTGTGGTCACCATGTTCTCTATTCCATGCATGGTCATGTACATGAGACCTGGATCAGAGGCCTCCCCAGAAGAGGATAAGAAGCTGGCACTGTTCTACAATGTCATCTCTGCCTTCCTCAACCCCATCATCTACAGCCTGAGGAACAAAGATGTAAAGAGGGCTTTCCTCAAAGTGACAGGCTGGGGCAATGCACCAGAATGAAGTCACAGAAGCTGGGGCACCCGCAACAAACCCAGGACACAGCCTACATGACCTCTCCATCCAAATTCTTTCGACTGTCCCTGGGCACACCTGATATATCAGTTGGCTACATTCAGTGGGGATGCATATCAGAGCACCTGAAGAGCTAAGGCAGTGGGAGTCCCTCAAGCACAAAGATACCAGAGAGTGGACCCCATGTAGGCAAGTCCCATGTTTGATTCATCTCCATATCACCAGTTTATAAGATTTAGTGAAGAACTGGCATCAATGTTTATTTTTAATAAAATATTGTTTTATTAAAATAATAAAAATATTATTATTTTTATTACTAAATGAACACAAGACTGGGTGCTCGAGCTCTAGACTCCTGAAATAAATTCAAATTTATGGGGATGAGATGACTTCCAGATTCCCAGATCAGTGACCCAACTATAGCTTAATCAGGGGTTTGACAAGTTCTGAAGTAAGACTAATTTACAAGAAATAGATGGTTGTCCTATAAAATAGAGTTCAGGGATGTAATAAAGGTCAGTTTTCATTTAGTACTATTAAGAGATAATGAATTTAGGACACAGAAACTCTCATGCCACTAACGAAAGGAACTCTGTTTTAGTGAGGTGATATTTGTAGAGGGGACTAGAATCTCCTAGTAATTGGGTGAAAATCTCCTCCCACCCAGACACTTTTATAATGTATTTTCAACTTTATTGAAGTGCACTGACATATAATGAGTGGTAGATATTAAAAGTAAATATTCTGATGAGTTCTGAAACATGAATATAGCTGTGAAACCATTGCCATAATCAAAATCGTCATAACCACCATTCCCCCAAGTTTTATTGTGATCTTTGCAATTCCTCTGTATTAGTTATCTATCTATTGTTGTGTAACAAATCACCTCCCCCCAGTTTTGTGTCTTAAAACAACAAGCATTTTTAAATTTTTTTTACACTTTCTGTGGGTCAAGAATTTGAATGAAAGTTTTCTGGGTCCTCTGGATTAGGTGCTTTCAGGAGACTGCAATAAAGGTATCAGCTGGAAGAGTTGATCTTCTAAAGTTCAACTGGGGAAGAATCTACTTCTAAGCACACATGGCTCTTTGCAGGGTTAAGTCCTACCAGGCTACTGGATTGGGGGTCTTGTTTTCTTCCTGACTGTTGTTTGGTTCATTCATCACTTCCTTTAGTGTGGACTTCTCCCTATAGCAGCTCTGCATGTGGCAGCTGGCTTTATCTGAGCGAGCAAGAGAGAGAGCAAGAGAGAGCCTGTGAGAAATGTGGAAGCCAGGGTCTTTTGTAGCCTAATCTTGAATGTGACTTCTAATCACTTTTGGGATATTCATGAATAGCAAACTAATGGATTTAGCCCAGATTCAAGGGGAGGGGATTACCTTAGACATGAATACCAGAATACAGGGGTCATTGGTTCATGTAAACTTCTCCTGTGTGATTCAGACTCTTGCTGCTACTCAAGGAGGGGGTCTATGGTTTAGTGTCACCAACATCATCTAGGACTTGTTAAGAAGTACAGAATCTTGGCACCCTACACATCTATGGGATCAGAATTTCACTTGACAAGATATTTCAGGCGATTCTTATGCACATTCGAGTTTGATAACAGTGATTTAGCCAACACTGCAAGGACAGTATCACACAACCTGTATCAGTAGACCTGTAGTATAACTACAGCTTTTTTTGTTAAAAAATATTTGTGAAAATTTAAGCTCAGAAGTGAATAAAGCTTTTTAAAAACTAAGAGGAGAAACCTAAACTTCCTTGACACAAGTTTGGCTCCAGGGTTTCAGGTAAAACTGATCTTAAATTCTCTTGTCTCTGAGACTTTGTCATTTGTAATGAGTCAGTTATCTGACACTGTAATTATCTTGAGAAAAATCTGAATTTTTCTTCCGGCCACCTTGTTTGTAACTCTCTCTTAATTTTGTTGAGAAGAATAAAAAAGAGTAGCATCTGGCTATCTGGAATTGGCAGAAGGAAAAGGGCTAGAGTTATTGACATTTTATTATCTTATCTCAAAGAAAGGCAACTTTTTTTGTTCAATTTCCCTGAGAGTTACCATCCATATCTTCATTTTTCTCTGGAAAAAATTTTCTAGAAAGAGTTGTCCATACTCTAATTTCTGTCCTACAATCTTCTCTGAAACACACCAGTTAGGTTTGACTCTTATTCACACCATTAACATTTCCTTCACCACTACCTCATTTTAGTTCAATTTGGTCGCTCAGTCATATCCAACTCTGTGAACCCATGGACTGCAACATGCCAGGCCTCCCTGTCCATCACCAACTCCCAGTTCAGTCCAGTTCAGTCACTCAGTCATGTCCGATTCTTTGTGACCCCATGAATCACAGCATGCCAGGCCTCCCTGTCCATCACCAACTCCCAGAGTCTACCAAAACTCATGCCCATCGAGTCAGTGATGCCATCCAGCCATCTCATCCTCTGTCGTCCCCTTCTTCTCCTGCCCCCAATCCCTCCCAGCATCAGGGTCTTTTCCAATGAGTCAACTCTTCGCATGAGGTGGCCAAAGTATTGGAGTTTCAGCTTCAGCATCAGTCCTTCCAATGAACACCCAGGACTTATCTCCTTCAGGATGGACTGGTTTGATCTCCTTGCAGTCCAAGGGACTCTCAAGAGTCTTCTCCAGCACCACATTTCAAAAGCATCAATTTTTCAGTGCTCAGCTTTCTTCACAGTCCAACTCTCACATCCATACATGGCCACTGGAAAAACCATAGCCTTGACCAGATGGACCTTTGTTGGCAAAGTAATGTCTCTGCTTTTTAATATGCTATCAAGGTTGGTCATAACTTTCCTTCCAAGGAGTAAGGGTCTTTTAATTTCATGGCTGCAATCACCATCTGCAGTGATTTTGGAGCCCCCCAAAATAAAGTCTGACACTGTTTCCACTGTCTCCTCATCTATTTCCCATGAGGTGATGGGACCAGATGCCATGATCTTAGTTTTCTGAATGTTGAGCTTTAAGCCAACTTTTTCACTCTCCTCTTTCACTTTCATCAAGAGGCTCTTTAGTTCCTCTTCACTTTCTGCCATAAGGGTGGTGTCATCTCATATCTGAGGTTATTGATATTACTTCCGTCAGTCTTGATTCCAGCTTGTGCTTCCTCCAGCCCAGCGTTTCTCATGATGTACTCTGCATATAAGTTAAATAAGCAGGGTGACAATATACAGCCTTGACGTACTCCTTTTCCTTTTTGGAACCAATCTGTTGTTCCGTGTCCAGTTCTAACTGTTGCTTCCTGACCTGCATACAGATTTCTCAAGAGGCAGGTCGGGTGGTCTGGTATTCCCATCTCTTTCAGAATTTTCCACAGTTTACTGTGATCCACACAGTCGAAGGCTTTGGCATAGTCAATAAAGCAGAAACAGATGTTTTTCTGGAACTCTGTTGCTTTTTCGATGATCCCGTGGATGTTGGCAATTTGATCTCTGGTTCTTCTGCCTTTTCTAAAACCAGCTTGAACATCTGGAAGTTCACGGTTCACGTATTGCTAAAACCTGGCTTGGAGAATTTTGAGCATTACTTTGCAAGCCTGTGAGATGAGTGCAATTGTGTGGTAGTTTGAGCATTCCTTGGGATTGCCTTTCTTTGGGGTTGGAATGAAAACTGACCTTTTCCAGTCCTGTGGCCCCTGCTGAGTTTTCCAAATTTGCTGGCATATTGAGTGCAGCACTTTCACAGCATCATCTTTTATGATTTGAAATAACTCAACTGGAATTCCATCACCTTCCCTTGCTTTGTCCATAGTGATGCTTCCTAAGGCCCACTTGACTTCACAGTCCAGGATGTCTGGCTCTAGGTGAGTGATCACACCATCGTGACTATCTGGGTCGTGAAGATCTTTTTTGTACAGTTCTTCTGTGTATTGTTGCCACTTTTTCTTAACATCTTCTGCTTCTGTTAGGTCCACACCATTTCTGTCCTTTATTGAGCCCATCTTTGCATGAAATGTTCCCTTGGTATCTCTAATTTTCTTATAGGGGACTGGAATGCAAAAGTAGGAAGTCAAGAAACACCTGCAGTAACAGGCAAATTTGGCCTTGGAGTACAGAATGAAGCAGGGTAAAGGCTAATAGAGTTTTGCCAAGAGAACACACTGGTCATAGCAAACACCCTCTTTCAACAACACAAGAGAAGACTCTACACATGGACATCACCAGATGGCCAACACCAAAATCAGACTGATTATATTCTTTGCAGCCAAAGTTGGAGAAGCTCTATACAGTCATCAAAAACAAGACCAGGAACTGACTGTGGCTCAGATGATGAACCCCTTATTGCCAAATTCAGACTTAAATTGAAAAAAGTGGGGGAAACCACTAGACCATTCACATATGATCTAAATCAAATCCCTTATGATTATACAGTGGAAGTGAGAAATAGATTTAAGGGACTAGATCTGATAGACAGAGTGCCTGACAGACCGCTTAACTACGGATGGAGGTTTGTAACATTGTACAGGAGACAGGGATCAAGACCATCCCAAAGAAAAAGAAATGCAAAAAAGTAAAATGGCTGTCTGAGGAGGCCTCACAAATAGCTGGGAAAAGAAGGGAAGCAAAATGCAAAGGAGAAAAGGAAAGATATACCCATTTGAATGCAGAATTCCAAAGAATAGGAAGGAGAAATAAGAAAGCCTTCCTCAGTGATCAGTGCAAATAAAAAAAATAGAGGAAAATAATAGAATGGGAATGACTAGAGATCTCTTCAAGAAAATTAGAGATACCAAGGGAACATTTCATGCAAAGATGGGCTCAATAAAGGACAGAAATGGTGTGGACCTAACAGAAGCAGAAGATGTTAAGAAGAAGTGGCAACAATACACAGAAGAACTGTACAAAAAAGATCTTCACGACCCAGATAGTCACGATGGTGTGATCACTCACCTAGAGCCAGACATCCTGGACTGTGAAGTCAAGTGGGCCTTAGGAAGCATCACTATGGACAAAGCAAGGGAAGGTGATGGAATTCCAGTTGAGTTATTTCAAATCATAAAAGATGATGCTGTGAAAGTGCTGCACTCAATATGCCAGCAAATTTGGAAAACTCAGCAGGGGCCACAGGACTGGAAAAGGTCAGTTTTCATTCCAACCCCAAAGAAAGGCAATCCCAAGGAATGCTCATACTACTGCACAATTGCACTCATCTCACAGGCTTGCAAAGTAATGCTCAAAATTCTCCAAGCCAGGTTTTAGCAATACGTGAACCGTGAACTTCCAGATGTTCAAGCTGGTTTTAGAAAAGGCAGAAGAACCAGAGATCAAATTGCCAACATCCACGGGATCATCGAAAAAGCAACAGAGTTCCAGAAAAACATCTGTTTCTGCTTTATTGACTATGCCAAAGCCTTCGACTGTGTGGATCACAGTAAACTGTGGAAAATTCTGAAAGAGATGGGAATACCAGACCACCCGACCTGCCTCTTGAGAAATCTGTATGCAGGTCAGGAAGCAACAGTTAGAACTGGACACGGAACAACAGATTGGTTCCAAAAAGGAAAAGGAGTACGTCAAGGCTGTATATTGTCACCCTGCTTATTTAACTTATATGCAGAGTACATCATGAGAAACGCTGGGCTGGAGGAAGCACAAGCTGGAATCAAGACTGACGGAAGTAATATCAATAACCTCAGATATGAGATGACACCACCCTTATGGCAGAAAGTGAAGAGGAACTAAAGAGCCTCTTGATGAAAGTGAAAGAGGAGAGTGAAAAAGTTGGCTTAAAGCTCAACATTCAGAAAACTAAGATCATGGCATCTGGTCCCATCACCTCATGGGAAATAGATGAGGAGACAGTGGAAACAGTGTCAGACTTTATTTTGGGGGGCTCCAAAATCACTGCAGATGGTGACTGCAGCCATGAAATTAAAAGACCCTTACTCCTTGGAAGGAAAGTTATGACCAACCTTGATAGCATATTAAAAAGCAGAGACATTACTTTGCCAACAAAGGTCCATCTGGTCAAGGCTATGGTTTTTCCAGTGGCCATGTATGGATGTGAGAGTTGGACTGTGAAGAAAGCTGAGCACTGAAAAATTGATGCTTTTGAAATGTGGTGCTGGAGAAGACTCTTGAGAGTCCCTTGGACTGCAAGGAGATCAAACCAGTCCATCCTGAAGGAGATAAGTCCTGGGTGTTCATTGGAAGGACTGATGCTGAAGCTGAAACTCCAATACTTTGGCCACCTCATGCGAAGAGTTGACTCATTGGAAAAGACCCTGATGTTGGGAGGGATTGGGGGCAGGAGAAGAAGGGGACGACAGAGGATGAGATGGCTGGATGGCATCACTGACTCGATGGGCATGAGTTTTGGTAGACTCTGGGAGTTGGTGATGGACAGGGAGGACTGGCATGTTGCAGTCCATGGTTTCGCAAAGAGTCGCATATGACTGAGAAACTAAACTGAACTGAACTGAAGATTTGAGAAAGTCCTAAGTGCCATATAGTCAGGGCTTAGACTAATTACTATTCTTGGGTGTATAAAGTATGAATATTACTTTTAGGTAAGTCTGTGCTCATGCTAGCAATGTATGAAATCCATGTTTTATTATATACTGGAAAACTCTGACATATTGTCTTAAAAACTCTGCCAGTTTCTGAACATGAACAAGTGTTATCTCACTGACATTTTATCTGCATTTCTTTGGTGCCTACTGTGGTGTGATTTCTGCATATGTTTATTAATTCTATGATTTTTCAAAAAAAGAACTGTGGTCAGTTTTCCTGATTGTTTATATTTTTCTTTCCAATTTGTCAAAGCTCCATCTGTGTTAATTATTTTATTCATATGTCTGTACGTATGTTGTAGTTATGTGCCCTGTGTTGTTATTTGCCTTTAATTTTGTTTCATTATTTATAAAACACTCTGGCACCTGGATTGGAGAATTGGATAGTACGTTTGGGGACGTTTTGAACCTCTATAACCCATTCACAAATTGTGTCAGTTAGATAACCTATTGCACCCTTGCCATGTCCTCTCATGGAGGGGACAGACATTCATGTTATATTTTTTGGTCAGCCCAGCTGATTATTTTGCAAGGAGTTTCATAGTCAATGAACAAGCCAATCAGCAAGAGGCTTGGAAAGATGAACCCAAGGGAGCAACATGTTAGCTTATGGGACAAGTTTCCAGAAACTCGTGGGAATTGCTTTGAGGAGTGCTGAAGTTCCTGTGGCACCCAGCGGTCAGTAAATGTAGGTGATGCTCAGTACATAACCCTGCAGGTCTATGAAACGTGGGGAAAAGCGATTCATATTTGTAAAGATTCTATGAGAAATAAACATTGTTTCAGGGAAAGTCCCTTCAAGCAAGAGAGAACAGAGCAAAAACTCCCCACTGAATATTTAACCTCTCTCTCTTAATTCTCTAATTTTTGCATCCAGGGGTTGTATTCACCCTCTCCACCTCCTCTAATTTCTCTCATCCTTAAGTGGACAAAGTCCCTTCTCCTTGAGACTACCCAAGAGAGGCTAAAGTTAAAAAAAAAAAGGACACTATTATTAATAGAAACAAGGAGAAAAGGGAAATCAAGAGTATAAAACTACAAAAGAACAGAAAAAAATCATGGTAAAAGAGAATTTTCGACTTTCTCAGACAACTTCAATTGACTCTAGATGATCTAACTGACACAGTTTGTGAATGGGTTATAGAGGTTCATTTCCTCCTTCTTAAGTCCCTTCTGCGTCTTAGAATCTCCTCTTAACCATTTCTGAGTTTCTCCTTCTTCCTCTCTCTCCCCCTCCACCACCCATTTTCCCCTTTCTCTCTGCAGATCCAGTCACTTCCACAGAACAGGAAGATCATGGCCATGTAAGAGTTGGTAATTCATCCCTGAGTAAAAAATTTTATAAATTAAAGCTAACATTTGCTAAAGAATTACTGTATGCCAGTTCTTTACCTTTAGTGTATTATCACATTTAATCATTACAACTTCCCTGTGAGGAAGCGATCTAAACCTTAGAATTAAGTTAAATGAGCTGCAAGAATTCACATGCCTAGTGATTGGTAAAGCCAAGTCTCTCATCCTGGTCTGTCTGGCACTAGAGTTCAGGTTCTTGACCACTGTGTTAGATCTGGATCCTCTTTATCTCAAACCACACCACCATACATAATGCTGATGACTAAGCACCCTGTTCTCTCCCACAGGCCCAGGGTGAACAGTTAGCTATCTGAAGACCACCATTTCAGGTCTCGTGAAAGTGTGTTTGAGGAGTTGATGAGTGTGCGTTCTGCATTGTAAGACTTCCCAGATCTTCATCTTTAAAATGTCACCCTGGGGTGCTGCCCCTTCCCATCAGTTTGAGGAAAGCATTTTTCACATCCTTGTTCCTCAGGCTGTAGATGACAGGGTTGAGGAAGGCTGTGGCAATGTTATAGAAAAGGGCCATTTTCTTGCTACTATTTGACAAAGAATCAGAGCCAGGGCTCATGTACGTGATGATGCATGGAATAGCAAACATGGTAACCACGGTGATGTGGGAGGCACAGGTAGAGAAAGCCTTTATCCGCCCCTGGGCTGAGCGGATCTTCGTGATGGTGAAAAAGATGTTGACATAGACAAGGACAATCAGGGAGAGTGGGACCACAATGACATTGAAGCCTGTGATGAAGTCCACCAAGTCATTGAGGGATGTGTCTGCACAGGCCAGCTTCAGGACTGCAGGGATCTCACAGAAGTAGTGGTCAACTTCATTAGGGCCACAGTAGGGAAGGTGCATAGCAAAGAAGGTATCAGTCAGGCCACCCACCACACCATAGGCTGCACAGATGCCCACCATGAGAAGGCACACCCAGCGGCTCATGATGACCTTATACTGGAGAGGGTGGCAGATGGCCACGTACCTGTCCACAGACATGATGGAGAAAAGCCAGGACTCAGTGATCCCAAAGAGGAGGAAGATGTACATCTGGGCCACACATCTAGCAAAAGAGATGGCTCTCTTCTTGCTGAGAATGTGCACGAGCATCTGGGGCACCATCGTGGTGGTGTAGCACATGTCCAACAGGGAGAGGACACTGATGAAGAAGTACATGGGCGTGTGGAGGCGTGTGTCCTGGTGGATGAGGGTGATGAGGAGGCTGTTGCTCACAAGGATGAGCAGGTAAAAGACCAGAAAGAAGGTGAAGAGCAGAGGATTGGTCCTGGGGTTCGAGGCAAAGCCCAACAGGATGAATTCTGTCACAGCGGACTGGTTGAGCTCCTGCATTGTGCTCTGCCTGTTTAAAGAATTTGAAGTATATGTAATGTATCGGGTTTCGGTGCCAAGGAATTTTCACACTTATTGTTTCATTTATGTCTCCTAACAGGAAGTTTAAATTAGCAGTTGGAGGTACTACTGGATATGTCCCCGTAATAGTTTGAATGATTTTGGGGTTTTGTTTGGGATTAAGTTGAGGGTCATCATTATGAAACGGAGAAGACCAAGTCAGAGAAGTGCTGTATTCGATGTTCCATTCTGTTACTCCCTTCCTGAGACAGACTTACCTTTCTCTCTGTTATTCATCCCATTTTCTGTTTTTCTTGGGACAACAGAGGTTGCTAAGCCTTGGTTTAAGGATCAAGATTAGGACTATTACACTCATTATTTGGGTTAAGGTTTTTTTTTATCACTGTTAGGTTTAGCATTAAGTTTAGAATTGGGGATTAAAGTGGATTCTACATGAAGTTTTGACTTCATATTTAAGATTTACCTTTTTCTAGAGAACAAAAGTTTACTGGTGTTCATGAATGATGTTATTGATTCATCATGTTTTTGCCAAAAACTTACCGTTTGTTATAAATCAGAAAGGTAAGGAAGAGTTAAAAATAATATGGGTGGAAAAGTGATTTCACACAGTCTACCAAGATAAATTCTAAACATGTCAAAGAGTGTAACTCAAAAAATACAATTATAAAGCAACTTAGGAGAAAATACACTTGGGTGAGTATTTATTTTATGATGGAACAGAGAAAGGCTGTTGGCATCAACAGAGTGTTCTAAGTCCTTCAGCCTCATGGTATTGACCCCTTTTCCTCTAATAAGCAAACAAAGCAACACAACTCCTCAATTTGAGTTGCTCTATAATTCCTCAGTATTGTTGAGGGATTCTTGTGCATTTCTGTTCATTTTGCTCTAAAATCTGTGCTGCTGTTCAATCCTTGACCCCCCTAATTGTCTTTCTTGTGTCAGTACTGACCTCTTCAGTGGTTCATCCCTATCCTCTTTCTCTTTTATGCCCCAAAGTTTACCAACACAAGGATGCTATTTGTAAGACTCATCCTGAAGGTGTAGTAAAAGGATGATGACTTACATTGCAGCGCAGAATAGAAAATGATTTTACAAATGAACACAGTATTGTAAAGTCCGTTAAGTCATCTGTGCAGCAGATTTTCCTCTCTATCCTCCAGCCAGCTGTTTCTAACCTCCTTCCTGGAACCTCATCTCATCTCTTTTTTGTCTCCCTGCTCTAGGATTTGCCTTACTCCTGTTACCAGGGCAACCAGCCACAAACCCCCAATTCCTCTAACTCAGTGCTTTTCGACTTTCCTATGCTTCAGAATCCCCTGGAGGGCTTGTCAGATGCTGCTGTGTCTCATACCAAGTTGTGATTTGGAAAATCTTGGGTGGAGCCTGAGAATTTGCATTTCTAATAAGTTGCTAGGTAATGCAGATGCTGGGGGCCACACTTTGAGAACTGATCTACTTAGTTGTAAAGGGAAATTTGGCTCTTTCACAGTTTGTCTCTACATTATGCTCAAGCTGCTACATTCCCCATGGCCCAGACCAATATTTTCTTTCTTTCATGTGAGCATAAAAATAAAGGAAGAAAACTAAAGAAAAAGATAAATAGTCCCGGCTATATAAAATGGAAATTTTCTCTAAGTTAAAAAAATGAATAATATTTGTTGCATATGTGGAATACAAGTGATTAATATCATTAGAATATAAAGAATATAAAGATTGCTTCTTCATAAAGAAAAGCAATAATAACTGAGAATATGAATAATCCATTTACAAAAGAGGAGATTAATGAACAATGAACCTACAAAAGTTTAAACTTAATAGTAATCAAAGACTGCAAGTTAAAACATCAATGAAAGAGTTTTAACCTAATATTGACAAAAAATTATTTTAAAATGATAATATCTGGCATCAACCAGCTTATGGTAAAAGAGAAATTCTTATATATTGATATGGGAATTCATATGGAAATAAATTGCTCTAATCTTTCTGTAGGAAAATTTGACAATATGTAATTTTACCTGTCATAGCTCCTTGGAAGGAAAGCTATGTATGACAAACCTTGACAGCATATTAAAAAGCAGAGACATCACTTTGCCGACAAAGGTCCATATGGTTACAGCTATGGTTCTTCCAGTAGTCATGTACTGATGTGAGAGTTGGATCATAAAGATGACTGAGCGCCAAAGGATTGATGCTTTTGAACTGTAGTATTGGAGAAGACTCTTGAGAGTCCCCTTGGACTGCAAAGAGATCAAACCAGTCAATCCTAAAGGAAATCAACTGTGAATATTCATTGGAAGGGTTGATGCTGAAACTGAAACTCCAATACTTTGGCCACCTGATTCGAAGAACTGACTCATTGGAAAAGACTCTGATGCTGGGAAAGAGTGAAGACAGGAGGAGAAGGGGATGACAGAGGTTGAGACAGTTGGATGACATTACCGACTCGATGGACATGAGTTTGAGCAAGCTCTGGGAGTTGGTGATGGACAGGGAAGCCTGGCATGCTGCAGTCCATGGGGTCACAAAGAGTTGGACACAACTGAGCGACTGAACTGAACAGAGCTCACCTTTAAGAATTTTGCATAGGGAAAAATGAGAGATGTGGGGAAAGATTTTCATCAAGGAGGTTTATTAGAGTATTACTTCTAATGGGTAAAATTGGACAAAACATAAATGTCCTATAACAGGTAATTGGTTAAATCAATTGTGGTCTATTGATATGATTAAACACCTTGTAGCCTTTAAAATGGGCTTCCCAGGTGGTTCAGTGGTAAGCACCTGCCTGCCAAGCAGGAGACACAGGAGATGTGGTTTTGATCCCTGGGTTGGGAAGATTCCCTGGAGGAGTAAATGGCAACCCACTAAAGTATTCTTGCCTGAAAGATTCCACAGACAGAGGAGCCTGTTGGGCTATAGTCCATGGGGTTGCAAGAGTCAGACACAGCTGAGCAACTGAGCATGCACACACCAACCTTTAAAATAATATTTTGTAGATTATTTCACATTGTAGAGAAATGCTCCAACAGATTGTTAAGTTAAAAAGCAGAATATGAAACTATATATATCCCAATCCTAACAGTACAAAGATCATATGCATAGACTAAGAATTGGAAATAATTATACCAAAACATACAGTGGTCATTTCTGGTGATTAAATTTACGGGTGATATTTATTTTTAAAAATTCTTTGTTGTTGTTGGTATTGAGTTACTCAGTCATGTCCGACTCTTTGCAACCCCATGGACTGCAGCATGCCAGGCTTCCCTGCCCTCCATCATCTCTCAGAGCCTGTTCAAATTCACGTCCATTGAGTTGGTGATGCCGACTCACCCAACCATCTCATCATCTGTTGTCCCCTTCTCCTCCTGTCTTCAGTCTTTCCCTGGATCAGAGAATTCTTTGAACTTTCCAATTTTTATACAATAAACATAAATAACTTTTATAATAAGGAATAAATTTCGAGTGATACTTTGAAGACGGAACATATAGGGATTTGGCTTCTCCATTCAGACTAGTTAGATAAAAGGGTGGATATGAGAGTGGAATATCAGAGATGGAGAAAGACATGTTGGACCTAGACAAGACTGGAAAAGGATGGACGGGAGAGCTTTTTCTTTTGTCTGAGCTCATCCCCTCCACTGAGCTGCACTTGGAAATCAGCTTATATAGATTAATACACGTACATTCACTGCTTAAGGTAAAAGTCTTTTGGATAGGAGATAGTCCTGAGAGAGGGAAACCCTTGAACAAGGTTCCTGGTGATGAGAGGCTGCCCAGTTTTTACCTCCAGCTTGTACCTGCAGGGTTGGGGTAGAGGAGATGTGGGTGACAGGACTCTGCCTTCCGGGACTCCTTGCCCTAAGATGAGCTTGTGTCACTGTCCTAAGTGGAGCCTGGGGACTGGTTCCTGCCTTTACTTCACTTGGCTGGTTTGCTGTGTGTCTTAAGGGCCATTTACTTGGCCTCTCTGAATCTCAGTTTCTGACCCTGCCACAGCCAGATTTGACAAAGAAATGTTACCAATGAGAAGTAGTCAGAGATGGATTGTGTGATGGCAAATTCCTGGTAGGGGTGAGCCTCTAGTCCCCAAATTGGTTATAGCTGGGGCTAGGGGTGGAGAAGGACATGGCAATCCACTCCAGTATTCATGCCTGGAGAATCCCCATAGACAGAGGAGCCTGGTGGGCTACAGTCCATGGGGTCACCAAGAGTCGGACACGACTGAAGTGACTTAGCATGCTCTCATGGGGCTGGGGGTACCAGCCTTGTTCCCTGTTAGGATGTAATAGAAATCAGAAAAAAATTGTTTTCTTTTCCCATTGGACCCTTACATTTGTCTTCTACTCACATGCCTACTCTCCTGCAGCACAGGTTAAGAGACAGAAGACTCAAAGTAGTCTTGAGTTTTCACTTTTACCATTTACTGCCATGATTCTGAGCAAGTAATTGTTTCTTATTTGTAAAAAAAAAAAAAAAAAAGAGGTTTATCGCAATAATATACAATTCTGTCAAGTTCTGAAGATATGCTTTCTCCTCCCTTCCCCTGTCGTTGGCTCTTCCCTCTTTCCCTGATACCCTCCTGCAGCATCAGCACAAATCTGCAGGGGCTAAGGATGACTCAGAAAATAGATAAAACTAGACAGCAACAAAAGCAGAAAGAATGATGGAAATAGATAAGTCAGGCCCAGAAGTCAAGAAGAGACACAAACACAAGAGACAAGAAGGCAGGGAGAGGCGCTGAGAACCAGAATCTGGGGGCGGGGCACAGACAGGAAGAGAGGAAAATGGATGGTGGGTATGTAATTGACATCAACAGGAGGAGAAGGGGGAGACTCGGAAGGAAAAACGTGGGAGAATGTTTATTCTCCTTGTATAGAGAGTGGACGAAAGACTAGAGGAAAGAGGCAGAGAGATATGAGACTCAAAGAGTTAGCGGATGGAACAAGATGAAGATACAAGAGGAGAAAGAGGCAGGGAGACAAGGGAAAGACAGAAAGGAATGTCAGAGATGCTGGGAAGGTGGGGTGTGAGCCAGGTCTGAGAGAAAGAGGCTCCGGAGGTTGTGACTGGAACAGCAAAGAGCCTGCAGAGACCAGACAGGGGAAGAGAAACATGCAACCCACAGGGCAGGTGGAGAGAGGCACGGGCAAGGCCAGTCTCCCGGGGAGAGAGAAGGGTCTGGAAGAGAGGGCAAGGGCAAAAAGATGGGGGCAATTGCAGACAAGGGAGAGCAGGACAGAGGGCTGGAGGCAGAGAGAGCGGGAAGGTGAGGGAGATTCACAGACAGCGGAGGATGAGGGCAGAGAACTGGGCTCCCAGGCTAGACCCAGAAACATTTGTGAGTCAAAGGGGCAGCTGTAGACTAAAGAGAAGGGGTTGAAACGCAGGGTGTCTGGAGATGACTCTACTGCAGGCAAATCCTGTAGTATAGCAAGCAGTAAACAGATGTCAAGTTGGAAAGAATGGCACAGAGTGAACTGAAGACCCAGTCAAACAGAAGAGTAAAGCTACATACTCAGGAAAAAAAGTCAGAGGATATGGGACAAAGACTTTGGATGCAGAGAAACACAGAGACAGCAAACAGAAATAGAGGCAGAAGGAGAAAGATGGAGATGGATGGAGAGTAAGAAAGAAAAGGAAAAGCAGAGACAGAGAGATAATAACAGGCCCAGAGACAGAGAAAGGGATGGATGGACACAGAGAAAAAGAGGCAGAGACAGCCATGGACACACTCACAGAGATGTGGAGAGAGAGACCGAAGTGAGTGGGAACTGCAGACCAGGCTGGACTCCACTCTAGAGCTCCCAGCATGGCTTGGGAGTAGTTGCAGGCTGGCTTGCTCCCCAGAATGGTTGGGGAACTGCTATCACAAGCTTATATCCCTGCTGGGAAGGGGGTTGCGGGCAGAGCTCCCTCAGATTCAGGGGCCACTCGTGAGTGGCATGTGGCCCCAGGGCTCTAGCCAGGAGCCACAGCTTCTGCAGCCCTTTCCTGTGGTCAGGGAGGAAGAACCAGGTTCCCATTCAGGAGCATCACTCCTGCTCAGGCCAGGTCCTTCTAGAAGCCCAGGTAGGGCAGCCAGAATGTAAAGCTCAGATGGGACAGGAGTGTTGCTGAGGGAGCGGCGTGTCCTGGGACTCAGGCTGTGCTCAGAGGACAGGTCTTTGCTCAGCTGCTCCTCCTTCCCCAGGAAAAGAAAAATGAGCTCCCCTGGGAGGTGTAGGGTGATGAAGGCCATGAAATGGTCCTCTCCCTCCACCAGGTGGCATCCCCAGGGCTCTTTCATCCATTAGAAACTGTAGGCAGTGTCTAGGGTCCTGGAACTTTAATCTACAGACATATTAGAGACATGAATGACATTTGAGTCAAAATAGGGATCCCACAAAATAAAATTAGTAAATAGCTAAATAAATAGTAAGTAGAACTATTTATCAGTTCAGTTCAGTCCAGTCACTCAGTCCTGTCCAACTCTTTGCGACCCCATGAATCGCAGCATGCCAGGCTTCCCTGTCCATCACAAACTCCCGGAGTTTACTCAAACTTATGCCCATCGAGTCAGTGATGCCATCCAGCCATCTCATCCTCTGTCATCCCCTTCTTCTCCTGCCCCCAATCCCCCCCAGCATCAGGGTCTTTTCCAATGAGTCAACTCTTCGCATGAGGTGGCCAAAGTACTGGAGTTTCAGCTTCAGCATCAGTCCTTCCAATGAACACCCAGGACTGATCTCCTTTAGGATGGACTGGTTTGATCTCCTTGCAGCCCAAGGGACTCTCAAGAGCCTTCTCCAACACCACATTTCAAAAGCATTAATTTTTTGGCACTCAGCTTTCTTCTCAGTCCAACTCTCACATCCATACATGACTACTGGAAAAGCCATAGCCTTGATCAGACGAACCTTTGTTGGCAAAGTAATGTCTCTGCTTTTTAATATGCTATCAAGGTTGGTCATAACTTTCCTTCCAAGGAGTAAGTGTCTTTTAATTTCATGGCTGCAATCACCATCTGCAGTGATTTTGGAGCCCAAAAAAATAAAGTCTGACACTGTTTCCACTGTCTCCCCATCTATTTGCCATGCGGTGATGGGTCCAGATGCCATGATCTTAGTTTTCTGAATGTTGAGCTTTAAGCCAACTTTTTCACTCTCCTCTTTCACTTTCATCAAGAGGCTTTTTAGTTCGTCTTCACTTTCTGCCATAAGAGTGGTGTCATCTCATATCTGAGGTTATTTATATTTCTCCCGGCAATCTTAATTCCAGCTTGTGCTTCTTCCAGCCCAGCATTTCTCATGATGTACTCTGCATAGAAGTTAAATAAGCAGGGTGACAATATACAGCCTTGACATACTCCTTTTCCTATTTGGAACCAGTCTGTTGTTCCATGTCCAATTCTAACTGCTGCTTCCTGACCTGCATACAGGTTTCTCAAGAGACAGGTCAGGTGGTCTGGTATTCCCATCTCCTTCAGAATTTTCCACAGTTTATTGTGATCCACACAGTCGAAGGCTTTGGCGTAGTCAATAAGCAGAAATAGATGTTTTTTCTGGAACTCTCTTGCTTTTTCGATGGTCCAGTGGATATTGGCAATTTGATCTCTGGTTCCTCTGCCTTTTCTAAAACCAGCTTGAACATCTGGAAGTTCTCGGTTCACGTATTGCTGAAGCCTGGCTTGGAGAATTTTGTGCATTACTTTACTGGCATGTGAGATGAGCGCAATTGTGTGGCAGTTTGAGCATTCTTTGGGATTGCCTTTCTTAGGGATTGGAATGAAAACGGACCTTTTCCAGTCCTGTGGCCACTGCTGAGTTTTCCAAATTTGCTGGCATATTGAGTGCAGCAGTCAATGGCAATTCATTCAACTCTTAGATAGTCATATATCAGAAGTGATATCTTCATTATATTTGATGTAGGACGTGGTACATTTTAACATGTGTCTAGTAAACAATGGTGCCCATGAAGGTCTGAAACTACCCACTGGCCTCTTGAGTCTCAGACCCATGAGGGTGTGTTGTGTCATTTCAAGTCACTTGATGAGAAGCTCTACTCAAGCAGAAGAGAAGGGGCCAGGCACCCATGTGGCCCCTTACTTGGCAAGGACTGTGGCATCAAGGACTTGAGAGAGGAAACAGGAAGAACTTGCCTCCTGGAATTTTGACAGAGTGAGGTAGCAAGGAAGTTTTTGGAGCCCCCCTTTTGACACCTCTGGCCAAGGGGTAGGGAGTTCAGTCCTGCCTGAAGGCAAAAGAAACTTCAGACTCCATCCTTCCTGAGCATGAGAAGGTCCGCTGCCCACACAGAGCCCAGGGGAATTGGAGTTACACTTGTTTCCTGGGCCAGTGTTTCCCCACAGGAGCCAGACTGGGGTTTGGGCTGAAAGCTGGGAGCCACAGGGGAGAGGCTGATGAGAGTAGAGACCATCTGCAGAGCCTTGCTTCTGGGAAAGGCAGTCTCCTTAGGCGGGGGCACCAGGCACTTTCAAGCCCTCACTGTGTCCTACATGCACCAGATGAAGTCCTTTCTTTCTCCTCCTTATTGGTCACTCGAGCAACTCCTCCTGGGTGGCGGTATGTCTCCTGCTCCCCAGATCCTGATCCTGACTCCACTGTGGAGTCCACTGCAACACTGAATAGGCCCTGGAGGCCTCTTCCTCCACGGGAGGGGAGTTCAGGGTTTGGTGGTTTCCACATCCAGCTAAATCTGACTTCAGCTCCCTCTGAGACCCTCAGGTCTCAAAGGAAGGTCTTTGCCTGCCTCCCACCGTGTCTTCACACCTCTGGAAGGCTGTATCCTTTCCCACATTCCCCTGGCCCAGCCTAGAATGCTCTCTCCCAGGCTGCCCACTCCAAGCAGCCAGGGTTTCCAGGTGCATGAAATGCCAGGGCTTGGATCCAACAACAGGCTCTGGGGGTGGTAAGCATTCCCATGGCTGCTGCAGCCGGCTTTCTGACCTGCTGTTCTGACTTTCCTCCCCCTGGCCATAGCCCACATTGGTTCCATGTGCAGCTCCTTCGTTCAGCTGCCAAAGACCTTCCTGCCCTGAATCTTGTCCACCTCCACAGCCTTCCCTCTTGCAGATGAAGGAAATCTTTGACATATGTTTATTTGAGAAAAATGGTAAGGAAAAAACTCATAAGTTCATTAAGAATTCTATTCATTATAAGTCATTATTCTATTCTATTTATCAAAAAAGTGAAAAGAATGCTTTCCAGCAGTGAAAAAAAAAATCAATGAGGAAAATTGTCAAAACATAATGAATGAGTGAATAAATCAAGTAACATGTGAAACTGAATTTTAAAAATCATGGGAACAATAAACTGTTTAAGAATTGTGTTATATTTTTCAAAATATTAATAAAAGCAATTAAAAAATTTTAGACCTTAAAATGTTAGCTATCACTGTCTCCAAGTCTAAGATAATAGCTATGTGTTTGCGTCTATTATATAATTTTAAGAATTAACTTATATGACTTTTGAATCAAAAAAAAACAAGTCATAAACTGAGAGAAGATATTTTCTTTTTAAAATTTTTATTTATTTGGTTATACCAGGTTTTAGTTGTGGCATGTCAATTCTTAATTGGGGCATGTGGGATCTAGTTCCCCCACCAGGGATCAAACCCAGGCCCCGTGGATTGAGAGCATGGAGTCTCAGCCATTGAACCACCAGGGTAGTTCCCAAGAAGATATATTCAGAGCATGAGAATAATAGCGAACACATGATAAGCTATAAATTAAGAAAAGGTAAACATATCTCATATTCATTGAACAGTTAGTATTTGTTTTTTATTATAATAAGTGCTTTCATGTATTATCTCATTTAACCCTTCTAACACCCCGCTGAAGTCTATGGTTTATTCTTCCCATTAACAGATGAGGCAACTGAGACTCACAGAAGCTAGTAACTTGCCCATCATTAATGAGTTAGTAAAGGGTTAGCTGAGGTTAGAATACAGAAATCTGACTCCAGGGTTGACTTCACTACTCAATACTACCAATAATCTTATGAAAAGATGTTAAATTCACTAGCAATTAGGGACTTACAAATGAAGCAAAAACAATGTCACCATTTTCCATCTATGAGATAGATAGCAACTTTAGAATGATTGAGACAGTGATATTATCAAGTGTTGATGAAAATGAATGGTGTACATTGGTATAACTACTTAGAAGAATAATTTAGGAGCATGTGAAGAAAGTTGAGTGGCAAAGAATTGATGCTTTTGAACTGTGGTGTTGGAGAAGGCTCTTGAGAGTCCCTTGGGCTGCAAGGAGATCAAACCAGTCCATCCTAAAGGAAATCAGTCCTGGGTGTTCATTGGAAGGACTGATGCTGAAGCTGAAACTCCAATACTTTGGCGACCTCATGTAAAGAGTTGACTCATTGGAAAAGACCCTGATGCTGGGAGGGATTGAGGGCAGGAGGAGAAGGGGACGACAGAGGATGAGATGGCTGGATGGCATCACTGACTTGATGGACATGAGTTTGAGTAATCTCCGGGAGTTGGTGATGGACAGGGAGGCCTGGTGTGCTGCGATTCATGGGGTTGCAAAGAATCAGACAAGACTGAGCGACTGAACTGAACTGAGTAAATTTGAAAGTTTCAAACTCCACCACATTCACTGGAAAAAATACTTACATATGGAGAAATGTCCAAAGACATTTGTCACAGAATTGTTTAAATAGTGAAAAGTTGGAAATGAACAAAAGTTTAATAATAAAGAATTAGATAAATGAAATGTGGCAAATTAAATTGCTTGTTAAAGAGAGTGAGTTAGGGATTTCCTTGGTGGATGAGAATCTGCCTAATGCAGGGGAAATGAGTTTGACCCCTGGTCTGGGAAGAATCTGCATGCCAGGGAGCAACTAAGCCCATGTGCCACAACTGCAACAACTGAGCTCTTAGAGCCTTCAAGCTGCAACAACTGAACCTGCTCAAACTCATGTCCATCGAGTCGGTGATGCCATCCAACCATCTCATCCTTTGTCATCCCCTTTTCCTCCTGCCTTCTATCTTTCCCAGCATCAGGGTCTTTTCCAGTGAGTCAACTCTTCGCATCAGGTGGCCAAAGTATTGGAGCTTGAGCTTCATTATTGGTCCTTCCAGTGAATATTCAGGACTGATTTTCTTTAGGATGGACTGGTTTGATCTCCTTGCGCCCAAGGGACTCTCAAGAGTCTTCTCCAACACCACAGTTCAAAAGCATCAATTCTTTGGTGCTCAGCTTTCTTTATGGTCCAATTCTCACATCCATACATTACTACTGGAAAAACCATAGCCTTGACTAGATGGACCTTTGTTGGCAAAGTAACGTCTCTGCTTTTTAATAAAATCTTAAGTGCATACAAAATTCTATGTATTGTTTATGGATACAATTATATGTAAGCAAGAGCTTTAAAACACCCTAAATAGACTACAATTTAATGATAGTGGTTGACTCAGAATACATTATTTCTAAAATGTCTTAACTGGTAAATGTGGGACCTGATTTCCAGAATCTTCTTCTTATTTGTTTTGGGATTTGGCCGGCAGGAGTGAAGTAGCAGTTCTTATTGTTGGATTGAAAGTCTTCGTGATCAGGTATAGTGATGGCTAGACACTGAGGCTCACTTGGTCTTAGTTTGTCCTTGTTTTCCTTGGTAAGCTTATTTTATCGAAAGTTGACCCTGGAACTAATAGTAAAGCCTGGACTACACCTGAATCCTTGGCTGTGGCCTCTCAAAAGCAACAGGTTTCCAGAGACCTCTTTAAGAGTTTCCCTGTCATGGTTCAGTGGTAAGGAATATGCCTGCCAAGCAGGAGATTCCTGGGTTGAGAAGATCCCCTGAAGAAACAAATGACAATCCTCTCTAGTATTCTTGCCTGATAAATCTGATGGGCTGAAGAGTCTGGTGGGCTAGTCCATGGAGTTGCAAAGAATTGAACAGGACTTAGCTACTGAGCACACAGGATTGCCGTTAGGGATGGATAAAGTTGTGATATGTATATGTATATATATATACATACAATGGAATATTACTCAGCCATAAAAAGAAACAAATTGGAGTCAGTTCTAGTGAGGTGGATGAACCTAGAGCCTGTTATACAGAGTGAAGTAAGTCAGAAGAGAAAAATAAATATTGTATATTAAAGCATATATATGGGATCTAGAAAAATGGCATTGATGAACCTATTTTAATGGCAGGAATAGAGATGCAAACATGGAGAACAGACTTGTGTGCACATGGGGTAAGGAGAGAGTGGGACTAATTGAGAAAACAGCCCTGAAGCATATACATTACCTCGTATATAAAATAGATAGCTAGTGGGAAGTTGCTGTATAATATAGGAAGTTCAACTTGGTGCTGTGTGACAACCTAGAGGGGTGGGATGGGGTAGGGGTGGGAGGAAGGTTCAAGAGGGAGGGGACATATGTATACTTATTGCTGATTCATGCTGTTGTATGGCAGAAGCCAATACAACATTCTAAAGCAATTATCTTCCAATTAAAAAACATTAAAAGGAGAGAGAGAGAGTTCCCCTATCAGTGAAATTGAGTCAGCTGAAGTGATGTGGATGAACCTAGAGCCTGTCATACAGAGTGAAGTAATTCAGAAAGAGAAAAACAAATATCACATATTAATGCAAATATATGGAATCTAGAAAACTGGTACTGATGAACCTATTTGCATGAAAGAAATAGAGGTACAGGCATAGAGAATGAACTTATGGACGTCAGTGGGGAAGGAGAGTGGAGGATGAATTGGAAGATTGGCATTGATATATATGCACTACTATGTGTAAAATAGCTAGCTAGTGGGAAGCTACTATATAGCATGGGGAACTCAGCCCTGTGCTATGACGGCCTATGGTGGTAGAATGGGGTGGTGGCAAGGAGGCTCAAGAAGGAAGGGGTATATGTATACATATAGCTGATTCACTGTGTTTTCCAGAGAAACTAATACAACACTGTGAAGCAATTATATTCCAATTAAAAGAGAGCATTCTGCTGTTATAGTGTGATAATGGATTGGATCTGGGGCGTCTCACACCTTCCTGTAAGCTCTGACTTGTCTCCCTTTACCAGTGGATCATGATTAAGTATTAGCGATTTTATTCTGATCCTCCAATGCCCCCTCCTCAGTCTTCCCACAGTTGTGTAAGGTCTAATCCCTAAAATAAATTCTTAATCCATAGCACATGCAGTGTCTATGTTTCTTGAATGAACTGCAGTTGCTACGTAGAACAAGTTTGTGCAGAGCTAGCCTGCCAGGCGTGGACTTATAGCAGGCACCTCCTCTTCCTGGTGGAAAACTTGAACCAGCTGGATTTAACCAAAATGGTAGTACCTCTGAACTTGCAAAGATTCTTGAACTGTGAAATAGAAGAGCTATACTGGGAACTGGCCCTGCAGGTCACTGGAGGTTGGCCAGGAGATACCACTTACTCAGGGCTCAGTACAATTCAGTCGCTCAGTCATGTCTGACTCTTTGCAACCCAATGGACTGCAGCATGCCAGGCTTCCCTGTCCATCGCCAACTCCCAGAGCTTACTCAAACTCATGTTCATCAATTTGGTGATGCCATCCAACAATCTCATCCTCTGTTGTCCCCTTCTCCTGCCTTCAACCTTTCCCAGCATCAGGGTCTTTTCCAATGAGTCAGTTCTTCACATAAGGTAGACAAAATATTGGAGTTTCAGCTTCAGCATCAGTCCTTCCAATGAATGTTCAGGACTGATTTCCTTTAAGATGGACTGGTTGGATCTCCTTGCAGTCCAAGGGACTCTCAAGAGTCTTCTCCAACACCACAGTTCAAAAGCATCAATGCTTCGGTGCTCAGCTTTCTTCACACTTTCTCCAACTCTCACATCCATACATGACTACTGGAAAAATCACAGCTTTGACTAGACAGAACTTTGTCAGCAAGTAATGTCCTTGCTTTTTAATATGCTGTCTAGGTTGGTTATAGTTTTTCTTCCAAGGAGCAAGCGTCTTTTAATTTCATGGCTGTAGTCATCATCTGCAGTGATTCTGGAGCCCAAAAAAATAGTCTCTCACTGTTTCCATTGTTTCCTCATCTATTTGCCATGAAGTGATGGGCCCAGATGCCTTGATGTTAGTTTTTTGAATGTTGAGTTTTAAGCCGCTTTTTCACTCTCCTCTTTGACTTTCATCAAGAGGCTCTTTAGTTCTTCACTTTCTGCCATAACGGTAGTGTCATCTGTGTATCTGATGTTATTGACATTTCTCTAGGCAGTCTTGAATCCAGCTTGTGCTTACTCCAGCCTGGCATTTCTCATGATGTGTTCTGCATAGAAGTTAAATAAGCAGGGTGACAATATACAGCCTTGACATACTCCTTTCCCAATTTGGAACCAGTTCATTGTTCCATGTCCAGTTCTATCTGCATACAGCTTTCTCAGGAGGCAGGTAAGATGGTGTGGTATTCCCATTTCTTGAAGAATTTTCCACAGTTTATTGTGATCCACACAGTCAAAGGCTTTGGCATAGTCAACAAGGTAGAAGTAGAGATTTTTCTGGAACTCTTGCTTTTTTGATGATCCAACAGATGTTGGCAGTTTGATCTCTGGTTCCTCTGCCTTTTCTAAAACCAGCTTGAACATCTGGAAGTTCATGGTTCATGTACTGTTGAAGACTGGCTTGGAGAATTTTGAGCATTACTTTGCAAGCCTGTGAGATGTGTGCAATTGTGGCATAGTTTGAACATTCTTTGGCATTGTGCTTCTTTGGGATTGGAATGAAAATTGAGCTTTTCCAGTCCTGTGGCCACTGCTGAGCTTTCCAAATTTGCTGGCATATTGAATGCAGTACTTTCACAGCATCATCTTTTAGGATTTGAAATAGCTCAACTGGAATTCCATCACCTCCAGCAGCTTTGTTCACAGTGATGCTTTTTCTAAGGCCCATTTGACTTCACATTCCAGGATGTCTGGCTCTAAGTGAGTGATGACACCATCGTGGTTTGTATAGTTTTTCTGTATAGTTCTTCTGAGTATTTCACACTTTAATGTGGGGACAGCATCCATTGTGTTCATCAGAAGCAGACCTAGCACTTCTGTGATTAACACTCCCATCACCTTCTAGCAGCCAGGAGAGCATAATGTATCCCATTAGAGACACAGAGGACTCTGTAACTGCAACCAGTTCTGACAGGCATCACTCTGGGAACAGATAAGGACTCCCTGTAAGAGGAAAGTTATGGAGGAAGGAGTGATGTACCTGGTGTTCCTGCTCTGCAAGTCTCTAGTAATCCTGACCCTCAGAGCTGGAAACAATGTCAGAGGCCATCCAGGTAGGTTTCCTGGGCTCCATCGGGCTCACCTCTGCTGCCTTCTTGACCAGGTTCAGAATGAATAACCACTTCTACATCCTTATTTGTAGCCTGCTGCTGAGCTGAGTTTATCTGGGGTTGAGTTGAAATTTTCTTTGCTGGTTTTTCTGCTTTCAGTTTTGACTTTCTGTTTGACCACATGTTCTAATGGAGCTAAAACCTAGAGTATGAACACAGCTGACTGCATAGAATTTAAACATCTTTTGCAATGCTCTGGCCATAGACTGGGCCTTGCGAAGGTCTTTGCTACTATACAACCAGAGCCTAGACTAATTACTATTACTTGGTCATGTGAAATATGAATGCACTTTTTAGGTCAGTCTGTACTCCAACTGGCAATGTATGAAAATCCATGTTTTATTGTGTTCTCAATTTATTATTGAGGCCACCTCTCCTCTATTCTGTAAACTCTGCCAGATTCTAAAGACAAAAAAGTGGTATCTCATTGATATTTTAAATCGCATTTCTTGGTGCCTATTATGGTATGATTTTCCCATATGTTTATTAACTTTTTGGACTTCTTTTTTATAAAGTGTCATATCTGTTGCCAGTTTTCCTAAGTGTGTATATTTTTCTTACCAATTTGTAAGAGCTTCTTCTGTGTTAATAACTTTATTCATGTGTCTATAAGTATGTTGCAGTTATATGCTTTGTGTTGCTATTTGCCTTTAATTTTGCTTCATTGTGCAATGCTCTGGCTCCTGGATGGTGAGGTTGGGTAATAGCTTTGGGGAATTGTGAACCTGCACCTTTGACATGGAGCCTGGCCTCTTACAGAGGGAATAGACATTCATGTTATATTTTTTGGCAAGCCCAGCTGATTTTTTTTTTTGTAAGGAGTTTCATAGGCAGTGTACATCAGCAAGAGGCTGGGAAAAACCCAAAGGGGCTGCATTCTAGCTTATGGGACATGTCTCTAGAACATCAGGGGAATTGTTTTGCTGGGTTCTGAAGTTCCCATGGCAGCCAGCAGTCAGTAAATATAGGTGATGCCCTGTACCATGACCCTGCAGATTGATGAAACATGGGGAAAAAAATTCATATTTGTAAAGATTCTGTGAGAAATAAACATTGTTTTGGGGAAAGTCCCTTCAAGCAAGAGAGAACAGAGCAAAAAAACTCCACTGAATTTTTAACCTCTTTCTGAACTTCCTAAATTTTGCATCTAGAGGTCACATTGTATTCATCCTCTAATTTCTCTCATCCTTAAGTGCACAGAGTCTCTTCTCCTTGAGATTATCCAGAGAGGCTATTGTTTTTAAAAATGGATGTCATTAGAAAAAAAAAAAAGGAGAAATGAAGAGAGAAAAATACGAGAATGGAAAAAAATGGTCATAAAGGAAAATTTTGCCCCTTTCTAAGATACTAATAATTTCAATTGATCCCAGATGTTCTAACTGGCACAGCTTATAGATGGGTACATATAGGCTCATTTCATTCTTCTCAAGTCCTTTTCCCACCTTAAAAATCTCCACTTCACCGTGTCTGAGTTCCTCCTTCTTCCACTCTCTGACTCCATCACCCTATTTTTTTTTCCCACTGTCTCTCTAGGGATTCAGTCACTGCCACTAACCAGGAAGTTCATGACCATTTAAGGGTTGATAATTCATCCACGAGTAAAAGATATTGAAAACTGAAACTAACATTTCCTAAAAAATTACTGTATGTCACGCTCTGTATGAAAAACATGTTGTGTATTATCTCATTTAATCATTACAACTTCCCTCTGAGGGAGAGATACAAACCTTAGAGGAGTTAAGTGAGCTGTAAGAATTCACATGCCAGAAAATTAACAAATAAAAACACATGATTAATTATGTTAATAGAAAAAAATTCACATATCTCATAATTGATAAAGCCAAGGATGTCATCCTGGTCTGCCTGGCACTAGAGTCCAGGTTCTTGACCACTGTGTTAGATCTTCTGGATTGTCTTTGTCTAAAACCACAGCACCATAGATAATGCTGATTGCCAAGCACCCTGTTCTCTCCCACTTGAGAGTTGAATGGTTAGCTTTATGGAGACCATCTTTTCCAGCTTTCATGGAAGAGTCTTCAGGGAGTTGGTGAGTATGCGCCCTCATGTAAGATATCCCAGATCTTAATCTTTAAAGTGTCACTCTGGGGCCCTGCCCCTTCACATCAATTTGAGGAAAGCATTTTTCACATCCTTATTCCTCAGACTGTAGATGACAGGGTTGAGGAAGGCTGTGGCAATGTTATAGAAAAGGGCCATTTTCTTGCCATTGTTTGACAAGGAGTCAGAGCCAGGGCTCACGTATGTGATAATGCATGGAATAGCAAACATGGTAACCATGGTGATGTGGGAGGCACAGGTGGAGAAGGCCTTGATCCGTCCTTGGGCTGAGCGGATCTTCATGATGGTGGCAAAGATGTTGACATAGACAAGGACAATCAAGGAAAGTGGGACCACAATGACATTGAAGTCTGTGATGAAGTCCACCAAGTCATTGAGGCATGTGACTGCACAGGCCAGCTTCAGGACCGCAGGAACCTCACAGAAGTAATGGTCAATTTCATTAGGGCCACAGTAGGGAAGGTGCATAGCAAAGAAGGTATCAGTCAGGCCACCCACCACACCATAGGCTGCACAAATGCCCACCATGAGAAGGCACACCCAGCGGCTCATGATGACCTTATACCAGAGAGGGTGGCAGATGGCCATGTACCTGTCCACAGACATGATGGAGAAAAGCCAGGACTCAGTGATCCCAAAGAGGAGGAAGATGTACATCTGGGCCACACATCTAGCAAAAGAGATGGCTCTCTTCTTGCTGAGAATGTGCACGAGCATCTGGGGCACCACCGTGGTGGTGTAGCACATGTCCAACAGGGAGAGGACACTGATGAAGAAGTACATGGGCGTGTGGAGGCGTGTGTCCTGGTGGGTGAGGGTGATGAGGAGGCTGTTGCTGACAAGGATGAGCAGGTAAAAGACCAGAAAGAAGGTGAAGAGCAGAGGATTGGTCCTGGGGTTTGAGGCAAAGCCCAACAGGATGAATTCTGTCACAGCGGACTGGTTGAGCTCCTGCATTGTGATCCGCCTGTTTAAAGATTTTGAGGGATATGTAGTTTGTTGGGTTTTGGTACTAACAAACTTTCACACTCATTTTTTCATTTATGTTTCTTAACAGGAAGTTTGGGCTAGCAGATGGGGCACTACTGGAGAGGTCCCTGTAGTAGTTTGAGTGGTGTCAACACTGGTTCTGGATTAAGTTATGGTCATGGTGATGAAATGGTGAAGGCCAAGTTAAGGAAATACTGTGTGCTGTGTTCAATTCTGTCTCTCCCTTTCCAGAGACAGCTTTGCTTTTCTGAGACTTATTCATTCCATTTTATGATTTCTCTTGGGACAACAGAGGTTGCAAAACCTTGGTTTAAGGATCAGGATTAGAACTGTTACACTCATAATTTGGGTTAAGCTTTTCATCACTGTTAGGATTATTATTAATGTTAGACTTTTTCTGGTGAATGAAACTTTACCATTGTTCATTAATTATGTCATTGATTCAACATGATTTTTGCCAAATGCTTACTCTTTGTTGTAAATCAGGGTGGCAAGGAAGAGTTATAAATGATATGTGTGGGAAAATGATTTCACACATCTACCAAGATAAATTTTAAGTATGTTAAAGAGTGAAATGCAAGAAATAACATAGTAAGACAATCTTGGGGAAATATATGGGTGAATATTTATTTTATGGTGGGAGAGATGCCTTTAAGCATCAACTGATTAAGTCCTTCAGCCTCTTGGTGTTGACCCTTTTCCTCTAATAACCAAAGAAAGCAACACAGCTCCTCATCTGACCTTCTGTCTATTTACTCAGTAGTTGTGAGGGTTCCTTGTGTATCCCAGGTCATTTTGCTCTAAAATCCTTGGTCTCATTGAATCTTTGATCCACCTTGCTGCCTTGCTTGTGTGGGTACTGAACTCTTCAGTGGATCATCCCTATGCTCTTTCTTCTTCATGTCCCCAAACCTCACTAACACAGGGATGATATATGTAAGACTTGTCCTAAAGGTATGGGTAAAAGGAAAGACTTAGAATGCAGCACAGAACAGAAAACTCTTTTTTTAATGAACGTTTAATGCTGTATAGTTCCTAAGTTATCTGTGCAGCACTTCTTCCTCTCAAGCTCCCAGCCAGCTGGTGGGTGACTGGAGACTGGTCTACTTCTTGGAACCTCCTCCCATCTCCCCTTGTCTCCCTGTTCTAGGACGCTCCTTACTCCTGTTACTTGGGCCATGAGTCACAAATCCAATGCTTCCAAATCAGTGCTTTCAAACTTCACTGTGCTTCAGAATTACCTGGAAGGCGTGCCAGATGCTGCTGCTGTGTGTCATAAGGAGATTTGAATTGGAAGATGGGGTTGGAGCATGAGAATTTGCATTTCTAACAAGTTCCCAGGTTCTTCACATGCTGTGGTCACAGTTTGAAAGCTGATCTACTTAATGGTAAAAAGAAAGTTGTTCTTGCTGAATTTCCCTGTCTTCACATCATGCTCAATTGCATTATGCTTATTGCATATTCCCTGCTTAAACGCCACTATTCAGTATTTTCATTCTTTCATTTAAGCATAAGAATAAAAGAAGAAAAGTAAAAAAAGAAAAAATAAATATTTTGATGTTATAAATATAAAAAATAATTTTTTCTTTAAGTTAAAAAAAGAATAATAGTTGTATATGTGGGATAGAAGAAAAAGCAAGAGAATTCCATAAAAACATCTACTTCTGCTTCATTGACAACACTAAAGCCTTTGACTCTGTGGATCACAACAAACTGTGGAAAATTCTTAAAGAGATGGGAATACAAGACCACCTTACCTGCTTCCTGATTAACCTGTATCAGGTCAAGAAGTAACAGTTAGAACCAGACATGGAATAATGGGTTAGTTTCAAATTGTGAAAGGAGTACATCAAGGCTGTATATTGTCACTCTGCTTATTTAACTTCTGTGCAGAGTACATCATGCTAAACACTGGGCTGGATGAAACGCAAGCTGGAATCAAGATTGCCAGGAGAAATATCAACAACCTCAGATATGCAGATGATACCACTCTAATGCAGAAAGTGAAGAGGAACTAAATAGCCTCTTAATGAGGATGAAAGAGGAGAATGAAAAACCTGACTTAAAACTCAACATTCAAAAAACTAAGGTCATGGCATTGATGCCATCATTTCATGGCAAATAGATGGGGGAAAAGTGGAAGCGGTGACAGATTTTGTTTTCTTGGGCTCCAAAATCAATGCAAATGGTGACTGCTGCCACAAAATGGAAAGACACTTGCTTCTTGGAAGAAAAGTTATGACAAACCTAGATACTGTATTAAAAAGTTGAAACATCACTTTGCCAACAAAAGTCTGTATAGGCAAAGTATGGTTTTTCCAGAGTCATGTGTGGATGTGAGAGTTGGACCATAAAGAAGGCTGAGCACCAAAGAATTGAAGCTTTTGAATTTTGGTGCTGCAGAAGACTCTTGAGAGTCTCTTGGACAGCAGGAAGATCAAACCAGTCAATCTGAAAGGAAAGCAACCCTGAATTTTCATTGGAAGGACTGATGCTGAAGCTGAAGCCCCAGTACTTTGGCCACCTGATGTGAAGAGCCGACTCCTTGGAAAAGACCCAAATGCTGGGAAAGATTTAGGGCAAGAGGAGAAGGAGGTGACAGAGGATGAGATCGTTGGATGGCATTACTGACTCAATGGACATGAATTTGAGTAAGCTCCAGGAGACAGTGAAGGACAGGGAAGCCTGGCATACTGCCATTCATGGAGTTTCAAAGAGTTGGACATGACTTAGTGACTGAACATCAACAACAATGTGGCATACAAGTTATTAAAATGATTAGAAAATAAAGGTCATTTCTTCTTAAAGAAAAGACTAATAACCAAAATTGAGATATGAATAATCAATTCACAAAAGAAGAGATTCATGAATAATGAACTCACAAAAGTTTAAAGACTGCCTGTTAAAATATCAATGAAAGAGACTTGAGCCTACACATTGGCAAAAAATTCTCTTAAAATGATAATACCTGGCATCCAGTTTATAGTAAAGGAGACATTCTTATTTATTGATATGAAAATTCATATGGGAAATAAATGACTGTAATATTTCTGCAAGAAAATTGGACAGTATGTAAATTCACCAGTAAGAATTTTGCCTAGGGAAAAATGAGACATGTGGGGAGACTCTTGCATTGGAAGGCATCGTCTTAACCACTGGGCCACCAAGGATATCACCCAGTGATACTGTGAAGATGGAATTTATAGGGATTTAACTTCTCTGTTCAGACTAGCTAGGTAAAAGGGTGGATATGAGAGTGAAAGATCAGAGATGGAGAAAGACATGCTGGACCTAGACAAGATTGAAAGAGGATGGAAGGGAGAGCTTCTCCTTTTGTCTAAGCTCATCTCCTCCATTGAGTTACACTTGGGAATCAGCTGATATAGCTCATTGCAAGTACATTTACTGCTTAAGATAAAAGTGTTTTGAATAGGAAATAGGTCCTAAGAGAGAGAGAATTGAACAGGTCCCGGTTGGTGAGAAACTGCCCAGTTTTTACCTCCAGCTTGTCCTTTCAGGGTGAGGGTAGAGGAGATGTGGGTGACAGGACTCTGCCCCACAAGGGACACCTTGACCTTTGATGAGTTTGTGTCTTTGCACTATGTAGAGCCTGGGGGCTGGGTTCTACCTTTACTTTCTTTGGCTGACTTGCTGTGTTTCTTAAATCTCTGAACCTCAGGTTCTGTCCCTGCCACTCTAGGTGTGATAATGACCTGTGACCAATGAAAAAACAGAAAAGAATCATACGATTGCCAAGTCCTTGTAGGGATAAACCTCCAGATTCCAAATTGGCTGGATCTGGGGCTAGAGATATCAGCCTTGGTTTCTTGTTAGGATGTAATAGAAATCACAGAAAATTTGTTTTGTTTATCTTTTTATATCCTTATATTTATCTTTTACTCAAATACCGACTCTCTTGCAGCACAGGCTAAGCAAAAGACTCAAAGTAGTTTTGAATTTTCACTTTTGCTGTTTACTGCTGTCACTCTGAGCAAGTAATTGTTCCTCATGTGTGGAAAAAAACAGGAGGTTCATTGCAATAATACATGGTTCTGTCAAGTTCTGAAGATATGTTTTTCCTCCCTTCCCCTTTCTCCAGCTTTCCCTGCCCATACCCTCCTCCAGCATCATCACAGACCTTCAGGGACTAAAACTGACCCAGTGCATGCTCAGACATCAGTGGGAGGAGAAGGAGGGGGTTCAGCAGGAGGAAAAAGGTGGGAAATTGTTTATTCTTCTCTTTGTGAAAGAAGAAGTAAAAAGGCTAGAGGAAAGGGGCAAAAGACATGGAGACCCAGTGGGAGAGTCAGAGGGACAAAACATGGTGAAGACACAGATGAAGAAAGATACAGGGAGACAAGGGAGAACACAGGAGGGAATATCAGAAAAGCTGGGAAGGTGGTGTGTGAGCCAGGCCTGCGAGAAAAAGTCACCAGAGGGCAGAGCAGGGCAACTGAAGCAGCAAAGAGCCTGCAGAGGCCAGACAGGGGAAAAGAGAGACAGGCAATCTACAGGGCAGGTGGAGAGAGGCAGGGGCAAGACCAGTCTCCCAGGGAGAGAGAAGGAGACAGAGGAGAGGGCAAGAGCAAGAAGATGGGGTGACTGCAGGCAAGGGAGAGCTGAACAGAAGGGTGGAAGCAGAGGGAGCTGGAAGGTGAGGGAGATTCACAGACAGTGGAGGATGAGGGCAGAGAACTGGGTTGCAGGGGGAGACCCAGAAAAACCCTGCAGGGACGATCCTTGTGAGTCAAAGAGGCAGGTACAGAGCAAGGAGAAGAGGAGAGAAGCAGGGAGGCTGGAGACGACTGAGCTACAGGCAAATCCAGTGGCATAGCAAGCAGTAAACTGATGTCAAGAGGGAAAGAAAGGCCCAGAGTGAGTTGAAGATCCAGTCAGACAGAACACCAGAGCTACACACTTAGAAAGAGGATCAGAGAGATGGATGAAATCTTTGGAGGCAGAGAAGCCCAGAGACAGCAGACAGAAAAAGAGGCAGGAGGAGACACATGGAGAGGGATGGAAAGTAAGAAAGAGAAGGAGAGGCAGAGAGAGAGAGAGAGAGAGAATAATAGACCCAGAGACAGAGGAAGGAATAAATAGACATAAAGAGAGAAAGAGGCAGACTCATCCAAGGAGAACTCATGTAGATGTGGGGAGAGAAACCAAGGTGAGCAGGCACAATGGACCAGGTATTACCTGGAGCTTCCTGCAAGTCTAGGGTTGGGGGACAGTTGCAGCCTGGCTTGCTCCCCAGAACATTTGTGGACACTGCTGTCCTGAGCTTATAACCCTACAGGGAAGGGAGCTGTGGGCAAAGCTCCCTCAGTCTCAGGGGACCACTCCTGGGTGACATGTGGCCCCAGGTCTCTAGCCAGGAGCTAAGTTACTGCAGTCTCTTCCTCTTGGGGAGGAAGCCCCAGGCTCCTACTCAGGAGCATTAGACCAGGCCCTGCTCAGAGCAGGCCCTTCCGCAGGCCCAGGGAGGGCAGGGGGAATATAAGGCTCACCTGGGACAGGAGTGTGGATGCTGGAAAGGAGGCATGTTTGGGGACTCAGGAAGGACCCTGAGGGCTGGAACTTTTCTCAGCTGCTCCTCCTTCCCCAGGAAAAAAAAAATGAAGCCCCCTCGGAGATGTAGGGTGATGAAGGCCATGAAATTGTCCTCTCCTTCTGCCAATGTGCATCCCGAGGGCTGTTTCATCCATTAAAAACTGTAGGCAAAATTTCTAGTATCCTGGAGCTTTAGTCTACAGACATAAAGATCCTGATCCTGACCCCAGAATGGAGTCCATTACAGCACTGACTAGGCCATCCCCTCTTCCATTCAAGGGGAGCTCAAAGTTTCGTGGCATCCGTGTCCAGGTAATTCTGGCTTCAGCTCCCTCTGAGACCCTCAGGGCTGAAGGCCTTTACCTGCTTCAGTGGGAAGCACCAGCCCAGGGGACTCCTCACACCTCTGGAGGGCTGTTTCTTTCCTCACATTCCACTGGACCAGCCTGAAAAGCCCTCTCCCAAGCTGTCTACCTCAAGCAACGAGGGTTTCCAGTTCTGTGACAGTCACATGGTGGCTGTAGCCATCTTTCTAATCTGCAGCTCTGATTTTGTTCCCCCAATTCTAGAGGCCTCATTGGTTCCCATGTGTGGAATTTAGTCTCAACTCCTTAGTTCAGATGCCAAAATCCTTCTTGCTCTGAATCTTGTCCATCACTCCAGCCTTCCCTCTTGCAGCTCAATGAAACTTCTGATGTATGTTCATCTAACAAAAATCATAAGGAAAAGACTCACAAGTTCATTAAGAATTCGATTCATTCAAAGTCATTATTCTATTCATCAAAAAATGAAAGGAATACTTCTCAGGAGTGAAAATAATGAACATGGGAAAACATTAAAACCGATAATGAGTGAAAAAATCAAGCTACAAAATATATATACTGTGTAACTCAATTTTAAAAATTATGGAAACAAATAATAAATTGTCTAAGAATTGTGTTACGTTTCTTCAAAAATATTAATGAAAGCAGTTAATGAAATTAGACCTTGAAATGTTAACTGTAGTTCTTCTTACTTCTGTCTGCTCTCTGGTGAATGAGGCTAAGAGGCTTGTAGAAGATGGTTGATTGTAGAACTACAATCTGGCAGCTGCTTAATGAAAACCACATCACAGAAAGTTAATCAAAATGAAAATGACAGAGGGTTATGTCCTAGATTTAGGAACGAGCTAAAATCCCAGAAAAACAACTAAATGAAGTCAAGATAGGCAACCTTTCAGAAAAAGAATTCAGAATAATTATAGTGAAGCTATCCAGGACCTAGGAAAAGCAATGGAGAAGATGCAACAAATGTTTACCAAAGACCCAGAAGAACTAAAGAACAAACAAACAGATGAATAATACTCTAGAAGGAATCAATAGAATAACTGAGGTGGAAGAACAGATAGATGATTGGAAGGCAGAATGGTGGAAATCATTGCTGAAAAACAGAAAGAAGACTGAAAAAAGTGAAGGCAGCCCAAGAGACCTCTGGGACGACATTAAATGCACCAACATTAGCATTATAGGCATGAAGGAAAAGAGAGAAAGGACCTGAGAAAATATTTGAAGAGATTATAGCTGAAAACTTCCCTAACATGGGAAAGGAAATATTCAGCCAAGGCCAGGAAGCACAGAGAGTCCCAGGCAGGATAAACCCAAGGAGAAACACACTGAACACATAATAATCAAAATGACAAAAATTAAAGATAAAGATAAAAGACAACAAGGGAAAAACAGCAAACAACATACAAGGAAACACACAGAAGACTATAAACTGATTTCTCAATTGAACTCTACAGGCCAGAAGGGGATGGCACAATATATTTAAAGTGATGAAAGAGAAGACTCTGCAACCAAGAATACTCTACCCAGCAAGACTCTTGTTCAGATTTGATGGAAAAATCAAAAGCTTTACAGACAAGCAAAAGTTAAGAGAATTTAGTACCACAAAACCAGCATTATAGCAAATGCTAAAGGAGCTTCCCTAGGCAGGAAACACAAGAGAAGAAAAAGACCTACAAAAAATAAACCAAGAACAATTAAGAAATAGGGTCATTTGTTGTTGTTATTCAGTCACTAACTTGTGTCCGACTCTTTGAGACCCCATGGACTGCAGAATGCCAGGCTTCCCTGTCCTTCACTATCTCCCAGAGTTTGTTCAAATTCATGTCCTTAGGATCATACATATTGATAATTACCTTAAGTGTAAATGAATTAAATGCACCAACCAAAAGAGATAGACTGGTTGGGTGGATGAAAATACGTGTATGTATGCATTTCCACTTAACACATCATTCTACTCACACCCCAAATTGTATGTAATTATTTTATACTGTTAGGTTAATCATGTTTCCATTATGGCTTGCAATTGTAATTATCTTTTATTTTTTTGTCTGGCTATTGATTGTGAAAACTGATAAACCTCTTTTACTATTGTGATTGGATGTGTGTTTTAGATGCTCAGTTGGTCCAACTCATTGTGACCCTGTGGGCTATAGTCCACCAGTCCCTTCAGTCCATGGAATTCCCCAGGCAAGAATACTGGAGTGGGTAGCCATTCCCTTTTCCAGGGGATCTTCTCAACCCCAGGATCGAATCCAGACCTCCCACTTTGTGGGCAGATTCTTTACCTTCTTAGCCACCAGAAAAAGCCCCGTGTAATTATTATTCATTTTAATACAATTGCATCATAATTGGTCAACAGAAGATAATAGAATTCTATATCACTAAAACTACCATTTAATAGAAAAACCTGCAATCACTTTTTAAAATCCAGATGCACATTAGAATTATCTTGGAATTTTTTGAAAAATACAAATGCCCAGGTATTGTTTTTTTTCTCCAAGGCTCCAGATGTGATTTTAATGAGCAGCCATGTTTTAAAACAACTGGACTGTATATCTTTCACTTTTATCTAGTTTGTTTCATTTTTTTTCTATTTCTTATTCAGTACTCCGTTTCATTTAGTTTATGTTTCCTAATTTTTCTCTCATTTTTTGTTATTTCTCAAACCTTTATCAAGTGTAGTAGAAAAGCTATTATATACATATAATACTAAATAGTACATTTAATATTAATTAATATTAAATTTAATAATAATTAATATTAAATGTTAATTAAACACATACATTCAATATATATTTTAGAAAACTTACAAATTTTGGCCTGGCTAAAAGTTTTATGACTTTTTGGTTTCATTTGTTTGACTAAGATGAATAGAATGCTAGATTTCTAATTTATATTCACTCAATACTTTGATGTAGTTCCATTTATTCTGGCATCTACTATTACTGCTAATGGCAAAGGGCATGGCAACCACTCCAGTATTCTTGCCTGGAGAATCCCATGGACAGAGGAGCCTGAGGCTGTAGTCCATAGGGTCGTAAAGAGTTGGACACGACTGAGTGACTGAGCATGCATGCATTACTGCTAAAAGTCTAGAAAGCTTATTATCTTAGTGATTAAAAAATTTTTTTTTGAATGAGACTTGAAACTTCTGATCCCACTCTGAAAATATAAATAAATACTATGTTGTAAAAATAAAAAACAGTCAATGCTAACTACAGGGTTTTAATCTGTTGTACCTGTCACTTCCAGAACATCTCCCTCTCTTTGTTTATTTTGGCTTCCTCTGTTTGCAAGTTTCTTCAGTGTCTAAATTCTGCCCTGACACAAGGGGGTGAAGGTGGTCACTTATTTAGGCTCACTCGTTCAGTTGTGCTGTGAGGAGGGAGGAACACCACAAACAAATATCACTTGTGTGTGGGGACTACTCGCAGTGTATGGACCGCACTGGGTTTGCCCCAGCTCACGGTGCCTGTGCTTTCCCTGTCTACTCTGCTCAGGCTCCAGGTTGCTCTGAAGGGAAACTGTCCAAAACGGGCCCTGGGTTGCGTGCTCTTCCCGGGTCTAAGCTGCTCAGGTTCAGGTTCTCGGGTACTCCAGATAGGCACAGATTCGGTTGGGCTTGCGTTTTGTGACCTTCCCAGGTCTGAGGAGCTCAGGCAACCAGGTGCTTGGTGAGCACACTATTCCAGTGTATGGTGCATCTTATCACCTCCCCGGTCCCAGCCGCTTGATTTCCTGGGGGTGCCCCAAGAGTGCCGTCTCAGGTGTGCTGTGTGTCTCCTCTGGGGGGCTGATCTCAAATGGATGAATTCTTAGAAAAGGATAACCTTCCAAAACTGAACCAGGAAGAAATAGAAAATCTTAACAGACCCATCACAAGCACAGAATTCAAAACTGTAATAAAATATCTTCAAACAAACAAAAGCCCAGGATCAGATGGCTTCACAGGTGAATTCTACCAAAAATTTAGAAAAGAGCTAACACCTATCCTACTCGAACTCTTCCAGAAAATTGCAGAGGAAGGTAAACTTCCAAACTCATTCTATGAGACCACCATCACCTGCCAGGAGCCAGCACATGAGATCCCACCCATGACAAAGTCATGAGGAGAAGACCTGACAGGCAAGGCGGATCAGGACTTCAGGGATTTCGAAAAGCTGCCCTGGCGCTCACCTTAAAGATGATCTCTGTCTTTCTGATGCTTGCTGTATTAGACTACTCCCTAATTTCTGTGACACAGGCAGAAGGCCTTTCCCAATCTCTCTCCAAACAGAATCAACTTAGAACTTTAACCAATATGTCCCCCGGACGGTGGTATCCTATAAGATTATCCAGGATGAAAGGAGTGTTTCAATTTAGACCCCTTTGCTGGCATTCTAGCCTGCTTGGCAAATGCGTACTAATGCACATGACTGCTCACAACACCTTAATCATAAACAGCATAAAGAACCTGATCACACAAAAGGCCCTAATAGGTACAGAGCCCTTCGGGAGGTGAGGAAGCCCTATTAGAGAACATAAAAATTTATTCTAAAAGTGATTATAGTTAAAGATTTAGAAAAATAAGAGTTTAGAATTGTTAATTTTAACCAGGAATGCTAAACAGGGGCTGCCTCACCGGAGCTGCAGAGTCTTTGTGTGGTAAACCTTTTAGATAAATTTAACTGATAACTTCTGCAAAAGGACTGACCTTTGTGTTCATTAAAGAATAGATTACAGAAAACAGCTTTGCATTCACCTAGGTCATAAAAAGTCAATAGGCCCCAAGGCCAGAAGATAATGTACAAGACCCTCATAAACAAGGAAGTATGCAGAAAACACCCTGGTTTTGTGTAGGACAAGCTGATGTAATATTAAACTATCTTCCCCTTAAAAATGTACTAACTTAGAATATAAAAGCTACGGTAAAAAATAAAGATTTGCCAGACTCTGCTGCACCCCCCGTCTGGTCACTCTCTCTCTCTCTCTCTCTCTCTCTCTCTTTCTCTCTCTCTCCCTCGCAGACTTGGCCCTATCAAGGCTGGTCTCACGTGTCTTCTCTTGCTGATGCCGTTCATCCTGCCGAGGCTGGACCCCGGCAAGCACCCTAATACCAAAACCTGACAAAGATGCCACAAAAAAAGAAAACTACAGGCCAATATCACTGATGAACATAGATGCAAAAATCCTTTATAAAATTCTAGCAAACAGAATCCAACAACATATTAAAAAGATCATACATCATGACCAAGTGGGCTTTATCCCAGGGATGCAAGGATTCTTCAATATTCACAAATCAATCAATGTGATACACCACATTAACAAATTGAAAGATAAAAACCATATGATTATCTCAACAGATGCAGAGAAAGCTTTTGACAAAATTCAACATCCATTTATGATAAAAAAAAAAAAAAAACCTCCAGAAAGCAGGCATAGAAGGAACATACCTTAATATAATAAAAGCCATATATGATAAACCCACAGCAAACATTATCCTTAATGGTGAAAAATTGAAAGCATTTCCCCTAATGTCAGGAACAAGACAAGGGTGCCCACTCTCACCACTACTATTCGACATAGTTTTGGAAGTCTTAGCCACAGCAATCAGAAAGGAAAAAGAAATAAAAGGAATCCAGATAGGAAAAGAAGAAGTAAAACTCTCACTGTTTGCAGATGACATGATCCTCTACATAGAAAACCCTAAAGACACCACCAGAAAATTACTAGAGCTAATCAATGAATATAGTAAAGTTTCAGGATATAAAATTAACACACAGAAATCTCTTGCATTCCTATACTCTAACAATGAGAAAACAGAAAGAGAAATTAAGGAAACAATTCCATTCACCATTGTGATGAAAAGAATAAAATACTTAGGAATAAATCTACCTAAAGAAACAGAAGACCTCTATATAGAAAACTATAAAACACTAATGAAAGAAATCAAAGATGACACAAATAGATGGAGAAATATACCATGTTCATGGATTGGAAGAATCAATATAGTGAAAATGAATATACCACGCAAAGCAATCTATAGATTCAATGCAATCCTTATCAAGCTACCAACGATATTTTTCAGAGAACCAGAACAAATAATTTCACAATTTGTATGGAAATACAAAAACCTTAAACCTTATCTTTATTATGCAAAAGCTTTTAAGTTTCATTAGGTCCCATTTGTTTAGTTTTGCTTTTATTTCTAATATTCTGGGAGGTGGGTCATAGAGGATCTTGCTGTGATTTATGTTGGAGAGTGTTTTGCCTATGTTCTCCTCTAGGAGTTTTATAGTTTCTGGTCTTACATTTAGATCTTTAATCCATTTTGAGTTTATTTTTGTGTATGGTATTAGAAAGTGTTCTAGTTTCATTCTTTTACAAGTGGTTGACCAGTTTTCCCAGCACCACTTGTTAAAGAGGTTGTCTTTTTTCCATTGTATATCCTTGCCTCCTTTGTCAAAGATAAGGTGTCCATAGGTGTGTGGATTTATCTCTGGGCTTTCTATTCTGTTCCATTGATCTATATTTCTGTCTTTGTGCCAGTACCATACTGTCTTGATGACTGTGGCTTTGTAGTAGAGTCTGAAGTCAGGCAGGTTGATTCCTCCAGTTCCATTCTTCTTTCTCAAGATTACTTTGGCTATTCGAGGCTTTTTGTATTTCCATACAAATTGTGAAATTCTTTGGTCTAGTTCTGGGCATACACACTGAGGAAACCAGATCTGAAAGAGACACGTGCACCCCAATGTTCATCGCAGCACTGTTTATAATAGCCAGGACATGGAAGTAACCTAGATGCCCATCAGCAGATGAATGGATAAGGAAGCTGTGGTACATATACACCATGGAATATTACTCAGCCGTTAAAAAGAATTCATTTGAATCAGTCCTAATGAGATGGATGAAACTGGAGCCCCTTATACAGAGTGAAGTAAGCCAGAAAGATAAAGAACATTACAGCATACTAACACATATATATGGAATTTAGAAAGATGGTAACGACAACCCTATATGCAAAACAGAAAAAGAGACACAGAAATACAGAACAGACTTTTGAACTCTGTGGGAGAATGTGAGGGTGGGATATTTCAAAAGAACAGCATGTATACTATCTATGGTGAAACAGATCACCAGCCCAGGTGGGATGCATGAGACAAGTGCTCGGGCCTGGTGCACTGGGAAGACCCAGAGGAATCGGGTGGAGAGGGAGGTGGGAGGGGGGATCGGGATGGGGAATACGTGTAAATCTATGGCTGATTCATATCAATGTATGACAAAACCCACTGAAATGTTGTGAAGTAATTAGCCTCCAACTAATAAAAAAAAAAAAAAAAAAAAAAAAAAAGAATAAATGAAAAAAAAAAAAAAATGGGCCAAAGAACTAAACAGACATTTCTCCAAAGAAGACATACAGATGGCTAACAAACACATGAAAAGATGCTCAACATCACTCATTATCAGAGAAGTGCAAATCAAAACCGCAATGAGGTACCATTTCACGCTGGTCAGAATGGCTGCTATCAAAAAGTTTACAAACAATAAATGCCAGAGAGGGTGTGGAGTAAAGGGAACCCTCTTACACTGTTGGTGGGAATGCAAAGTAGTACAGCCACTATGGAGAACAGTGTGGAGATTCCTTAAAAAACTGGAAATAGAACTGCCATATGACCCAGCAATCCCACTACTGGGCATACACACTGAGGAAACCAGAATTGAAAGAGACACATGTACCCCAATGTTCATCGCAGCACTGTTTACAATAGCTAGGACATGGAAGCAACCTAGATGTCCACCGGCAGATGAATGGATAAGAAAGCCATGGCACATATACCCAATGGAAGATTACTCAGCTATTAAAAATAATGCATTTGAATCAGTTCTAATGAGGTGGATGAAATTGGAGCCTATTATACAGAGTGAAGTAAGTCAGAAAGAAAAACAACAATACAGTATATTAGGCATATATATGGAATTTAGAAAGATGGAATTTAGAAAGATGGTAACAATGACCCTATATGAGAGACAGCAAAAGAGACACAGATGTAAAGAACAGCCTTTTGGACCCAGTGGGAGACGGTGAGGGTGGAATGATTTGAGAGAATAGCATTGGAACATATATATTACCATATGTGAAATAGATTGGCAGCCCAGGTTTGATGCATGAGATAGGGTGGTCAGGGGTGGTGCACTGGGATGACCCTGAGGGATGGGATGGGGAGGGAGGTGGAAGGGGGGTTCAGGATTTGGGACACATGCACACCCAAGGCTGATTCATGTCAATGTATAGCAAAAACCACTACAATATTGTAAAGTAATTAGCCTCCAATTAAAATAAATAAATTAAGTTTAAAAAACAGGAAATTAACATGTGATACAGTATTATTAACTAAAGTACAGATTTTATTCACATTGCATGAAACTTTATGCTAGTGTCCATTGTTTGTTTTCATATCTTATTCAAGATTTCATATTGTATTTAGTTGCATTGAGTAGCTTCAGCTGCATGCAACAAATTCTGATAAATTCTCTTTTCATTTTGATTTTCTTACAAATATTAAATTTTTCTTGTTATGGCTTCTTAGATACACACAACATTTAAAAGCAGACATTTAATTTTCAAATACATGTTTTTAAAGTATCTTTAATATTAATTTCTCATTTTGATATTAATTTCTTATTTAAATGCTTTCTTCTTTGCAATCACCCTTTATGTTTTTTCAAACTTTTAACTTTATTGAGGCTTTCAATGGCTAAGTCAAAGATCTATCTTGGTAAGTGTCACATTGCACTTGAAATTATGTGGGTTATTTTCAAATATCTTTTGATACTGATTTCTAACATAGTTCCATAGTGATAAGAGAATAGGCTCTGTATAATTTCAATACCTTTAGACAATGAAATGTTTGCACTTTGTTTTATATCCCTGGATATGTTCCAGTGTCTCCTAGTTTAGTCTAAGGGAACTTGAATAGAATTTGTATGCTGCTGTTGTGTGAAAATTGTTTAAATCTTAATCATGTGAATTGGCTCATAGTGATTTTCAGGTCTACTATATCCTTCTACTTCTTTGTGTATTCATTCTATTAATTTTTGACAGCTTGTTATTTACTCCAACTAAAAATTTTAATTTATCTACTTAAAAATGATTGTAATATATAGTGGAAATATATGTAACTTTGTTCTGTATTTTCCAAGTCTCCTATAAGTGTGTTATCATACTTCCATAATTTAAAAATAAAAAAGAAGCAGAAAATAAATGTTAATTGTAGTTGTCTCCAAATCTAAGATAACAGTTGTTTGTTTGTATTTATAAATGCAAAGTTTTCAGAATAAATATATACTACTTTTGCAATAATGAAAACAAGTAATAGACTCAGACTAGATGTTTTCTTTTTTTTTTTTTTTTCTTTTTAAAAATTTTTATACATTTGGCTGTGCCAGGTCTTAGGCATGTGAACTCTTAATTGTGATCTGTGAAATCTAGTCCCTCCACCAGGAATTGGACCCACACTGCCTGCATTAGAGTACAGAGGTTCAGTCACTGAACCTCCATGAAAGTTCCCAAGAAGATATTTTCAGTGCATGTAATAGAGAAAGAATAATAGCCAAAATATTTAATGAACTATAAATAAGAAAAGGTAAACATATCTTGTATTCATTGAACACTTATTATTTTTTATTATGCTAAATGCTCTACATGTATTATTTCATTTAATCCTTCTAACACCCCTCTGAGATCTATAATATATTCTTCCCATTAACAGATGAGGAAACTGAGACTCATGGAAGTTAGGTAACTTACCCATCATCACTGAGTTAGTAAAGGGTTAGCTGAGGTTAGAATATTGAAGTCTGACTCCAGGGCGGACTTCACTACACAATACTACCAACAGACTTATGAAAAGATGTTAAATTCATTAGCAATCAGGGGATTATAAGTGAAACAAAAAACGTCACCACTTTCCATCTATGAGATAGACTCTTTTAGAATGGTTTTGATAAATAACATTTTCAAGGGTTGATGAGAATGAAAGCTGTAGATTGGTATCAGTACTTAGAAGAATAATTTAGGGGTAGCCTGTAAATTGGAACAGAGAAGGCAATGGCAACCCACTCCAGTACTCTTGCCTGGAAAATTCTGTGGACGGAGGAGCCTGGTGGGCTGCAGTCCATGGGGTCGCGAAGAGTCAGACACAACTGAGCGACTTCACTTTCACGCATTGGAGAAGGAAATGGCAACCCACTCCAGTGTTCTTGCCTGGAGAATCCCAGGAACGGTGGAGATTAGTGGGCTGCTGTCTATGGGGTCGCACAGAGTCAGACATGACTGTAGCGACTTAGCAGCAGCAGCAGCAGCAGTAAATTGGAAAGTTCTAAAAACTGCTACATTCACTGCTATACATACGTCTTGGGAAAACTTTTTACATATGGAGACACGTCCAAAGAAATTTATCACAATATTATTTAAATAGCAAAAAATTAAAATTAAACAAATGTCCAATGATAAAGAGTTAGATAAATGAGATGTGGTAAAATGCTTAAAATTCTTAAGAGAATGATTTAGACCTTTAAGTATCCTGTGGGGGATGTCAGAACCATGATGTTGAGTTAAATTTTTTCATAGTGGCAATGATATCTTGATACCATTATAAAATGTTAAGTTTATACAAAAACAATTTTGTCATTGGTTATGGATGTGATTATATGTAAGCAAAAGCTTTGAAACACAGAGAATAGACTTCAATCTAATAAAAGTAGTTGATTCAGAGAAGCTGGAAATAGTCAAAGAGAACTTCAATTTTCCCTGTAATTATTTAATCCTTTTCTAAAGTATAAAAAAGACTTAGACTAAATATGGCAAAATATTAACATATTTATTTTGAGTGTGAGAAAATAGGGTCTTTGCTATATTCTTTTCTATAATTTCTTTCTGCATATTTATTACTCTGTCTGGTATCTCATTATATACATAAACATAAAAAGAGAGATACATAGGAAACTTTCCTGCTTGTCTTGGTTAAGAATCCATGCTTCCAATGCAGGGGACCCAGGTTCTATCTCTGATCAGGGATGTAATATTCCACATGCCATGGGGCAACTAAGACCTGGGCATCAACTACAGAACCCATGTGCCACAACTAGAGAAGTGCATGTGCCACAGCGAAGACTCAGCCAAAGACACACAATGAAGAAGAGCCAAAAAAAAAAAAAAAAAAAAAAGATGCAGGTATATATATATGTATATACATATACACACACACATGTATTTTCTTTTATGAAATGTATATTTATTTTTCTGAAAATAAGAATGATATTTAAAATATAAAATCAGCTAAGAGTTTCACAAGTTGAAGAATATTATTAGCCATATAGTTCTACAGATATGTCTAAAATAACTCTAACGTAGATTTTATACCACCAAGTGCAAAAAGCAATGCTAATATTACTTCTGAGTGCTTGTCAGAGAGTAACGCAAGACTGTTCCTACATAATCTGCTACCCTTTTTGTCATCTTCACCCCCAGTCCTTTATACCATTGAAAAGCACATATGCATGTTAAACACTTGGCCATGATATATTGAACTGACATAATTTTCCAGAGTTGAGGAGAGAACCAAGGAAAAACAATAAAGCAATAACCTTGGACCATAAGGACATACTTATTGTAAATCAAATCCTTCGTCTTAAATCCTCGACTGAGCCTGTGGGCGGTAGCAGCTGAAAATTTTCCAACCAGTGGGGAGAACTTCAGGGTGACCTCGCCTTTTTTGGGTAGCTCAAAATTTCTGGCCAGAAATGCTGGCCAGAACCTGATGTACTTTCATGATACCACATGAGCCTCATCAAGTTGGCCCATGATTCTGGACAACTCTGAAACACCCTGGGTCATTGAGCTGTCCCTCTCTGGCCAAGTACTTTCAGAAAGGCCCTCTTTACATCTTTGTTCCGGAGACTGTAGATGATGGGGTTGAGGAAGGCAGAGACAACATTGTAGAAAAGGGCCAGCTTCTTGTCCCTCTCTGGATCATACCAGGACCCAGGCCTCATGTACATGATCATGGCTGGCCCATAGAACATGGTGACCACGGTGATGTGGGAAGCACACGTGGAGAAGGACTTGAGTCTGCCCTGGGGTGAGCGGATGCTTAAGATGGAGACAAAGATGCGAACATAAGAGACCAGGATGAAGGAAAGTGGTATCAAAAGCAAGATGAAACCCAAGATGAAGTCCAACTGGTCATTGAGGGAGGTGTCTGCACAAGCCAACTTCAGGACAGCAGGGACCTCACAGAAGAAGTGGTTTATCTTGTGGGGGCCACAATAAGGCAGACGCATGGTGAAGACAGTATAGATCAGGGCCCCAGCTGTGCTAATGAACCAACAGACTGTGACCATCTTGATACAAATAGGACGACTCATCAGTATAGTATAGTGAAGGGGGAAGCAGATGGCCATATACCTGTCATAGGCCATAATGGCATAGAGGACACACTCAGCAATGCCCAGGATCAAGAAGATGAACATCTGGGCTGCACAAGCTCCCCAGGAAATGGTCCTCCCTGGATATACCAGATTAACCAACATCTGGGGCACAGTGGTGGTGACATAGCTCATGTCTACCAGGGAGAGGATGCTGAGAAAGAAGTACATAGGTGTGTGGAGTTGTGTATCCAAGTAGATCAGGGTGATGATGAGTCCATTGCCCAAAATTGTGATAAGGTAGAGAAGAAGGAAGAACGTGAACAGAGCCATTCTGACCTGAGACTCACTGGAGAAGCCAAGGAGGATGAACTCAGAGACAGAGCTGCGGTTCTCCTTGCCAAGGCTGTGCATGGTGGTCTGCCTATTAGGAGATAAAGACTGGTCTGTTCTGTCCTCAGCCTTGGGGGAGGGAGGACATAGCTGACTATTCTCAGTCAGACAGCTGACTGAACCAGAGCCACACACAGCCCCTTGCACAGAAGCTTGAGATTCAGTCAAATCTTTGTTGAGTTGGGTGAAAAGGTGTAGTAAACTAGGGCAGCTCCTGAACTGGGAGAGCCATCGGAAGATCTGGCTTCATGCCTGTAACAGAATATAAGATGCCTGAGTGCTCACAGGTCCTTCCCCGGAACCCACCTTCACCTATAGAAGGCAAGGCTTTAGGTAGCTATGTCTGAAGCAGGGGAACCCAGCCAGCCTCTGATCACTGCTGAATGCTTCCAAGCACATATACTTGTCTTGGTCTGGAGAACAATTCTCTGCTGAAAATTTTAAATGATGACACTGAAAGTCTGTGTCACTGAGCTGTCGGTGCTTGAGGTACAGTCAACCCAGAGCTGCTGTGCTGGCGACCTGAAGTCACAGGGAAGCTGGAGTTGTAAAGAACAGTGGTGGTCTTAGAGAGATGAGAGCCGACATGCTGGGAAGCAGAGAGCAGAGACCTCACAGCCCCGAGAAATGGAAAGCATGATTTTGATTCCTAACTTGCCCTGAGGCCTGTGATTGGATATCTGTGGGATTTTCTGTCGAATCCTTATAATTACCACCCTATGATAACATTTTAAATTCAGCTCTTCCTAAATGTCCGAAGGCTGTCAATTACCCATCTGTGTGAATTTGGGCAAGTCCCTTCACCCCCATTGACCTCAGTATCCCCATCTGTTAGAAATGAAACATCCATGGCACAGGGTAATAGAAAAAAGCTTATGAGATACCCCATGTCAATAAATTTTGCAAAATACCAACACTAGACAAGTAAAAGGGTTGGTATAAGTGGGAGGACTCTGGAAATCAGAAGAGTGGGGCTGGTCCTTAATCTGCACCTAATTCGCTGTGTGATTTTGGTTAACTCTGTTGGTCTTGATGACTCCAAGGGACTCTTCTGGGTCTGCTATTCTTTGGTCCAAGGAACACCTGGCTGGAGACCTGTGATTGCAGCAATGTCATGAGAACCAAGGGGAGGGCTGGGCCAAGCAGTCAGCTGAACAGGGTTGTGTTAGCAGGAGATTCCTTCCAGGAGTTGGAGACATGAGAAGAGAGCATAGACTCAGGTGTCAACACACCTTCATCTCGTATCCTCTTTAACCACTCCTAAGTCACTTAGCCTCTCAGGGTCCCTTGTGCTGTATCTGTAATACCTCCTCCAGAATGGAGTTTGTGTGAAATCCATCTGGTCCATTGAAAGTGCTCAATAAATGGTAGCAATTTATGTAAGGGAGGCTTAGTGGAAGTAGGAACGGAGGGAGAATTGAGGAGCCATCGTGACATTTTCAAGCATCTAATTTCCAGAGGACAGCACTGAAAACAAGACTATGAGGACTGCTTGCTGCAAAATTCTGGTGAAGGGTGAGGGATGAAGAAGTTGTCTGAGGCTATGAGCAAAAGAAGATAGTGTGATATTTTTGTGCTGAGCTTTAGGGAACACCAGTAACTGGAAGAAGAAGGAAAATTATTCAGGTCAGGAATGTTTATGAAGAGAAGAGAACTAGGGAAGCTCAGCATCTTGGACTTTGAGAGGGGTCACATTCAAGAGACAAGGATTTGTCAGCTGTGCAAACAGCTAACTCTAAAGCCAGAAGGATGAGGGATGATAATGGGGAGAGGCTCACATCCTCCTTCTCTCTAGTCCACATCCAGATCTGGGCTTTCTCAGGAGCCCCTAACTAGCCTGCCTTCCTGGTCCACCCACCAGCAGATACTGTTTCATCTCTCATGCCCATTCTCATGCCTCCTTAGACTATACTAAGACATTTCTCTTCTGGTTCTGACCAATTTTCAAGTCTATAGGATTTTCTATGACTCAGTGAGAGTTCTGAGCCATGATACTAACAGCACGACCACCAAAACATCCTCATCTAAGCATCTTGGGGGCCCCTCCTCTCTGACCCACAGATCCTCCAAGCTACCTGGCTTTCTCAGCACCTACCACATATGCCATGCAAATCTCACCATTCTTTCCTTGAGCTGTTTATCTGTTGGAATGTCTCCCATGATCCCTTCTTCCTCCTCACATCCCACCAGCCCTCAAAGCCCAGTTTGGGGTTCCCTCCTCCTCACCTGACCAGTCAGCCTTGTGGGGTTTGTGTATTGTCTTCCCAGGCAGGCTACAGGCAGAGGCTGTGTCCATTGGTAATGGAAATAGAAAAATGGTATTTTTCTATGGTATTTTCTATCTATCTATGGTTTCTAGTATAGTGAAGGGGGTATCTATGGTATTTAAGTGGGATCAACAGATTTCCTCTGAAGCCCTGTTCCAGGACTAGTTTTCTCTGCTTTAAGACCAGACTCTGCTCTGCCTTCCTCCAAGCTAATGAGTGGTAGTCCCAGGCCTTATGCTAGATTCTCTGGGTGCACAGCTTGCCAGGCTCTTAGCCACTGCTCTCTCTGCTGCCTCCCCCAAAGGCACACATGAAGGAACAATTACATTAAGCCTTTGAACTATGAGAGCTCCGTTTTCAATATCTGCTCTCCTCTCCTCCTGCCAACCCTTCACTTATCCTTCTTAGCCTCTGCTCTTCTAGTAGATAAGAAAAAAAGAAGAAGGACTTCCCTGGTGGTCTCATGGCTAAGACTCCTCACACCTAATGGAGGGGGCCCAAGTTTGGTCCCTGGTTGGGGAACTAGATCCCACATGCTGCAACTAAGTCCTGGTGCAGTCAAATAAATAAAAACATTTTTTTTTTTTAGAAAAAGAAGAAAGAGGATCCTTTGTCAGGGGTCCACCAGAGTGCCCCAGGACCCATTAGGGAATGGGGGTAGATGGTACTCCTGAGGGCCACTGTTTGAGTTTGAAAATGACCATGGAGTTGTGCTAGAGATTCTACTCCTGTTTATGAGGGCAAGAAACCCCTCTCCCTCCCCCGGGGAGTGGGGCAGAGAAGACTAGGGTGATGATCCCTTGTCCATTCTTGGAGGTGCCCTAAGAAGGAAATTCACTTAGCTCATCCCTCAGTCCTACTTACGAGTGAACAGTGCACTATCCTTCACCCCCTTCACCCCTGCAGCAGCCTTCACCTGTGTCTCTTGGTCTCGGTGGTGCAGTGGAAGGCAGTCTCCCTTTCTCCTTTGCACAGTGGCCCTACTGGGGAGATCTGTGCCATTATTAAGTGTCAAATGTATAGCATCCCTGGAGGGAGGGGATTCTAGCCGCAGGCCCAGGGGCTTCCTTCACATCAGCATGGAGTTGGAGAGGAGATTTCCTGTCCCTGAAAGCCCTGAAGATCTCCTGCCCATGCTGGTAAATGCAGCAAGAGCCGCTGGGCTGGGTGAAAGGCACAGGCAGGAAGCTTAATGCCCCGAAGGCATTTTGGGCTCAACTTCTGGAGTTAGTGAGCCGGGCATCCTTCCAAAATCTCCGTGTAGGGACTGAAATTCCTTCCCACTGAGACTTCGAGGAGGGAGGAGTCTTACGGTTGAGTGGCTACATCCCTGTGTGACACAGTGACAATACTAAAACTGTGTGCTTTGTTTCCTTCTGAAGCAATTTTGTTTGCCTTTTAAATCCATATTCGTCTTATCCAAGGCCACTTATGGAACAGAGATAAAACTGAGGCTTGGATATAGACAACATAAATGCTGCTAATACTTACTATTGATCTCATAAATTTCATTTATTGAAACTTACTCCAAGGCCACACTCCTCACTGCAGTATAAATGTTATCAAACCTGACTATAGTATGTACTATTGAATACTTACTCTTATAAGATGCTACACCGAGCACTACATATAATATAATTAATCCTCACAAGAAGGTACATAAGCTATTTGATAGGTCAGGAGGCACAGAGAGTTTAAGAGAATTAAGGGGCTTATTCACACCACATAGCAAATAAATTATGTAGTTGGAATTTGAACCTGGATGTGCTAGATTCCATGTCATTCCACTGTAGACTGTCTATGGCCAAAGTGTAGGACTGATTTATAGGATATGTATAGTCAGACTATAGAGTGTCTGCAAGGCTGAGTGTAGGAATCAGGTGGTCAGAAGCTAGGACAGGTGCACAGACTTCCTCAGACCCACTGGAAGGACACCTTCCTCAACAAAGTTCTGGGAGAAAAAGACAGCAGACTGGCTTGGCTTCATTAACTGATGCAGGACAGCAGGCTCAGTGGAAATGGGTGGGAGGCAGTGATCCACTGTTAGAGACAGTCTAGTCCTGCAAAGTAGAATTCAAATTCTGAAGGGTGTGGTGATGAGGGTGAAAGGACACTGGAAGACTTAAGGCCAATGGGCAATACTTTTACCTTGTTAGAGGTCAGTGATGAATCCGGGCCAAGTGACAGTTAGTGGTGAAAGGGTATCTGTCTGCAGAGATTGGCCTGAGCCACTGCATGGGAACTGAGCACAGAACTGGATGAGTCCTGGTATGGGAGGGGTCCTGGAAAGAGAGTGTCATGTAGGGTTACTGGGAAGACCCAGAGGAATCGGGTGGAGAGGGAGGTGGGAGTGGGGATCGGGATGGGGAATACATGTAAATCCATGGCTGATTCATGTCAATGTATGGGAAAAACCACTACAATATTGTAAAGTAATTAGCCTCCAACTAATAAAAATAAATGAAAAAAAAAAAACAATGACAAAAAAAAAAAAGAGAGTGTCTTGTTAAAGGACTGGTTCCCAAGGCAAAGACCAAAAAATGCCCTGTTAGTGTCCATGTAACTGGAACATGAAGTTGCATAAGCCAGCAGCTGACCTGCCTGGATGTTATCTCAGAGTAAAGGGCCAGAATGCTTAGGTCCCCAGAGAAATAGCACATTCATCCAGGGAATGTGAATTTTAGGGCTAACAAGTATCAGCCATAGATCAGTTCAGTTCAGTTCAGTCACTCATTTGTGTCCAACTCTTTGCGACCCCATGGACTGTAGCTCGCCAGTCTTCTCTGTCCACCACCAACTCCTGGAGCTTGCTCAAACTCATCAGCCATAGTGCTTGGTCCCAACTGTGGGAACACAGTAGGCTAGCCAAGGATGGAATTGGGTAGGTTGATTTCATACCCTAGTTTTCATGGGACAGTTACGGTTTATGCCTATTATAGATCAATTAATTCCTGTAAGTAGTTTAAACCCTCCCTTTCACTGTCAAAATGTGTCTGAGTTTGCATATTGTATGATTTTCTAGATTAGGAGGCCATGAACCTGGTAGACACCTGATATGGGGTGGCCCTATCCAGGGAACATACAGTAAATATTAGGTAATATAGTCATAAATTTTAAACAAAATTTTAAATTTAATTTTAAATCTAAAAATTTATATGGAATCACAAAAGACCCTGAATTGCCAAAGGAATATTGAGAAAAAAGAACAAAACTGGAGACATCACATTTTCTGGCTTCAAACTATACCTGAAAAAGATAAAAACACTAGTTCAAAAAGATACATTCACCCCATTGTTCACAGGGACATTACTTACAATATCCAAAATATAGTCATCAATCTTGATATATTTTCCCTCTTGACAATTTGTTCCCTACATCATTCCCTTTTCTGGACTTAGGTTCTGAAACCCCAGAAGGCAAAGAGCCAGTCTTTCTTGTGCAGCACAGAAAGCAAAAGACCAGAGAGACTGATGGTTGAATGCTAACTCCACTGCTTCCCAGCCACATGACCGTGTGCCAATCACTTTCCCTTCCTGAGTCTCGACAGAAATCAGTGCTGTGAGAGTTGAGAGGGTGCCTGTAAGATGATCAGCACAGGTTATGGTATGAGCACAGAAGCGGGTCAGTCAGTGGAATGTCTTATACTGACAGCAAAACGTGAGCAGTATAAGGGTTAGTGTAGTTCTCTGGTGGGTCACCCAGACACCCTGTAGCAAGGGCTTGAATTCACAGTAGAGGACCATGGCCCAGGCCACACCTTTCTCAAGCTAGTGGGAGGGGACAGTGCCTGTGTGGTGGTAATTTTCTTCCCCCCTTAAAGATGGTGGACCTCTTTATCTGGCATTCTTGGGGTCTCAAGCAGATAGTCAATGTTCAAAGAAAGGACTGCACCTTCTTAAGTACATAAGCAGGTAAGGAAGTTTGTCTAACGTGCCAGGTAGTGCTATACCAACAGTTTAGTGTTGTCTCACTGAATCCTGATCTGGGTTTGAATCCCAGTTTGATCACTTCTAGAAACCCAGGCAAGTTACTTAACCTTTATAGGCCTCAGTTTACCTGATGGTTCAGACAGTAAAGAATCTGCCTGCAATGCTGGAGACCAGGGTTAGATCCCTGGGTTAGGAAGATCCCAGTATTCTTGCCTGGAGAATTCCATGGACAGAGGAGCCTGACGGGCTACAGTCCATGGGTCGCAAAGAGTTGTACACAACAGAGTGACTAACACACACACACACAGATGCCTCAGTTTCTTAAATATTTGGATATTTATGATTTGCATAATATGAACTTCACATGATCAATCTGAGGATCAAGAGAGAGGAGGTGTTTAAGCATCTGACACCATAAACCTAGCATGTGCTTAAGAAGTGGGAGAGAGCATCCTGATCAACATCATCACCATTCCTCTGAGGACACACAGCTGGGAAGTGGTCCAGATGGGGCTGGAACCATGACCTGCACCCCTCTGAAGCCTGTTTTCACCCCAGTACCCTTCTCTGCCTCTCAGGTTAGTTTCTCTTCACCCAAGAGTTGGCCATGGTGCATTGACCAAGTTACTAAAATTTTGTTAGAAAAATGGTATTGATGAATCTATTTGCAGGGAAGGAATGGAGATGACGATGTAGAGAACAGACTTATGGACACAGTGGAGGAAGGAGAGAGTGAGGTGAATGGAGAAAGTAGCCTTGACATCTTTACACTACCATGTGTAAAATAGATAGCTGGTGAGAAGTCACTGAATAAAACTGGGAGCCCAGCATGGCGCTCTGTGATGATCTAGATGGATGGGATGAAGGAAGGGGATGAAGCCAGGTTCCTCTGTCCCTGGGGATTCTCCAGGGAAGAATACTAGAAAGTGTTGCCATGCCTTCCTCCAGGGGATCTTCCCAACCCAGGGACTGAACCCAGGTCTCCCACATTACAGGCAGATTCTTTACCATCTGAGCCACCAGGGAAGCTCGAAAAGAAGGGGAGGGAGGCTCAAAAGGGAGGGGATATATGTAAACGTATAGCTGATTTACATTGTTATACAGAAAAACCAACACAACATTGTAAAGCAATTTTCCTCTAATTAAAAAATAAATTTAGAAAAAAAAGAATTTTTGCATCTATGGCAGACCAGATATGGGTCTGTTTTTACTTTTCTTGTACTATCTTTATTCCCATATCAGAGAAATGCTGGCCTCACAGAATACATTGTGAGTAAGTCCCTCATCCTTAAATTTTCTAGAAGAGTTAGTGCAGACTTGGAAGTATTATAACTAAGCAGGATGCTACTGGACCTTCCTGGGACAGACCCTCCCACTCCTCCACGTCCTCCATCTGCTTCTTGTTTGTAGCACAACTTTAGCTTTCTAGGCCTTTCTTGAGTTTCAAAGAATGAATTTAACCAGAGAAGTGAGAAAACGAAGAAGCAAAGGAGAAAAGTCAAGCAAGACAAAACAGTAATAGTTTAGCCTACACAATGTTAAGACTTTTAGTTCCTTCTGAAGGACTATAGCTCATTTTCTGAGCCATGTCCTTTGAGCTATTTTGCAGATGCTGAAAACCCCACCAGGTGTAAGAAGTTATCTGTGTGCTTCCCACAAGTAAGACGATCTCAGATGGTTTGGAACCAGAAGGTTGATGATGTGGACTCCCATTATCTTACCAGGAGCCAAACTGAAGAATGTCCACGAGGTGATCATGCACTCTACAACCCTTCTCACTCACCCTGTCTTTAAAAACACTTCCCTGAAAACTATCAGAGAGTTCAGATCTTTTAAGCACTAGCTGCCTGGACCCCTTGCTTGGCCCCTGCAATAAACACTGTACTTTGCATCACCACAACCCAGTGTCAGTAGATTTTCTTTACTGCACAGGCAAGCAGTCTCAAGTTTGGTTCAGTAACAGTATTTCTTCTTTAAAGGACTGGTAGAATTCACAAGTAAATCCATCTAGGTCTAGAGTTTTCTCTGTGAAAAGGTTTTAACTCCACATTCAATTCAAAAAACTATATCTATGACTATTCAGGTTACCTATTTCTTTACAGATGAGCTTTGGCAGTTATCATCTTTCAACAAGTTTATTCATTTTATTGAAGTTATCTAATTTGGGGATAAAGTTGTTTATGATATTCCCTTATTAATCTTTTAGCATCCCCTCATCCTCTGGTGTTACCTCATATGCATGAACTGATCAGCCCTCATCTAAAGACAGGAGGGGGCCTTCTGTAGACTCCTGGGTTCACTCTCTATGCAGCTTTCCTCTCCATTGCTCTGCTCTGAATTCTAGCCACCTTGACCTCTGTCTTGGTCAGCTCAAGCTGCTATAATAGTATCCCACAGACTGAGTGGTTTAGATAACAAGCATTTATTTCTCACAGTTCTGGTGGCTGAATGCCTGAGACCAGGGTAAAATGCTTGTCACATAATGTTCATTTTTTCATAGGCAGAACATTTAATTCATTAGGATTTCCCTCAAACACTAGGAAACTCAGTTAACAGTGGTTTAGATATACAAGAATTCATTTCTTCACGTAACAAGTCTTGAGGTAAACAGCGTCATGCATTAGTTCACAGATGGATAATGTTAGTGAGAGGACCCCTGTGGTTCTCTGAGCCTTTTCCTCATGGTAGCAAGTCAGGTGCCCATTTCCAGATATGACATCTCATTTGTGGTGAAAGAAAGGAAGTTTGAGGGGAGGGGTTTGTATCACAGTCACTCTGTTTCTTTTTTTAGAGAAATAAACATTTCACTAACCTTCCTCAGCTGAGTTCCTCTCGAGTCTTGCTGGAAAGGACCAGGTTATCTGACTGCCCTCACTGAGAGGAATTCTGGGAAAGGAAAAAGGGAGCTGCCATCTAGGCTTGGACTTTCCATGATGTGTTCACTGCACTTAACAAGGGTTGTCAGCAAGAGGATGGTTCTCTCAGCAAAGAAGGGGGAAATGGTTAGTCATTCAACAAGTGTCTGCCATGATAAAATTCTATGTAAAGCATGATAATCATTGAGGTGAGAAAAAAATCCATTATCATATAAGGATAGGAAAAAATTAGAGAGAAACTTCCATAAACTAAAGTTTTCTTTGTCATGTGGAAGGAACTAGAGGCTAATTATTTTCTTCTTTCAGCCTTCCTATGTCTACGAACATTCCTGGATGAATACGATCACTGTTGTAACTCAGAAACAAGGGAAGACTCTCTCAGGAGTTAGCCTGAGTGGGAAGGAATCCACGGGGGAAGGACATCCAGACCGAGAATCAGGATTCTCTATTCCTCACTCAGCCTCTACCAACTTGCAGCTCAGGAAGAGGCTGCAGAAAAAACACAGGACCCTGGAAAGTCTGAAGTCCAACTTGGGGGGAGGGGTGTTAGAAAAGCTGAGGGAGAGGCCGCAGATGAGAGGTTTGGGTGGTCCTGACCTGTCATCCCCATGGCCCACCTCAAGCAGAGTATGTTGGAGGCACTTTTGGTCCCACTCACCTTCATCCTGGCCTCGTATGTTCACATCTTTGCCTCCATCTTAAGAATCTGTTCATCCCAGGGGAGACTCCAGTATTTCTCCACGTCTACTTCCCATATCACTGTGTTCTATGGGCCAGCCATGATCATGTACTTGAGGCCTGGGTCCTGGTAGGACCCAGAGAGGGACAGGAAGCTGGCCCTTTTCTACAATGTTGTCTCTGCCTTCCTCAACCCCATCATTTACAGTCTCCAGAACAAGGATATAAAGAGGGCCTTTCTGAAAGTGCTTGGCCACAAAGGGACAGCTCAATAACTCAGGGTGTTTCAGAGTTGTCCAGAATCATGGGCAGACTTGATGGGCCTCATAAGGTATCATTAAAGTACATCAGTTCTGACCAACTTGAACCTTTCTATGTCTATGAGATAAGCAGAAAGGGTGAGGCCACTCATACACTGAAGTTCTCCCCATGTTCAGCTGCTACCACCCAACCAATTAGTTGAGTGTTGAAAGCAAAGGTTTTCTTTTACAAGGACTATGTACTTATGGTTCAAGGCCATTACTTTATTGTTTTCTTTGGGTTTTCTCCTATGCAAGTTTATATCAGTTCAATACAATCACAGTCAAATGTTTAACATGCATACATGCTTTCTACAGTATAAAGTGTTGGGGGATGAAGATGACACAAAAAGTAGACAGATTATGCAGGAACAGTCTTTCATTACTGTCTAACAAGCACTCACAGTAATATTAGCATTGTTTTTTGCACTTAGTGCTATAAAATGTAAGTTAGAATTATTTTAGACATATCTCTGGGAAAATATGACTAATAACCTGGTCTGAACTCAGCTTGTGAAACTGTCTCTTACCTGGTTTTACATTTTATTTATTATTTAAAGATTTTTTAATGTGAACATTTTTTTAAAGTCTTCATTGAATTTGTTTCATTATTGCTTCTGTTATATGTTTTGGTTTTTTGACCACAAGCTGGTGGCTCAGAGGTTAAAACGTCTGCCTGAAATGTGGGAGACCTGGGTTTGATCCCTGGGTCCGATCCCTGGGTCAGGAAGATCCCCTGGAGAAGGAAATGGCAACCCACTCCAGTATTCTTGCCTGGAGAATCCCATGGACGGAGGAGCCTGGTGGGCTACGGGGTCGCAAAGAGTCGGACACAACTGAGCGACTTCACTTTCACTTTCCGTAGATCTTTGCTCCCAAACCAGGTATTGGATCCATATCCCCTGCATCTGAAGGCAAAGTCTTAAACATTGGATTCCCAGGGAAGTCCCTGGCTTTACATTCTAAATCTCACTTCTTTTTTTTTTTTTTTTCCAGAAAAAAAGTATGTTTCACAAAGAAAAATACAATTGCATATGACTGTCTATCTGTATGAATCTCTCTGTTTATTTATATGTATATAACCAGAGAGTCAGATAGAGTCAGAAATATGCAGAAAGAAATTATGGAAAAAAATAAAGCAAAGATACCATTTTCTCACATCCAAAATAAAGACCCAGAGGGATCGGGTGGAGAGGGAGGTGGGAGGGGGGATCGGGATGGGGAATACATGTAAATCCATGGCTGATTCATGTCAATGTATGACAAAAACCACTACAATATTGTAAAGTAATTAGCCTCCAACTAATAAAAATAAATGGAAAAAATAAAAAAAATTAATAAAAAATAAAAGTAAAAAAAAAATAAAGACATTGATATTTTGCCATATTTAGTCTGAGTCTTTCTTTTCCTTTTATTAAAAACGAGACTAAATAGTTACAAATAAAGCTGAAGTGCTCTTGAACTCAGCTCCTCTGAAGCAACTGCTATCATTAAATTGAGGTCTACTTAGTGTGTTTTAAACGTTTAGCGTACATACAAGTGTATCCATAATCAATACATATAATTGTTTTTGTATGAACTTGAAATTTGATAATGGTATCAAGATATCAGTTCTGTTCTGAAAAATTTAACTCAACATCATGTTTCTGATATCTCCCATAGGATACTTAACAGGTCTAACTAATATTGTAACAAGCATTTTGATGTACCACATTTCATTTTATCTAATTATTATGGAACAATTGTGCATTTAAAATTTTTCACTTCCTAAACAATCTGTGACAAATATATTTAGACATTTCTCCATGTGAAGTGTGAAAGTGTGAGTCACTCAGTCGTATCCGACTCTGCGACACTGTGGACTGCAGCACGCCAGGCTTCTGTGTCCATTGAGTTCTCCACACAAGAATACTAGAGTGGGTAGCCATTTCCTTCTCCAGGGGATCTTCCTGATGCAGGGATTGAACCCAGGTCTCCTGCATGGCAGAAAAATTCTTTCTGAGCCACTTCATTATTTAAACAATTCTGTGACAAATCTATTTAGATATTTCTTCATAGGTAAGTATTTTTTTCTAGGATTTATGCATAGCAGTGAACTTGGCAGAGTTTACAATCCAAGAATTTTCAAACTTACTACTTGCTTCTAAACTATTCTTCTAGGTATTTATGCCAATCTACACCTTTTCCTCTCATTAACACTTGTTCTAACCTAACAGAAGCAGAAGATATTAAGAAAAGGTGGCAATAATACACAGAAAAACTATACAAAAAGATCTTAATGACCCAGATAACCACAGTGGTGTGATCTCTAACCTAGAGCCAGATAACCTGGAGTCCAAAGGCAAGTGGGCCTCAGGAAGCATCACTACAAACAAAGCTAGTGGAGATGATGGAAATCCAGTTGAGCTATTTCAAATTCAAAAAGATGATGCTGTGACAGTGCTGCACTCAGTATGACAGCAAATTTGGAAAGCCCAACAGTGGCCACAGGACTGGAAAAAGTCAGTTTTCATTCCAATCCCAAAAAAGGGCAATGCCAAAGAATGTTCAAACTACTGCACAATTGCACTCATCTCACATGCTGGCAAAATAATGCTCAAAATTCTGCAAGTGAGGCTTCAACAGTACATGAATTGAGAACTTCCAGATGTTCAAGCTGGGTTTAGAAAAGGCAGAGGAACCAGAGATCAAATTGCCAACATCTTCTGGATCATAGAAAAAGCAAGAGAGTTCCAGAAAAACATTTACTTCTGCTTCATTGACTATGCCAAAGCCTTTGTGTGGATCACAACAAACTGTGGAAAATTCTTCAAGAAATATGAATACCACACTACCTTACCTGCCTCCTGAGAAATATGTATGCAGGTCAAGAAGCAGCAGTTAGAACTGGACATGGAACAATGGACTGGTTCCAAATTAGGAAAAGAGTATGTCAAGGGTGTATATTGTCACCCTGATTATTTAACTTCTATGCAGAGTACATCATGTGAAATGCTGGGCTGGATGAAGCCCAAGCTGGAATCAAATTGCCGGGGGAAATGTCAGATATGCAGATAATATCACCCTTATGGCAGAAAGGCAAGAGGAACTGAAGAGGCTCTTGATGAAAATCAAAGAAGGGAGTGAAAAAACTCGGTTAAAACTCAACATTCAAAAAAATAACATCATGGCATCCGGTCCCATCACTTCATGGCAAATAGATGGGGAAACAATGAAAACAGTGACAGGCTTTATTTTCTTGGGCTCCAAAATCACTGCAGATGGACTGCAGACATGAAATTAAAAGATACTTGCTCCTTGGAAGAAAAGCTATGACAAAGCTAGACAGCATATTAAAAAGCAGAGACATTACTTTGCCAACAAAGATCCGTCTAGTCAAAGCTACGGTTTTTCCAGTAGTCATGTATGGATGTGAGATTTGGACTATAAAGAAAGTTGAGTGCCGAAAAATTGATGCTTTTGAACTGTGGTGTTGGAGAAGACTCTTGAGAGTCCCTTGGACAGCAAGGAGATCCAACCAGTCCATCCTAAAGGAGATCAGTCCTGGGTGTTCATTGGAAGGACTGATGCTGAAGCTGAAGCTTCAATACTTTGGCCAACTGTTGTGAAGAACTGACTCATTTGAAAAGACTCTGATGCTGGGAAAGATTGAAGGCAGGAGGAGATGGGGACTACAGAGGATGAGATGGTTGGATGGCATCACTGACTTGATGGACATGAGTTTGAGCAAGCTCCAGGAGTAGGTGAGGGATAGGGAAGTCTGACATGCTGCAGTCCATGGGGTCAGATAGAGTCGGACATGACCAAGTGACTGAACTGAACTGAACACTTGATAATGTCATTATATTGACCATTCTAAAATTGATATCTATCTCATAGAAATTGATATCTATCTCACGGAAAGTGGAGGGCATGGTTTTCTGTTTCATTCATAATTCCCAGATTGCTGGTGAATGTAACATCTTTTCGTAAGACTGTTGGTAGTATTGAGTAATGAAGTCAACCTTGGTGTCAGACTTCTGTATTCTAACTTCAGCTAGCCCTTTACTAACTCAGTAATGATAGGTAAGTTACCTAACTTCTGTGAGTCTCAGTTGCCTCATCTGTTAGTGGGAATAATACACCATACTCCTCAGAGGGGTGTTAGAAGGACTAAATGAGATAACACAAGTAAAGAATTCATTGTAATAAAGAAACAATACTAAGTAATCTCAATGAATATGAGATATTGTTTATCTTTTCTTAATTTGTAGTTTGCTATATATCTTGGGATATTATTCTTTGTCTGTTACATTCATTGAAAATATTTTCTCTCAGTTACTTGTTTGCTGTACTGTGCTGGGCTTTGTCACTCAGTTGTGTCTGACTCTTTTTGACCCCATTGACTGCTGCACACCAGGCCTCCCTGTCCATCACGATCTCCTGGAGTTTGTCCAAGTTCATGTCCATTGAACTGGTGATGCCATCCACCCATCTCATCCTCTGTCACCCTCTTCTCCTTCTGCCTTCGGTCTTTCCCAGCAGCAGGGTCTTTTCCAATGAGTTGGCTGTTCAAATCAGGTGGCCAACATATTGGAGATTCAGCATCAGTCCTTCCAATGAGTATTCAGGGTATATTTCCTTTAGGATTGACTGGATGACACTACTCTAGTATTCTTGCCATGAGAACCTCATGAACTGTATAAAAAGGTGAAATACAGTATATGTCTGTTCTCATAATTGTACACGCAAACAAATACTCATTACCTTAGACTAGAAGATAACCACAGTTAACCTTTCAGGGTCTAAAATTTTTTAAATTACTTTTATAAATATTTTTTTAAAATAACAACACAATTCTTTAAAAATTTATTATTTGTTTCCATGACTTATAAAACTGAATTTCACAGTATTTATTCTTTGGTAACTTGATTTATTCACTCAATATGGTTTTTAACATTTTACCATGTTGATTTATTTTCACTGCTTGAAAAGTATTCTTTTCACATTGCTGATGAGGGTCAGGAAGCAATAATTAGAACTGGACATGGAATAACAGACTGGTTCCAAATAGGAAAAGGAGTATGTCAAGGCTGTATATTTGTCACCCTGCTCATTTAACTTCTATGCAGAGCACGTCATGAGAAACACTGGGCTGGATGAAGCACAAGCTGGAATCAAGATTGCCTGGAGAAATATCAATAACCTCAGATATGCAGATGACACCACCCTTATTGCAGAAAGTGAAGAAGAACTAAAGAGCCTCTTGATGAAAGTGAAAGAGGAGAGTGAAAAAGTTGGCTTAAAGCTCAACATTCAGAAAACTAAGATCATGGCCTCAGGTCCCATCACTTCATGGCAAATAGATGGGGAAACAGTAGAAAGAGTGGCTGACTTTATTTTTGGGGGGCTCCAAAATCTCTGCAGATGGTGACTGCAGCCATGAAGTTAAAAGACGCTTACTCCTTGGAAGGAAAGTAATGACCAACCTTGATAGCATATTAAAAAGCAGAGACCTTACTTTGTCAACAAAGGTCCATCTAGTCAAGGCTATGGTTTTTCCAGTAGTCATGTATGGATGTGAGAGTTGGACTGTGAAGAAAGCTGAGCGCCGAAGAATTGATGCTTTTGAACTGTGGTGTTGGAGAAGACTCTTGAGAGTCCCTTGGACTGCAAGGAGATCCAACCAGTCCATCCTAAAGGAGATTAGTCCTGGGTGTTCACTGGAAGGACTGATGTTGAAACTGAAACTCCAATACTTTGGCCACATGCTGAGAAGAGCTGACTCAATTTAAAAGACCCTGATCCTGGGAAAGATTGAGGGCAGGAGAAGAGCACAAGAGAGGATGGGATGGTTGGATGGCATCACCAACTCAATGGACATGAGTTTGGGTAAGCTCCGGGAGTTGGTGATGGACAGGGAGGCTTGGTGTGCTGCAGTCCATGGGGTCACAATGAGTTGGACACGACTGAGTGACTGAACTGAACTGAACTGACTATTCACTAATTTTGTTCTTTGCAATCTCTATTTTTGAGCCAATAATATCTTTCTTTTCTCTAATATGTTTATAGACTCTGAAAGCTCAAGGACCCTAGACATTTTGTCTACAGTTTCTAACGGATAAAATGTCCCTGGGGATGCCACCAGGCAGAGGGAGGGGACCATTTCATGGCCTTCATCACCCTACACCTCCCCAGGGGCCTCATTTTTTTTCCTGTGTAAGGAGGAGCAACTGAGAAAAGACCTGCCCTCAGGGCCCTGCCAGGACACGCCCACTCTCCAGCACCACACTCCTGTCCCAGCTGAGCCTTACCTTCCCCCTGCCCTACCTGGGCTTCCAGAAGAGCCTTGTCTGAGCAAGGGTGGTGCTTCTGAGTGGGAACCTGGGTGCTTCCTCCCCGGCAGGAAGGGCCTGCAGGAACTGTAGCTCCTGGCAAGAGCCCTGGGGCCTCATGTCACTCAGGAGTGATCTCCTGAGTCTGGGAGCTCTGCCCACAGCCCCCTTCCCAGAATAGTTATAAGCTCAGGATAGCGGTTATAAGCCCTGAACCATTCTGCGGAGCAAGCCAGGCTGCCAGCTGCCCCCCATGCCCAGCCTTGCCAGGAGCTCTGGGTAGGACCTGGTCCACAGTTCCCGGTCATCTCGGTCTCTCTCCCCACATCTGTGTGAGTGTGTCCCATAACTGTCTCTGCCTCTTTCTCTCTGTGTGCCCATCCAATCATTTCTCTGTCTCTGGGTCTGATATTATCTCTGTGTCTCTGCCTTTCTTTCTCTTTCTTACTTTCCATCCCTCTTCATCTGTCTCCTTCAGCCTCTGCTTCTGCTGGCTCTGTCTGGGTTTCTCTGCCTCCAGAGATTTTGTCCATCTCTCTGGTCCTCTGAGTTTCTGGCTCTGGTGTTCTGTCAGACTGGGTCTTCTGCTCACTCTGTGACTTTCTTTCCCTCTTGATGTCTGTTTACTGCTCACTGTGCCTCTGGATTTGCCTGCAGCATTGCCCTCTTTAGACACCCTGCTTCTCTCCTCTTCTCCTCACTCTGTACCTGTTCCTTTGACTCACAAGGATTGTCCCGACAGGGTCTCTCTGGGTTTCCCCCGGAACCCAGTTCTCTGCCCTCATCCTCTGCCATCTGGGAATCTCCCTCACCTTGCTGCTCCCTCTGCCTCCACCTCTCTGTCCAGCTCTCCCTTGTCTGCAGTCACCCCATCTTCTTGCTCTTGCCCTCTCTCCCACCTCCTTCTCTCTCCCCAGGAGACTGGTCTTGCCCCTGCCTCTCTCCACCTGCCCTGTGGATTGCCTGTCTCTCTTTTCCCCTGTCTGGTCTCTGCAGGCTCTTTGCTGTTCCAGGCACAACCTGCTCAGACCTCTGGTACCCCGTTCTCATAGCCCTGGCTCACATGCCATTCCAAGAATCTCTGACATTCCTTCCTGTCTTCTCCTGTATCTCCCTGACTTCTTCCTTTTGTGTTGTTCTGTCCTCTGACTTGCCCATTGGGTCTCATGTCTCTCTGTCTTTTTCCTCTAATCTTTTGTCTTCTTCTTACACAAAGAGAATCAACATTCTCCCATCATCTTCCTCCTTCTGAGCTCCTGCCTTCTCCTTCTGTTGATGTCAATTACATGCCCACCATCCCTTTTCCTCTCTTCCTGTCTGTGCCCCGCCCCCAGATTCTGATTCTCTGTGCCTCTCTCTGCCTTCTTGCCATTTGTGTTTGTGTCTTTCCCTCCCTTCAGAGTCCTCTCTATCTTTTCCCATCATTCTCTCTGCTTTTGTTGCTTTCTAGTTTTATCTGTTTCTCTGGGTCATTTTTAGCTATGCAGGTCTGTGCCAATGCTGGGGGAAGGGAAAGGGAAAGAGCTGGAGAAGGCAAAGGAAGGAGAAAGCATACCTTCAGAACCTGACAGAATCATATATTAATGCAATAAAGCCTTTTTTTTTTTTTTAATTTTACAGATAAGAAACAATGGCTTGCTCAGAGTCATGGCAGTAAATGGGAAAAGTGAAAATTCAAAGCTACTTTGAGTTTTCATCTCTTAGCCTGTGCTGCAGGAGAGTAGGTACGTATTGTTGTTGTTTAGTCACTAAGTTGTGTCCGATTCTTTTGCGACCCCATGGACTGTAGCCCACCAGGCTGCTCTGTCCATAGGATTTCCTAGACAAAATTACTGGAACGGGTTGCCATCTTATTTTTCAGGGGATCTTCCTGACCCGGGGATCAAACCCATGTCTCCTGTATTGGCAGGCGGATTCTTTATCCCTGAGCCACCAGGAAATACTGTAAGTATGTGAATAGGAGATAAATATAAGGATGCAAAGTTAAAAAGAAAACAAATTTTCTCTGTTTTCCACTACATCTAACTATGGCCTGAGGCTGGCACACCCAACCCCAGCTCCAGCTAATTTGGGGACTGGACACTCATTTCTACCAGGACTTGTCAATCACACAGTCCATTTCTCTTTCTTCATTGGCAACAAGTCATCATCAAACCTGGTTGTGGCAGGGTCAGAACCTGAAGTTCAGAGAGGCCAAGCAAATGGCCTTTAAGACACATAACAAATCAGCCAAGGAAAGTAAAGGTAGAAACCACTCCCCAGGCTCCACTCAGGAAAAAGACACAAACTCATCAGAGGGAAAGGAGCCCTGGGGAGCAGAGTCCTGTCATTCACATCTCCTTCTACCTTCACCCTGTAGGTACAAGCTGGAGATAATAACTGGGCAGCCTCTCATCACCAGAGACCTTGTTCAAGGATCTCTATCACTCAGGACCTATCTCCTAGTCAAAACACTTTAACCTTGACAAGAGAATGTACTTGTATGAAACAGTGTAAGTTGATTCCCAAGTGTAGCTCAGTGGAGGAGATGAGCTCAGACAACAAGAGAAGCTGTCCCTTCCATTCTCCTTTAAACCTTGCTAGGTCCAGCATGCCTTTCTCCATTTCTAATCTTCCTCTCTCATATTCACCCTTTTATGTAACTAATCTGAATTGAAAAGCCAAATTCCTATATATTCCATCCTCGAAGTATCACTCGGGGACTTCTCTGGCAATCCAGTGGTTAAGACTTTGCCTCCCAATGCAAGGAATGCTGGTTCCACCCCTGGTCTGGGACCTAAGATCCCACGCACCTCACAGCCATAAAACCAGGACACAATAACAGGAGGAAAATTGTGAGAAATTCAATAAAAACTTTAAAAATGGTCCATAACCAAAAAAAAAAGTTCACTTGAACTTTATTCCTTATTATAAAAATGGCTTGTGTTTCTTGTAACAAGTTTGGGAAGTTCAAAGAACTTTAAGAAATAAATATCACCTATGAATCTAATCACCAGAAATGACCACTGTTAACCTATTTCATATATTTCTTTTCAATTTTAGTCCAATTTTATAAATCATTATGATATTTGAACTGGGTCATATATAGTTTCCTATTCTGCTTTTTAACTTAACAATCTGTTGAAGAATTTCCCCATAATGTGAAATAGTCTCCAAAGTACTATTTTAAATGTTATAAGGTATTCAATTATATCAGTAGACCATAATTTATGTAACCAGTTCCCTGTTATAGGATATTTAAGTTGTGTGCAGTTTTCCCCATTAGAAATAATACTGCAATAAACCTCCTTGATGAAAATCTCTTTTCACATCTCTCATTTTTCCATAGGCAAAATGAACCTTCCAAATCAAAACTCTGTGTGAGGCACAATAGCATCTGACAAACCGTCCAAGTGACTCAGATGCACAGTGAAGTTTGAAGCACTGAGTTAGAGGCATTGGGTTTGTGGCTGGTTGCCCAGGTAATGAGAGTAAGGAGAATCTTAGAATAGGGAGACCAGGAGAGATGGGAGGAGGTTCTAGGAAGAACAGTCTCCAGTCACTTGCCAGCTGGCTGGGAACTAGAGAGGAAAAACGGTTGCACAGATAACTTAGGGACTTTACAACATTAATATTCATTTTAAAAATAGTTTTCTGTTCATTTTAAAAATGGTTGCACAGATAACTTAGGGACTTTACAACATTAATATTCATTTTAAAAATAGTATTCAGTTTAAAAATAGTAAGTCATCTTCCTCTTACCCATACCTTCAGGGCAAGTCTTACAAATAGCATCCTTGTGTTGGTGAGGTTTGGAGGCATGAAGAAGAAAGAGCATAGGGATGACCACACAAGAAAGGCAGTGAAGGGAGTCAAGAATTCACTGAGAACAAGGATTTTAGAGCAAAATGACCAGGAATGCACAAGAAATCTTCCACAATACTGGGGACATATAGAGCAGCTCAGATGAGGAGTTCTGTTGCTTTGTTTGGTTATGAGAGAGAAAAGAGTCAACACCATGAGGCTGAAGAGCCTTGAACAGTCAGGTGAGGCTTCAAGGCCTTTCTCTGTCCCATCATAAAATAAATATTCACCCATGTATATATTCTCCTAGGTTGTTTTATAGTTTCATCATTTGCCTTGAACTCTTTAAAGTATTTAGAATCTATTGCAGTCTCTGTGTGAAAACTTTCCCACTCGTACTGTTTTTAACTCTTCTTTGTTCCTCTGATTTATAACAGTGAACATTTGGCAAAAACATATTGAATCAATGACATAATTAATGAACACCAGTAAGTTTCATTCACCAGAAAAACTAAATCTTAAATTCTATTGCTAAACTTTACAATAGCCTTGACTTTAATCACCACTTAAAACCTTAATGCCCATCCTAACAGTGATAAAAGCCTCAACCCAAATAATGAATGTAATAGTCTTAACTCTGATCCTTAAAGTGAGTCTGAGCAACCTCTCTTGTCCCAAGAGAAACAGAAATGATGTGAACAACAGAGAAAAAAGCATGACTGTCTCAGGAAAGGGAGTAACAGAAAGGAGCATAGAATATGCCACTTCCCTGACGTGGTCTTCACCATTTCTTCACGATGATCCTCAACTTAATCCTGAACCAAATTCCATGAACAGTAGGGCCCCCATCTGCTAATCCAAACTTCCTGTTAGGAAACCTGAATGAAACAAGGGTGAGAAGCCCTTGGCATAAAAACCCAATAAACTACATATCCCTCAAAATCTTTAAACAGGCGGATCACAATGCAGGAGCTCAACCAGTCCGCTGTGACAGAATTCATCCTGTTGGGCTTTGCCTCGAACCCCAGGACCAATCCTCTGCTCTTCACCTTCTTTCTGATCTTTTACCTGCTCATCCTTGTCAGCAACAGCCTCCTCATCACCCTCATCCACCAGGACACACGCCTCCACACGCCCATGTACTTCTTCATCAGTGTCCTCTCCCTGTTGGACATGTGCTACACCACCACGATGGTGCCCCAGATGCTCGTGCACATTCTCAGCAAGAAGAGAGCCATCTCTTTTGCTAGATGTGTGGCCCAGATATACATCTTCCTCCTCTTTGGGATCACTGAGTCCTGGCTTTTCTCCATCATGTCTGTGGACAGGTACGTGGCCATCTGCCACCCTCTCCGGTATAAGGTCATCATGAGCCGCTGGGTGTGCCTTCTCATGGTGGGCATCTGTGCAGCCTATGGTGTAGTGGGAGGTCTGTCCTATACCTTCTTTGCTATGAGACTTCCCTACTGTGGCCCTAATGAAATTGACCATTACTTTTGTGAGGTCCCTGCGGTCTTGAAGCTGGCCTGTGCAGACACATCCCTCAATGACTTGGTGAACATCATCACAGGCTTCAATGTCATTGTGGTCCCACTCTCCTTGATTGTCATTGTCTATGTCAACATCTTTTTCACCATCATGAAGATCCGCTCAGCTCAAGGACGGATCAAGGCCTTCTCTACCTGTGCCTCCCACATCACCGTGGTTTCCATGTTCGCTATTCCATGCAGTATCACATATATGAGCCCTGGCTCCAACTCTTCATCAAACAGTGGCAAGAAAATGGCCCTTTTCTACAACATTGCCACAGCCTTCCTCAACCCTGTCATCTACAGCCTGAGGAACAAGGATGTGAAAAATGCTTTCCTCAAACTGATGGGAAGGGGCATGGCCCCAGAGTAATGTTTTAAAGATAAAGATATGCAGAGACATACAATTCAGGACTCGCACTCACACCAAAGACTCTTCCATGAGTCCTGAAGTGATGGTCTCCATAAAGCTCATGCTTCGCTCTGGCCCAGTGGGAAAGAACAGGGTGCTTGGCCATCAGCATTATCTGTGGTGGTGTGGTTTGAGACAAAGATGATCAGGAAGATCCAACACAGTGCTCAAGAGCCTTGACTGTAGTGCCAGGCAGACCAGGATGAGAGAGTTGGCTTTACCAATCACTAGGCAAGTGAATTCTTACAGCTCTTTCGGCTACTTTAAGGTTTGTATCTCTTCTTCATAGGGAAGTTGTAATAATTAAATGAGACAATATTGATACAATAAAGGTACTTAGTACAGAGCCTGCAAATGTTAGTTTTAATTTTCAAGACTTTTGACTTGAATTATCAATTCAAGTTGATAATTGAATTCAATGGGTTGAATTATCAATCTTTAAACAGCAGTGATCTTCTGGTCTTTGGAAGTGACTGGATGCCCAGAGAGAATGGGAATAAAAAGAGTGTTGTAGGCAGAGAGTGGAAGAAGGACAAACTCAGAAACTGTCAAGTGGAGATTTTTAAGGTGCAGAAGAAACTTGAGAAGGAGGAAATGAACCTATATAACCCATCTAAAAACTCAGTCAGTTAGAGCATCTGGGGTCAACTGAAGTTCTCTTAGAAGGGGAAAAATTCTCTTTTATGACCATGTTTTTCTGTTCTCTAGATTTCCTTTTTTTCCTTGTTTCTAATAGCATACATTTTCGAAAACTATAGCCTTTCTTGGGTAGTCCCAAGAAAAGGGACTCTAAGGATGAGGGAAACTAGAGATATGAGGGTGAACTATAATGTGACCCCCGGATACAAAATGTCAGGAGTTCTGAGAGAGGTTACAATTTCAGTGGGGACTTTTTTGCTTTGTTCCTTCTTGTTTGAAATGACTTTCCTGGAACTGTTTCTCAGAGATTCTTCACAAACATGAATTGTTTTTTCCCACGCTTCACCAGCCTACAAAGATCATGTTACTGGGCATCACTCATATTCACTGCCTGCTGGCTGCCACAGGAACTTCAGCACACAACAAAGCAATTCCCATGAGGTTCTAGAGGCATGTCCCATAAACTAACTTGTAGCCCCTTTGAATTCTTCTTTCTGAGCCCTGTGTTGATGTACACTGCCTATGAAAACCTTCAGAAAAAAAAAAATAACTATGCTGGCCAAAAAATATTACATGAGTGTCTGTTTGCTTCCGGAGAGGCCATGGCCCGTGCCAAGAGTGCAGGTTCACAATATCCCCACAGGTATTACCAACCCCACCACCCAGAAATCAGAGTGTTGCATAAGTAGTGAAACAAAATTAAAGACAAACAACAATACAGGACATATAATTGCAACATATTTATATACGTGAATAAAAGCATTAACACATAAAGTACTCTTGAAAAGTGATAAGAAAAAATACAAAAAAAAAAAAGAAAAAGTAAAAAATACAAACACTCAGAAAAACTAGCAACAGGTGTGAACAAAATCCATAATACAAAATCCAAAAAACAAAATCCAAATAATCAATAGACACATGGGAAAATCAAGCACAGTAGGTATCTAAGAAATGAAAATTCAAATATCAATGAGATACTATGTTTTCACCTTTTGAAACTGTCAGAGTGCTTAAACAGAGTCAGAGGTGGCTGAAAGTGAAAATAAAGTGAAAGTTGCTCAGTCGTGTCCAACTCTTTGTGACCCCATGGACTATACAGTCCATGGAATTCTCCAGGCCAGAATACAGAAGTGGATAGAATACAATAAAACATGAATTTCCATACACTACTCATGGGAGTACAGATTGACCTAGAAAGCATATTCATATTTTGCACAACCAAGTAATAGTAATTAGTCTAAGTCCTAATTGTATGGCAGCCAGGAACTTTCCTAAAACTCAGTCCGTGGCCAGAGCTTTGTAGAAAATAAAAGGTTTATTTATATGTAGTCAGCTACATTAATAGTTTAGGTTTTAGGTCAGTTTGAATGTGTGGTGGAGAAGGCAATGCCCTTCTCCAGTGTTCTTGCCTGGAGAATCCCAGGGACGGGGGAGCCTGGTGGCTGCCGTCTCTGGGGTTGCACAAAATCGGACACGACTGAAGCAACTTAGCAGCAGCAGCAGCAGCAGAATGTGTGGTCGAACAGAAAGTAAGTTAACTGAAAGCTGAAAAGTCAGCAAAGCAGATTTCTTCTCAATCCCAGGTGTACTCATGCTCAGCAACAGGCTACCAAATGGAGTATTGGAAGCAGTCGTTCACTCTGAGCCTGGTCTAGAAGGCTGCGGAAGTGAGGCCCACAGGTCCGAGGTGACCTACCTAGATGACCTCTGACACTGTCTCCAGCTCTGAGGGTCCTGATTACTCAGTTCAGTTCAGTTCAGTTGCTCAGTTGTGTCTGACTTTGTGACCCCATGGACTGCAGCACGCCAGGCTTCCCTGTCCTTTACCAACTCCCGGAGCTTGCTCAGACTCATGTTCATCGAGTCAGTGATGCCATTCAACCATCTCATCCTCTGTTGTCCCCTTCTCCTCCTGCCTTCAATCTTTCCTAGCATCAGGGCCTTTTCCAATGAGTCAGTTCTTCGCATCAGGTGGCCAGAGCATTGGAGTTTACTAGATTACTAGATTTGCAAAACAGGAGTGCCAGGCACATCACCCCTTCCTCCAATGTTTTCCTCTTACAGAACTGTTCCCAGAGCAGTATCTATCAGAATTGGCTGCAGTTTGACAAGGGAATTCCCTGGTGGTCAAGAATCTGCCCTTCCACTATAGGAGTCATGGGTTCAATTCCTAGTTGGGGAACTAAGATCCCACAGACCACGCCATGTGGCAAAAAAAAAGAAAAAAAGAAATTGGCTGTAGTTATAGATTCTCCTGTATCTTAATGGATCTTATGGCTGCTAGCAGTTGATGGGAGTGGTGCTTACAGAAGTGCTAGGTTCTGCTTCTGATGAACACAAAGGATGCTCTTTCCATATTAAAGTGCCACTTGCATTGAGTAAGTAGTATCTCACGGCCAGGCTCCAATAACCTGCAGGGCTCAACCCCCAGTTAGCTCCTCTATTCCACAGTTCAAGGAGATTTACAAGATTAGAGGTACTACCATTTTGGTTAAATTCACCTGGTTTGTGGTTTCCGACAGGCAGAAGAGGTGGCTAGTACAAGGCCATGTCAGGCAGACTAGTCCTGCGCAAGTTTCCTATATGTAGCAGTCAGAGTTCACTCAAGAAAGCTAACTTCTGAACATGCTATGGATAAAGAGCTTATGTTAGGAATTAGACCTTACACAACTGTGCCAAGAACTGGGGAAGTGTCATTGGAGGATCAGAGTAAAATCATCTTGAACCGCTGGTAATGTTAGACAAGTCAGAGCTTGTAAGAAGATTTGAGAAGCTCCAGATCGAGTCACTTAATAGATTACTAACAGAGGTCTTAAAGAGGCTTCTGGAAACCTATTATTGCCTTTGAGTGTCCATAGCCAAGCAATCAGTTGTGGCCCTGGGGTTCCTGTTGGTCCCAGGGCCAGCATTTGGTAAAATAAGCTTACCAAGGAAAACAAGGACAAACTAAGACCCAATGATCTTCAGCGTCTATCCATCACTTTATCTGATCATGAAGACTTTCACTCCAACATTAAGAACTGCTACTTCACTTCTTCAGGCCAAATCCTAAAACATACAAAGAAGAGGATTCTGGAAAACAGGACCCACCTTTACCAGTTAAGGATTATTTTAGGAATAATGTACGTATTTTAGGAACTGAACCTTATACAATTGTGGGAGGAAGTGTGACCCAAGTTGACAATACCACAATCCAGTCGCCCTTATGGCAAAACATCTTTATCCTATATTTTTCATTATAGTTTCCTCTTTTATTAGGAATTATTGGAAGTAGTTTTCAAATTTCAAATATGGGGAGGGACTTTTGTTTCTGGACATGATTGAGTAACATGTATTAGAAATACCTTCCCATTATTTAAAAAAAACAAACTATAAAACAGAAGAAAATTTATGAAGCAATGCTTTTCAGGCATTGGACAACAGACAGTATATATTAGTTTACCGGGGTTGCCATAACAAAATACTATAGACTGGGTGATTTAAACAAGACAAATTTATTTTCTCATAGCTCTGGATGCTGGTACAAAAGTAATTGCAATTTTGGACTGTGATTTTTAAATCATTATAACTAAGCTCAAACATATCTTTATTAATCAAAATATGAACCATTACAATCAACATATTTCTGCCAATGAGAAATAAGTTTGCTTATTCCTGTAGCATAAAAATCCATGCCTCAGGATTCAACAAACTCTTGGAAAGCATTTTCTCTCTCCTGCTGGTTGTGGAAGCAGTCTCCCTGCAAAAAGTTATCGAAATGCTTGAAGAAGTGGTAGTCGTTTGGCAAGAAGTCAGGTGAGTATGGCAGATGAGGCAAAACTTCATAGCCCAATTTGTTCAACTTTTGAAGCATTGGTTGTTCTATGTGCTGTTGGGCATTGTTGTAGAGAAGAATCGGGCCCTTTTTGTTGACCAGTGCTAGCTGCTGGTGGTGTAGTTTTCAGTGCATCTCATTGATTTGCTGAGCATACTTCTCAGATATAGTGATTTTGCTGAGATTCAGAAAGCTGTAGTGAAACAGACCAATAGGAGACCACCAAACAGTGACTATGACCTTTTTTGGGTGCAATTGTGGCTTTGGAAAGTGCTTTGGAGCTTCTTCTCAGCCCAGCCTCTGAGTTGGTTGTCACCGTTTATCATATAAAATCTGCTTTTCATTGCACATCACAATCCAATGGAGAAATGGTTCTCTGTTGTTGCATAGAATAAAGAAGATGACTCTTCAAAACAATGGTATTTTTGATTTGTGGACCCCTGATGAGGCACCCACTTGTCGAGCTTTTTCACCTTTCCAATTTGCTTCAAAGGCTGAACAACCATAGAATGGTTGATGCTGAGTTCTTTGGCAACTTCTCAGGTAGTTGTAAGAGGATCAGCTTGCATGATTCTCTCAGTTGGTGGTTGTCAACTTCTGATGGCTGGCCATCTTCAAGGCTCTTGTCTCCTTTGCAAAACTTCTTGAACCACCACTGCACTGTAGGTTCTTTAGCAGTTCCTGAGTCAAATACATCGTAAATTGAACAAGTCCCTATGTTGGGACTGAAATTCCTTCCCACAGAGACTCAGTGGAGGGAGGAGTCTTATGGCTGAGTGGCCACATCACTGTGTGACACAGTGACAATACTAATACGGTGTGTTTGTTTCTGTCCAAAGCACTTTTATGTGCCTTTTATGTGCTTATTAATCTTATCCAAGGCTACTTATGGAGCAGAGATAAAACTGAGGCTTAGATATAGATAATATAAATGCTGCTAATACCTATTAGTGCCCTCATAACTATCCAGGAGCTTCCCTGCTGGCTCAGTGGTAAAGAATCCACCTGTCAATGCAGGAGATATGGATCTGATCCCTGGTTCAAGAAGATCCCATGGAGAAGGAAATGGAAACCCACTTCAGTATATTTGCCTGGGGAATCCCATGAACAGAGGAGCCTGGTGGGCTATAGTCCGTGTGGTTACGAAGGGTCTGACATGCGTTAGCGACTAAACAACACTATTTTGAAAGACCATGTACCTAATTATAGTATAAATGCTACTAAATCTATTACTATAGTAACAACCACATATTATTGAACACTTACTCTTAAAATTTTTTAATTGTAGGAAAATTGCTTTGTAATGTTGTATTGGTTTTTGCCATACAACAATGTACATTAGCCATAATTATGCATATTGAACCTCCTTCCCCTCCCTATATCCCACCCCTTGGTCATCACAAATTGCTAGGCTGGGCTTCTTGTGCTATAGATAGATAACTGATGAGCAACTTCTCACCAGTTATCTAGTTTAAATATATTGATGCTACTTTTTCCATTTGTCCCACTCTCTCCTTCCCCCACTGTGTCCAAAAGTCCATTCTCTACATCTGTGTCTCCATTCCTTACTTGCATATAGGTTCAACAATACCATTTTTCTAGAATCCATATGTATGTGTTAATATGCAATATTTATTTTTCTGCTTCTGACTTATTTCACTCTATATAACAGGCTCTAGTTTCATCTACCTCACTAGAACTGACTCAAATTCATTCTTTTTTATGGCCAAGTAATATTCCATTGTATATATGTACCACAGCTTCTTTACCCATTCATTTGTAGATGGATATCTAGATTGCTTCCATGTCCTGGCTATTGTATAGTGCTGCAATGAGCATCAGGGTACATGTATCTTTTAGAATTGTGGCCGTCTCAGGGTATATGCCCAGTAGTGGGATTGCTGAGTCATGTGATAGATTTATTCCTAGTATTCTAAGGAATTTCCATACTGTTTTCTATAATGGCTGTATCAGTTTATATTCCCAACAACGGTGTAGGAGGGCTCCCTTTCTCTACATCCTATCCAGCATTTATTGCTTGTAGATTTTTTGACGGTGGACATTCTGACTGGTGTGAGGTAGTACCCTACTGTAGTTTTGATTTGCCTTTCTCTAATTATTAGGGATGTTGAGCAGCTTTTTATGTGAACACTTACTCTTATAAGATGCTACACTGGGTGCTATACATAATGTAATTAATCCTCAGGACAAGGTAGGTAAGTCACTTGATTTGTCAGCAGACGTAGAGAGTTTAAGAGAATTAAATGACTTATTCATGCCACATAGCAAATAAATTGTGTAGTAGGAATTTGAACTTGGATCTTCTAGATTCCAAGTCATTCTACTGTAGCATCTCTGTTGCAATATTGAATTTACAGGGTATGGACAGTCAGATTATAGAGTGTCTACAAGGCTGGGTGTAGGAACCAGGTGGTCAGAGGCCAGGACAGAGGCACAGTCTTCCTTGGATCCACTGGAAGGATGATCCCCAACAAAGTACCCTCTTGGGTCCTAATGGAATTCTAGGGGAGAAAGACTAGATTGGGTTTGTTAACTGCTGCAGTTATCTATTTTACACATGATGCCACTCTTTCTTGTACAACACAGAAAGCAAAAGACCACACAGCCAGGCAGACTGGTGGCTGAATGTAGTTTCAGTGGAAAGGAGCCTGTTTTGTAGGTGGGAGGCAATGACCAACTGTGAGAGACAATCTAGTCCTTCAAGGTAGAATTCAAATTCTGAAGGGTGTGGTGATGAAGGTGAAATTCAGGGCAAGGTGAAGTACAGCTTGGGTACTGGGGGACTTAAGGCCATGCGGAATACTTTTAGTTTGGTAGAGGTCAGTGGTGAATCCAGGTCAAGTGACATTTAGTGGTAAAATGGTATCTGACTGCCGGAGAATGGCCTGAGCCACTGCATGGGAACTGAGCACAGAACTGGATGGGTCCTGGTATGGGAGGGATTCTGGAAAGAGCATGTCATCTTAAAGGATAGGTCCCCAAGGCAAAGACCAAAAAAGTCCTGTTAGCATCCATATAACTGGAACATGAGGTTGGACAAACCAGCAGCTGAGCATGCCTGGGTGTTATCTCAGAGTAAAGGGCCAGAATGCTTAGGTCCAAAGAGAAATAGCACATTTATCCAGGTAAGATGAAGTTTAGGGCTAACAAGCCTCAACCATAATGCTTGGCCCCAACTATGGGGAGAGAGTAGGCTAGCCAAGGATGGGATTGGATAGGGTGATCTCATACCCTAGTTTTCATGGGATGGTTACGGTTTGTGCCTATTATAGATCAATTAATTCCTGTAATTAGTTAAAACCCCCCCTTTCACTCTTAAAATGTGTCCGAATTTGAACATTGTATGGTTTCAGAGATTAGAAGGCCATGGACCTGGTAAACACCTGATATGGGATAGCCCTGCCCATGGAACATACAGTAGATATTGTGTAATATACTCAAAAATTTAAAAAAAAAATTAATTGAAATAAAGAATAAAAAATTTTATATGGAATCACAAAAGTCTCTGAATTGTTAAAGGAATATTGAGAAAAAGACCAAAACTGGAGATACTACACTCTCTGACCTCAGACTATATGTGAAGAAGATAAAAATACTAATTCTGAAAGATACGTGAAACCAATTTTTTATAGCAGTATTATTTATAGTATTCAAGATACGGTTGTAGATCTTGATGTATTTTGTCTCTTGACAATTTGTTCAATTCTCTGGATATGGTTCTGAAGCCCCAGAAAATACAATGCCTCTCTTTTGCAACACAGAAAACAAAAGACTAGACAACCGTACAGACTGGTGGCTGAATGCTGACTCCACTATTTCCTAGCCATACGGCCTTGTGCAAATCACTCCCCCTCTCTGAGCTTCGTTTTCATCCTATTTAGCAGAGAAAGCAGGCTGTGAGTGTTAAGAAGGTACCTGTAAGATGCTTAGCACAGGTTATGGTACACAGAAGGGGCTCAGTCAGTGGTATGTCTTCTGACAGCAAAGAGTGAGCAATATTAAGGGCCAGCCCTTAATATCTGGTGTGACACCCAGATATCCTGTGGGAGGAACAGAAGCCTGGAAGCCTGCATCCACAGTGGAGGACCCCTGCCCAGGCCACACATTTCTCTAGCTAGTGGGAGGAGACAATCCCTGTGTGGTGGCAATTTCCCTCCTCCCTTAAAGAGAGTAGGCCTCATGAATGTGACATTCTTGGATTTCAAGCAGAGATTTACTGTTCAAGAGGGAACTGCACCTCCTTAAACAGATAAACAAGTAAGGAAGTTTGTCTGATGTGACAGGCAGTGCTGTGTCAACTGTTTAGTGTTGTTGCCACACTGAATCCTGATCTGGGTTCAAATCCCCATTTGGTCTCTATTAGAAAATCAGGCAGCACCTGGGCTGCTTCTAAGGTGCTGCTTGAGTGAGCTCCAAGGGCCACCATCATCCCATAAGGCTCAGCTGCAGGACTGGGTCGTCTTTGCATCTCAAGGTCTAGTCCTCTTCCCAGTCCTGGCCACCCCAGATCCATTGCTGCTTGTGGCATGGGGTGAGTGGGGCCAGGTTTCCCTTGGCTCCAAATGGGGCATTGTGAAGCTGGCTTGGGAAACCCAGCAGACACTTACTTAAGCAGACTTCTCTCTGCCCTGTCTCAGGGGCAAGCCTGTGGGCAAGCACTCCTCAAGAGCAAAGTCCAGGTTTCCCCAGTCTTTCTGCCTGACCCAGCAAATCCCCAACCAACCAAGAGAGCTTGTCTTCTCCATGTAGAACCCCAGGACTGGGACATCCAGTCTGTGTCTTGACCTGCTCACTCCCCAGGGTGGGTATCTGCAATCTCCCCTTTCCCAAGTCTCCTCTCAGAAGCACAGGTCCTGACCCAACTGTTTTTCTTCTTTTTGCACCAGTTACATGTGTATCTTGCTTAAAGACCTCGTTGTACAGGAGTCCTTCTGCCAGTTTCCAGTTCATTCTCAGAAAGAAATACTCCATATATAGATGTATTTTTGATGTGTTCATGGAGATATGTGAACTCCTTACCCTCTTACTTTGCCATCTTGACCTCCTCCCATCAAAGACTATTCTTTCTTCATGTTTATTTATTTCCATTCTCTGTTGTGATCCTCCATCTATCCACTTACTATGTCCATATTTTCCTTTGACAATTCTTTAGTGTGTTTATTAGACAAACTGTTTTAAAGTCTTTCTGTTAATTTCAATATCCACATCATCTCTGTGTATGTTTCTGTTGACTGTTTTTTCTCTCATTATGAGTCACTTTCTCCTGCTTCTTTATATGTCTAGTAAAATTTGATATTTTGTAGGACATTATTTCAACTTACAAGATGCTACAGGGTTGATAGTCTATATTATGTTGTTTCCCTTCAAAAAATGTTGAATGTTGTCTGACAAAGCGCTAACTTATTGTCATATCAGTTTGATCCTATTGAGGCTTTGCTTTTGGCTCTCACAGTAAATCAGGAGTAACTCTTCCTTTAAGGACTGAATAGCTCTACTTCTAAGATAGAGTTATTTTGGGAGCCTGGAGTATATGGTGAGTTATCTCCACTTTGGATGACAACTTCAGTGTCTCCCTGCATGGTACAAGCACCTGAATTTTCATTCACTTCACAGACCCAAGTAGCTGTTTCTTCCATGTCTCATTTCACCCTGTGTGTATGCATGTCAGTGACTGGCTAATGGCTGAAGGAGGCCTCTATGTAAATTTCTGGAGTTCCTTTTCTGTAAAGTTTCTTCTTCTCTCAAGCTTGTGTTTCACAAATTCCTCAGTCTCAACAGCGCACAGTTCTTATCTTTGTTTCACCCAGTGTAGGGATTGCTGCTCTCTGCTTGGTTTCCACTTACTTGTGGCCACTTACCTGCGGTACTCTTGGCCAAAAATCTCTTCTGCATATCTCCTTTTTTTCAAGAATTACTGTCTTAAGAAATCTCCACACTGTTTTCCATAGCGGCTGTACTAGTTTGCATTCCCACCAACAAAGAACTGCCATATGACCCAGCAATCCCACTTCTGGGCATACACACTGAGGAAACCAGATCTGAAAGAGACACGTGCACCCCAATGTTCATCGCAGCACTGTTTATAATAGCCAGGACATGGAAGCAACCTAGATGCCCATCAGCAGATGAATGGATAAGGAAGCTGTGGTACATATACACCATGGAATATTACTCAGCCGTTAAAAAGAATTCATTTGAATCAGTCCTAATGAGATGGATGAAACTGGAGCCCCTTATACAGAGTGAAGTAAGCCAGAAAGATAAAGAACATTACAGCATACTAACACATATATATGGAATTTAGAAAGATGGTAACGACAACCCTATATGCAAAACAGAAAAAGAGACACAGAAATACAGAACAGACTTTTGAACTCTGTGGGAGAATGTGAGGGTGGGATATTTCAGAAGAACAGCATGTATACTATCTATGGTGAAACAGATCACCAGCCCAGGTGGGATGCATGAGACAAGTGCTCGGGCCTGGTGCACTGGGAAGACCCAGAGGAATCGGGTGGAGAGGGAGGTGGGAGGGGGGACTGGGATGGGGAATACGTGTAAATCTATGGCTGATTCATATCAATGTATGACAAAACCCACTGAAATGTTGTGAAGTAATTAGCCTCCAACCAATAAAAAAAAAAAAAAAAAAGAATTACTGTCTTACTCTGTATTTTGGACTGAATTATGTCTGCTCCCTACTGCTCCAATTTCATATGTTGAAGTCCTAGCCAATCAGTATCTCAGAATATAACCATGTTTGGAAATAAGACCTTTTAAGAAATGATTAAATTAAATTGAATTAATGATTAAATGATTGAATTAGATTAAATTGAGAATAAGTTAAATTGACTTGACTGTGGACTGTCAAAGGCAACATGTTCCCAAGGAGCTTTTTAAGCATTCCTGTTATGGCCTGTTAAATGACTGGATCTGGGGCTTCTCAGATCTTCCTGTAAGCTCTGACTTCTCTACCTTTGCCCAGTGATTCATGATGAATGAATAATGATTTTATTCTGATCCTCCAATGCCCCTTCCAGGTCTTTACTTCCCCAGTTCTTGGGACAGTTGTGTAAGGGCTAATTGTTAAAATAGACTTTTTTTACCCATAACATATGAAGTGGCTATCTTTTTTAAGGGAACAGTGACTGCTACATATAGCAAGCCTATGCAGGGCTAGCCTGCTTGGCATGGCCTTGGAGCAGCCACTCTTCTGTCTGGTGCAAACCTTGAACCACCTGAATTTAACCAAAATGATAGTACCTCTGATCTTGCAAAGCTTCTTGAACTCTGAACTAGAAGAGCTGATTGGGAGCTGGTCCTTGCAGGTCACTGGAGCCTGGCTATCAGATACCACTTACTCAGTACCAGTGACACTTTAATGTGGGGACAGCATCCATTGTGTTCATCAGAAGCAGAACCTTGCACTTTCTGTGATCACCACTCCCATCACCTGCTAGTAGCCAGGAGATAATTATGCATCCCATTAAAGACACAGAGGAATCTATAACTGCAACCAATTTTGATAGGTACCACTCTGGGGACAGGTGAGGACTCTCTGTAAGAGGAAAGTAATGGAGGAAGGGGTTGTGTGCCTGGTGTTCCTGCTCCACAAATCTCTAGTAATCATGACCCTCAGAGTTGGAGACAGTGTTAGAGTCATCCAGATTGGTCTCCTGGGCTCTGTGGGCCTCACCTCTGCAGCCTTCTTGACCAGGTTCAGACTGAAGGACTGTTTCCATGACTCCATTTGGTAGCCTTCTGGTGAGCATGAGTAGATCTGGGATTGAGTTGAAATCTAATTTGCTGATTTTTCAGCAGTCAGTTGACTTTATGTTTGACCACACATTCAAACTGAGTTGAACTTAGAATATAAACATGGCTGACTGCATAGAAATAAACTTTTTATTTTTTTTCCTGCAATGCTCTGGCCACAGACTGGGCCTTGGGAAAGTCCTGGCTGCCATACAATCAGGGACTCAGCTAATTGCTATCACATGGTTGTGTGAAATAAATATGTGCTTTTCAGGTCAATCTGTACTCCCATTGTGTTATGTTAGTCGCTCAGTTGTGTCTGACTCTGCGACTGCATGGACTGTAGTCCACCAGGCTCCTCTGTCCATGGTGTTTTCCAGGCAAGAACAGTGGGTTGGGTTGCCATTTCCTTCTCCAGGGGATCTTCCCCAAGCAGGGACTGAACTTGTGTCTCTTGCGTCTCCTGCATTGGCAGGAAAATTCTATACCACTGTGCCACCTGGTAAGCCCTATTTAAGTGAAGTGGAAGTCGCTCAGTCATGTCTGACTCTTTGTGACCCCATGGATTATACAGTCCATGGAATTCTCCAGGCCAGAATACTGGAGTGGGTAGCTTTTCCCTTCTCCAGTGGATCTTCCCAACCCAGGTTCAAACCCAGGTCTCCTGCATTGCAGGCAGATTCTTTACCAACTGAGCTATCAGGGAAGCTCATACTCCCATTAGCAATGTATAAAAACCAGTATTTTGTTGTTTTCTGGCCATCTCTGGCTATTGTTTAAAAATTCTTCCAGTTTGTAAAGGTGAAAAAGTGGTATCTCATTGGTATTTTAATTTGCATTTCTTTGGTGTCTACAGTGGTATGATTTTCCCATATGTTTATTGTTACTTGGGTATCTTTTTAATAATGTGCTCATATCTGTTTCCAATTTCCCTGAGCATTTTTTTTTTTTTACCAATTTGTTAGAGCCCCTCTGTGTTAATGATTTTATTCACATGTCTGTAAATATTTTGCAGCTATATGCCCTGTCTCGTTATTGTCCCATAATTTTGCTTTATTATTTATGCAACACTCTGGTTCCTGGATAGAAGGGTTAAGTAATATCTTTAGGGACATTGTGAACTTGCACCCTTGGCATGGAACCCGGCCTCTCATGGAGGGGACAGACATTCATATTATATTTTTTGGCCAGCCCAGCTGATTTTTTCTGAAAAGAGTTTCATAGGCAGTGTACATCAGCAAGAAGCTAGGAAAACAGAACCCAAAGGGTCTGCATGTTAGTTTACAGGACATGTGTCTAGAACCACATGGGAATTGCTTTGTTGTGTGGAGAAGTTCCTGTGACAGCAAGTAGTCAGTAAATATGGGTGATGCCCAGACTGGTGAAGCCTGGTGAAAAAAGCAATCGTGTATGTAAACATTCTATGAAAAATAAACAGATTTTCAGAGAAAATCCCTTAAGAAAATTGGGAACAGAGCAAAAAATTCCCCACTTAATTTTTAACTGAACTCCCTTTTTTTTCATTGTCACATTATAGTCATTCCTCTCCTCTCTAATTTCCTACATTCTTAAGTGGACAGAATCCCTTTTCCTAGAGATTATCTAAGAGAAACTATAGTTTTCAAAAATGGACATTATTAGAAACAAGGAGAAAAGGGAAATCAAGAGGTATAAAACTAACAAATAACAGAAAGAAATGGTCATAAAAAAGAATTTTCATATAGGGTTTTGCATATACGCAAAACAGAAAAAGAGACACAGATGTACAGAACAGACTTTTGGACTCTCTGGGAGAAGGCGAGGGTGGGATGTTTCGAGGGAACAGCATCGAAACATGTATATTATCAAGGGTGAAACAGATCACCAGCCCAGGTTGGATGCATGAGACAAGTGCTTGGGGCTAGTGCACTGGGAAGACCCAGAGGGATCGGGTGGAGAGGGAGGTGGGAGGGGGGATCGGGATGGGGAATACATGTAAATCCATGGCTGATTCATGTCAATGTATGACAAAAACCACTACAATATTGTAAAGTAATTAGCCTCCAACTAATAAAAATAAATGGAAAAATTTAAAAAAAAAGAATTTTCAACTTTCTAAGATAACTTCAATTGACCCCAGATGCTCTAACTGGCACAGTTTGTAGATGGGTTATATAGGTTAATTTCCTTTTCTCAAGTCCCTCTGCACCTTAAGAATCTCCACTTTACAGTTTCTGAGTTTCTTCTTCTTCCATTCTTCCCCTCCACCAGCTTTTTTCCCTCTTTCTCGTTAGGGATCCAGCAACTTTCACAGATCATTTAAGGATTGATAATTCATTCCTAGTAAAACTAATATTTGCTAAAAGAAATTATCTATGCCATGCTCTGTACATTTTGTGTATTATCTCATTTAATTTCTCTCTGAGGAGAGATACAAACCTTTGAGGAGTTAAATGTGCTGCAAGAATTCACATGCCTAGTAACTGGTAAATCCAAGTCTCTGATCTTGGTCTCTCTGGCACTAGAGTCCAGGCTCTTAACAACTGTTAAGAGCAATTGGATCTTCCCAATCATATTTGTCTCATACCACAATGCCATAGAAAATGCTGATGATCAAGTACCTTGTTCTCTCCCTTTGGGCCAGGGTGAAGAGTTAGCTTTATGAAGACCATCTCTTCAGGACTGGTAGAAGAGTCTTCGGGGTGAGTGTGCATCCTGCATTGTATGGCTCCCCACATCTTCATCTTTAGAGAGTCACTCTGGGGCCCTGCCCCTGCCCACCAATTTGAGGAAGGCCCTGTTCACATCTTTGTTCCTCAGGCTGTAAATGACAGGGTTGAGGAATGCTGTGGCAATGTTATAGAAAAGGGCCATTTTCTTGCCATTGTTTGACAAGGAGTCAGAGCCAGGGCTCATGTACATGATAATGCATGGAATAGCAAACATGGTAACCACGGTGATATGGGAGGCACAGGTGGAGAAGGCCTTGATCCGTCCTTGGGCTGAGCGGATCTTCATGATGGTATCAAAGATGTTAATATAGACAAGGACAACCAAGGAAAGTGGGACCACAATGACATTGAAGCCGGTGATGAAGTCCACCAAATCATTGAGGGAAGTGTCTGTATAGGCCAGCTTCAGGACTGCAGGAACCTCACAGAAGTAATGGTCAATTTCATTAGGGCCACAGTAGGGAAGTCTCATAGCAAAGAAGGTATAGGACAAACCACCCACCACACCATAGGCTGCACAGATGCCCACCATGAGAAGGCACACCCAGCGGCTCATGATGACCTTATACCGGAGAGGGTGGCAGATGGCCACGTACCTGTCCACAGACATGATGGAGAAAAGCCAGGACTCAGTGATCCCAAAGAGGAGGAAGATGTACATTTGGGCCACACATCTAGCAAAAGAGATGGCTCTCTTCTTGCTGAGAATGTGCACAAGCATCTGGGGCACCGTCGTGGTGGTGTAGCACATGTCCAACAGGGAGAGGACACTGATGAAGAAGTACATGGGCGTGTGGAGGCGTGTGTCCTGGTGGATGAGGGTGATGAGGAGGCTGTTGCTGACAAGGATGAGCAGGTAAAAGACCAGAAAGAAGGTGAAGAGCAGAGGATTGGTCCTGGGGTTCGAGGCAAAGCCCAACAGGATGAATTCTGTCACAGCGGACTGGTTGAGCTCCTGCATTGTGCTCTGCCTGTTTAAAGAGTTTGGGGAATATATAACATTTGGGGTTTTGGTGCCAATGAATTTTCACTCATTTTCATTTATGTCTCCTAATGGGAATTTTGGATTATTAGATGGGGGCACTACTGAATACATCCCCATAGTAGTTTTGTTAGGGGAAGCACACTGACTGAAACCCCCCACCCTGGCCAGGCACCATAGTAACCATTTGCATGAGTTGTTTTATGGCAGGAGGTCCTGCTAAGGAACATGGAACTAATAAGCCACCACCAACTGGAAGAGTTCAGGAAAGGTCAAAAGGAGACACCACATGTCCAACCACCTCCCAGAATCCTTCTCTCTGGCATCCATCTTGGTTGAACAAGGCGTGTACCACCAGGAAGGACTCTGAGTCAGAATGATTGGCTAAAGACAACCCGGAAACGAATCCCATCACCATAAAACCCAAGACTGCGAGCCACGGGGCAGAGCTGTTCTCCTGGGTTCTGTTACCCTACTGCTCTCCACCCGGGTGCCCTTTCCCAATAAAATCTCTTGCTTTGTCAGCACATGTGTCTCCTTGGACAACTCATTTCTGAGTGTTAGACAAGAGCCCAGTTTCGGGCCCTGGAAGGGGTTCCCCTTCCTGCAACAGTTTGAGTGGTGTTGGGGTTTCATTCAGATGTAAGCTGAGGGGCAGAGTGATCAAATGGGGAAGACCAAGTCTGGGAAGTGCCGTGTGCTGTGTTCCTTCCTGTCTCTCCCTTTCCCAAGATAGCTTTGCTTTTCTCTCTGTTATTCACCCCATTTTCCATTTTCTCTTGGGACAACAGAGGTTGTTTAGCCTCGATTAAAGATCAGAGTGAAGACTATTATACTCATTATTTATGTTGAGGTTTTTATCACTGCTAGAATTACCACTGAGGTTAGAATTGGGAATTCAAATCAATGCTATGTAGATTAAAGTTTATAGTTAATATTCAAGATTTAACTTTTCCTGGTGAAAGAAACTTTACTGGTATTCAGTAATTATGTCATTGATTCAACATGTCTTTACCAAATGCCTACTATTTGTTATAAATCAGAGGGGCAAAGAAGAGTTATAAATAATATGGGTGGGAAAGTGATTTCACAGAGTTAAATACGTTAAAGAGTTAAATGCAAAAAATAAAAATGTAAAGCAACCTAAGAGAAAATATATGAATGAATATTCATTTTATGATGTGACAGAGAAAAGCCTTTAAGCATCACTTGAAGGTTCCAAGTCCTTCAGCCTCTTAGTGTTGATCCCTTTCCCTCTAATACGCAAACAAACCTGCACAGACTTCATCTGACCTGTTCCGTATTTCCCTAATATTGTGAGGGATTCTTGTGTATCCCTGGCCATTTTGCTCCCTAATCCTCACTCTCATTGACTCCTCAACTCCTCTTATTGCCTTCCTCATGGAGTACTGACCTTCAGTGGTTCATCCTTATTCTCTTTCTCCGTTATGCCCCTAAACCTCACCAACCCAAGGATGTTATTTGCAAGATTTGTCCTGGATGTATGGACAAAAGGAAGATAGCTTACAATGCAGCACAGAACAGAAAACTATTTTTAAAATTAACATTTAATGTTGCAAAGTCCCTAAGTTATCTGTGCAGCAGTTTTTCCTCTCTAGCTCCCAGCCATCGGCATCTGACTAGAGACTGGTCTCCTTCCTGGAACCTCCTCCCATCTCCCCTTGTCTTCCTGTTCTAGGACTCTCCTTACACCTGTTACTGGGGCAACCAGCCATAAATCCAATTCCTTTAACTCAATGCTTTCAGACTTCCCTGTGCTTCAGAATCACCTGGAGAGCTTGTCAGATGCTCCTGCGCTTCATATGGAGTTTTGATTTAGAAAGTCTTGGGTGGAGGTCGAGAATTTGCATTTCTACAAGTTCCCAGGTAATGCAGATGCTGGGTCCACACTTTGAGAACAGATTTACTTAATTGTAAAGAGTAATTTGGTTCTATCTCAATTTTCCTGTCTCCACATTATACTCAAGCTGCTCACATTCCCCCTGCCTAAATGCCAATACTTTCTGGCTTTCTTGTGAGCACAAAAATAAAGGAAGAAAAGTAAGAAAAACATGAACATTTTTGGCTATATAATAAAGAATATCTTTTGTAAATTAAAAAATGAATAATAGTTGTTGCATATGTGTAATACAAGTGATTTATATCATTAGAATATAAAGGTCTCTTTGTAAGGAAAAAACTCACAACCAAGATTGAGATATTAATAATCAATGCACAAGAGATTAATGAAAAATGAATCCACCAAAGTTTAAACTTCCTAATAATTAAAGACTGCAAATTAAAACATCAATGAAATAGTTTTTAACTTGACATAGGCAAAAAATTCTTTTAAAATGATGATGCCTGGCATTGACCAGTTTGCAGTAAATGAGAAATTCTTATATATTGATTTGGAAATTCATATGAGAAATAAATTACTCTGTTCTTCTGCAGGAAAATGTGCTAGCATGTATTTTCACCTTTAAGAATATTGCATATGGAAAAATGAGAGATGTGGGGAGAGATTCTCATCAAGGATGTTTAATTGCAGCATTACTTTTAATGGGGAAAACTGGATATAACCTAAATGTCCTACAACAGGGGATTGGTTAAATAATTTATGGTCTAGTGATATGATTGAATACCTGATAGCCTTTAAAATAATATTTTGGAGACTATTTTGCATTGTGGAGAAATGCTCCAACAGACTGTTAAAAAGCAGATTGAATCCTGCTGCTGCTGCCCTAACAGTATACAAATTTATATGCACAGCATAAAAATTAGAAAGAAATATACCAAAACCTTACAGGAGTCATTTCTAGTGATTAGATTTACAAGTGATATTTATTACTTAAAGTTCCCTGAACTTTCCAAATTTCATACAATAAATAATTTTTATAATAAGGAATAAAATTCAAGTGGTACTTTGAATTTGGAATATATAAGGATTTGACTTCTTCATTCAGACTAGTTAGGTGAAAGAGTGGATGTGAGAGAGGAAGATGAGAGATGGAGAAAGACATGCTGGGCCTAGACAAGACTGGAAGAGACTGAAAGGGAGTTGATCCTGATGTCTGAGCTCATCCTCTCCACCGAGCTACACTTGGGAATCAGCTTATATAGTTTAATACATTAGCTGCTTAAGGTAAAAGTGTTTTGGATAGGAGATAGGTCCTGAGTGATGGAGATCCTTGAATGAGATCCCTCGTGATGAGAGGCTGCCCGGTTTTTACCTTCAGCTTTTACCTTCAAGGTGAGGGCAAAGGGGATGTGGATGACAGGCTTCTGCCCCCCAGGACTCCTTGCCCTAAGATGAGTTAGTGTATTTGTCCTATTTTTTTTCTTCTACACTTTGTGCTGTGCCTGCTAAGTTGTTTCAGTCGTGTCTGAATCTGTGTGACACTATGGTCTGTAGCCCACCAGGCTCCTCTGTCTATGGGATTCTCCAGGCAAGAACACTGGAGTGGGTTGCCATGCACTCCTCCAGGGGATCTTCCTGACCCAGGGATTATGTCTCCTGCATTGGCAGCTGGGTTCTTTACCACTAGTGCCACATGAGTAAGTGAAAGTCACTCAGTCATGTCCAACACTTTGTGACCCCATGGACTGTATAGCCCACCAAAATTCTCTATCCATGAAACTCTCCCAGCAAGAATACTGGAGTGGGTAGCCATTCCCTTCTCCAGGGGATCTTCCCAACCCAGCGATCCAACCCAGGTGTCCCACATTGCAGGCGGATTCTTTACCATCTGAGCCACCAGGGAAGCCCCATATATTTATCTTCTACTACATACCTACCTTCTGCAGCACAGGTGAAGAAACAAAAGCCTCAATGTAGTTTTGAATTTTCACTTTTGCCATTTACTGCCATGATTCTGAGTAGGTAACTATTTCTTATCTGTAAAAAAAAAAAAAAAAAAAAAGACTGGGCATGGGGTTTAGCCACAGCCTGGCTTGCTCCCCAGAATGGTTGTGGGCGCTGCTGTCCTGAGATTATAACTCTGCAGGGAAAGGGGCTGTGGGCGGAGCTCTCTCAGACTCAGGAGGCTCCTCCTGAGTGACATGTGGCTCCAGGGCTCTAACCAGGAGCTAAGTTCCTGCAGCCCCTTCCTACTGGGGAGGAAATACTTGGTTCTTGCTCAGGAACATCCCACAGGAGTTCAGTCCTGCCTGGTGGGAAAGAAACTTCAGGCTCCATTCTTCCTGATCATGAGAAGGTCCCCTGCCCACACACAGCCCAGGGGGACTAGAGCTACATTTGGTTCTTGGCCCAGTGTTTCCCCACAGGAGCCAGACTGGGGTTTGGGCTGAAAGCTGGGAGACACAGGGGAGAGGCTGATGAGAGCAGAGCCCATCTGCAGAGCCTGGCTTCTGGGAAAGGCAGTCTCCTTAGGTGGGGGCACCAGGAACATTCCAATCCTCACTGTGTCTTACACTCCCCAGATGAAGTCTTTTCTTTCTCCTTCTTACTAGCCTTCTTCCTGGGTGATGGTCACTCTCCTGCTCCCCACTATTCTGATCCTGACCCCACTGTGGAGTTCACTGCAGCATCAGTCAGGTCCTGGAGGCCTCTTCCTGAGGGGAGCTCAGGGTTTGGTGAATATGACTTCAGCTCCTTGAGAACCTCTGAAGGTCTGTGCCTGCTTCCCACCCAAGGGGCCTCCTCACAACTGTGGAGGGCTGTTCCTCTCCCACATTCCCCTGGCCCAGCCTGGAACTCCTCTCCTAGGCTGCCCACCCCAAGTAACCAGGATTTCCAGGTCTGTTATTCATTTCCCTTCTCAAGTGGCAGGGCCTGGATTCAACAAGCAGACTGTGTGGTCGATAAGCATTCTCATGGCTGCCACAGCTGGATTTCTATCCTGCAACTCTGCCTTTGTTCCCCCTCCTTCAGAGTTCTCACAAGTTTCCATCTGGGGAATTTAGTCTCAGCTCCTCAGTCCAGCAGCCAAAACCCTTCCTGCCCTGAATCTTCTCCACTTTCCAGCCTCTCCTCTTGCAATTCAATGAAATCATTGACATATATTCATCTAAGAAAAACTGTAAGGATAGCCTCATAAGTTCATTAATAGTTCTATTCATTCAAAGTCATTATTCTTTTCTATCCATCAAAGAGTGGAAAAAAAATAATTTTCAACAGTGAAAACAAATGAAAATGGAAAAATGTTAAAACCTATACTGAGTGAGTAAATCATGTGACAGAAGAATAAATACTGTGTAATTCAATGTTAAAAATCATGGAAACAAAAATAAATTGTTTAGGAATTGTGTTATGTTTCTTAAAAACATTCATAAAGACAATTTTTAAAAATTTAGACCCTGAATTTTTAACTGTAGTTACCTGCAACTCTAAAGTAATGGGTATTTGTCTGAATCTATTATAAAATTTTAAGACTAAACATATATGGCTTTTGCAATAAAGAAACATAATAAACTGAGAGAAGATATTTTCAGTGCATGTAACAGACAAAGGATATTATCCAATATATAATAAATAACAAATTAAGAAAAGGTACAGTGTCTCACATTCACTGAATACTTACTATTTGTTTTTTATTATGATAAATCCTTTACATGTGAGAGGGTAACAGGCAGGAAGGCTAGGGGTCTCCAAATGCAGGAAATAGGCTGCAAGTGTTAGACATTTTTTATCTCTCTCTTAAGCAGCAGGAGGAAACAGGTGTCAGATTTTTTTCCCTTCTCTATACAAATTTAAAAGGAGATTTCTTTTAAGATTCTTTGTTGCCATGACAACACCTGGTTCCACCTGAACTTAACTTTTCTCAAATCTTGAGCTAACCAATGCATTTTTCTTATGAAAATGTTTTTCTTCAGTTCAGTTCAGTTCAGTCGCTCAGTCGTGTCCAACTTTTTGCGACCCCATGGACTACAGCACACCAGGCTTCCCTGTCATTCAGCAACTCCCAGAGCTTACTCAAACTCAAGTCCATCGAGTTGGTGGTGCCATCCAACCATCTCATCCTCTGTTGTCCCCTTCTCCTCCCACCTTCAATCTTTCCCACATCAGGGTCTTTTCCAATGAGTCAGTTCTTCACATCAGGTGGCCAAAGTATTGGAGTTTCAGCTTCAGCATCAGTCCTTCCAATGAATATTCAGGACTGATTTCCTTTAGGATTGACTGGTTGGATTTCCTTGCAGTCCAAGAGACTCTCGAGAGTCTTCTCCAACACCACAGTTCAAAAGCATCAATTCTTCAGCACTCAGTTTTCTTTATAGTCCAACTCTCACATCCGTACTTGACCACTGGAAAAACCACAGCTTTGACTAGATGCACCTTTGCTGATGGACCTTTGTTGACAAAGTAAGGTCTCTGCTTTTTAATATGCTATCTAGGTTGGTCATAGCTTTTCTTCCAAAAGCAAGTGTCTTTTCATTTCATGGCTGCAGTCACCATCTGCAGTGATTTTGGAGCCCAAGAAAACAAATTCTCTCACTGTCTCCATTGTTTCCCCATCTATTTGCCATGAAGTGATGGGACCGGATGCCATGATCTTAGTTTTCTGAATGTTGAGTTTTAATGCAGATTTTTCACTCTCCTCTTTCACTTTCATCAAGAGGCTCTTTAGTTCTTCCTTCCTTTCTGCCATATGGGTGTTGTCATCTGCATATCTGAGGTTATTGATACTTCTCCCGGCAATCTTGATTCCAGCTTGTGCTTCATCCAGTCCAGCATTTCTCATGATGTACTCTGCATATAAGTAAGCAGGGTGACAATATACAGCCTTGATGTATTCCTTTCCCAACTTGGAACCAGTGTGTTGTTCCATGTCCAGTTCTAACTGTTGCTTCTTGACCTGCATACAGGTTTCTCAAGAGGCAGGTCAGGTGGTCTGGTATTCCCATCTCTTTCAGAATTTTCCACAGTTTGTTGTGATCTACACAGTCAAAGGCTTTGGCGTAGTCAATAAAGCAGAAATAGATGTTTTTCTGGAACTCTCTTGCTTTTTTGATGACCCAGCAGATGTTGGCAATTTGATCTTTGGTTCCTGTTCCTGTTCCTTTTCTAAATCCAGCTTGAACATCTGGAAGTTCACAGTTCACGTACTGTTGAAGCCTGGCTTGGAGAATTTTGAGCTTTACTTTGCCAGCATGTGTTATGAGTGCAAATGTGCGGTGGTTTGAACATTCTTTGTCATTGCCTTGATTTTCTTAAGCTATGTTAATGAACTATGTATTTACCCTAGACTCTGTCTTCAAGTCAGTTCCACCTAAGACTCAGAACTGACTTGACAAACCAGTATGTTTTACTCCTGCAAATGTTCTCTTAAGCTATGTTAATGAGACTATGTATTTGCTTGAAAAACTGCCTTTCTTCAAGATTCATGTCAATAGTTTTATGGCCCCAGGCAACTCACCTTGTGCCAGTGTTATCTCAAAATGCATGTTGTGGGTGAGGGGCTTGGTGCCAGTCTCTGAGTTTTGAGACATTTCCTTTCTCTAATTAGCAGCCTGCTAGTAGCTATATAACATCAGCTAAAGACTAGCAGGGGGGCACTCTTTCTGCCCCCTTTTGGTGTCTATGTCGGAAGCTTTCTCTTTTATCCTTTAATAAAACATTACTACACAAAAGCTCTGAGATCAAGACTCGTCACTGGCCCAGATCCAATTCCTCTCTTTTGGAGACCAAGAATCCCAGCGTTTTTCACAGCTCAGCAACAACCTTTCACACATATTATCTCATTTAATCTTTCTAACAACCCTCTGTGATCTATAGTATATTCTTCCCATTAACAGATGAGGAAACTTAGAGAAGTTAGGTAACTTGCCCATCATCACTGAGTTAATAACGGGTAAGCTGAAGACAAAATATAGCAATCTGACTCCAAGGCTGATTTAACTATGCAATAATACCAACAAGCTTATGAAAAGATGTTAAATTCAGCAGCAATGAGAGAACTCTGAATAAAACAGGAAATTATGTCACCACTGTCTAGATATGAGATAGAAACTTTAGAATGGTGGAGATAGATAATACTATCAAGTGTTGAGAATGAAAGTTTTAGACTCACATAACTACTTAGAAGAATAATTTAAGAATATCTAGTAAATTTGAAAGTTCTAAACTCTGCCACATTCACTATTACACATAAATCCTGGGAAAAATACTTACATAAGGAGAAATGTCTAAAACATTTGTGGCAGAATTTTTTAGATAATGAAAAACTGAAAATAAACAAATATTCAATAATAATTAGATAAATTAAATGTGATACATACATTAAATGCTTGTTAAAGAGAAAGGGTTAGGCCTATATGTGTTCAGTAGGTAGATGTCAGAAACATGATTGTTGAGTTAAATATTTTCAGAGTGGTACTGATTTCTTGATATCATTATAAAATTTTAAGTTCATACAAAAACAACTGTATGTATTGCTTATGGATACAATTATATTTAAGGAAAAACTTAAAGACACACTAAATAGACATGGATATAATGATACTGGTAGATTCAGAGGAGTTGGAAATAATCAAAGCACACTTCAACTATACCTGTGTTGGGGCCAGTGTGAGGAAAGCAGGGGAGACTCCATCTTGAAGCCTGTCATCCGTCTTAAAGACAGAATGTGAACTGGGCCTGAACCCTGCGCAAGAGTGAGGAAATCACTACTAGTGAAAACCAGGTCTCCTGGAGACTTCCCTCCCTACAAATGACAAACGGAGATTGTAACTGAGGTCAGGCTGCCCCTATTAGATTAACCATGGAGACATTTCCCCTTGATGTATAATCATTGTACCCCCCTCTTTTAACCTTAATTGCTTGTTCTCCTAGCACCTACTTGTTGTAAAACTCAATCATATATAACAAAGAAGTTGCTAACATGTAGCCAGTCATGTAGTTGGGGGGTATAAAACTGGGCTTCTCAGAAACATTAGGGTCTTTGTTGGGAACTGATTCCCTTTGGACCCACTGGCGTAATAAACTGTACTCCGCTTGCTTGAGTGTCCTCCGAGATGTGTTTTGCAACTCTGGATTCCACAACATCCATAATTATTTAAACCTTTTTTAAAGAAAAAAAAGACTCAAATTAATATGGCAAAATATTAAACATGTTTTTGCTATACTCTTTTCTATAAATACTTTCTGCATATTTCTGACTCTGACTCTCTCATTATATAAATATACATAGAGAGACACAGATAGATAGATAAACATACATGTATTTTTCTTTCATGAAATATACAGTTTTATTTTCTGAGAGTAAAAGTGAAATTTAAAATGTAAAACCAGGAAAGAGTCATTTTTACAACCTGAGTCAGACCAGATTATTAGCCACACTGTTTCACAGATGTGTTAAAAATAATTCTAGCTTACATTTTATAGCACCAAGTGCAAAAAGCAAAGCTAAAATTACTTGTGAGCACTTGTCAGACAGTAACGCCAGACTGTTCCTACATAATCTGTCTACTCTTTATGTCATCTTCACCCCCAACCCTTTAGACTGCAGAAAAGCATGTATGCATGTTGAACACTTGACTATGATTATATTGAACTGATAAATAATTTTCCAGAGGTGAGGCGAGAACCCAGGAAAACCAAGAAATCAATGGCCTTGGGCCATAAGGACATCCTTGTTATAATATAAATTCTTTGCCTTCAATACTCAACCAAGTCCATTAATGGTAGCAGTTGAAAATTTTTAAGCCAGTGGGGAGGACTTCAGTGTAAGAGTGGCCTCACCTTTTCTGGGTATCTCATAGATATAGGAAGGTTCAGATTGGTCGGAAATTATGTACTTTAATGATACCATATGAGCCCCATCAGATCTGTCCATGATTCTGGAAAACTCTGAAACATCCTGAGTCATTGAACTGTGCCTCTCTGGCCAAGTACTTTCAGAAAGGCCCTCTTTACATCTTTGTTCCGGAGACTGTAGATGATGGGATTGAGGAAGGCAGAGATGACATTGTAGAGCAGGTCCAGCTTCCTGTCTCTCTCTGGGTCATACCAGGACCTAGGCCTCATGTACATGATCATGGCTGGCCCATAAAACATGGTGACCACAGTGATGTGGGTAGCACACGTGGCATCTCCCCTGGGATGTACGGATGCTTAAGGTGGAGGCAAAGAGGCAAACACAGGAGGCCGGGATGAAGGAGAGTGGGATCAAAAGAGGGATGAAACCCCAAATAAAGTCCAACTGGTCATTGAGGGATGTGTCTGCACAAGCCAACTTCAGGTCTTTAAGCACTAGCTGCCTGGACCCCCTGCTTGGCGCCTGCAATAAACACTGCACTTTCCTTTACTACAACCTGGTGTCAGTAGATTGGCTTTACTGCTCAAGTGAGCAGACCCAAGTTTAGTATGGCAACAGAATTTCTTCCTTAAAGTTCTGGTAGAATTCACAAGTAAATCCATCTAGGTCTAGAGTTTTCTCTGTGAAAAGATTTTACTCAACATTCAATTTAAAAAACAGATGTATGGCTATTTAGGTTTCTTATGTATTTTCAAATGAGCTTTGATAGTTAATTTGTTCATTTTATCTAAGATATATATATATTTTGGAATTAAGTTCTTCATACTATTCTCTTATTAATCTGTTAGCTTCCTTCATCCTCTGGTGTTTCCTCATATGCAAGCACTGAGCAGCCCTCATCTGAAGACTGGAGAGGGGCCTTCTGCAGACTCCTGGGCTTACTCTCCGTGAAGCTTTCCTCTCTAGTCCTCTGCTCTGAATTCTAGCCACCTTGACCTCTGTCTTAATCAATTCAAGCTGCTATAATAGAATACCACAGACTTGGTGGTTTAAATTACAAGCATTTATTTCTTGCAGTTCTGGAAGCTGCAAGTTGGAGATCAGGGTAAAATGCTTATCACATAATATTAAGTTTTTAAAAGGCAGAACACTTGATTCATGAGGATTTGCCTGCACAACCCAGGAAACCCAGCTAACAGCTGCTCAGATATACAAGAATTCATTTTTTCACTTAAGAAGAAGACTTGAGGCAAATGGCATCATGTATTAGCTCACAGATGGATAATGTTGATGAGAGGACCCCTGTGCTTCTCTGAGCTCTTTCCTCAGGATCTCAAGACAGGTGCCCATTTCCACTTATGGCATCTCATTCATGGTGATAGAAAGGAGGTTTGAGGGAAGGGGTTTGTATCATAGTCACTCTATTCCATTTTTGTAGGAAAACAAACATTTCACTAACATTCCTCAGCTGAATTCCTCTGGAATCTTGCTGGAAAGGACCAAGTTATGTCACTGCCCTCACTGAGAGGAATTCTGGGAAAGGGGGAAATGGAACCAATGTCTGGGCTTGGTCCATGATGTATTCACTGCACCTAACAAGAGTTGTCAGCAAGAGGATGTTTCTCCCAGCAAAGAAGAAATGGATAGTCATTCAACTAGTGTCTGCCATGATAAAACGTATGTAAAGCGTGACGTCACTGAGGTGAGGAAAAAAAATCCACTTTCATTTAAGGATAGGAAAAAATATGAGAAATATCCACAAGTCATAACTAAAATTTTCTTTGTCGTGTGGAAGGAACTAGAAGGTAATTATTTTCTCCTTTCTACCTTCCTGGGTCTGTGAATTTTCCTTGATGAACACGATCACTGTTGTAACTCAGAAACAAGGGAAGACTCTCTCAGGAGTTATCCTGGGTGTGAAGGAATCCAGACTGAGAATCAGAAATCTCGATTTCCCATTCAGCCTCCACCAACTTGCAGCTCAGGTAGAGTCCGGAGAAACAACTCAAGACCCTGAAAAGTCTGCAGTTCAACTTGGGGGAAGGGGTGTTAGTAAAGCCGAGGGAAGGGCTGCAGGTGAGAGACTTGGGTGGTCCTGACTCGTCATCCCCACTGCCCACCTCAAGCAGAGTGAGCTTGCGGCCCTTTACAATCAGGCAGGCCTAGACGGGGATCTCAGCCATTTGCCCTTGGAGAGGGCTTTGCATGGCTCTGAACTTTAGTGTCCTCTTCTTGAACGTGGAAATAATGTGCTTCTTGTACAGAGTAGTTGGAGGACTAAATGGAATGATGCCTCTGAAGTGCTGGGCACACAGAAGGTGTTCAGTAAATGTTGGTTCCTTTCCTCTCCTAGCCCCAGGAGAACATGTATCCGACAGAAGCCCCCAAAGAGCTTTCTGCCTTTAAAACTTGTGGCTCTTGAGTTTAGAGTGAGTTAGTCAACCACTTCCCACTGTACGTGTGACACTGTCCTTCCTACCCGAGAGGCTGTGAGGCTCCCCGCCTCTGGTCTGACTTGTGTTGGATCATGACAGTGGGTTCAGTGCTGGTTAGGAGCAGAGCTTGGTGGTCTGACAAGAATCCCAGCTCCGCACAGCCTGCTTAGTGCTCCAAGTTTCCTTTTCTGTATCTGTAAAATGAGGGTAATAATGCTGCATGAATTTAGTATACATCAAATGTCTTGCCCATAATCACTACTCAACACAAAGAAACCCAATGAGAAGTCTTGTTATGTTACAGGGAACACAGCTCCATTTCACAGAGAGGAAGCTGAATGACTTGGCCAGGTCACAGTGACCGGGTCTCTCTGACAACAAATCCTTGTGCATCGGATGTTTCCCCAGAGGTTGTTCCTGGGAGCCCTTAGCCGCTGAGCAGAGGGGTGGGGCCATCCCTGTGATGCCAGCAGGAAGTCTGCTGGGGCTGCTGCCTGGCATTAGATGCAAGAGATGGGAGTAGGGATCAGCTTAAGCAGAAAGGGCAGGATCAGGGCATGAGAGCTTATCAAGGGGAAGAGGATGACCCAGACAGCCCCACTTACCCTCATAAGGAGAGGTGAGACAGGTAAGCCTATGGCATTGAAATGCAGACTGGGGACTCAGGAGAACAGAGGAGAGGTGGGAGAGTGCAGGGGCAGAGTCTGAGACAGAGGGGTGCTTTAGAGAGAACACCACTGGGGTCATAATGGACCAGAACTTAGCTAAGAATGAGAAAGTATTTTATGAAGGGTAGATTCAAGGCTACATAAGCTTCCTTGAGAGGTAATGAGCCTGCTGTCCTTGGAAGAATGTGAACAGGAGCTGGAACATCTTTTGCCAGGTAGGTTGCAGAGCAGATGTGTGCCCTGGTAGGGGCTGGATTCTCCAAGACTGCCTCCAGCCCCAAGGTCTGATGAATCTCTGAAGTTGCCCAGAACAGATCTGTGGGGTGTCACCAAGGACTCAGGGAGAGACCTGCAACACAGAACACAACAAAGCAAGATGCTCTGGACTGCTTGCTCTGGACCTGGGCCCGAAATTATCCTGAGCTCAGCATCAGCCACTGTAGTCTCAGGCCCCTCCCAGACACAGACCTGAGAAGGACTGGGTGAGCCCTATTTGACTGGGAGGGGAAGACCAGGGCTGGGTCAGGGTCTTACTCTGAAGGTAGCATCTGTCTGCAGTGTGTGGGGAGGCTGAAAGTTTCTGGCATTTGTCTAGGTGTGCCCTGGCAAGAGTGGGTGGTTGAAGGTAGCAGCTGCCCCAGGCTTCCTGCCAGAAGCTCCTGAGAGCCAACACTGCTCCCTGGGGGTAGGCTCCAAGGGCTCTCTGGCCCATGGATTCTGTTTCCAGTTTTCGACCTTTTTCAGTCTAGTGATACTGCCCAGTTCTTTTTCTTCTTCCCACACTGAGAGATTCAGAGCACTTGGTGCCAACTCTCCCAATCTTCCTCCTCCAACCACCTTACGCCCTGATTTCTCCTGGGCAACAATCTTCTCTGCATCTCTGAGGAACAGGAACGAAAAGTGTAGGGAGAGAAAGAATGTCTATACTCTTTCTTTTCTCTTTTTACCCTGGCTTCTCCACGTCTCCCTCTATGTAGATCATTGAATAAGTACTTACCAGGTCTTACTATCTGTCAGGCTCTGCATTAAGTAAGGAAGTTACTGTGGGGGAAAAGTAAAATTATGCACGGTGAAGTCAAACTGCTAATGGGTGATATGTCTGATCTGCAGAATTTCCAAGTTATCTTGGGCTTGCCTTAAGTTAAGACAGAACCCAAAGAGCTGGCCAGCTGGCATCCTGGAGTTCTGGGTCCTCATCTCTGTGACAAAACCCCTCTGTGACTTGGAATGCATCTCCTGTCTATGTCTCCTCCTTGTACCTGGCATCTCAGGCCACTGTGATGCCGTTTCAGTCCTTGCAGCAGCTGGAGATCTCTTTAAAGTGTCTGATCGACCTTGGAGTCTGGTAAACAAAACTGAGCCTTGCTTTAAGGAGTGAAGCCAGGGTATTTGTCTACCTCTCTTAGTCTTTTCCCTGTAGGTAAGGGAGTCACCAAAAGATTGAAGGGGGAGCCCAGTCAGATTTTTGTTTTAGAACGGGTACTCTGAAGTCCAGGGCAGACAAAATGGGCTGAAACCAGACTCTTAAACAGCAAACACATTCATTGACTATAAGGGAAAACTGAAAACTTAGAAATGGCAGCACATTTGTCAACTCTTGGCCCCAAGAATGAATATTCTCATATTTTTGGAATTCCTCTAAGGAAGAACGTGACTTATAAGGTAGATATTTTTATTCCCATTTTACAGTTGAGGTAACTGAGACCTAGGAAGTAAACTAACAACCCAAGTTCACATAGTGAGTAAAGCCAGAGACAGGATTCAAATAAAACACGCTGTCTCTAAATCTTTCACCCTTTCCACACTCTTGTATGGTTTCTCTTCTTGTAGACCACGTGCCCCAAATACATAATACTTTCTATGGAAACTGAGGCCAACCTGTGGGTACAATGTGACCTACAAAGTCTCTATGGTGAAAGGGATTTAATAAGAATAATTACCTGTCAGCTACTGGATAATGTCTGTGAAGGTCTTAGAAAAGGGCATAGCATAAGGGAGGTTCCAACTGCGTGCAGTCCTTTAAACAAAGTCAAGAAACCATCCAGTGTAGTGAATGTAGACACAGGTTCTTGTGAAGACTCATTAATGGTATCTGAAGGAAAACAAGCAGATTGGAGAACAAGTAGGATGAGTCCAATAAAATGGTACCAGGAGAAGGAATAATACTGACAGCATCAAGATTGCTTCATTCCCTGAGTACTGACAATACACATGACGCCTCTTCAGTGATGCTGGCTCCTTCCTGTTCTCCATGAAGAAATAAAGGTTCAGGAAGGCTAAGTTGGGGAAGAGCTAAGAGTCAGTAAGAAGTTAAAGGATGGAATGAAATGCTGGCTTTTGTGGGGAGAAGAAACAGAAGGTAGGCATCTAGGGGAGTGAAAATTGATTGTGAGCACCAAATATGGTGAAGTAGTTCTCAAGATGTTTGCTTGCATAGCTTGGACCTGAATCCTAGTCCCTGTATATGGAGAACCATCCAGAAATGCAATTTACATTTATTATGTATCTGTCACATTAGGTCCTCTGTATGATGCTTTCATGCCAAAATACCGTTCAACCTTTGCAGCAGATTTGTAACAAAGAGATAATTACTCTCATTTTGTACTCAAGAAAGTGGCCTCAAAGGGTTAGAGGGCAGGGTAAAGTGCTTACTCAAGGTCATTTGCTTAATAAACCTTAAAACTGGGACTTAGCACTCAGTGTGCCTTCTAACACACCACGACTTGTGATGGAGTAGGTGTTGGTCAGAGAGCTGTCCTCACCGGGAGCAATCTGAGGGTATAATTAAAGTGGAAAAATAAACTGATGTCCTCAACAAGACCAAGTAGTTTTTCTCACTGTAATGTGCCAAATTGCATATCTGTATGACAATGTTTATCTGTAAACAGCTGGCTGCCTTACTAAGGAGAAGAGGATGCTAAGAGGAGGTAGAGATCACCTAACCAGTGCTTTCACTTCACAGCTGAGTAAAGTGAGGCTGAGATGGGCAATTGCTGGTGGGTCAGAGGCAGAGCCAGGCTAGATGTGGAAGCCCTTCCCTCTTCATAAATTTCCTGAAAGTGGTGGCAGTGGACAAGGGGAGGTAAAATAACCTGTCGTGGGGGATCATGATGTTTCATTATAACTGGACACTGACCGCTACCCCAACCCCATCCGCAACCCTTATCCTGGTACATAGTTTAGCTAATCTTCTGTCTAAATTGGTGTCTTACTTTTTCATTCAGAAATAGAACACAATGCAAGAGACTAATCAGTCTTGTGTGACTGAATTCATCCTTCTGGGTTTCTCCTTCAGCCCCAGAACCACTCCTCTCTTCTTCTCAGCCTTCCTGACCACCTACCTGTTGATCATTCTGGGCAATGGTTTAATCATCATCCTCATCTCCCTGGACTCACACCTCCACACACCCATGTACTTCTTCATTGTCACCCTTTCCATGTTAGATCTGGGCTATACCACCACAACTATGCCCCAGATGTTGGCACATCTGGCAAGCCAGAAGAAGACTATCTCTTTTGCCAGCTGTGTGGCCCAAATGTACATTTTCTTGGTGTTAGGCATTACTGAGTCCTGGCTCTTTGCCATCATGTCTATAGACAGGTATGTGGCCATCTGCCACCCACTCAGGTACAAGGTCATCATGAGTCCACGGCTGTGTAGGGTAATGGTCTTGTTCTGTGGACTCTGGGGTGTCGTCTCTGCTCTTGTCTACACTGTTTTTGCCATGCGTCTGCCCTACTGTGGTCCCAACAAGATCAACCACTTCTTCTGTGAAGTCCCTGCTGTCTTGAAACTGGCCTGTGCAGACACCTCAGTCAACGACCAGGTAGACTTCATTCTTGGCTTTAGTGTCATCCTGGTTCCACTTTCTCTCATCCTTGTCATTTACATCAATATCTTCATTGCCATCTTAAGGATTCATTCAGCCCAGGGGCGGCTGAAGGCCTTCTCCACCTGTGCCTCCCACATCACTGTAGTCACCATGTTCTGTGTGCCTGCCATGGTCATGTACATGAAGCCTGGCTCAGAGGCCTCCCCAGAAGAGGACAAGAAGCTGGCCCTGTTTTACAATGTCATCTCTGCCTTCCTCAACCCCATCATCTATAGCCTCCGGAACAAAGATGTGAAGAGGGCTTTCCTCAAGGTGATGGGCTGGGGCAGGGCCCCAGAATGAGGCTGTGAAAGAGGTGCTGGGGGGGTCAGAGGAACAAGACTCATGATACAGTCAATGACCTAAACACTCATTCATATGACCCACCAGGACCAGTACCTCCCCGTCCCTATGCCCAGCCTGGAATCTCAACTTTATTCAGGCCTTTGGGGACAGACCTACCAGGTAATGTCTTCCAAGCATATCAATCTTTTATTTTCATCTTGTTCTAGTCTTGGTGGTTTACAAAAAAAGGGTATCTGAGCCATTAAAATCTTTGATTGAAACAGAGGAATGAGCATTGGGGAATGGCTTGTAGCTGAATTTTGAGAAAGGTACAATACCCTCCAGAAACTGCACTCATGGTGTTAGGTCAGTTGGAGAGAAGGGCAAGGACACAGACATTGCAGGATTCCTGGCCAAGGGAGGAGACAGGGTGAATGAGGCCATGTACAATCTGGCCCCCGTGGCCTTCCCAGACTCATCTCAGGTCACTCTGCTCCTCTTTCTCTCACTCCAAGTAAGTTGGATTTCTATCTTTGCCTTGAATGTGTCATGCTCTTTCCCATTCATTTCAGGGTTTCTACATAGGCTATGCCTTCGCTTCTAACACTTAACCTCACCCCATTATGCCATTGATGTCCTATTCATCTGTCAGGTCTTGGATTAAACTGCAGCTGCTCAAAGAAGCCTTTCCTTGAGCTCCCAGAGTGCGTTAACCTTCCAAAGCACGCTGTACCTCTCATAATAACAAAGGCACATGGTTCTGAGTTCTCTATTAGACAGCAAGTTCCACAAGGCAGGGATCATGATTATCTAGTTGAGTGCTGTATCCCTAGAATCTAGCCCATGCTGCTTACCTACTGGCCTTCAATGGATATTTTATGAGTGAAGGCGTAACAGTCCACCCAGTCAGAGAGGGAAGATGAAGTCAGTGAGTGGAAGAGTTGATGGATTTGGACTAGTAAAATGTAAGAAACACTGGCAGATACAAAAAGTATGTGTGCAACTCAGTCATGTCAGACTCTTTGTGACCCCATAGACTATAGCCTGCCAGGCTCCTCTGTACATAGAATTCTCCAGATAAGAATGTCAAGGAGATAAAAAGGATTACATCTTGTTCAGCTATCATCACATGGAAGAAATGTTTTGCTTTTGTTATTAATAAAGATGAATTGAATCATTTTCATCATCAAACTAGCAAAGTTTATGAAAATGATGATGCCCAATGCTGGGCAGTGTGCAGTAAGACTTACACTCATGTTTGTTACTGAAAAGAATATTATTGGCTTTACCTTTTCAGAGCAGTGCCTTCCACAGAGTAGGCACTCAATATATCTGTTAAATAAGGAATTATGTCTGTACTTATTAAACACTTTTGTGCCAATAAAGTTTTAAGAATTTTACATATATTCATTTACTTAATAAGAATATCGTATGGAAAGCATATAATAATCTGTATCATGAACCTTCACAATGTTATAATCGGGTCCAGAAATTTCACTTCTAGGACTTTGTCCTAATGTTAGAGTCCCAGCTTGCTGACTGAGAAGATGGCAGACTGATGTCTCAAAAGAACCATATCATCTATCAGGGTCTGGATACCAGGTTGTTTTGTAGATCAGAGATGGGGGGAGGTGAGGAAACAATATAAAAAGACCTTTTAATCTTGCAAATATCACCCAGAATGGCAAGTCTTAGGTAGGGAATGTGTTAATTTCTTCCTTCCTGCCATCTACACAAGTACAGAGTTCTGAACAAAGGCACTTTAGTTTAATAGTCAGGCAGAGGGGCAAGTCCCTTGGACTGCAAGGAGATCCAACCAGTCCATCCTAAAGGAAATCAGTCCTGAATATTCATTGGAAGGACAGATGCTGAAGCTGAAACTCCAATACTTTGACCACCTGATATGAAGAACTGACTCACTGGAAAAGATCCTGATGTTGGGAAAGATTGAAAGCAGGAGGAGAAGGGGATGACAGGGGATGAGATGGTTGGATGGCATCACCAACTCAATGGACATGAGTTTGAGTAAGCTCTGGGAGTTGGTGATGGACAGGGAAGCCTGGCATGCTGCAGTCCATGGGGTCGCAAAGAGTCAGACACGACTGAGTGACTGAACTGAGTGAGAGGGGCAAGATTCCGAGGCAGGCCATTATGTATGATTATAATAACAAAAGCAATGAAAAGCAAGTCAAAGTGACAGTTCCAACAGGGAGTCAGAACTGGCTTTTCCTGGCAACACTAAGAACAAAGTCAGAAACATGGACAAAGTTTTCTGTTCAAATATGTTCATCAAAGAACTATTGGAAGACTTCCCTGGTGTTCCAGTGGTTAAGAATCTGCCTTCTAGTGCAGGGGACGTGGGTTTGATCCCTGGTCAGGGAACTAAGATCCCACATGTGCATGCTAAGTCACTTCATTTGTGTCATACTCTTTGTGACCCCATGGACTCTAGCCCACCAGGCTCTTCTGTCTATAGGATTCTCCAGGCAAGAATACTGAAGTGGGTTGCTGTGCCCTCCTGTAGGGAATCTTCCTGACCCAGGAACCCCAGCCTCTTATGTCTCCTGCAATGGCAGGGAGGTTCTTTACCACTAGGGCCACCTGGGAAGCTCAAGATCCCACATGCTGTGGGGCAAAAGAGCCTGCGGGCCTCAACTAGAGAGAAATCGTGCTCCACAGTGAAAGGTCCCACATGTCATAATGAAAATCCTGCATACCACAACTAAGACTCAAAGAAGTAAAAAATAAAATAAATAGTAGAGTAAATATTAAAAAAGAATGATTGGAAACAGCTGCAAATATCATATGTCAACTTTATGAAATACTTTGCAGCTAATATTATTTATCATATTTAAAGCATTAGTCAATCACAGTGAAAAGTATGATATAATGTTAGGTGGAAAAATTCAAAATGTAAAATTGTATGTATAAAGTTAATCCAATTTTTATAAAATATGCATACATTCATATTTAAAAGCCTGAAAAGATATATATTAACATGTTAACATTGGCTCTCTCTGGGTAGTAAGATAACAATTGATTTTTATTTTTGGTCATATTTTTCTCTATTTTCTAAAATTTCTACAATCAGCACAGATTGTCTTTATAGCAGAAAGAAATAAAGATGACTTGAAAAATATCTGTTATCAGAGAAAAGAAAGTGAGCCATGATGTTGGCATCATTTATTCATTCATCAAATATTAATTGATGCTTACTGGCATCTCATGTCAGGCATAATGCTAGGTTCTGTGGATGCAGGCATAAATAATGCAAGTCCCAGTCTAGTCGGGGAGAGACACATACTAAGACAAGGATGCTATAAGATGCTGCTGGAAACATTCAAAGCTCTGAAAGAGTGCAAGGGGGTGGTCCAGGCTCTAAAGACAGAGTTGAAGTTCTGCTGGGTCTTCAAATGGTGAGTAGAAGTTTGATAATTGGATTAAAGGGCAGGGAGCAGAGGTTGAAGTGTTCTGGAAGAGGAAATGGGATGCTGAAAGCCTAGAGACATGGAGGTTTTGGAGAATGGGCAGAGTGGCTGGAATGCAGTCCCAGACAGAGGAGAGTAGATGTGACAGGTAGGGCCTGGCACATTGTGTTGAAGAAATTAGATTTTTTTCTCTAGACAAGCATTTTTCAAGGACCTTACTTGAAACTCTGGTCCTATGAAACATTTTGTGATGAAAAGATTTCTTGCCCAAATAGGCTTAGAAACATTGTTCTATTCATGCTTCATGCAATAGTAAAGAGTCTTGAGAATTCGGAGACTGTCTTTAGAGCCTGGACCACCTGCTTGCCACTCTTTCAGTTTTGAATGTGTTCCCAGCAGGACCTTATAGCATCCTTGTCTAAGTATGTGTCTCTCCCCCACTAGACTGGGACTTGCATTATTTATGCCTGCATCCACAGAACCTAGAATTAGGTCTGACATGCAATGACAGTAAGCATCAATTAATGTTTGATGAATGAATAAATAGGAAGCAAATAGGTAAATGAGCTATTAAAAACAAGGAAAATATAACACTGACTCTATTTAACATAATATTTATCAAGGTTGGATCATAAAACCCTTGCTTTCTGCAACATTTATTAGTTAAAGAAACTTTGTTGTTGTTTAGTGGCTCAGTCGTATCCGACTCTTTGTGACCCCATGGACTGCAGCACGCCAGGCTTCCCTATCCTTCACTATCTCCCAGAGTTTGCTCAGATTCATGTCCATTGAGCCAATGATGCCATCCAACCATCTCACCCTCTACCATCACCTTCTCCTCCTGCCTTCAATCTTTCTCAGCATCAGGGTCTTTTCCAATGAGTCAGTACTTTGCATCAGGTGGCCAAAGGATTGGAGCTTCAGTATCAGTCCTTCCAATGAATATTCAGGGTTGATTTCCTTTAGGATTGACTGGTTTGATCTTGCTGTCCAAGGGACTCTCAAGAGTCTTCTCCAACACCACAGTTCAATGTATATGCAGAGTACATTGTGCAAAATGCCAGGCTGGATGCATCACAAGCTGGAATCAAGATTGCCAGGAGAAATATCAGCAACCTCAGATTTGCAGATGATACCACTCTATTGGTAGAAAGTGAAGAGGAACTAAAGAACCTCTTGATGAGGGTGAAAGAGGAGAGTGAAAAAGTTGACTTAAAACTAAATATTAAAAAAACTAAGATCATGGCATCCAGTCCCATCACTTCATGCCGGATAAATGGGGGGAAATACCAGCAGAGCAGCTAAAACTTGGGTCCTGGTATTAACTGCCTAACTGTACTCATCTAGCATGCCCCCACATGGAGGCCTGAGTAAAGGGACAAAACTTCACACCGCTTCTGTAGTTCTGCTGCTGCTGCTAAGTCACATTAGTCGTGTCCGACTCTGTGTGACCCCATAGACGGCAGCCCACCAGGCTCCCGTCCCTGGGATTCTCCAGGCAAGAATACTGGAGTGGGTTGCCATTTCCTTCTCCAGTGCATGAAAGTGAAAAGTGAACGTGAAGTCGCACAGTCGTGTCCGACTCTTCGCGACCCCATGGACTGCAGCCCACCAGGCTCCTCCATCCATGGGATTTTTCCAGGCAAGAGTACTGGAGTGGGGTGCCATTGCCTTCTCCTTTCTGTAGTTCTAGTTCCCCCCCAATCTTAGGATTCCTTTGGGGGCACATTCAGCCCTTCTTTCTCTATTCAGATGACTCCCTCCTTACTGAACAATCCCTTGAAGAATGGTATCCCTTAGGATTAGAAGGCTCCTGAGGTGACATCAGGATCTATTTGTCTGCACCCTTAGGGACTCTTTGATCCCCAATACCCATGGGCCTCATTAATACACCAACTAGGTATTTCCCAGGGAGCTGCTGAGATGTGGCAACTTCTGGAGAGTAGCTAAAACAGGATTCTCTTATACCCAAGGCAGTTATGGCACATGGGTGTGGAGGAAGGGTGTGTATTGGACTTGGGATAAGGTGAGGGTAAAAAAGACAGGTAAGGGGCATGAAAGACAAAACCAGAATCCTGGGACGGGTTCTCCCACCAGATCACTGTCAGCAATAGTCCTGACAGAGCATCACCTGTAGATGGTGCAGAAGCAGCAGAGCCCAGTGAAGAATGGCCTTTGGAGAAAGACCTGGGTTATGCCCTTTAATGCTGTGCAACATCAGAAAAGCTACCCTGTTTCCCAATTTCCTTTTTTCTAAAAATTCATAGTTTTTTAGAAAGACTTGTTGTGGGTTAAAATAGTAATAATAATAATAGCTACTCACTTTAGAACAATACTCTGCAGGCTTAGTGTTAAGCAACTTCACATGTGCTGTTTCAATTAATCATTAAGACAATCCTTTGAGATTAGTGCTATCATTATCACAGGTTTCTAGAAGAAGATGTAGACACACACAGTTTAGGTAACACTCCCAAGGTCACTCTGCTAATTAGCAATGGAGTCAGTACTCAAACCCAAGTCTGATTCTAGTGCTGTATGTGCTGTATTCAGTTACTCAGTCAAGTCCGACTCTTTTGGACCTCGTGGACTGTAGTGCCATACTCTTAATGATTTTCTTATCCTGGATGTAAACTAATTGGCCCACAATGAGCGCTTAATGAAAATGGGTTTTATCTCTGCTTCATCCCCTACCTAATGACATGTCTAGTTGCACAGACCAAGACTGGAAGAGAAGCACATTTGAGGAAGATAATACAAGGACTGCCTGTGTGTTCTTGATTTCATTTTTCCTGTTTCCCTTTTAACGTTATTTCAATTACCAACTTGCCAGGAAGAGGATTTTAGTTATTCTGGGCATGGATAACCCAGGTAGACGTCACCGAGAAAGAAGACCTGGGTAGTGATTTTGAAAGAGAAAGTGATGGGGAAACCATGGGACTGGGAGTCCATTCTTGCAATAAACTCACTCTTATGCCATTGACATAACTTCACAAAGGCATTAATCTGACATTTATTAGCAATGACCCATATATTGTGCTAAGAATTGGAGATAGAAAGGTAAGATATGGTTTTTCATCTTCAAGGAGTTCCACAAACTGGTGTGTATACGGGTGTGGGGAATAATAAAAGCACATTAAAGGTGTATCAGAGCCCAGAGGAAGAAGAAGTTATGAGGAGACTCACAGAATACTTCCATGAATAGGATTTTTACCAAGAGATAAAAGCAGGGGAGGACATTTCAACTGGAGGGTGATTTAACATTAGCAGTAATAATAACTGACATTTATTGCTATAGTTTACATACACTTAAAATATCATTTAACCTTCACAAAAACCTTCAAGTTATATGCTATTCTCCCATTTTTGCAGATGATGAAATGGGATTTGAGGTTAATGACTTTCTCTGGGTTGTGCTGTTGGTAAGTGGCAGAGCGAGACTCAAACCAAATTTGACCCCAGAGCCCTACTGTCTCCTTGGTTCATACTGCCTCACGGAAAATAGATTTGTGAAGGGACCTGGACTATTTGGAGGGTCATGAATGAGCTGGTTTGCCTTCAGCTGGAGTCAGCAAACCGTTCTTGTAAAGGACCAGATCGTAAATATTTTAAGTTCTGTGGGACATATATGACCTCTATTACAGTTTCTCAACTCTTGTTGTAAGGCAAAGCAGCCACAGACATAAATGAATATTTTTTCAACCATATCAAAAAGCAAAAACCATTCCATTCCTAGATAGCAAGTCATATAAAGCACACAAGATGAATCAAAATACAGGAAATAAAGCTAGAATGCCAGGTAGGTAAGAATCAAGTTCCAAAGAGTTTTGAAAACCAAGCTAAGGAATTTAGGCATTAGCTCATAGATAGTGAGAGTTTTTTTTAAGGGTTTGTAAACAGGGGAATATCATGATCATCTCTGCCTTGTTTGAAAGTCATTCTGGCAGTGTGTAGATTGGGTTGGATGGAAAGAAGACTAGAACAGGAAAGATCAGGGAAGACACTCCTCTTCTCCTTCAGTGAAAATATTCTTCTGAAATGTTTCTCTTCTCCACTCTGTCTTGGATGTTGTATAGTCCTCCTGTGATTTAAATATAGTTGCTACTTAACAACTTTTAAAATTGTCTATATTTTCCCAATTTGATTCTTAGAACATTCTCTCAAAGACACAAGCATAAAGAACTTTAAACAAGAAAGCATAACAAAGATTTAATGTAGGGTTTATAATAGTGTTCTCCCTTCAGCTTGTAGTCTGCTATTTTTCCTAAGCTTTCTTTTCTTCTTTCTGGATAGAGACTAGGTGGGACCTTCTCAGGAGCAGGAGAGTAACCCCTCCTAGGTATCAATCATAGCTCCCAAAGGAGTTCCATATCTGCACAAATAAGACAGTAGGAACTTTAAATTATCTTTTGAAATTTTATATTACAGTTGATAAATACTGTATTCTCACTTTCTTTCAGACTTCCTTGGTTCTCATTATTAACATATGATTTTGTTTTGACTCTAGACTCTGTTATGAGGTTGGGTACATAGTGAGAAGTCACCCCTAAAATGATAGATTCTCTGAATCTTGGTGTCATTGAGCTTTAGAATCTTAGGATGTTTATGACAAAGCTTAATTTTAATGTAATACATCATAATCTCACATCCAAAGCAGTGATACTACACCTGAGTGACATGGCCTTATAGCTTATGCTTGAAAACGAAAAATGAAGATACTACTCATTATTGAGTAGTATTAATCACCACAAGTTTCTTGCTTTTTTTTTTTTTTTTTGGTAACTGAGCTTAAAATTTTCCTTTTTACAACTTTTGCCAAAATAGTTCTAATTTTCTTCCCTTCAGGAATATACAGTACACATTTCTACCTTTTTATGCATGACAACTATCAGAATATTTAGTGAGATCTCTTAAGTTCCTCATTAATCTCCCAGCTAAGCTTTCTCAGTCTCTTCCATTCTTTCATAAATAACAAGGTTTCATGGATTCCTTACTGATAAGCTCTTTTCTCCATATAGAGAAGCTCCAGTTTGTGTTTTTTCCTTCTAAATTGCAGGTTCAAGAGTTAAAAACAGTGCTCTGGGTGGCCCTTGGGTTTTTTGCTTAACTCTGATAAATATCAGTTTCCTTAGTTGTAAAATGCAGCTAATAGTAGGTATTGACTTTGTGGGATGACCATGGATAATGTGTGTAAATGGTCTGGACCAGTCTGAGTTCAGAAATCTGTTGTTTAGTCGCTAAGTCATGTCTGACTCTTTTGCAGCCGTTTAGACTGTAGCCCTCCAAGCTCTTCTGTCCATGTGATTTCCCAGGCAAGAATACTGGAATGGGTTGCCATTTCCCTCTGCAGGGGATTTTCCCAACCCAGGGATCAAACCTGTGTCTCCTTTGTCTCTTGCATTGCAGCTGGATTCTTTACCGCTGAGCCACCAGGAAAGAAATCTGTTGATAGCTATGTAAATCCAAAGGAAAGCCTCAGAATGTGGTCAACTCCATTGCTAGCTCAGTGGGAAGCAAAGTTCAGCAACAAGGATAGCTCCCCTAAGTACAAATAGCACCAACTGATGCCCTTAGTGGGTCAGCTTGGACTCAGCCCTTTCATTTATCCAACATTTAAAATGCCTATATGCTAGGCACTGCTCTAGAATCTGGTAATATACAATAAATCAAGAAGATAAAAATTCCTGAATTCTTGTGAGGGAAACTGATGATTTCAAAAAATCATTTTGTACATTAGAAGTTGCTAACTATTATGAAGATAGATAAAACAGAAAATGTATGGTGTACGGGATATTTCAGATTCAAACAGGATGATCAGGAAAGATTCAAGTCTTCCCTGCAAAGATGACAATTGAGTAAATTCTTAAATGAGAGAAGAGCATGAACCATATCCACTAACTCTTATACTACTGCAAACAGCCTCTAATGTGAGTAGTAATATCATTTTTCTCATTTATCCAAGCCTGAGTCCTGTCCACGGCTTTATGTAGTGTTATTTTAACACATATTGTGAGCTACCAGCCAGCCTTGTCATGCCAGTGCAATGCTCTAAATGTTGAAATTCTGATCCAAAGTTTTGAGATTCTCTATGAAAAACACTTGATAATTTGCAATGTTTTGCAAAATGAATTTTCTGCTCTCTAAAAGTGTTGATACACAGGTCAGCTTTCTCTCACAATGTTACCTAAAGTGGGTCTATTTTGTGTTTGTGTGTTCTTAGTCACTCAGTTATGTCCAACTCTTTGTGACCGCATGGACTATAGCCCATCAAGCTCCTCTGTCTATGGGATTTTCTAGGCAAGAATACTGGAGTGGATAGCCTTTCCCTTCCCCAGGAGATCTTCCTAACCAAGAAATCAAACCCAGGTCTCCTACATTTGCAAGAGGACACTTTACTGTCTGAGCCATCAGGGAAACCTGCTAAACCCTGCATGAAATTGGTGTGAGGGACACATTTGGGACTTGGACTTTGAGTCCTGGCTCCATCATTTACTCTGCCCAACCTTGGACAGGTGATTTTATGAAAAGGAAGTATTGATATTGACCTCAGTGGGTTGTGGTAATAATCAAATGAGATTACATTTATTAAAACATTTTCATGGAATGCCATTTCAAAAAAGACTGTTTCCTTCTTTGGTGTCTGGAAAAGGTGTGTATCCAGCAGTTATGGTTCTGTTGCAAAAGGGCTACGAAAAAAGGACTGGTCAGCATTGTGTTCTGCTGTCTAGGCCTGCCAAGGTGAGATGGAGGATTGAGTTCAAATCACACTGAAGATCCATTCCCACCCAATGTTCAACTCTCTCCTGTGAGCAACATGGCTGTGGAGGAGTCCTTACTAGTTTTCAAGAAAAGCTTCGAGACACACAGGCACCTAATTTCCAGGTAAATAAGCTTCATTTTCTTGAGAAATGCCAGGAGCACAGACATGTTCTCTAGGTTTCAATTCTTGAATCTCTGGCTGTCTTTATACATCAATTTATCTTTATAGTTGTAACCACTGCAGGTAATGCTGGAATGGTGGGAGTGAGGGAAATAAAGTTCTATAGGAAAGATTTCTTTTCCCATAAAAGCTTCCTTGAAACTCCCCCTTTTTCTGAAAATTTATGGTATGTGGGTTTTCAAAGGTACAGCATCAGAGAGGAAGGCAAAGGCAAGAAGCAAGGGTTTTTGTTTGTTTCACATTTACACTGTCCTTGGTAGCACCTGCTTGTCTTGACATTTGAAAGAATGACTTTAGGATCTATAGAGTGCTCTACAACTTTCTGGTTTACTGTAAAACATTATATATTTCCCTAGCCTCCTTCCTTTGATGTATGGGATGGGTATGTGTGTGTGTTCTTCAAAATAAGATTTATGCCATGTACGTGTTTTCCATAGGGCCCTTGGAACTTTATTAAAGCTAATTAGACAGATCAATATTATTTCTATAATCCCCACCAAGTGCCTATAGCAATGTGAAGCCAATTTAGATAGAATGTTCCCTGGCATGGAGGAGGATATCTTGGTTTGATTGCTTGCTTAGTTCTGAGATGTCTTCAGTCCCTGCAGCTGTGGATCTTACACGGCATTCTCTCACTGAGACTACAAGGTATGTAGGAATATGTCCTTTTCTTTCCCCAGAAGGAAGGCCACCCATAGCCAAAGTTGGAAAAATCAAAGCTCTGTAACCCAGTTTATCCTCCTGGGCTTCTCCAGAAATCCCAGAACCAACTGGATCCTTTTCTTTCTTTTCCTCTTCTTTTACTTATTTACAGTCCTGGGCAATGGTCTCATTGTTACTTTGATCAGAGCAGATGCACGGCTCCACACCCCCATGTACTTCTTCCTCAGCATCCTCTCTCTACTGGATCTCAGCTATGCTACCACCACAGTGCCCCAGATGTTGATCCATCTAGTAAGCAAGAGTAAAACTATCTCTTACGTTGGGTGTGTGGTCCAGATGTATGTTTTCCTAACCTTGGGCATCACTGAGACCTGGATTTTTGCAGCTATGGCCTATGACAGATATGTTGCCATATGCCACCCACTCCATTATGGGGTCAAGATGAGCCAAACCCTGTGTGTACTCCTGGCAGTCAGCTCTGCCCTTTGCGGTCTCACCTGTGCCCTTGTCTACACAGTCTTTGCAATGAATCTGCCCTACTGTGGCCCCAATGAGATCAACCACTTCTTTTGTGAAATTCCTGCTGTCTTGAAGTTGGCTTGTGCAGATACATCCCTCAATGACCAAGTGGACTTTATCTTGGGCTTCATCTTGCTCCTGATTCCTTTGTCCCTCATTTTGGCCTCATATGTTCGCATCTTCATTGCTATTCTAAAGATTCGCTCCACCCAGGGCAGAATCAAGGCTTTCTCCACCTGTGCCTCACACATCACTGTGGTCACCATGTTTTGTATTCCATGTATGGTCATGTACATGAGGCCTGGCTCTGAAGCCTCCCCAGAGGATGACAAGAAGTTGGCTCTATTCTACAACGTCATTTCTGCCTTCCTCAACCCCATCATCTACAGCCTCCGGAACAAGGATGTAAAGAGGGCTTTCTTCAAGTTAGTTGGAGTGAGTGAGGACACTCAGTAGGCCACGGATGAGGGCTGTCTGCTGTGCCTCCGGTCTCTGTCTATGACATCCACACTTTCACTGAAATCACTGGACTGAAGAAGGAGCCTAGGATAGGGAAGATATCTAGAAAAAAATACTTTTGCATTTAAATAGGCTACTAGAAACAGTAGGAAAGAAAGAATTGTGTTCAGGGATGAAATACATCATTGACTTTCTGTGATTTTGAAAACGTCCACTCATTTCCCTGAGATTTAGTTTTTATATCTGTACAATGTGTTCCAGAATATTCTTTGGGCCTAAATAATAACTGCCTTTATTGATCACTTTCCACATGACAAGCATTGTCTAAGTACTTTATATGTACTTTATTGTAATTCTTATAACAACTCCAGAGGTATGTGTTATGATCTTCTTCATAAAATTTAAAACAAACAAACAAAAAACTGAGGCACAAGATTAAACAAGTTGCAAAGGCCACCCAGCTGGAAAGTAACACAATTGAGATTTGACCCCAGGTTGTATAGTTCCAGAGCCCAGGTTCTTCTCTGTTATATTATGCCACATCTCAAGGAGTTAGGAGAGCTTTTTGAGGCTCAGCTGAGATAGTGGATAGGATACCACTGAGGAAAATTCAAAATATTGAGGATTATGATTCTAAGTCACAGCTATAGGGTCAGATCCATCAAGTCAGAGCTCTATTGGCTACTTTAGATCTTCCTCACAAGTGTTTCATAGCCTAAGCAAGTAGCATCTTGCAATGGAATAGTAACTTCTCAATAAATGTTTGTTGAGTGATTTCCTAGCCCTTCTCCATCCCTGGTCTGTCCACCTCCACACTTCTTCTTTTAGCTCTTCTTCACTTTCATGGATTCCTCTCTTATTTCCATTGTACCTAACCCACCATGGCTTTCAGCAATCCAGACCTTTATTTACAAAAAGAGTATGTTGGTTTCCACAACTGACTTACCCTTAAATTTCCTCTGCCACCTTAGAGAACAGGGGGAAGGGCCCCAGACTTTAATCTTGACATAATTTGATCTTGGAAAAACCACCTAATCTCTCTGGAGCTCAGGCCCCTATCCATAAATTGGAGTCTGATATGGGGATAATGATCATATCAGACTCTGACTATACCATAATATTATTCTTAGGTTCAAGTAGAAATAGGCCTTAGAACTTAAATAATTGTATAAATTATCATTCAATAGTCATTGCCTTCAAAGCCAGATACCTTAGAAAATAGTCATTACTTTATTAACAGTAGCTTGTATTTGTCAACTACAATGTTAATATCAGGCTTATTGTGAGGTCAGAATATATGAGTTAGATACTAATGATGGTAATTGAAAGCATATAAGGGCTTCCCTGGTAGTTCAGATAGTAAAGAATCTGCCTGAAATGCAGGAGACCTGGGTTTGATCCCTGGGTCTGGAAGATCCTCTGGAGAAGGGACTGGCACCCCACTGCAGTATTCTTGCCTAGAGAATTCCATGGACAGAGGATCCTGGTGGGCTATAGTGCATGGGGTCACAAAGAGTCAGACACAACTGCACAACTAACACTTTCTCTTTCACAGAGTCCTACCTTCAACACACACACACACACACACACACACACACACATCAAGATTAGTGGAATGCAATCACATCAGTTTTCATTCCAATCCCAAAGAAGGGCAATGCCAAAGAATGTTCAAACAACTGCACTCATCTCACATGCTAGTAAAGTAATGCTCAAAATTCTCCAAGTCAGGCTTCAAGAGTACCTGAACCGTGAAATTCCAGATGTTCAAGCTGGATTTAGAAAAGGCAGAAGAACCAGAGATCAAATTGCCAACATCTGTTGGATCATCAAAAAACAAGGGAATTCCAGAAAAATATCTTTTCTGCTTTATTAGGGGCTTCCCTGGTGGCTCAAATGGTAAAGCACCTGCCTGCAATGGGGGACACCCGGGTTCCATCCTTGGGTCGGGAAGATCCTCCAGAGAAAGAAATGGCAACCCACTCCAGTACTCTTGTCTGGAAAATTCCATGGACGGAGGAGCCTGACAGGCTACAGTCCATGGGGTTGCAAAGCGTCGGACACAACTGAGTGAATTCACTTTCTTTCTTTCTTTCTGATTTATTGATTACACCAAAGTCTTTGACTGTGTGGATCACAACAAACTGTGGAAAATTCTTCAAGAGATGGGAACACCAGACCACCTTAGCTGCCTCCTGAGAAATCTCTATGTAGGTCAAGAATCAACAGTTAGAACTGGACGTGGAAAAACAGACTGGTTCCAAATTGGGAAAGGAGTATGTTAGGGCTGTATATTGTCACCCTGCTTATTTAACTTATATACAGAGTACATCATGTGAAATGCTAGGCTGGATGAAGCACAAGCTGGAATCAAGATTGCCGGGAGAAATATCAATAATCTCAGATATGCAGAAGACACCACCGTTATGGCAGAGTGAAGAGGAACTAAAGAGCCTCTTGATGAAAGTGAAAGAGGAGAGTGAAAAAGCTGGCTTGAAACTCAACATTCAAAAAACTAAGATCATGGCATCCGGTCCCATCACTTCATGGCAAATAGATGGAGAAACAATGGAAACAGTGAGAGACTTTATTTTGGGGGGCTCCAAAATCACTGCAGATGGTGACTGCAGCCATGAAATTAAAAGATGCTTGCTCCTTGAAAGAAAAGCTATGACCAACCTAGACAGCATATTAAAAAGCAAAGACATTATGTTGCCAACCAAGGTCCATCTAGTCAAAGCTATGGTTTTTCCAGTAGTCATGTATGGATCTGACAGTTGGACCATAAAGAAAGCTGAGCACCGAAGAATTGGTGCTTTTGAACTGTAGTATTGGAGAAGACTCTTGAGAGTCCCTTGGACTGCAAGGAGATCAAACCAGTGAATTCTAAAGGAAATTAATCCTGAATATTCATTGGAAGGACTGCTAAAGCTGAAGCTCCAATACTTTGGCCACCTGATGCAAAGAACTGACTCGTTGGAAAAGACCCTGATGCTGAGAAGGATTGAAGGCAGGAGGAGAAGGGAATGACAGGGAATGAGATGGTTGGATGGCATCACTGACTTGATGGACATGAGTTTGAGCAAGCACCGGGAGTTGGTGATGGACAGGGAAGCCTGGCGTGCTGCAGTCCATGGGGTGGCAAAGAGTCGGACATGATTGAGTGACTGAACTGAATTGAAATGAATCATATCAGCTGCCACAGTAACCAGGAATTAAACTCGTGCTATCAAAGTAAATTTAAATTTATCTCCTCTGGGGTCAGATAAATATTAATTGCTTTGTAAAAAGCAATACAAGATAAATCTTGTAAATTGGCTGCTCTCTACAAGTCTAATAGGATTCAATTATCAAAATATTCTAATTGCACTTAGTTGCTTAGAAACAAGTTTTATTTGTAAACCAAGGATTATCTGGATGTTGAGAAAATACTAAAGAGTACTAGATGCTAAGAGTGCATTTTGCTTATTAGCAACTTTCCCCAGGAGATAAATTTAAGGGAGTTGACAGCCTAGAGAGCTCTTAGCAATCCCCAAGCATTAAGGGAACATAGGCCCTAAGAGTGATATGGATGGATTGTGAGAAGGGAAGAGCCTACTCTAGTCCCAGGGTTTCTGCCTGAAGGCCGTAGCCTCTAAAAAGAGAAGTCCGAAGGAAAGAGGAGCCTTGATTTTCCTGAGGAAAAAAAAATGAAATTGTCAGCAAGACATTCTGATTGTGTTTCCTGAGGGCTTATAAAGAATTGTTCTGGGGCCATTAGAAACGATATGTGAGAGGACTTCCCCAGCAGTCCAGGCGTTAGGACGCCATGCTTCTAAAGCACAGGGTGCAGATAGATATGATCCCTGGTTGGGGAATTAAGATCCCACATGCTGAATGGCATGGCCAGTAAATAAATAAATAAAAAGGAAGTGTATGTGAGGATTATCTGCTGACACGATTGGACCTTATTTTTCAGAGCTCTCAGGGCAGTAGAAAGCCACAGCAGGCCCACCTAATTTCCCCACCTCCCAACATGATCCCTTACTCTGGCCAGTCCTGTCTCCCCAAGTCTTTGCATAGGCTACTCCACCTGGAGTGTCCTCCTCACTCTTGCCTACTATCCCCTTACTTGTTCATTAAGGCCTCGTATGGGTCTCTTCTCAGGAAGCTTTCTAACTACTTTCATCTAGGATGAGAGATTTTTTTCTACTCCCCAAACTCAGTGCCACCAACTAAGCTCTCAACTTTGGCCTCAGAAACACATAGAGATCTTAAAGGGTCTAACTCTCATCTCATCCCTCTGAATCCCTTTGACAACAAGAACTACTAACGCATCATTCAGATATATTTGCATAAAGCTATTTCAAATGTTTATGACTACAAACGTCCGTTTTCCACATTGATGATTTGAAAAAGAATATCTCAGTGAACTGGAAATAAAAGTAAATTTCCTTATTCTAACCAAAAAAAAAAAAAAAAATCTGTATTAAAACCTCCAACTAACATCACAAAGTGATGAAAGATTAAATGCTTTCCCTCCTAAAATCAGTACCAAAATAAGGATGCTGGCTCTCAACAATCCTATTCAAAATAGCACTGTAAACTTTAGCCAGTACAATAAGGCTAGGAAAGAGAATGCAGGAAAGGAAGAAGTAAAATTGCATCTATTTTCAAATAACCTAATTGTCTATGTAAAAAATCAAGGATTCTACATTAAAACTTCTATAAGTAATTAGTTTAATGATGTTACAGGGTTCAGGATGAACACATAAAAATCAATTTTATTCCTATATACTAGCAATGAACAATTGGAAACTAGAATTAAATACATAATATTATTTATGATGGGCTTCCCAGGCAGTTCAGTGGTAAAGAATCTGCCTGCTAATCCAGGAGCCGCAGGAGATGCAGGTTCGATCCCTGGGTCAGCAAGATCCACTGGAGAAGGAAATGTCAACCCACTCCAGTATTCTTGCTGAGATAATCCTGTGGACAGAGGGGCCTGGTGGGCTACAGTCCATGGGAGTTGCAAAGAGTCAGAAACAACTGAACACCTGAGTGTGCATGAACATTATTTTTAACTCCATAAAAATGAAATTCTTAGGAATAAATTAACAAAACATAAACTATCATACCCTTCAAAACAGCCTAAAGAGGGTAGATTTTGTAGTAATAGAGATAAAATAGGCATGACATCATCCATTAAGAACCGTGACATTAGATTTACATCTGGAATGATCACTCTGGCTCTCATGTGGAAACTAAATTGAAGGAGAAGGATACCAGCTGCTGCACTCACTCAGGCAGGAACTGATGAGAAACTGAACTATTAAATAAAAGAGTAATTACTGAACATGAGAGGTTGGTTTTAAATAAGAGGTCTTTATGAGGTAGACTCTATGGGTCTAGGTAGCTCATTAGGAAATGCTGAGGTAGACAGAGGAGTCAAGGATGAATCCCAGGTCTGGTTAATCAAATGAGTGATGGAGCCATTCACTGAGATTGGGAACAGGGGATTGGGAAAGGAGGTCAGGAGGACAGATAATTAGTTTAGTTGGACTAAGGGAGCTTGTGGGGCCCCCGTTATCTATTGAATTGATGAGGTTAGCGCTCAAGAGAAAGCTCTAAAGATAGGAATCTGAGTGTCATTAGCACTTCTGTAGAAACTGAAGCCATTGGAGGGGATGAGATTACCCAGAGGAAGTGTGTAGAAGGAGAAAAGAGCTACAAACAGAATTCTGCCCAATACTACAGGTATCTTGTCCAATACTGCACCATCAGTTAAGTGGCAGAACCAGGATTTGATCACAGGTCTTTGAATTGTTCAAGGCTTTGCTCCTATGTTGGAGAAGGAAATGGCAACCCACTCCAGTATTCTGGAGAACACCATGGACAGAGGAGCCTGGTAGGCTACAGTCCATGTGGTTGCAAGAGTCAGACATGACTTAGTGATTAAACCACCATTGCTCCTATGTGGAATATTTATCAGCTGTTCATCCTGATCCAGGTTCCATGAAGGATCTCTTAGGGCATATTCACTTCTCTACAGGATGCCACAGTCTTTTGAAACCCTAAGATATCAGGATATAATGCAGACCAGTACCCAGCAGGGCATGATGAAGACAGGGTCCTGGGGGATGAGTGCAGAGTATAGCCCTTTCTTGCCCCCCAAACCTATTCTTTATGGTGCATAGAAACCTTCCCTGGCTCGCCTGCCCAGCCACACCAGCCCCACTGCCATTTCTCAATCCAAGCACTTGCTCTAATTGATACTCATATTTCTGGCCCTTTGAACTGTAAAGCTGAGTAGGGAGCGCCTGAAAGAAACAGGAGGCATGGGGATGGGAGGATCAGACTCTTGAGTGTTTGGTCTTCAGTGCTACACTGGGAGGGTGAAAAGTGAGTTTGGGGCTTGGAAGGGCTGCTGTGGGGCTTGGAGAATCCCACAGAGGCTCATTAAAAAAATCTGATCTGTTCTCCCTGAGGATCAGGAGCAGAATACTAAAGGAGGACCCAGCAGGCCCCATTGCATCCCACCCTGAGCCCAGCACCAGGTAAGGAGAAAGGCCTGAGACAGGGAACTGAAGCATGCTCTCTCACTCCTGGGCAACCCTGTTTTCCACATGTCTGACTATGTGCCTGCCTGCTTCCACCTCCTTTCCATCTACATCAGGCCACCCAGGCCTGCTCCCTGATCTTTGTCCTCCTCTGTTCACTGATTTCTCTGTGAACAGTGATCTGTCTGTCTCTTTGTCATATTCTTTCCTTCTTTATTTGTTTTCTGGGTGAGCTTCTCAACTGAGGGAGAGGAAAGTAGAAGAAAGTGAAGGCTGTTGTATGGAGCTGAGGCATTTGACTCTCCTTTGAAGCCCAGTGAGGATACAGGTCAAGACATTGGTAAGGATAGATAAAGGTGTTGATGACAAGTTAATAGAAGTTGGAGCCTGGAAGGAGACATTAGAAGTGGGAAGAGCTGTGAAGTTCTCATTTGGGAAGGGGAAAGATGTAACTGCTTCTAAACAGGATATTGGTATCCTAGCATTCTTTTCTGGTACAGCCTTAGGCCAGGCCTTGGGATGGATGGAAAGAAGGCTCATAGTGGGCTTGGAGCTCCCCATTCACTTCCTCCTGGTCCTTCTATCCCTCTGCACATTCCTCATTCTGGTTCCTGAGTATGTGGCAAAGACTACCAGTGGGATGCTTACTGAGAGACTACTACGATGGTCCAGGCATCAGGCATCAGGTCCAGATGAAGCTGAAAGAAGAAGTGCATAGAAGGATGACAAAGTCCTAACTCCTCCAGAGATAGTGAACCAGAGACCTTCCTACCTGACCAGCAGGACTGGTCCCAGTGACACTTTGTTTGATCCTCTTATGGGGTCAGCAAGTTCACTATCTCCCAGGTCAGTTGATCCTATCCATGATCTGCCCTCACTAATGTAAGTTAGTTATACTTTGCTGGAACTTACCTCCCTAGTATAATTTACAAGTGCACTTTTTAGGATCTGGAACAAGTCTCATCCATCTTCCACAGGAAAGCCTTTCAGAGAGTAGGCCCTCAGCTTCCAGAATTCTCCTACCCTTTCATTCCACATGGCAAACACCCTACTTGCCTCAACTCTTCCTCACATCATGTTTCCAGACATTTCATTATAACTTCTTTCAACTTACCTATTGTCCCCTTAAAATGTGGCCCCAGAAGGTGGTCTGGCTTCTGCAGACACAGTTCCATGACACCTCCTGTGATCTCACAGCATCTTTTCTCAGTTTTGTCACTTTATGATGATGTTTTAGAAACATCCTTGTATTGATCCCCTTTCAGTCTTCAGGTATTTCTCAGCTGAGCTGGCTATGTATGGCTGGCTCTGTGAGCACAAGGGAGGGACAGGGAACTTTACATTGATGCTATAGCATCTCTTTTGGCTGGCATACACTTCTTGTTCTATCCAGTTGAGATTTGAAATCTGATTTGCAATCACATGATCAGAGCTTCTTCCTCACCACCTACATGAGATGTGAAAAAGAAGCTGTGAGACTGGTCCATGGGAATGTGATCTTGAATTTCCTGGTGGTCACAGTTAAATGTCGGACACGACTGAGTGCATACACACACACACAGAGTTAAATGATCTGTATCCTCCTCATTCGTACATCTTCCCCTTTGTTTCTGCTCTATTGAAACTGCCTCTCAAGACTGGTGCTCTTAGTTTTGTTGCTGTCTGCTTCCTCAGAGCCCATGCAATAGCACCTCTTTCCCTCTCTTTTGGATTTCCCCCAGTGTAATACACAGTCTGAACTCTCTTTTACCTTAAGAAAATGACAAAGGAAACAAAACACTCTGTCCACCTTATGGCCCAATCTTAGATATCTCCTCATCTCAGTCCTTCTCTTTGTAGTCAAGTTCACTTCTCATAACTCACTGATACCTGATTTCTGCCTTCATCACTGCACAGAGATTTCCCACATCCAAGCCACTAATAACTTTGGCATTTTACATCTTTTGAACAGTTTTAATTCCTCTTGCTCTCTCTATAGCATTTAGCATCATATGCACCCTTGGAGATGGTGGCTTCCTGAACTTACACTGTCAAGCTCTCCTGCCTCCTGGGATGCTCTTGTTCAAGCTGATCTCTTCTCCTGCTGATCTCTCCAGTGTTCCTCCTCCCAGCTTGCATGTTTGGAGCTTTTGCACTCTCTCTGAGCTACCCCTGAGAGTTCTCCTCCATTCTGTGCCTTAATTACCTTCTAAAGTTTGATTTTCTGCTCAGATCTCTTTCCTGAGCTCCAAGGCAATCTGTCTAACTCTTTGATGATCAGATCCTCAAGGACACTCAGTGTTTCAAACTCTGCATGTCTATAATAGAATTAATAATGACTTTCTGGCCATTTTCTCCCCCACCCATCACTCTTTCTTTCACCCCCACCTGTCTTGTAATGGTATTACTGTCAACTTAGCTTCCCAGGTCTGAAACCTCAAACTCTTCCTTGTTTCCTCCCTCTTCCTCATCTTCTGTACCTCTCAGTTACCAAGTCCTGCACACCTCTCTCTAATCTCGCTTCTCTTCTTTGTTGTCTGGAATATTACCCTTCTGTCTCTCCTTCATACCTCCCAGCTGGTCTTTCTCCAATGTCTTTTCCTAACTTCCACCCAAACAGTGATTTTCTAAAATCTAAGCCTCAATGAATTACTTCTCTGCTTAAAACTCATCTGATACTTGACATGGCCTAAATGATCGAGTCCATGCTCATTACCAAGGTACACAATACCTTTTTCTTTCTATTGTTTGCAAACCAGCCTGCCCTCAGACCTTATCACATGTGTTCCCTGGTTGCACAAAGCTTGCTCTTCACTTGACGCTTTGTACATACTACTCCATTTGCTTGCAAAACTCTTCCTTGATTTCTTTGCTTAGCTAATTCCTATTCATGTTTTAAGATTCACATCATGGGCCCTCTTCTTGGAGAAGTCTAGCTTTCAAAGGCTAGTTCAGGAGCTCCTTTAATGGGTCCCCATGACCCCCTATACTTACTCTTGTCACAGCACTTATCATTTGAGTACCATTAATTGTTTATCTGTCTCCTTCCTATATGTGTTCTTTGCGGTAGAAGTTTTTTATTTCTGTATCCCTAGTGCTTAGCACAGAGCATTGACTGCCAGCCCATATTTCCATCAGAGTGCTAAATACATTGGAATGTGGTTTGTGTCTTTATTCTATTTCCCCCAAAAGACCGTGAACTTCTTCAAGATTAGGAATATACCATGTTTGTTTTGGTCTCTTTCAGTTTTTGTTTACCATCTGATGAACAACACCAGGAAGATAGTTTGACTGGAATGAACATCATTGAGCTTCCAGTTTGTGCCGGCAACAGTGCCGTGTGTGCCATGCATGTCATATATTACTTCTCACAGGTTCCGTTCCTATTCCTGGTAGATAGTATGTAGATTTTACAGAGAAGGGAATGAGGCTCAAGGAGATTAAATTATTTGAACAGGCCGCAGTTGAAGTACCAAGACTCGACTATCAATCTTCTGATTTCAAATCCCATGTTCCTCCACTAGAACCACTTCCTATGACGCCACAAACGAAGAATCAACTCTAACTTTTGACATATAAACTAAACTCTGGGGCTCCCTAACTGTTATAAATCTCAACTCTAGGAGAAAAAGAGACCCCAAAGTACTGATTACCACTGGGAGGGTATTCCCATCAAGCAGACAGGGTCAGAGACGGCAAAGCCAACTTTAGGCCAAAAAGACAGCTATTACTCTGCCTCAGTGATAGTTTGAGCGTCAAACAGGAAGACTTATTTTCAGTTGTGAATCAGGCCAGGAAGAGGCCCAGTGGTGAGCAACTCCATCTGAAAGAAAATCGGATATGAGGAAGCTTCCAGAGACACCAAAGACTCAAGAAACACAGGCCTGGGTAAAATTTCCAAAAAATTTTTCATGTTTCTGGAATCATATAATCTTGCCCATATTTCTGACTTGCCCTGCCTATATATATGTAGTGATCCGAAGTTCAAAGTACCAAAGGAAAGAGTTTTGAGTGATTTGGTTTTTTACAGGAGGGAGAAGGAAACTTCAAATCTTTGTCATCACACTCTACACCAAGACTAAGGCAGAAGAACCTCAAGCAATGCGCTGTGTGGTGGTGGCTCCTGAAGCACAGAAAGGGTGCCCTTTCCTAATAAAATCTCTTCCTTTGTCAGCAAAAAAAACAAAAAAAGACTAAGACTTAGTCTTAGCAAGACTTAGTCTTGCTAGGACTAAGAGAGGGAACACAATGAGAAACTGGAAGTTTTGATGAAAAATTCACACTTGAGAAAATGAAAATCTCATAAAGTTTTCCCTCCCCTTTCCAAATTTAGCCTCATCCTAGATAGACTTCAGTCAATGACCTGGTATTAATCCCGAGTAGTATCTAAATAAAATCATCAGCCTTGCCAACAACTGAACAATCATGGTAATTGATATGCATCCTAAGCTGGGCCAATAGTTGGTTCATTTCTCTTTCTGCAGCTGAAGGAGAATGCAGAATTTCCTCTGGGAGAACCAGAGCTCTGTGTCTGAGTTCATCCTTCTGGGCTTCTCCAAAGATTCCCAAATTAATGCAATCCTCTTCAACATCTTCCTCTTCCTCTACCTCTCTACCCTTGTGGGCAACGGGCTCATTGTCACTGTAATCCACCTGGACTCCCGCCTCCACACACCCATGTACTTTTTCCTAAGTGTCCTCTCTCTGCTGGATATGAGCTATGTCACCACCACTGTGCCCCAGATGCTGGTGCATCTGGTCTGTCGGAAGAAAACTATCTCTTATGTTGGGTGTGTGGCCCAGATGTACATCTTTCTGGTGCTGGGCATCACTGAGGGCTGGCTGTTCTCTGTCATGGCTTATGATAGATATGTGGCCATCTGCTACCCACTCAGGTACAAGGTTATCATGAGCCCATGGCTGTGTGGGGCAATGGTGGTCTTTTGTGGACTTTGGGGGGTCAGCTGCTCTCTAGTTTACACTGTCTTCACTATGCGCCTGCCCTACTGTGGCCCCAATGAGATCAACCACTTCTTCTGCGAGGTTCCTGCTGTTCTTAAACTGGCCTGTGCAGATACATCCCTCAATGACCAAGTAGATTTCATCCTAGGTTTCATCCTTCTTCTGGTACCCCTTTCCTTCATTCTGGCCTCTTACATCCGCATCTTTGCCACCATATTGAGAATTCGCTCAGCCCAAGGTCGGCTCAAGGCCTTCTCCACCTGTGCCTCCCACATCACTGTGGTCACCATGTTCTGTGGACCTGCCATGTTTATGTACATGAACCCTGGGGCCAATGCCTCCCCAGAGCGGGACAAGAAACTGGCCCTGTTCTACAACGTCATCTCTGCCTTTCTCAACCCCATCATCTACAGCCTCAGAAACAAAGATGTAAAGAGGGCTTTCCTCAAGCTAACAGGCTGGGGCAGGACCACTGAATGAGGTCCCTGGAACACAGAAGGCTACGACCAGACCTGAAACCATAGGTTCTGTGGTCCTTCCACCCCATTCCCTCCTATAACCCTATGGACAGGCAAGAATCACTGACTGTTAGGGGAGATGATATGTGAAAGTAAGTACCTAGTAGGACATGATGATGGCTCCAGCGGGCTGTCTTCAAACACCAAGAGACTAAACTATGGACATCTTGCCGAGGAAAGACCCATGTCTAATTCTTTCCTGTTTCCCCAGGGCCCAGCAAAGAGTCTGATAAATCAAAGCATTTACTGAAAGCAAATGTTGAGTAACTGAAGTCATGAAGATTGGACCTATTAAATCAACTCTAGGTAGATGGGACAAGATGTCTCATAGGACCCAGATTAGTGAACTTTATTTTATCTCAATCAAGAGCATGAACAGATCTAAAGAAACATAGTTTCAGGGTAAAGGAAAGGTGACCTTTGGAATGGGATTCAAGGGTTGGTGATTGTCCATCCAGAATTTCCATGATGTGCACCTGCTATGGTGAAGAGATACTTTGAGGGAGTCTCTCAGTACACAGGTAAAATGTCACCCAAAAGAAACTGTAGTGGGTCAGAGCTCATATTTTGCAGCAAACCATCACTTTATAGGGTTGTTGTGAGAAGTCAATGTAGGTAACATTCTCAAAACAGTGCTTGATACACTGCTTGCTTTACATAAACATTGCCATTCTTCTTGTTATAGTTGACTTCTTTTTCCTAACGCCTCAATTACCAAGCAAACAACTGAGACCATTTCCACTTACAGAGAGAAGCCATTCTGCTCTCTGGAAAGGGATAGCTAGCAATACAGTTGAAAAGGTTGGTATTTGTGTATATTTCATTCTTACGTGGATTTAGTGAGTTTAATAAATAGGATCTGTCACCAAGAACCTTATCAGCAAAACTGTAGAAAAATAATATCCCTTCAAGATACCAAACAAAGAGGTCCTGATTGCAAACAACCACTGCTCCTCAGGGATACCTTCATCTATGTTCTCCCAGGGTAGAGCTTTCAAAATAAATATTTGTTCAAATCTGAATTGAGTAATAATGGTGTTAACAGAGTACTTTATTCAAGAGGATATCAACAGGTATGGAAGGATATAAAGATCATAATGGGTACTGGCTTCTCTTACCAGTGTCAGAGCCTTTTATCCATGGCTGTGGCCCCTTAGAGTCCCCAGCACCTTCTAGGAGGCACAGAAAAATTGCTCCACAGAATCTTAGGACTTGTACTGGCCACACAGCATCTATCATACCAAGAAAAGCAAGGAATACCTCAGTGAAGCCTGAGTCAGAGAGGTAAGCTTTCACCCTGAGAGAATCACCTCCAAGTTTTGCTTTCACTCTTTCTACTACTAGAGAACAAACAGAAAAAGAGGCAGAAGTCCCTGGCATTTATTTTATCCTTGTCATCATCCTGATATCCCACAGTTTGTAGAGCCATCCCAGACTTTCCCATTCCAAATTTAGCTTTGAATTTGAAAGTCTAAATCACCTAGTGGAACAAATGACAGGTTATTCAAAGAAATGGTGCCATGGTGAAATACTGTTAGAGTCTTGCTTTGAACCCAAAGGAAATTTAAAACTATTAGGCTCCCTTCCGACAAATACTGGGCCTCTTTAGCACCAGAATTGTTGCATATACATTAATTAAGAGTCCTCAGTAAAAAAGTGATGGTTCCCATGAAGGTGATACAGATTCAATCTAACTGAATATCAGTGAAGCTGCTTTGGACTCAATAAGAAAGAACTGATGATTGTGGTGTTGATGCCAGTTAGGATGAATATAACCTGTAGAGAAAGAAAAATGTTTGACCTTCCCACTCCACCGCAGGTTATAGAATGTTTGCTGACCATAGTTTGAAAAGTAGTAAGGAGCGAGTCTTGAGGAGAGATCCTGGGGCACTGGGAGAGCAAGCAAGCATGTACAAAGACTGGCAGGATGCACCAAGCCCCCAAATCACAAAGGCAAAGGAAGGATAGGAGTTGATGACGCTATCCCAGCTACATCAAGATATTAGTGGTACAATAGGAAGAAATGGGAAGACAAAGGGTTTTGATTAAGCCAGAGAACAGCATGGTAGGATTAGAAGTTGGAGAGAAAAGAGAAGAGACTGTGTTGCAGAAAGTTTAGAATTAAGAGTGGAAACTACTGAAAGAGCTTATGAATAAGCCCATCTGAGAGTGTTGTCCCTAGGGAAATTTCAGATTTTTGGTAAAGAGATAGAAGGCAAATTCAGTGAAGAGATTTGGGGTGTGGTTTAACTTTAGGAAACAGGATTTCAGAGAGAAGTTGCAGGGAGAAGAGATGAAGCTCAGTATGGGATGGAACATATGGGATACATGGATGCTCAGGGGCTAAATATTTTGGTAGGCCAATATTTTGTATTGACCATATTTTTGGCCAGTACATTGGCTAAAGATGAAACAGACAAAACAGGCTTGGTAACCCAGCTCCTCCATTTACTAATTTTGAGACTTCGGCTGCGGTTTCTAACCACACTGAGCAATTGTTATTCAAGCTTCAGATTTTCTCTACAGTAAAATGGAGATAATGATACTTACTTTGAAAGGTTTAGAGAGATTGTAGCTCTCTAGGTCCAAAAAAGAGATACCTCTCTAGGTCCAAAAGGTTACAGAAGGGAAACTTGATGTAAAGGAGTGTTAACCACAATAAGAGTAACATATAAGAAGCTCAATATGGTATCCAAGGGCCAAGGGATAGTAGCCAAGGAAGAATAGACCTGGGAGGGATTCAGACCTCATTGGAGAAGGTATGGTTCAGGCACTGAATTGTAAAGGAGTTCACGGATATCTTCTGGTTCCTCCCTATAGCTCAGATGGTAAAGAACCTACCCGCAGTGTAGGAGACCTGGGTTCGATTCCTGGGTCGGGAAGATCCCCTGGAGAAGGGAATGGCAACCCACTCCAGTATTCTCGCCTGGAGAATTCCATGGACAGAGGAGCCTGGCGGGTTACAGTCCATGGGATTGCAGAGGGTTGGACACGACTGAGTGACTAACACTTACTTACTTCATGGATTTAGACAAGCCAGAGTTAGTCTGAAGTTAGTCTGAAGCAACCTATAGGTCACCTTCCAGGGAGCAAGTAAGCTGAAACTATATATTTTTAAGGTGAACTTATATATTTTTAAAGAAATATGAATTGGACATTTTTAGCTATTGGTTTGTTTGCATTCTCTGAATTCTGAAGCTATTTTAGTAGCTTTGGAAAGTTCAGTTCAGTTCATTCACTCAGTTGTGTCCAACTCTTTGTGACCCCATGGTCTGCAACACACCAGGCCTCCCTGTCCATCACCAACTCCCAGAGTTCACTCAAACTCATGTCCATTGAGTCAGTGATGCCATCCAAACACCTCATCCTCTGTCGTCCCCTTCTCCTCCTGCCTTCAATATATGTGAAATGAATAACAGATGTGCAGTGACTGACAGCCTTAGAAAGAAGTGATAATTGTTCACTAATCATTATGCATCTGCTATTTATGTAGTGATTTACGGACTGAAGAGCTAGTAGTAAGTTGCATTTACTCAGTTACTTGGTGAACAGTATTGTTGAGAAGCTACTATTATTCAATTTCACCTTGACAGCTGAAGTCCATTCATGTTTGTAGTTGCTTAGTCGCTACGTTGTGTCCAACTCTTGTGATCCCATGGCTTTAGCCTCCCAGGCTCCTCTGTCCATGGGATTTTCCAGACAAGAATACTGGAGTGGGTTGTCATTTCCTTCTCCAGGGGATCTTCCCAACCCTGGGATCGAACCTATGTCTCCTGTATTGGCAGGCAGTTTCTTTACTACTGAGCCACCAGGGAAGCCCCCCATGCATGCTAAAATCAAGCAAAACAAGAATACCCTGCACTCGTGTTGGGAACTGCTGGTTCCTGCCTGTCGTTCAATGTATGGAATTGTATTTTAAACCAATGTGACGGATAATACTTCCTACACCCTGATTATGCTTTATTTAAGGGCTGTAATGGCAGAAGATGTGATGTAAATGAGTTCTTTGAAGTATACCTCTCAAATTAAGTGAATTGATTCCATTTTCTATGCGCAAAAAAAAAAAAAAAAAAAAAGGCAGAGGAGGAGGGAAGAAGAAAGGTACATAGTTTTCAAATCCTTTAAACTACTTGTATCAATAACTTACTATTGTCTTTACCAGTGTGAACTGCTGTCAACCTGAGTTCTCTCTCTCTCTCTCTCTTTTTTTTTTTTTTTGAGTAATAAGGGGTTTTTATTTCAGTATAGGGTACAAGAAACATGTGTCAACAGAATATATTTTTACAGCCTCCAAATAGATTACTTACAAATATTTGCAAAGTTTATTCTTATGGGATTCATGTAGTTTTGTACTTGATATAACAGTTTACAGAGATGAAAAATTAAAATAGAGCTTCTTACTAGAAAGACAACAGTATACAATTTAGCCCTTGCTAAAGGTATTCAAGAAAAAAGTGGAGATATTTTTATTCTCAGTTAAGCGTCACATGTAAGTCTCTACTCTCCATTTCTGCTCCATTCTTTTGGCATCACTCTAGTATGTTTATCTCCCGATAATGCTCTCTATGCACTTTCCCTCCTCTGTACGCATCCATGCCACGGCATCTGGCGTCACTTCTGTCCCACTCTTCACTTGGACTGCGCCGCGGCCGTTTCCTTATTTCTCTCGGCTTGTGACCGCCGTGACTTCTGCTTCGGCTTCTCCTGCTCCCCTCATCCCAGCTCTGGCTCCTGCTGCTCCTCTCCTTTCTCCCAGATCCTCTCTTCTCTGGACTCTGGTCATGGCTTCTGGGCTTTCTGTCAGAATCAGAATGGCTCCATTTGCTGTTCTCCCCAGAACTCTCTTGTTTTAAAAACTTAGGCTTTTCCTTGTTACTGTGACTGCAAGAACGTTCTTCATCCCATTTTCTCTTCTTAGACTTGTCTGTCTCTTCAGAATCACTGTTGTTATTCCCTGAATGCTTGTTTTTCTTTCTTTTCTTCTTCCGTACTTTTTTTCCTTTGCTGTCACTCTCACTGCTGCTTTCTGAACTGTCACTAGAGGAGGAGGGGGAGGAGGAGGAGGAGGAGGGCTTGTTTTTATGTTTTTTTGTGTTTACTTCTGCTCTTCTGAAGCTTTTTCTTTTTTCTATCTTTTTTCTTTTTCTATTTTTTCTTCTCAAGTCGATCTAATTTCCTGAGGAGTTTCTGTTTTTGTTTGGTTGTTAGTGACTTTAAAAATTCAACTTCTGGATCTTCTTCACCCTCGCTTGCAACATACTCCTGTGATGGATCATTCACGGTCAAGTTTCTCCCCAGTACATTTCGTTTCAGTGCAAACCCACTGTTCCTCATCTCCACTATTAGCTCCGAGGGGTGCATCGATGGCCCTGAGCCATCAGTGGGAACTGAACTTGCATTAATTCTGGAAAGACCAAACAAAGGACATTCTCGATTTGTGCTGACATGACCCCATTTGTGACATTTAATGCATCTCACATTTCGAACCTGATTACCAAAGGGCTGATCTCTGATGTTCATGTCATCTTTGGCATATTTTTCCCATGGGGCCCCTTTCTGCCATTCAAATTTGTATTCGGTCTCTCCTTCTGTTTCTTCTTTCTCTTTGTTTTCTTTCTTAGCCCCTGGTGGAGCCTCATACGTGAAATTAAGACCATTCTTTACACGATCATCTCCCATTAGCAATCTATTATCATATGATTCTTGTTCTTTTAGATATTGTTGCATTAACTTTTCTTGTTTCTTCTTATCATATGATATTTTCTGTTCTGCCATCCAAACTTTTTTGATGTTGGATTTAGAAGCAGGATGAAAGTCCTTCTTGCACATGAAATTGGCGAAGGATTTCCCCATTTTGGAGGTTGAGCTGGGGTATGCAACCACTAGGTCTGAGAGCAACATAAACAAACTCTGCCACCTAACCGGAACTGCACCTCCTCTTTTCTTAAAACTCTCAATATGTCCCATGTATAATCCAAAATCTCTAATTAATTACTTATTAATTACTATGTGTGCTAAGTTGCTTCAGTCATGTCTGACTCATTGCAACCCTATGGGCTGTAATCTGCATACTATGCATTAACCCATTCAATATGGTATAGATTGTCAAACATAGATCAGGGTAAAAAACACTGTGGTATTCTGAAAATGTGACCTGTTTGCTCAAAATTTTGTTCATTGAAATTAATTTACAAAAACAAAATTCACTCTTTTTGCACTAGAAAATCATTTTCATAATGCTACAAGAAAGGAAATGATGTAAAAATATATATATTTTTCTGTTTGAGAATATATAGTTCTCAGATATCTCTAGCTTCCTAAAAGTATGGTCTCTAAACTGGAATGGACAGAAGGGGAGTCAATAGGCTGCCTTCAACACAGGGGAAAGTCCAACAGCTAATGGGGCCTGCCCGCCTCGTCCTACCTGTTCAGAGCTTCCAGATAGCATTTGAGAATGTCTCAAATATGTACCACCAGGGTTCAGCAGACATTAAGAAAAACCACCTCATCCAGAAAAATAATCCTATACAAGTGTATATTCTCACTATATGGCAGACAATGTTCTAAGGGTTTTATGTATATATATTACCTCACTTAATGCTGACAGGAGCCCTCTTTGGTAGATACTATTATTATGTCTACATACAGGTTACAAAGTACAGAAAAATAGCAAGTATGACGCAGAGCCAGGCGTCAAACCCAGCAGCGTGGCCCCAGCGTCCACACTATCAACTTCCACTTGGCTCAACATGAAAAAAGGAGGCTGAAATGCACAGGGAGGGGCTGAGGAAACAGAAGGAAGAGAAGAGAAGAAAACTTTTAAAAAACCAAAACTATAATTCATATCCTGAGAGATATGATTGAACACATCATCTATAGAATAAGTAAGTGATATGAAAGAAGAGCAATCAGAGAATAAAGAACTCTCAGGTGATAAAATAAAAAATGAAAACTAAAATAAATATTCAATGACATAGAAAAAAATCAAAAGAAATCTTTCTTCTAAATAAAACTAAATCAAAAGAGGTTCAAATCTGACTAACAGAAATTCCAGAGTTAGAACAAAGAAAATAAAAGGGATGTTGTAAAATAAAATTTCCCATAACTGTAGAATCTGAATCTTTCCAAATTCCCTAATCGAGGAATGAAAACAGGCCCACACCAAGGCAAATCACCACAGAACTTCAGATGCTGGGAGAAGGAAGCTTCTAGAGAGGAGAATGAGAACTAGCACGGCACTGACTTCTCAATGGCAGCACTTGGGGCTGTAAGGCAAAAAAGCAGTGCCTGCAGTATTCTCAGGAATAATCCCACACCAGCCAAGTTAAAGGCAACTGCAGAGATGCAGGCAGATACAAGTCCATCTTCCATGTTCCCTTTCCTACCAGAAAGTGGTATACAGCAGAAGGCGCAAGCTAAGATAGGAAAACATGGGATCCAGGAAATAGTGAACCCAAAGTAGAATCTCTAAAGAGAGAGGGAACAGGTGTACGACAGATCTAGATTAGAGTGGGAAAATTATAAGGTGGGTAAGATGACAAAGCATTAAGAAGAAATAAGGATAAAGAAGGAAAAAAAGGCACAGAGAAAGATATAAGGTGACAGTTAACTCAAGAAAAAAAAAAGCTGCACTAGAAAGTAAACTTTTTTATAGTATACCTAACTGTAAAGTGATTGGTATTTAAACAATCGTAATGACATAAGCACTGATTACTGATTTATCTGAGATCATGATACAACTATTTGAAAGGATGATAAAGAGGAATAGGGTGGGGAGTGTACTAATGTACACTATTCATCTATCATAATGGGAAGGTAATTAGGACTTAAAATCAGTCTTACGTGCAATATAAAAAATTGATAAACAATAAATAAATGAATAAACCAAACAAAATAAACGCATAGATACAGAGAACAGAGTAACGTTTGCCAGATTGGGGTGGGGGTGGGGGTTGGGGTTGAGGAGGAAGAAATGGGTGAAAGGGATTAAAATGTATGGTGACAAACAGAAGGTAAGTCTTTGATGGGGAGCATGTTGTAAGATACACAGAAGGGGAAATATAATGTACATGTGAAAATTATATGATGCTATAAATCAGTGTAACCTCAATAAAATTATTTTTTTTAATTTTTAAGTTTTTTTTCATGTGGGTCATTTTTAAACTCTTTATTGAATTTGTCACAATACTGCTTCTATTGTTTATGTTCTGGTTTTTTGACCATGAGCCATGTGGGATCTTAGCTTCCCGGCCAAGGATCAAACCCTCACCTCCTACGCTGAAAGTCTCAACCACTGGACCACCAGGAAAATCCCCCCAAAATAATTCTTAAGCTAATTCTTTTTAAGGTTATTTAATTAAAATATTTTAGAATTTTTTTCTTCAGTATCATTGTTTTTGTCATCACCAAGGCCACTTTTTGACTTCTCTAACAGTTTTCTGGAGTACACCACTTACTACAGTCTCTTTGAATCCATGTATGGTGAAAACACTGGGGATTTTATCCCAAGCCACAAATAGCCATTTATATGCTGCAACATTTGGTTTTGTTTGCTTTGGTCCTGCTAATGAAATAAATGATTTCCACACCTTATCTACCTGCTCTTTTTTTCTTCTCTTTTTTTGCATGCAGCATGTTTTCTTGTAACAACCATACAAAAGACTGTATGCTACATGTATGTAATATTTAAAGAACTATAATAAAATGAAGATCTGTGAACCCACCAACAGGAGAGCAAATAGAAAATTACCAGTTCCAGTGCATCCCCTGATTACATTCTTCTCATCTACGCACACTCCCACTCTGTCTTGGACTTTGTAATTATTCCCTTATTTCTCTATGTAGTTTTACCACATATATGTATGGCTTTATGTAAGACATAGGTTTTTTTTTTTTTTTTACCAACTTTATATACATGCAACCATAGTGTATGGATTCTGTGGCTTGCTTTTGTTCAACATCATGCTTTTGACTTTCATGTTATCTTGATCACTTGATAACTGAGTTCATTTTACTGCTCTCCAGTATTCCATCATATGAATCTAATGTCTCCAGAATATGCACCCATTGTTTTGTTGATGGACATTTGGGAAACAAAAGGCTTTTGCTATTT